>NC_142176.1:5804428-7004428 GCF_026936395.1 Plectropomus leopardus | reverse complement strand
CATCATAGTGGTCTAAGAGAACATTAGACCTTTGTGCCGCCTCCTCATGGCTTTGTTTTCAGGCTTAAGAAAATCTACACCATGCTGAGAGACTTTGGCCAATCACAGGTCATTGCTAAGCAATCCAAAACAGGAAGAAGGACTTATGAAAAAGAGTCTAAAAGAGTCAAAATAAAAAGTTTCAATATAAGCAAAGCGTTTTGGAGATAAGAAAAAAAGCCTTGTGGGTGCAGCTTCAAGTTCACACTCATGTAGCTAGTGTCAGCTAGAGCCTCACTTCCTGCCACATCCAGCCCGTTCTCATTCCTAAGTGGTCAAATATCCGGAGTATGATCACAACGGCAAAAGCAACCTTCCTGCATGATACGCCTCTTGGTGGCATCAGCTGAAAATGCAGAACCAGTTGTTTTTATATGCTGCCGGATGGCCGGATGGCGCCTGCCATGGCAGCCTGGTACAAGGATGGGCGCTTTCACTTGAGAATGCAGCCAGACAGAACCTGTCGCATCTGCATGATAAGCAATAGAAAAGTATGAAGTTGAAACACTGCCGGTAACATCACAAGTGCGGGCGGGAGGGATGTGTTTGCTGTCCATCCTGTGCCTCCTTCTCTTAAACCTAACCATCCATGGCAGAATGAGTGTTTGACGTCCCGGCATTGGTTGGCACGTGCTTTTGTTGCCTAAACTTACCCACGTGCAATGCAATCCCACATGCTTGCAGTGATTGTAAGGTTGCAGCATCCAAGAATGTAAAAAGCAGACGCTGAAGGATACCTAGAGTGTAATATGTAGACGTGGAAGTCCACTGCAAAGCGGCAACATGTGATGACTGTATTTGAGAACGTATTGGCCACTTCAGACCGTTAATCCAGCACAGTCTGTGAGACTGAACAGCCCTTATTCGCCGCAAGATTAGCAACCTTTCTGTTGCTGCCGTTACACAGGTTAGACCTGCAACTGCTGCCGACCATCAGCTCGCTGTGACATCCAGAACTGCAAACTTTGTGCTGGCTGAATTCGAATTGTTAAACTAAAGCCAAGCCAGCTAAAGCTCTGGATCTGCAGCTCCAGGCCAAGCGAGACAAAAGGACCATGGGGTTGTTATATATCTAATTCTTGCATCATTGATAAACTGATAAACAAACAGAGGGAGATATAGAACAGGGGTCTATATCTCCCTCGTCTTAAAAACACAGGGTTACTGTATGAAGTGAAAGAATATGGGCTATGCTCGTGTTCATTGTGGGAAGGGTTTAGGACAGAGAGGGGTAAGCTGCAGGAGGTGGGTGTATTTTGGAATTGTACCATTTTATTTTGCTTTTTCCAGATTTTTGTCTTCCCTAGCTTTAATGACTGACTCAGAATTTCACTGAATATACGAATAAAAGAATGTAGAAAAATCATTTGATTGCAATGAGTACTGACTGTGCTCTGACATCCTGGTTGGCAAGTTGAACAAACTATAACCAGAAATTACCACTTAAAACCAAAGAAGAGCAGGTACAAGGGCCATATTTAGTCACACACAGTGCTTTTGTACTTTTTTTTATCTAGATTTGTTTTTCACGGTTGGTCTATGTCAGTGCATTTCTCTTTCAACATTGTTAGGCCATAAACTAAAAGACTGGAATTAAAAGTTAGGAGTTAGGAGTTTTTCAACCTAACACTCCACTTCAACCATCATCATTTCAATAAATTTAGTTGAAATGAGTGGAGATGTCCTGCGTCCTCTGCAGTTATCTATGCCGGGTCGAGTACAGGCAGGCATTGAGGCTGAAACCCGGCAGAAATTTGACAAACATGACAATATCCTCATGCACAAAGCGGTTCCATGAAGAAATTGTTTGCCTGCATTTTGGTGTGGAAGAAGTTGACTGGTCTGCACAGCGCTCTGACCTCAACCCCATCCAGCAGCTTTGGGATGAACTGGAACACCGCCTTTGAGCCGGGTCTTATCGCCCCGTGGCTGACCTCACTAATGCTCTTTGGGCTGAATGGTAGAAAATCCCTGCAGCCAGGTTCCAAAATCTTACAGAAACCTTTCTCAGAAAAGAGGAGGCCGTTATAAAAGCTTGTTAATGGTGATGGTTTTAAAATGAAATGTTTAAAAAATCAAAGTAATTTTAGGGAGTCCACATTCTTTTGGCTACATAATATGAATGGTTTATTGTATGACTTCATCTTCAGCTTGCACCTTTCTCTGGTTCAACTTTAAATGAAGACAGGCAGCAAGATTTTGTCTGGAGATTTAAACCTTTCTTATATAGAAATCCACTCTTCCCTTAAACCAGGTTCTTTTGAGATTTCACTTCCTTCTTTCTTCCTTTAGTCCTTCTTCTTCCTCCACAAAACCAGATTACTCAAATCCTGTGTGAGTCTTTAACTATGTTAAGCCACGATGTCCACGAAAAGCCGATTTCCCGATACTCACGTATTCAACTTTTATCACATTACAAAAAGATCACATAGAGGCGGTAATAAATTCATGAACTCCACCGGTGCTGCATAAGTAAGAGATAACATTGAAGCCTAAGTGAGGTACGTTATTTGAACAAAGTAGATTTGCTAAATTGGATGTGATACTGCGAAATTACTTACTCTCCACATCCCACCCAGTGACACCCTCCTCCAGTCATAAACACACCCAAATGACTTTCAAATCCAATTGGCTCAACGGCATAATATTACTATCTCCTCATGACTTTTAATTTTCCTTCACCACTTAAGATATCAAACACCAAGACAGTGAAATGGGCATTATAAAATTATTCATTGTTCACGGTCCTTTGTGCACACACACTCATTCCAAACACACACACACACACACACACACACACACACACACACACACACAAATCTCCGATTTCCATCTAGCTTTACATAGATGGGAGCCTTTATTAATTTCACCTCCCCTGAAATCCAATTACTGACTGTATGGATTTTTGCTTATTATATGCCATAAGAAAACATTGCTGACTGATCACGGCAGATTGCCTTTCAATTTGTAGAGCAATTTTATGATTTTCTCCTAAAGCCACACATTAAATTGGGCTGGTTTTCTTTGTGTCAGCTATTTAGACCCCGATACTGTAGTAGGGTTCCCTGAAAGTAAAGGAGCTAGACAAGTGATGCATTGTTGCCAATTATGATAAAATAACATTATAGTGTGTAGTCATTTTAGCACTACACCACCCCTAATCAAATGTCTAATCAGACTGAATCTTTAGTAGTTGTGCTTCAAAACTCGATCTATCAACTGAACAATCGATCTATTATTTGTCACATGGAATTAACGTACAACGCTACATCAATGTGATTCCATCTGCTCCTGATTTAGTCCTTTTTTTTGCGTCTTCCTAAATTATTGGCTTCTGCTTTACAATTGTCCATGTTTATGGAAAGTTCTGGTAATCAGTTTCTGGTTGTTGAATGATTTAACTGTCCACATATTCCACACAAAATATCCGTAAAGTCAATCTCTCCTCCAGCAGCTGCTGAGTTCGGAGTGAGAACGGCTGCATTGATAGCAGGCAATACAAACATTTGGAAGTACAGTGTGTAGTTTGAGCAACAGCCTGAGAGTCATTAGGGGGGTTTCCATTAACCCTCAAATGCACAAATTGAAATGGCGAATACAAAATACACCTAATGGAAACATGTCAATTTCAAAAAAAGTTTTTACGTTCTCATGACGTGGTATTTCAAGTGATTCTAAAAAGCCATATTTCAAAAAAAGTGCAATGGAAACACTTTTTTTTGCTTTTATAGCTCATATGATGTGCAACACCGGGTGGCAGTAATGCAACTTTAGGGATGCCAACCGCCATTAAATCCAAAGAAGAAGAAAAAGTACAACAAAGTGCTGCCAATGTTTTGGACATCCATCGCCATGGTTATTGGGATGTTATCGCAAGAGAAGTCGCATAATATAACTCAGTGGAAACGTAGTCATCTCGCAAGTATGTTTTATCGAAATTTCGAAAATATCTCAGTTTTGTAAAAAATCTGTAATGGAAACCCAGCTAGTGAAACAGGTGCAGTTTTGCAGAGAGAAAAAGAGGGATATCCGGGCACTGTTTAAATGGAGGTAAGTTTACTATAGTTCACTTACACATACTAATCATATTGTTAGAATACAAAGCTAGATGAAAATTGGGAAGTTTCCCTTTGAATTGAGTCAGATTAAAAATAAGTGTATGCCCCTCTGCTTGGTGCCTTTGCTTCTTTGCTGCTTTCTCATTCCAGAGCTGCAGACCTTGATTGAGTGCAATCAGCATCATGGGACACACCTGTGCCTGCTTTGCCCCATGCACATATAAAACAGAGCAGCCAGTCTGCTGTTGGCAACCTCCTTATCACACATCTTTGCTTTCTGGCTTTTGTTTCTTTTTTTCCTCGGTTTTACAGCACAACAATCATACAGCATATTTTCACTCATCTGCTCCTTGTGCTACCTGACTCCACAGATTTCTCCTGTGATGTTTAAGGGTTGAAGTTGGAGTCTGGATCTTTGATTTCCTGAAGTTAAACCCCTCTGGATGTGGCTCTGCAGTTATGACGAAAAGAAATGAGCCACAGAGAGACAGAGAGATAACCAGGATGCAGAAAATGTGAACATGTGTTCACATCTTTCCTGAACATCACCAAAAATAAAATCAAACAAAAAGCAATTTCTTTTTATAAACTTCACTTTAAAGTAATGTGAGGACCAGCTGATCTCTGCTTGATTCCCTCAAATCTCTGGTCATAACCCAAACTCCCATAAAGTAACAAAGAAAAAGTACACAGCACCGGATGTAACAGCCTCTCGAGCCAGCTGGCTTTAGAGAGCTGAGCTGAGTTTTGCTGTGTGTTGCCAGTAAATCAAAGGGAAATAAAGGACACTCAAGGGTTTCATTATCCTCCCCCTGTAAAGAACAGTCCAATTAATTTTCTTGGATCTACAAGATGTTTGACCTTTACACTAAAGAAGTGTCATCCTGGGTGGTCTTACGTTTCCACTGTCACCCAAAGAAGCACCTTATTAAGAAACCAGGTGTGGAATGTGTGGCTGCTCTTTCCTACAAAGTCTGGCAGGTGTAATGTAAAAGCAAAAAAAAAAAGATCATATTTATATCTATGATTAATAGTTGCCAAAAAATAAGAGAACACTGTTTTTTAAAAAGCAAAACTTTATGCCCTTATTTTTTATAGCCAAAATCAAAATAAATCTGCATTAAGCTCAAGTGGTTTATTTAGATGGGATTATCAATGAGATGACAGCATTCACTAATTATTTTGTACAACTATAACAGTGGTATTCTGTATACTGTTTGTGTTCAAACAGTAACTGATAGCAGCCAAAGCTGATTGGATCTAATTTAGTATCTGTATACAACTGTTTAAAGAATCTGTGTTTAATGGACAAAGATGAATTTAACACATGCAATAACATTGTGGATTAAATCAAGTACTAGGGAAGGTGGTGCAGTGATTGCTGATTTACAGCAAGATAGGCTTGTTTTCAAGATAGGCTTGCTTCAGCCTCAGAGGCTGAGGGAAAAGCCAACGCAGGGGTGCCAAAAACGTCAGTTCCATGAGTGGCCACTTGATGCTGGCTCCGGAAACGAGTCAGTCTGCATCGACCCTCATGTTAAAATGTAAAAATGTTATGTTTACAGCCTGGTACAGAAAATGTTTTTGGTCTTGTTTAATTTCAACATTCATGACAACTACACGAGGAGTTAAGTTTTTACATAATATTCGCCTTTACACTTTATTGAGCATAAAGTTTTGCATATCTAAGGGCAGGCAGCTTGAGTGGCAGACTGCTTGCAATGTGTTGCTACAGTCTGCGAGTCAACGCCAGACTCTCGTCCAAATTTGGTCATTCCGGGCTCCAAAAAACCAAGATGGCGATGGCTGAAATGCAGAAATCACTGCTTTAAAACAGCAGTCCACAATCCAGTGGATGACATCATAGTAGCTATGTCCATTATTCATACAGTCTCCGGTTTAAACCAGCTTGTCAGCTGCAGTGTGTCTGTATGGAGTTTGCACGTTCTCCTTGTGTCTGTGTGGGTTTCCTTACAGTGCTTCCGTTTTTCTACTGACATTCAAAAGAGATGCAAGTTGGGTTCATTTTAGACTCCAAGTTTCCTGTAGATGTGCATGGTTGTCCGTCTTTTTAACCCTGTCATATACTTGCAACCTCTCCCGGCTGCCTGCACCAGCCACAGCAGCTTAAAAACACTTGCTAGCATTCAACAAAATATCCATAACAGCTTGTAACTTCAGTTTCTGTTAGCAGCAGGCTAGCAACTGTTTTCTGCCACCCAAGTGTCTCGAGAAAAGACTTTTGAGATGTTGCATGCACCAGGGGTATTTAACATGCTTTTCCTGGGGACCACTTTTGGAAAATGACAAAAAGCTAGAGGGCAGTTAATAAGCAAACATGAAAACCATGGCTGGTTTCCCTGGAACTTTTTCTTCAATAATCAAACTCTATTGATGCTCTTGAATGCATTTAAAAGTACAAAAAAATTAAATCTCATTGTGATTTTTTAAAAATAAAAAGGTCGGCAGGTAACTGGGCACGAGGGCCAGATTTGGCCTGCGGACTGTCATTTGAGTATCATTCTTTTGCGCTTATTTAGTGTTTGTTATGCCAAATAGGTTCAACTTCCAACTGCTCTGCATCCAAATGTGTATGAATGAGACTATTAAAATAACATTTTATCCATACACTCACAGTGTGTTCTGTATTTTCTGCTGCTGAAATAAGTCATTATCATACAGGTCATTCAAAGTTGTGTTTTTTAATTTTGTACAGTGGATTACTGTAGCACGAATAATGTGACCAAACCACATTTTGCTTCAATCCACTGAGGAACATGGCATGTTGCTCTTGATTACAGGATGATTTTGTATTATGAGGGACGGCTCCTGCCAGCGTGCAAACTCCCAACATGTACAGCAGACAGCATGCTAACACATCCTGTCAGACAGCTTAACAAAGCTGACAGCAGCTCTGCCAGATGTTCTTACACAACACCACAGTCCTTCATATGCCAGGCTTGCAAATCTGGAACTGATTCTGCAGTCCAACTTCAACCAATCATCTGCTGCTGTCTTTGCTTAATTAGTTGTTCATTGGTATCTCTCCAGTCATTTTACGTCATAAACCACAAGTTTTATGGAAAGGACTTCATTTTGACTGTGTTTATGTAAAAATGTTTGTGTTACACAACGATATGGGAAAATGATCTGCCCACACACGTTCACACACACATCAGCATGATCGGATAATGGATACAAATCCTGTCAAATCTTTTTATTGGAAGCAACCTCAATAATCTTTACAGAATGTCACCTTCAGCACCTTCAGTTTACTCACCGAGGGAGAGAAAAATGCTGTGTGGATTTGTGGGCTGTAAGAAAGGTGTAAAAATAATTCAGAATTTGTGACGATGATGTACTTATTCCCTTGTTTTTAAAGACGTATGAACAGAGGACACTGAAGGACTTTTGAAAATACGGGGGAATAATTTTTTTATTAACTTTCAAACTTTTATAGCAGCCACACCAATGTCTCGCTCAGCAACTTTCTCAAGGACAATTTGTCAACCCACAACAACAAGAACTTTAAACCCACCACTGGCCAACATAAACTTGACTGCGGGGAGCTGATGCAGGTCATAGAGAGCAAAGGACAGCTGGGTTATAAAAACCGTCAGTCACACTTTATGGAACTCTTGCAGACTGCAGGACGTTAAATTAAACTTGACTGTTCTGACACATGCATTTGGAAGAAAAGCTGTTATCCATAATATGTCATAATAACTGAATGGATTTAGAAAAACAACACTGACCACCGCACACTAAAGAAGTTTACTGTGATTTTATTCAGAGCAAGCAGTGCATTTCACCTGCAGCTTCTTCAGGTTTACTCAGTGAAATTACATGAGTACTCACAAGTGTGATAAATGCACAAGTCACATGACAAATTATCATTTTCCTTTTTTTCAGAGAGTAGGAATAACTGCAGTAAGCATAAAAAAGTGACAATATTTCCAAAACATAACATAACATTTTCTAAAAAAAAAAAAAAGAAAGAAAGTAGAGCAAAAGCTAAGAGCTTGTTATTTCCTCCAGTCATCCACCATTTTTTTGTGTGCATTGCGTTTGATTGCAGAAGATTTGTGAGATTTCCAGGGTCGGCCAGGACTATTTGTGAGTGGAGCTCGTCAGTGTTTGGTGCCAGATCATTTGGTTAAATCTTTGCTTTCGACACACTGAAGGAAGAAAACTGCTTAATTTATCATTACATGCTGTTGTGTTTGGGTGTCTCACATTTTCAGCCTCGACCAGAAGGCCTGATGATTTCTCCACAATGTTTCCAGTCACTCAGCACAGGCAGATGTTGATTTATGCAGCCAAATTTCCTGCTGCACTCATGGCTAGTTAATTCTGCTCTGGATGTGAAAACATTTTGTCGTTTTGCAGGTGTTGAAAGATTAAAATTCGATTTGAGCAACCAGACTGAGTGCTGGAGATTTGATTTGAATTGGACTGCAAAGCACCTCGGAGTGCGGCTTTAATCTGACTTGCTGAAAACCTTTTCCTTGGGTTTTTCTTGTCGAGACAAAATGAAAGCAACATGGTTTAAATGAAACGTGGCAAAATACAGATTTCAGCTGCTAGTCTGAACACAACCTAATGGGTCAGTTGGAGGAGAAAAAACGCTACTTAGCTCAGCCAGATTTTTCCAACTGATCCACTAATTGGAGGAAGCGACTATCAAGTCGTAGGGTCATGCTATAACTTTTTCTAGTTACCAGTGTCCACGGCTGGCTTTGAAACCAACTGTGTGGCTGTGCTGTGTGGGTTTGCAGAACAGTTTAAAAGAGGACATAATAGTCCTCGGGGTGTAAGCCATAAAGAGGGTGAAACTTTGTTATGTAAGTTTTTTTTAAGTGGAAATGTAAAAGAATTGGACTGAATACTGTATTTAAATTAGATATCTAAGCTATTTTTTGTGGTTAATGGGCAGTCAAAGACTCGCTGAAAGCCATGGGATTCAGAATAATGGGATACAAATTAAATTCAGTGATTGCTAATACTATGTTCACAAGTCAGGACTGATATAATATTTTTTTTTTGCAATTTTTTCCCTCTGGTTATTAAAAAAATTCTGAAAAAAATGAAAACTTTTTGTCCCTTAGAAGCACAAATGACTCTGCACCTTGACAAGGGAGGTACACGCAGGTCAAAGCATCAATTGGAATGATTATGTTTTGTGCAATTTTCCTCTTTTTTTTTTTTTTAAATCAACTCAATCCTGTATTCCACCACCAGTCTAACCAGAGATCTTGCTCAATGAGCTAAAGCTCTCTGCTGAAAACATACATTTGTTTTTGCTTTTCTGCCTCGCGTCTCTCTAATCTGTCATCATGTACATGCTCTGTCAGGTAAGCCACTTTTTTAAAAATGCAGTTTTCCGCCTCTGCTGAATTGATTTACTTGCAGACTGAGTAACTGCATGTTGCTGATTCATTATTCTCATGTTCTATGAAAATTATATCATGCAGGAAGAGGCGGATCTCCTGCTGTGCTCAAACAAGTTTAACCTTTTCACATAAAATATTAATATTTTTTGCTGAAAAATGAAATTACTATTTTACTCGTGCGTAATACAGTCTTTAAAAAAAATGATAGCGTGCCGGTGCAGTGTAGAGATATTCTCCGCTGGAGATAGGTTTTCTCTGCTGTAGGTGATGTTCATGTTTTCTACTGCAAAGAAATGCCTGTCTTGAATCAATTTTTGCAAAATGACAGGAAGCCAGGGGCAAGTTACAGCAGCCCTATACATGTTTCTAGGATTTTAGGACCTTTTTTAGGATTTTAAGACATTTCCAGAATTTTCAATTCAATTTTGTTTTTAAATTTTAGGACGTTTTAAGGACTTTAGGACATCAGGTGCTAAGCAGGCACCTCTGTCCTGGGGTGGGCATCATTCACTGGCAACTTTTTAATAAAAAATAAGATCTATTTTATTGATGTTTTATGCACTTCTGTACGCTAAAAGTACCACAAACAATTCACAGTGTGAATCACTTTATTTTTATTGTTAATTCATTATTATCTTAATTAGAAAATGTTTGGGGGGCCACCCAGCAGGAAAAAAAGTGCAATAAATTGCAAGTGCAAGAAAATAGCAGATTTTTTATTTTTATAACAATATTCCAGACTATATTTAAAATTATTAGAAATATATATTTTAAATTATTTTTATAGAACGATTATAATTTTTAGGTAGCTTTTTCAGGTCATTTCCTTGTTTTGTTTGTTTCTTTCTTGCTTGTTTGCTCATCATTATTAGTTTTTGTTTACTAAAGAAAACAAGCCAGTTGCAGAGGATTCAAAGGGTTAAAAGCATATATTTGGATACTATTGTATATTCACATATAAATATATAAGTCTAATGCATGCGGGCTTGTTTATATCCTTGGGTGGGGCATGATTGACATGTTGTGTCCTTTTTACATGAATCTTTTATGTGAGGCAAACACTCAGGTCAGTGCTGTGATACAGTGCAGCTTGATAATGCACTGTGTGCAGCCATACAGCATGTATGAGTACTTAAAACATTTATAACATGTTCTATATTTTCTACTTTAGTTTTCCCCGAGCACTTGTGAGATTTTCTTGATATTTGTGTGGATCATGGCCAGTGAGCTGAGAGGAGAAACAGCACAAGGGAGAAATGAAGACACCAGCATCATGACACTATTAGTATATTTAAAATACACCTTAAAGGGTAAGTTGTATCTCAGTGACTAACAAAAGAAGAATTAAGACTTTTTTTTAATTATTATTATTATTATTATTTATGTTATGCAGCCAGCAGCAACGAAACAGACCGCACCATAAACAATTTGGGCATATGAGCATCATCAGTTTACATCCACTAAAAGTGCTTGTTTTTGCCATTGGCAGGCTCAGATTATTACAATAAGTGTCTGACATTTTCCCTAAAAAGACAGCCCTTTTTGTTTAACCAGAAACAGCCCTGAAGTTGCGATTGCCAAATCCACCAGACTTCATACAAATAAACAGTCATTTATTTAACATAAAACACAATTCATTCAAAGTCAATATAGACAAAAGAAAACTTGCAAGTGCCACCCTGTTCATCTTTACAATGTTCCAAAAATCATCAACACTGGTTTGGTTAAAAAACAAAGAGACGACTTTGATCTAATATTATATGATTTTTCTTTTTTTATTAAAACATGTTAACAAAAAAACAAAAAATTATCTACCCCCAGACCGCAGTTCTGTCTTGCATCACTTCACTGCTGCAGAGATTTAAATGCAGACAACCTCCTCATTGACTAACTAATAATTTAGTGATTGTGAATCAATCTTTTCCAATTTAATTTTTATCCCCGGCCGTTTCACTCCATCACTGAATGAGCTGTTTTTGCATGGAACCCTTTAATTATTCTCCTAACAATTTGGTATTTATTTAAATTTTAATCTCAGATGGTTAATTAATGACCTTAATAAGCAACAACATATATCATTAGGTAGCTCTGTGAAAGGCATTGGTGATCTATTCTATTTTATTCTTAGTGTTTTTGCCCTCAGGACATAAGTCTTAATTTTCTTGAAGGTACATGACATCAATATTTGTCTCAGAGTGTGATGCAGTGATAGGACATGATGTCATGCCGTGTGCATTGTGCTATAACAAGGGGCTTAAACAGTCTGAATGAGAGCAATGAAGCCAAGCATCACAGCTATAGCCTTGTCCCTGCAGATCTAAGGTACATCCGTTTTTCTTTTGTTTCCCTTCGCTCCAGTGTTTCCAGCCCCTCCCTATAGCCTTAGATTGGAAATAATGCCAGCTAGTGCAGTGGCTGCAATAGAAATAAACCTGCTAATGGTCTGGACATCCATCGCCATGCTTCTTCGAATGTCATTGCGAAAGGAGAAGTCGCATAACATCATTCAATGCAGTCAAACACAGTCATCTTACAATTGTGTTTTATCGACATTTCAAAAGTATCACTTATTTTGTGCAAATCTGTAAGAGAAACCCATCTACTGCCCTTTGTCTGTTTAAGGTTGGCTCTGAGCATTGTCATGGACACATTCTTGCAAACAGTTTGCAAGGTCAGGGTAAAGATGCATGCAGAAAAGCCCTTATTTCTGGTTTAAAAAAGAAACACACCTACCAAGCATTATTAAAGATAAGGGGAGGGCTGTATTTGCTTAACAAGTCTGCCACCAGTGCAGAAACAAAACACAAAAAAATCTGATTGATTTGTAAAGAAGCGAAATGGCACAAGTGGCTCCTGTAGTTTCACATTTCCATATTATGATGTGACAAACAACATGTTGGGACACATAAACTGTAGCATGCACAGCAGGAATATTGGTGGAATATCTATTTTCATTTGCCATGTAAACAGCTTAGTAGGAATTGTCTTTTTAGAAACAAAGGCAAAACAGGAATATGCTTTTGCAAGTTCATTTAGTGAGTCTTTTAAATTTTGTGTCCATCCCTAGAGTTTACTCCTGGAGAAACATATATATGCTGTGTTTAATGCTTTGTGACTAGCCAGTGTCTCTGTGCCCCAGGATTACTTCTTCCTGTTTTGCCACAATCAAACCATCTCCGCATCTCTGCCTTGCCTCCACAAGCTGGACTTTCCCTGTTGTTCATCTGCATTCCCTGAAACTAATATTAACCTTACCATTTGGGTCCACCTGCCCAACTCTTCACAGCACCATGAAATCAGATATGTAAAACAGGACTGACAAACAGTACTGTAAATCTCACAAGAGGCACTTTTATATGTTAATATGAATTGCCTGAAGTACAGTATTTGCATCACACAGCCCATCACACCAGCGAGGAATAAGGAATGAGGTTAGAAATCTTTGGAGTGTGAATGTATACGTGGAGTCGACAATTGGTTGACTGACAGCCGGGAAACAGAACGGAGGTTCACACGGGATTCCAGACAAACATCAGCACTCTGTAGCTTGAGCATACAGTGCAAAATTATTACAGGGAGAAACAGAAGCGAATAACTTGCCCTGACATTTTTGTGAAATGTAAACAGCAAACAGTACGAGGGACAGTCTTACATTCCACGCCAACCCGGTTCCCTCATTTTGCAGGGGTATTGATTATTTTGTAGCAGTTAACGCTCTGTCAGTCATAGTGATTGAGTTGACCCGGAGTTGAGGGTTGATTTGTCGAGGCCGAGTGCAGCTCAAAATAACAAATCAGTGCCAGAGATGTTCAGCAGTCCACATGACTATAGTCAGTGGCGGCAGTTCATTCAGTAAAAATCTATAAATATGGAATCGAAACAGGTGTAATGAGAAAAACAACGACCCGGCTCTGGTGTCAAGAGAAGAGAGAGGAATCCACTCTGCATAGTTTTTGCAGGAGCATGCAGAACGTGCAGGGGAAACGGTTCTGAGGATATTTCAAGTTAATTATAATGCACTCATTTTGCAAATTGCTGTCTAAACATCCCATATGTGAAGTCAGCTCCCGCTCTGTGAATAATTTTAACAATTTCTTGTGAACAGAAACACGTGTGGTCAACAATGCATATCAACCTTCAAGTTAAATAAATGAAATTCAGTTTAAAAACAATGCTGAACAACTCCTTGACAAGTCCAACTAAAGTCATGTCCTTCTGTATTTTTTCCACATTTGCATTAAACGTCCTTGATTGGTTTTGTAGTCATTTTGTGGCCACACTTAATGAGGTCTGACTGCAGTGAATAGCTGCACTCTCAGTCGGCCTGTCGTTACTACTCAGCATGTATTATTAAAAGTAGATCACAGCTTCAAATCCACATTTAAAAATATTACTATTGCCAGCAAGTGTGACAGGTTGAGCCTTTTTCACTTACAGCAAATATCTGAAAGTCATGAGGAAGTGTATGACATGCAATGAATGTGTGTGTGTGTGTGTGTGTGTGTGTGTGTGTGTGTGTGTGCCTGTGTGCGTGTGTGTGTTCTTGTACTTCTATCTTTGTGAGGACCAGCTTGAAATTCAGGCCTTAAGAGGACATTTCTGGAACGTGAGGATATTTTCTTGGGTTCCTATTTCTTGGTTGGTTTTAGGGTTTTTGGACATAAGATTTAGATTGGTAAGGGTTGGGGCTGGATTAGGGTTAAAGTAAGACATCACAGGTGGTGCTTAAATGCCCAGGCCAGGGTTAGGGTTAGAGTTACAACTTCATCACAACACCCCACTGCCTGGTAAATGCTCTTATCTTTCTCACTCCACAGCCCAAAACATGTGAGTAGGTACTATAGTTAGGGGCTCAGGGTTACATAAAGGCTAAAGGACTGTGAGGAACATTTTACCAAAACACACTGGTCAAAATTGGAGCATACGAGGCTTAAATATAGTCCCTGGCATGGGGAAACACTACAAAAACTGCAGATCCTACACTTATTATAATGCAACTTGATAGCATCTTTCATTAGACCCCAGTGCTTAATAAATGTCCACATATTTCACACTCCACAGCCCTCAAACATTTGAGTGTGTGTGTTGAGGGGTGTTAAGCATCGCCTTGTGAAATGGAGGATGTTACTGTGTCGTGGAGTTGATGCCACGGATCAGTTTTCATCTGTCTGATCTGAATTCACAGTGAGCGTGGCAGCCTCCCGCAGCTCCAGACATGTGACAAGACAGAAGTATTAACAGTCAGCAGCACCACACACTGGGTGTAAATTTGAGCTTGCAGAAATAATCCCAACCAGACTTGTTAGAAATACCAAAACCATTGCATCTATGCAGACATGTTTAAAGCATGAGTTCAAGTTCTACTGTACATTTTAGCAGTATAAGTCAACAGTTTAATGTGAAAGTGTTCATGAAAAAGTTAGCTTATTGATTTAATAGATTTTGTCCATTCTGTCAAAAGACCAAGGTTGCATTGTTGTCATACTGTGGCCTTTTTTCTTTTTTATTATATATATATATATATATATATATATTTATATGATTTTACTTGGAATTTAAATGTAGTTGCTAGGCAGTGAATCTCTTTCTCAAAATCTGCAGCATAACTAGAGAGAAAAAAAAAAGCAATTTTGTAGTTAAAGAAAATTGAGATTTATTTTGCAGTCAGTTTGACATTGCTCAGTCTGGCAAGAAGTTTTTTTTTATTGTTTTTTTTTTTAAAGAATCATTATGCCGGGTGAATAAAAATCATCCACAGTTTATGTGTGATCCGTCTGAATTGATGTCTTAAACGCTTGTTAGATACACTGCCTCCATCACTCATAGTTTTACCATCTGCCAAAAAGAGAAAGCACAGACGATAATATGTGTTAATAAGGGTCAAGTTAGGTTCACCAAGAAAATTTGAAGCCTATGTTTGAAATTATTCATTCAATTGTATCTTGTAGGGAACTCAAACTATCATTAAGCAGTAGATCACAACATTATGGACATGTTTCATCCTGATTTTTTTTGTTTTACAACCTTTTATTTCATTTGTTTCATTCTGACAGTAGCGAGTGATGTGTCTTGGATAAAACCATAAAAACACCTAAAAATCTATTATTATCAACTGATTTCTCAATAAAAATTTTCTCTCTATCCGTCCTCCCTGCTGTTGTCAAGCTGTGAATAGCTGGAGAAAAAAGTTTTTAATTGCCGTCTACCACAAGGTAACAATTCATTTTATTTTGCTTGAGGGTGTAAAACTGGCACAAACTAGAATTCTGAAATGCCAAACAAACTTTACTGTGACATTAATGTATTCCTATTTAGAGTGTGTTTGTTAGCAGTTACATTTCAGTTTTGACAGCATTTGGATTGTATTTTAAAGCCTCTGAAAATCTATATTTTCATTAAATATTCAGTTGCATGCAGCATGGTCTGAAAGGTTTCGATGCACTTTTATGTCCAGTGTTTCAATGCCCTAGGCGCTTTGTATGAGCAAATAATAACGTGAATGGAGGGGTCATATTGGTGTCAAGCCAAACATCAAATATCAAATTAAAGCCTACTTTGATTTGCTAAAACTTAGTAAAAAGCTATAAATGTTAATGACAGTTAACTCGCCTTATACTTTCTCAAACCTTTTCCCCTATTTGTATGGTAAAGTACTTTGAGTGTTTACCAACCTTCTGCACAAACTTTTTCCAACTCGATTGGACAAGTTAAGACAATACTCTTGTTCAATCAAGGACTAAATGTCCAATTGCACTTCCAGTACCAGGCAGGTAATTGGAAATGCAATAAAATCACTCCTGTGGGTGAGCCTGCTGTGCTGCTTGCTTTGAATCTGAATGGGTCTTTGCAAGTTCTGTCACGACTTCAAGCCTCTAACCATCTCCTCGTACTTCCGGAGATGTGGGTCAGACTCTGCAGGCCATCTGGTTTCGAGCTGTCACACTGAATCTCAAAAGCATCTGCTGTGGCTGCTGACGACCCGTCCTCGCTCATCTGAAGAAGAGAGCTTCCTGGATTTGCAAGTGGAGTAGATTCAGTGTCAACATCCATTAGAGTGCTGATAATTGAAACTGAGTGCTAATAGACTCTTGGGCACATTGGAAATACACTGCAGTTACAGCAGTTAAAAGTATAGTGAAGTAATTCACGGATAAGATACTTTAGGAGCACTTGTGTGTGCAGATGCTTGCACGCTCACATGTTCACATTCACAAGTCCTCTATTGGAGGATTCAGGTTACTTTGATTCAGTTTGAATCTTTACATAAATTACTTGATAAGCTCTGGTTGATATGCAAGTTCACATGCCAATCAGCAACCTCAATGAATAATAAAAGCCATGTAGGAGGATCAATAAAACATACACATTTTCATTTTGCTCTCTCTAATGAGCTTCTCTGTCAGTTAACCCTTTACCCCACCTCAGCCCCCTGATACCCATCAGGCTTATTGCAGCCTCTGATGTCACTGGCTGCCATGATAGATTTGAAGTGCTGTGATCTTTCCAGCTCTGAAGGCTCACCTGATTTCCTCCTCTCCACACATTCGGCTGATGCCATCCAATCGAAGGCTCTAGCATTTTTTTTTGTTTTGTTTTGTTTTTTTAACCAAATTTAATGTCATTTAAAAGCTTTCATGACACTATTTTTAACACAATCAATCACAGAAAATAATATTTGCAATAAATTAAGAAGCTCGGATGAATAATTTATTTAGCCTCTGGCAGTCTTGTACAGTCAATAGCACAAGAGTCTCAGTATCAGATTTTAGTTCAACTACAGTCACTTCAATACCTTCAAAGGTTGGTTTCTAAGAGGGGTGGGGCTGAGTACAGTTTTGCAGAGATGTATGCTATACCACTACTACAGTGGGGGGGTACCATAGTTGGAAAATCCAGCCTGGTCTCACTCCCAGCACAAAAAAATGGACTGCTTGGGGATTAGTTAGCATCTGTGTGAGATGCACTGCATTATATACTCTTATCATATATTAGCAGTAGAACATAGACAACATAACCTGCACCTGACTCGTTACCGCTGAGAGTCCTCTTTTATGGATGTCAGTTGGCGAAGTGTAGCAACAATGTGTGCTCAACTCTCAACTCTAGTATATCACAAAAAAGAAAAAAGGCACTATTTGGTATTGCAGTAATATCACAAATTTGGCTGTTACAGTCCGCAATCTTTCCCTAACCATAACCAAATAGTTTTGTTGCCTAAACCTGCTGACTGTGTTTGTGGCACTGAAAGTGTAGACCACTTAAGTGAGTCTCCTCATGTGACTAATGTCAAACCACATTTTGTTCTAACCATAACCAATTAGTTTTGTTGATTTAACCTAACCGCCTACCCCTTCTGTATCAAGATACAATGCAAGAGGCCGCCCTGGGTGCCATGTTAGCTGACCAAGCAGCAAAAATATGAAGAGTATTATTAAGATCACCTTGGAAATTCACACAAAGAGTCTTGAAATGACATTGCATCTGAGTTTTTCTTTCCTAAGCCCTGCACATTCTGTACAAGTACATTATTTTTTCCTACCTTTTGTTCTCTGACAGCTGATCGAAGGATGATGTGTACACTTCAGTCTGGGGAATCGATGTAAACTGGGCGACCTCGAACTGCCTGTGAAACTCAGCAGTAGCTTTTCTATTTTTGTTTCCTCTCACTCATTATGGTTTTGCTTCTATTTGTTCTTTAGCAGAATGAGAATAATGGATGCCCTGGTAAGTTTGATGCTTTGATTTGAAACAAATGTTTAAACTTACACCCTTGCTAACTAAAGTTGGTATTGATGTTTCACCCCATGTCAGTCACCTGACACTGAAAGCAAAAAACTGACGACGGCACATTAAAATAGTTCCCATTAACAGACAGTACAACACATCTGTTGCTGTGTTACTTTTAAGCTTTGTTGATATCCTTAAATTTTATTATTTATAAGTTTAAAAGCAATTAAGTTAAGTCATAAAACCTATTAAATACTGAATTTCCAAATAACTGTGAAAATGTACACCTCATACAAGAAGTATCAGTGAGTATACAGTGTATTACTAATGCTATGATTCTAACAATTTTCTCGCTACAATGAAAGCTTTGTCTTTTACTGTCTGAGGAACACAGGGAACACTGTTTGTTAAAAAAAAACTATATTATGAGGTCTATATATAAATATATATATCAGATGCTCTCAATCAACTAGTTTGAGGGCAGACAGTACCTAAGTCTCAACACAAAGGTTATGGATCTCATAAAGCTTACACTGAAAGGAGAAAAGTACCAATTACCCATTTCTACAATTAATAAAAACATAATAAAAGCGCTAAACTGTAATCAAAGCTACATGGTGCATTATTATCAGTTTTTGGTGCCAGAACAAGTTCTTAAATGGTTATTGTGCCTTTTTTTTTTCTCCCCCATTTCTGGAAAAATAAACACCACTTATAAACAATGCATTCCACTAAATGAAGTGATTATTCTAAGCGTTGTTTCCAGGTGTTTTGTTTCTTCCGGTCCACCGCCAAAACATGACTTGAATTAATCTCGAGGATTTGGAAAACTGGAGAAAGTAGCATCCCAAGGGTGCTGGTTTTAAACAGCCTCTTTATCAGAACATATTAAAAGGAACACCCTTTTATTTTTCACCCTCTTGAGACATTAATAATGAGAAAAAACACACTGAGACACCACATTAAAAGTGAGCTGACCGTTTTTTTACTCCGGCCTCACTTCCCAGGGGAATTCAAAGGTAATTATGATGATGATGGCGTATCATCAAGTGGTTTCTCACATCAGCATCAATTATACAGTGCCTGTTATAATACCACCTACTTTCACAAATAGAATGAATGCAAAATTTGACCCATAATAATGCAAGAGACAGGTGGAGTCCTTTGTGTTGTTGACATTTGCATTATGATCTAATCTCTTAAACATGTTTTAAAACAGATTTTAAACATCTAATAAAATGAAACAATCTTGATTAAATCTTTAAAAAAAAAATGTGCTTCAGACAGCCACGCTGACGGCTGTTTGTGAAAACAGTGAGTGTCAACCAAGGGGCAACATCTGAGGTTGAAAAATGAAGCCTATGCGGAAAACTGCAGGTCATCAATGGACACTTGAGGCTGTTTTCAGAACAGAGCAAATCCTCATAGATTCCCATGTCAAAATGTCCAACTTTACAACCGAAATAATAATGTTTACAGCCTGGTGCAAAAAAATAAATTAAAAAATTGGTCTCTATAGCTAATTTTAACGTTCAAAGCAAGTGCAGAAGGGCCAAATTTTTATGAAACTCACCCATTTACTGTCAATATTTAAGAGTGGGCCACTTGAATGACAGGCCATCTGCAAGGTGTTGCTACAGTCAGATGCACCCCACAGCTTCGACCTCTCATCCTAATATGGTCACTTCTGGCTTCAAAAAAACCAAGGCTGAAATGCCAAAGTCAATGCGTCTATTCAAGGTATGCTTGAAGCCACCAGTGGTCAGTATGTTTAATTTTACAAATGAAGCAGAGCAGAAAGGATCACTCAGGGCTTTAAAAACTGCTGCGTTGTGATATGTGATATTGATGTCAAAGATACCCTTTTGCATCTTAACATGATGCATGAGGCTTTCAAGTAAATCCATATGACGCCAAGAGCAACTGGACGTAGTGTAAAGGGCATCAAAGTCCATGTAGAATGGGAGGGGAGGTGGAAATTTGGACTTTTTTCCAGGAGACTACAGTTCGTGGCCTGTGTGACACCAAAATTAAGTGTTGTTTTAACACTATGCAGTTTACATTGGGTTGTTGTGCACTGACATAATCACATTTCATAAAGTAACGAAAGTACTTGCGAACCCTAAACATGATCTTTTCTCTAAACCTAACCAAGTAGTTTGTCACCTAAACCTCACTACTATCATTTCACAAGATTACAGCGTTACAACTTTGCATCACACAGATACACTAAAGATCACCCTGTCCATCTTTATTTGACGACCAGGCAATGAGAACAAGTTGAAAGTGCATGTCAGTCACAAATGTATAAAGTTTGATACTTTATTTAGTAGAAAAAGTGTGTCTGATTTTTGCGATTGATGACTAAAAACCAGTTTCATTTCCTATTTCTGGAGTCGTTTTCAAAATATCTCCAGATTTAACACAAAAAATTGTATAGTCGAATAATCCTGTCAACACAAAGGTTTCGACAACTTTTCTGACATGCAAGAAGTGGATATAGAAATTGCTCAAACAAAAGAACTGGCGTGCTCAACTCAAACGGGTGTCGATCAAAAAAACACAAAAAAAGCAAATTATGTTGTCACCACAAACAAATACACTTTTAATTATGCACAGCAGCAGAGGGATATAATGAAGACAGAAATGCCAATCCAATTTCCTGAGTGCTATTCATTTTCTGAGGTGTTATTATTACACAAGGAAGTCAAGTACAATTCATTAAGATGTCAATGTGTTGATGACTGAACATGTCATAAGTCAAAAACAGCTTTGTGAACGTTACACATATAGTGGGAGGGATTTTAATTATTGACTTTAAATATTATCGTAGATCTGCAGCTTAGAATTTGCACATGAATTAATACAAGTCCCTCAATTTAGTGAGGCTTTGCAGGTCAAATAATAAATGAACCTAATATCGCTGCTATGCAGGGACCTCCGCTATGATTTTACAGAGAGGGTGTGGTCCATGGCAGAATTGTGTGTGGTGTAAAATATGGTGAGTAAAATAGACATTCCTTTCATGTGTGGAGTAGTGGCGGGGATTGTCTGTTAGCACAAAAAATAGTAATCTAGGAAACAGATTCCTTAGAAAAAGAAAATGACTTTGTGACCTCTGTGAAAGGTGAGTGAAAGCTTTTGCAAATTATAACATGCAGGCAGGAGACTGTGGGCTGAGAAAAACAGAGAGTAACAATTCAATTTCACCGACTGGGGGGATGTTGGGGTCAAAGTTCAACCTGCATGGAAAACAAGCACTCCTGTTGGAAAAACTCAATTTACTTAGCTGCCACACTGTGATATGGTCTCAAATTAGGCAGTGGAATGGGAGAGGGGGGTGCTATTGTTAGAGTTAAACGAAACGCACAGGATGTTTCGTACCCACAGCAAAACATAAGGTATAGTGCCCAGTATATCCTCAGAAAAGATTATTACTACTCTTTAACAAAAGAAGTAGGGTTTCTTAGGTTTAGCCAGTCAGTCCGAATAAGTCGGAGTAGGGTGGGTCATGCTTTCACTATTCTAATAAACATAAATTTGCTTCAGTGACAGCATATTTACACACATTGCATGGATCGTTCCTCTTCAAAATACACTTCCAATTTCACAGTTCCTGCTTGATTAATGCATACAGTCTTTTACCATAATAAACCAAAGAATGTCGGTTAAAAAAAAAATGTCTTTAGTTTTACTTCCTTAAGTTTGGGCAACAAATGCATGTGGTTATGTTAGCGAGGTTAATTTGACTTAAACTACATTATTAATTACTACATTATTATTAACATAATGTAATGTCATGCAACCTTTGTCATGAGCATAGTATGCTTAACATATGAGCACACTTTTTAAACAACTGGATTAACTTTTGGTGTCACATAGGAGGCAAATAGCAGCCTCCCGTTTGAAAGAACGTTTTTTTAATCAACCCAACTCCTCTTCAACCCACCTAATATGAACTTTCCAGCCCATTCACATTTCAAACTCAGAAAATAAAACACAGCTTGGTCAGTGATTTTAGCATCAGACACCAATGCCAAAAGCCCACTTTCATGGCTATACAATACTCTGCTGGACGGCGTCAGTTTGAAATGCTGCCGGTAACGACCAGCTGGAAAGTCCCTAAAGGGTGGGCAGAGGGGAAGATGCATGGGTCCAACAAATCTCATACTTTCACCTGAGAGTCTGCTGTTTGCTTCCCATATGAATGCAGAGACAAACCATGATGTTTTTGTCTAAACCTAACCACACGCTTTTGTTGAACGAGGAAATAAACCAACGTTGTTGCAGTCATTTTGAAAAAGACTGTATGCATCTGACCAACAGAAACTGTACATTTCCTCTGAATATGAAAGGTTTTGAAAAGACAATACATTTGACAGAGTAAATTGACAGAGCATTAACACCAGATGCAGGACAATACCTAACGTGTTGTATGCAGACGTGAACAGTGCTCTCCAAGTAGTGTAATTTGATGAGTTTGGTTGAGAATGTGTTGGACCTTCTTGCTCTTTATACTACAGTAGCAGTTACACTACAACTGCTGCTGGCCTACAACTGCTGCTGGACTACAGTTATACTACAACTGCTGCTGGCCATCACATACCATCGCTAAAGGGTATACGGCAGTGTTTGCTACTGATGGGCCACTGGCATTGCAGCATCTGTATTTGATGAGTTTGGAGTGAGGCCAGGTCACAATACCACACAAAGTTTCAGACAAACAGGATATTCATACAAATAAAAGGACAGAACTTGTAAAATTAAGTTTAAAAACAAGAACGAGAACAAACCCTCACAGACGCTCTCTCCATATTTCTTAAAGGTGATTTAAAATCCCTCTAGGGGAATAATGCCTTTTACCAAGTATTGTAAGGACTGATGGAGACTGTGATGAAGCCATGGAAGTGTCAGCGATGACAGTACTGTTTATATAACATATAAGTGGATAATAAACAGGCAGCAGTCCAAGGACGGCTTTAAAGATGAGTTCATACCAGTGCAAAATTATGCACATTGATAATGACAAGCAAAGAACATTGATATATACAGACTAAAACCCCATACTGTGTCATAGCACTAAAGCTTTAAATGCTGCGATCTAGCTAAGCTAATGCGTCGACAAGTACATGCTAGTGCTAACTCGGCAGTGTGTGTGCGCAGATGTTTGGCTCTGCATGTGTCATCTGATAAATCTGCTGCCTCTCTGGCGGTGAGGAATTTTGGCTCCTCTCCCTGTTTTATCATGGGGAGGCAGCTCCGACACAAAGTCTGACACCGAAAATCCTCATAGAGGAGAGAGTGAAACAGCTTGGCCATAATTAGAATTAATGCGTGGAGGAGAAGTAGGGAAATGAACCATCACAACAAAGATCAGTTCTTATTATGGATCACTTATCCAGTTTTTTGTTTTTTTTTTACAGGTCAAGGACTGGTGTGCCTTTTATAAATTCGGAGGGAGAATGAGACTGAGTTATCTGAATCACTGCAATGGTGTAAACTAAATTGGAGTAGCTGCATGGAGAGGGTAGATTAGTCAAGACGCCCAAGGAGAAAAAGCAAGTGGCAGAATTGGATATTAAATGTGAGTCATCCATGAAAGGCAGAGTAGCATATACTGTACCAGAAATTATTTAAAAATTCCTCAGATCTCTGTTTCTTCACTATTCTGTCTTAAGTCTGCAGAGAGTCTTCAGACTTTTCTGCTCACTCACACACATAGATAGATAGATAGATAGATAGATAGATAGATTCTGACCCATCTCAACTCGTCAAATATCATAAAATATTGCCACTTGGTCATTGCTGTTCACATCTACATATTACACGCTAGCTATCCTCCTGTGGGTTTTTGTTGATGTTCTCTAACATTTTTACTGGGAAATTTCTGCTCAGGGATGATTATTGTCTTTTTCAGACTAAATATACAAAACACCTCATATTTAAGTTTATTTCCATGTGCTACACAAGCACTTGGTTAGGTTTGGGCAACTAAAGCAAAAAACTCAACATTCATACAAGACGCTAACAGCGGGCTAATGTGGGTCAAAGTCTGGAGTTTGTTGGGCCCATTAAGCGGTGGCTGTGGCACAGATGTAGAGCGGGTCGTCCTCTAATTGGAAGGTCAACAGTTTCGATCCCCGGCTCCTCCGGGCAGCATGCGAGGTATCCTTGGGCAAGATACTGAACCCCAAATTGCTGAATGTGAGTGCTAATGAAAGACTACTGAGAAGCAGGTAGCACCTTGTATGGTAGCCTCGGCCACCAGTGTGTGAATGGGTGAATGTGACAATGTAATGTGAAAGTGCTTTGAGTGGTCAATAAGACTAGAAAAGCACTATACAAGTACAGTCCATTTACCATTTACCATCCATCACCCCTCCTGCCCGCCCTTTAGGGACTTTCCAGCTCCTTATATTATGTCATTACCAGCTGCATTTCAAACTGCGCCATTTAGCTGCATATCATACAGCCACGACAGGTGCCATCGGGCGGACAGGCGGCATCTCATATTGCCACCATAGGTGCAATCCGGCTAGATTATAAACTCACACCATCATCTCTATAATACCACAGTGAAAAACAGCTGACCAAGCTCAGGAATTTGACAAGATTAGAATGAGACTGGGCTGAAATCAAACAAACACAGGACTTTGATCAAGAAGACTGGTGTTTGTATCCCTTGTGAGACAAAAGGCAACAATTAGTTATTTTAATATTTTGTCATTGAATGTGAGATATGTCACACTGGTTACCCTAGTAACAAATGTAGATAAATTTAAGTCAAACTATCTTATGCCGAACCTAACCATTCACTTGGGTGCAACTGCACAATTCACAATTTTACCACGTATTTAAAACTGGGACCATCAACAGTTATAAAGAACCTAGAACTACTAATTTAGGTAATCTGGGTCTTATCCAGAGGCAAGAAACATTTGGCCTATTTGGTGGTATTGGTGATATTGTCAGATTTTAATAATTACTAAGCATAATCAGGTTAGTTTAAGATTTCAAGGACATTCTAAGAAATTAGGGTGCACCTTAGCAGATGGATTTGAATGCCAACTGACTCAAAATGTTTTATTTTCATTTAGTTTGGGAATATTTGACCCTACAAATTATGTTTTTTTCATTATTCTAACAATTCTAGCCTATTAAAAATTGCAAGTTTTCCTTTCAACCAGTCGTTTCCTTAATCAAGCAGTAAAAAATGTATGAGATTGAACATAATCAAAGTTTATTTCAAATCAGAATTCAAAGTTTTGTAGGTTTTTTAATAAATACAAATTCCCAAACCATTCAATTTGTCTCATGTTAGCACTAATGGGGTAAAAAAAAATAAAAATAAAAAAGAATAGAAAAAAAAAGGCCTGAAGATGGTGCCAGCAAAGCTCATTTACAGCCAAATCGGTCTAGACTGTACTTGGGCTCACCTGTATTTTGAGCTTAATGCTAACATTAGCATGCTAGTATGCTAACATTTAATTTGCAGTATTTAGAATGTTTTCATTCTAACATTCTGTTAGGGATTTTTAATAAAATGTATTGATTACACAACTATTTACCAATAAAAGAACAGACTTTGTTTGATTTTTGTGTTGTCAGAAGATTTATGGTCCCACTTATTACTGGCAGAACAATGCATCAGAAGTCTGCTTTTTACAGGTTTCCAGCAGCTTGAATCCCACACTCACACATGTGATGCCAGCTGCCCACGAACTCTTGGCAGATCACTTCTTTAGGTGGTCAAATGAGTCTCGTATTGGAGAGACGTGATGTAAGATTGCTCAAGACTGTGTTCAGGTACGTGGAAATGAGCTCCATCCTGTTATCTTCTACATACCGGAGCTGCTCATTATTCCGCGGCAGCTGAGCGGAAACAAATGCAATCTGTATGGAAATGCACGCTGCTTAGTCACAACACTGCCTGTGGGTAGTAGCGTGGTGTATCTTCTGTGTCCTTATGCCATGTTTTCATCATATCAGAGGATGTCAAAGAAAGGGTCGACAGCTCACTGCTGCAAGTTGGTAGCATTCATGTTCTAGGTGCAACAGTTAGAATGGTATTAAAATGGCTATCAAAAATAATTAGTAATTATATTAAATAATATGATTTAATTTACGTTCAGTCACCTTGGGGGGAACCTCCATGTTATTACTACCTGCAGGTTTCACACACAGTAAATCCAAAATGACATGAATGCAGCATTAGTGTCTTTAAACCATTATTCACGGCCTCCCTCCAGTTCTCAAACTGCCACACTGATGAGGGATAAATTGTGTGTTTTGTTTTGTTTTGTTTTGTTTTGGCTCTTTCTGTAATGATAATAATAATCATTCATAGAAAATGCATTTCTGTTGGCCACAAAAAAGTAGAATTTATCAACAGTTTATTTGCAGTGAAAGGTTCAACAAAGCTCATTGTATTATTTTATTTTATTTCATTTTTTTTTACCTGTTCCCTGTAGATATTTGGCTTGTTCATTCTTTAGACTTGCCAGGGCCGAAAAGCTTTTTGACATTCAAGGATATCTCAACAATGCGGCAAAATTCTTATTCATATACACCGCTACATGATTTATTGTTTACATTTAAAAATCCAGGGTGAGTGGTTCACACTGTGTTGGCATCATATATAATAACAGGATGTATACATGATATTTAGGATTTTTCTTTTTCAGTTAAGAACAGTGTTGAGCAGAAATCTCTAATGTTGGATTACACCAACACAGATGAACTTTTAAACTTCTGTTACACCACAATTTGCAACTCACTTAGATTAAGAAAGATTCAATTTAAACCTCATTTTAAAATCTCTAAACATAGATTAAGTTTCACGCTCATTTATTATTTTGATTTCAATATAACATTTGTTCTTCAGCTCAGTTTAAATTCTTGTTTAAATGCATAAACCTGGCTTGGCTTTACAGTGTTAAAGAGCTCTACTTAAATCTGGATTTTTGGTATTTTATGAGTTTGTAATGAGAACATGCTGGTAGGTTACCAGGAAGAAAGTGGGTATACACTCCTATATATTCCACTGTCTTTTGTTAGCGTCCTCGCCATGCAGAGAGTGATTAAGTGATTGAGCACACCTGTGGTTAATTAGCTGATTGAGAGGATGCAGTATACGAGGACTGAGGAAGCAAACAGTTGGAGCCAGTGTCCCAGCGTGGCAGAGTGTGTGCTGTGTGTTGAGAGAGCAGACTGAAGACACTTGGGTTGAAGTGCACTGGAGTCAGTGATCTTTACTCCCTTTTGGAGGGAGGATGCCAAATGTTTGGTTGTTTATTTAAAAACAATTCAACATTAATTGTTAAATTTAGTGCTGCTTTCTTTGCTCTTAACACGTTGAAAACTGCAAATTGAAAAAATATGGAAAGAAGTTGAGAGGAGATGACCCACAAACAGTATTAGCAAGAAAACAGTAAGAATTATGAAGAAATTACCTAAAATTTTGCAACAAAAATAAACATGGAAATAATATAAAAAATGTGCTTAAAAAATTAAAAAGACACAAAATTACCTCTGCCACCTAATTTGTCTTTGACCTTTACAAAATCAAATTTGTTTGTTTTTTCTGTTAAAAACATTGATAGCATTGTTTGTTCTGATCTCATGACCATCTTCTTCTTCTTCCATAATCTCATGTAGTCCCACATTCAGGCGTTAATCCTCTCCTGCGAGTGCATGTAAGAGGTTGTAGGAGTGGATTTATTAGCAAACAAAACAGTAAACCTCAAGAGAAATGAACATGAAATTGATTTAAATAAATCTTATTATCAGGGAATGCATTTTAGCTCCGAGAAAATGCTGAGTAGTGGAGGCCATTTAAATCATCCCATCAGTTTGCCAGCAGAAATGCTATTTTAGCATAATTTAACAAATCAGAATGAAGGCACTTAATAACTGCGCTCCCTGAAAAAAAATATGAACTGACAATCAAATTAATTGAATGTGAAAGGTCAGAGGGAAAACAGATGCGAGCACTTGGGAATATTTGAGGTTTAGTTGGGCATCTGTATCACACTGAAACTACCAGTCACTTTTATCACCGCGCAACAGGCTTTCTCTGTTCTACAAATGCCACACAAACCTCTGTATCTCATGTCCCAGTGTCATTACAACTGTAGCTTTTCAAGTGCTTCTTGAATGAAATCATTATGGAGCAAACCAGTTCATACCAGCACGCAGTAACTGGCTATAGAAGGGAGATCAAACCACTCAGTGTAAAGCACGAAAGACATGAGGTTACCTGAATGAACTAGTAATTTAATGTAGTGTGTAGGGCAAACCACACACGGCCAGAATGCTAATGAGTGTATAACAACAATCCATAACAAAAGTGTATCATGTACTAAAACTAGACTCTACAGAGAACTTGACCTGATGATGGAGATAGCTCCCTTACTTATTTGCCATTACATTTTTTTCTGAAAAACAATCAGGGTTTTCCCAAAGAAGGGGATTTAGTTTTAAGTTGGTGGGTTTCAAATAAACCATTTTAGGTTATCTAAATAACCATTACTTAATTTTCCAAAAGACTTTCATGAAAGGTTCCCGGTGGAGTCATTGTCTTTGCATCTTGCCGGTTTAAGGAGCTGAAATTGGCACATTCGACCAGGTGTTGTGTTCCCATTGATGCCAATCGGAACCAGAGGCGATTAATACCCATGACTACTTGCTGAGTCATTTGACCCAGGTGTGAGTGCCGATTGTACTCTTTCCATTGCTGTAAAAAGCCAGAAATCAGCAGGTATAAGCATGTTTGAGCAGAATGAAGTACTACTACTACTACTACAGTTGGTGTCAAGTATATTTTCGTACTGGTGTGGAGCCTATACATAGTGAGCTTTGAAGCTGTAAGATGACATAAAATTGAACATTAAATATATTGTAGCACATGGAGTCCACATCTTTTATCATGGTTTTATAACTGTAAGTTAGGTTAGGTTGTGTAGCCCTCCAAGGTAAAAATGTAATTTGTGATATTGGGCTTTAATAGATAAAACTGAGTTGAATTTAAGTTTAACTACAATTTCAGTAAAATAAAAAAAAAAGTTCTACATCATAATCTCACATTACTGGAAATTGATGAAAATCCATAAAAACATAATAAGTGATATAAGATTATTGTGATGATAATAATGGGGAATATGTAGATTTTTATATGCTTTATACTGTATATTTACATATATGCAGTCTGATATAAAGTAAATTGAATTTACATAATTCCCTAATAAACATTCTATATTGATGTTGGGATATTTTCATTGTTACAGTATGTAAATTTTTTTTTACATCTGATTAAATATATAATGGATAAATAATTTATGAGCTTGTGATGTTGATTCTTCGTGCAGTGATTAAGAAGAAGCAAATTCTGCTCATTCCACTTTCATGTTATGGTTACATTGATTGTACACGCATTCATGCATATGTAATCACTCATTTGAACAAACATTTTCAAGTGCAAACAAGCTCAGACATCAAAATGTATCCATCAAGTCAGATGTGCTCAGGAGTTTAAAAATAATAATTTCCCATGATTTTCTTTATGGAATGGAAATAATGCAAATAAGATTAAATCAAAAGAAAACAAACATTAATTGAAGCTCTGAGGCCACAGCTCATGTGTGTATGAATGTTGGGTTTGTGTGTGTGTGTTTATGATATGCAAACATGCTTGTGCTGCTGGAGCTGCAGTGGAAGGTCATGGAGTACAGATTGTATTAAAAATATGGAAAGAAAACAAAAGAGTGAATTTGCAGGTACAGTAAATTTAACAAACTGGTTGCTTACTGAAATCTGTGGCACACACTGTACAGATCCTTTAAAAAAATATTTGTAGATTCGTAATAGCCAGAGGTAGCCAGGTTCCTCTGCTACTGCTGATTGTTGTCTAATTCCAGGGCAACAGAGTTGATGAGTCTAATCAGCATCATGGGACACACCTGGGCTCGGTGTGCCTCACGCACATAAGAGCAGCAGCAGTCAGTCAATCTTTGGCTGGTAGTCCTCATCCCGCCTTTGTTTTTGCAGCACAACATCTCCACAGCACATTTTCACCCATCGATTCCCTTCACTTCTTACTCTGCAGAGCTCTCCTACCTGTTTGTGCAGTTTGTTTCAATTGTTTGGATTACTTTTATTTTATTAATCATTGTGTTGATTAATTTTATCCATGTGTCCCCTTCTTTTGTCCAGTCTACGAGCTGGGTTGAGTGAGAAGAAGTATACAAACTTAATCCCACCCCTTCTCCATAAATCATTGAATTTTTATTAAACAATGGTCCAGTGTAGTTAGATGATCTTGAAGACATTCTGGCCATTTCTTTTTTTCTATAATTTTATTTTTTTTCTAACATTGCTTGTGATTAAAGGCTAATTTAAATATTGAAGAATTAGACTCATTACTATTTCCATTGAATGTGTTATATTAACAATTCGCCCTAATGTGAAGTATCAATCTTACTTATTACTTATTTTCATTTCTCACTCATCAACTAAGATAAGTTTCTTAATAATGTCAGATTTGGTTCACACTGATCACATCCAGGAGTAAAACTATTTCTTCTCACTGTGTTGAAAAGATCCCTCACTGCCTCCACAGAGATTTTACTGACGATTACTTTTCAACTCTTTAGAAATGTTTCAAAGACATACTGTGAACAAAAATAAATAAATAAAAAAGTAACTGGACTTGATCAGAAAGCTGCAGTAGCCTGAGATGTAATAAATGAGAAACAGACGCTAGGCATGAACAGCCTTAACAAGTCATCCATGGAGTGAAAAGTCGTGACACGAAAGACCTTCAGATTCAGTCTGGCTCTGTCTCAACAGTCGGCAGAAATGCAGCAGAAATAAAAGATGCTGACTTGTGTTGAACAAATTGGCTTGGTTCCTCTGTTCCTCCTCATCTTGATTTTCACTTAGATGTGAATGTTTTTGTTGAATTAAATTGATGTTCCATATGAATTCATTTCAGAGAAAATTATTTTTGAAGTTTTCTTTTCCCTCTGAACAGCAGCCGCATTACCATAATGCACGTTGGACAGTTTCCATAGAAACAGCCTTCCTGAAGCTTCCTTTGTAAAACTGTAATTCTTTTATTACTTTTAATTTTCTTATTCACACTCTCGCTTTTGTCATTTGAGGGGAAAACACTGGCAAAGCTAATTTTAGTCACTGAGGGAACTAATTAACTGAAGTGATGCATTTTAGGTTTTATTATTTACTTTGTATTAACATATATTACAGCAGTGGCTGACTGAAGAACTTTTTAAGTATCCTGAATTACAATAAATATTAGCACTTTAAATCCAGCTTTATATTTGTATTTGTTTTTATTGTTTGTGCTCATTTTTCTCCAGATATAAACCATTACACATGCTGCACCAGATGGTTTGTTACACGGAAACATCTGAGGAGCCGTGATTGGAAACTGATTGGAAAAATGCAGACAGTTTAAAAAAGACTTGGCAGGTGATTGAATGAACCATCTGTTTATCACTGACCAGTCAGAGGAGGAGTGAAAACATCTTTTCCAGTTTGATTTCTGAATATAAAATTAAGTGGTTCATTTTCATCATCTTGCCAATACAGCAAGCACACCATAGCTTGAGGCCGTTGTGGCTCAGGAGGTATAGCATCCACTTATCAGGAGGTTGGTAATTAAGTCCCCGGCTCCTCCAGTTCTCATATGTTCAAGTATCCTTGGGCAAGATACTGATTGCTGTTCCATTGTGCGTGATAGTGTATGAATGTGTAAAGAAAAAGAGGAGCACCTTGTACGGTAGCCTTGGCCACCAGTGCGTCAACCCAGCTGGCAATTTTTGGTTCTAAAAACGTTCTGAGAATGGTACAATGCATTGTTTTAGTAACATTTTCAGTGTTTTCTATTAGTTCATTCAGTTCTTCTTAAAGTTAGGGTAACATTCTCTATGAATGTGAAAACATGTTACGTTTTAAATTATTGTTAACGCATCGCAATGCATTACATTTTCATTTTAAAAAATGATCCGTAATCTCAGTCCTCAATAAAATGTTCTGAATGTTGCTTTTAATGTGTTCTTTCTTTGTTCTCATGTAACATTGTGGGAACGTTTTATGAAAAGAACATTATTTGATCTGTCACCTCTGAACATCGTCAATGTTGTGATTCAAATGTTACGTCTTAGTCAGCATTTAACCTTAAAATGAAGGTGTGTAGTGATGAAGTCACTCCTGGAGCCAGCCTCAAGTGGCCATTTGAGAAACTGCAGTTTTTGGCACGTCCTTGTTGGCTTCATTTTTCAGCCTCAGAAGCCTGAGATGGATTTTCCTGTGGATCTTTTGATCCCCTGAGTCTTGCATGGTTTCGTGATTTTGCAAGAATCCAGCTCCTGTAATGATAAATAGAACAATGCTTGTAAACAAAAGTTACATTGGATTTTGGGCATGACATTAGCTAATTTACTGGGTATATTTCTTAGTACTTTTCAAAGCCTGACAACCTGTAAACATCCATATTTTACCTGTTGTTTACACCCTATGAAAGAAACCAAGCTACACAGAAAACATATAATGTATGCATTTTTTAAATCGTTTTTGTTGTTTGTATCTGTTTCTTGTTTCCTTTGTATATGAAAATGTGTTTGACAAAGAAAAAATTCCTCTCGAGTACCCCCTCCTGAAAGGTCACGCACACTCACACAGGTGTTTTCACTTACTCTGGATGATTAGGCCACTGATCAGGTTGAAGTTTTGCTGAGAGCTTCCTTGTGATTACAAAACTGACCACACCTGAACGCACAGATGACATTTTGGCATGTCAGGTTTACATAATGAAATTAACTATGGCTAAATTCCATTTAGCTGCTCCAATTTCATGGTCATGACATCTTGCATGCTGGCTCACTGTCACACTGCGGAGGCTTACAGGGACACTTTAGAAGAACAGAGACATTGTTAGTGTCATTAGTTACACCTGTGTTTTTTTCAAACTATGACAAGTCACCTGTCTGCCATGAAAAGGAGTCCATCATAGAGATGAGCGTTATCCTACACTAACAGGTCCAACAAATCCAACAGCGTATTGAATAATTCAGCCAGAAAAAAGTTAAAACACCTCCTGTGTGGCTGAACTGTGACTTTATAAAGCCACTTACAAAGTGACAGCAAAATAATGTTACCAAATGTTTTATGCCTATTTTAGTTTCTTGGAGCTTTTTCACTATCATCCATTTTTTTTTCCAGCTGTGACCACTATTACCTTTGTGCAGTGCATTGAATAGTGCACATCAACAGCATACTCAAAAATGGACCATTTTTAAATATGCATGTTGGCTATTTTGTGTATGGATATGGGACAAAAATAAAAGTGTAATTAATTATATATACGCTGGTGGGTGGCATCACATTGAAAAGCTGCCAGTGAAATATAATATAAGGAGCTCAAGAATGCTTATAGGGTGGGCAGAGGGTTGGTGGATGGGTCCAACAAACCCTGGACTTTCACCCAGGAGTCTTGTGTTCACTTCCTGTATGAATGTAGAGCCAAACCATGATATTTTTTTACTATGTCTAGCCATGTGCTTTCATTGACATCCCAGCCTCTTAGCAGACCTAGTGCATAATATGTAGATGCAGAAGTCCACTGACAAGGTAGCAATATTTAACGACTTGGGATGAGAACATGTTTGTTGTACCTAGTCCTTCATTTATTTTTATACTCAAAATTCAATAGAAACCAATTTTCTGTGCACTTGTGTTCCAGCTTTTTGTCCTGCCGTCTGTGTTTTGTAAGACAGAAATGAACCTCCTGGACCCGACAGCCCAAACACTGAGTTTATATCAAGCTAAATCAATGTGACTGTTCTCCAGTGTGACCAACAGGTGTGACAATTACTACACTTCCTAAAGGAAGAAACTCAATTTTTAATGCTGCTCCTCCTCCATTTTTCATTCACTGCATATATGTGCACTCACTGATCCAGGTTTGATTTGTCCTTGAAAACTTAAACTGCTTTAGGGAAATGTTATGTAATGTAAAGAAAAGTTCACATTAAGTTAAATTTATTCTATCAAAAGTGGAAATGCAACAAGAAGTGTTCTGTTTGTTAGTTTTGTTAACTGACACATGAAGAAGGAGATTGGGAGACAAATATTTGTCTGACAAATATCTGAATCTCCATAAAGAAATATTCAAACACGAACATTCACTGGTCATAGTAATATTAACGTGAGTAGCTACCAATTCTGTCTTTAAGAAAATTAGCAATTGGTTGCTCGAGATACATTTCGTTAACTCCAGACAGGCCACAGAATATGGACACAGCTGATCACGGACCAGTCAACTTAAAAGCAAAACATGTTCAACATGCACGGCAAATGAAATAGAATTTATTTCCCATATTAGACTACATCTAATACATTGGGTTCTCTTGTGCCTTGCTGAAATATCTTATGCATAAAAAAGGCTGGGAATAGGGGAGGATGTTTAAGAGAAATTCTGTTTGATATGTGCCTCGGCAAAGATAAGAGAGTTAATGAAGTTGGAGATAAGTAATTTAATTTCTCTGCCACCTCGGTGGGGAAAGATAAGGGGCATAATGGAGAGGAGGAAACTCTGAGCTGGAACTGAAGGAAAAGGCCAAGCTTTTAGCCCTCATGAAAAGATTTTTGCAGGTCAATAATTAAAACATTTCCGATTTGAGAAATGTAGCTTCAAGTTACAGTCCGACTCCACTGTTCGGTCGTTTGTATGCATCATAGTTTGTGTGTTTTTCATGTCCTACTTTATCAACATCAGCATTGCTGCAGTGTGTTTTTGCCAAAAGATACACAGATGGAATTTTGAGTCCAAATGAGGCAACTCTAATTAGATGCCTGCTGATGGCTTTTTGACAGACCGACAGAGCTTACTGGTGAGAAGCAGCCAAGTCTGCATTTTGAATGTGTTCATCTGAAGAAAAAAATGAACAATGTAAATATTTTCACAATACAAAAATGAGACAATATGCATTGTGGATGTGTCCAAGAGGGATTGTTAGTGTTCTCTTCCACTGCGAGACAACAAGTAAGTCGCATTTCGGCACAAAGTGAAGTGAATATTTGGCTCGGTTTGGCTGCTGGATTGGTTTTTCAGTGTGTGTCCTTTGGCGACATGTACGCATGCAAGTTCCCTGACTGACAACAAGCTGCAACTCAGTGAGACAGTTCAGGCAGACTGGTTTCCAAACTTCTTAGAAACTCTTTTATTTTCCTCCAGACACCCCCCTTTGTGCTCCTTCCTCTCTACATTCATGAAGCCATACAACTGCATTTTCACCCCCAACTCGAGCAGACATTTCTTCATCTCAAATTGCCGCATCTACAGCAAATCTGTGTCTGTCTGTCTCCACCGGCATCTTTCTATTGATTTTGTTTGCGTTTATGCGTCCTCTACATATCACTTTGTGTAAAAAAATCCAACTGAAGTGCAGGAGGTATTAAATTAATTTTGGACAGTGGGGATTGTGTTTGGAGAATGTCAGTCCATCAATTTAATAGTATACCCAATTTTCTTTTGTCTTAATTTAACAGTGAGTGTTTATAGGCATTGTTATGTTTTATAGTTTGTTGTAGAGCTGTCAAATAATTAATTTTTAAAAATAATAATTTCAGAAGTTAATCATGATTAATTGCATTTTTAACTGCATGTTTAAAATCCCATTATTTTGCATTTCAAAACAGTTTTGAAGTCAGTTTGAAGTGGGAATCAAGTGAATGCAAAGAAATTTACTTAATAAACTTCACTTTTAGATTAATTTTGCTCAAATTAGTGCTGCACTGCCACAAGAGTATGGTTTCGATACCATGACTTACAGTTTGAAATACAGTTTGACAACCTGTGGACGTCTTTTATATCTGAGTCTTCAATGCTGTAGTTAACATCTTCAATTTAGTTTCGTCCACAAAATAGTGCTTTGCCAGCTTTAGTGACAGTAGCTCATATTCAAATTACGTCAGCAAGCAGGTTTCCATTACAGATTTGTGCAAAACTTAGGTGATATTTTCAAAATGTCAACAAAACACAATTGTGAGATGACTGCGTTTTCACTGAGTGACTTTATACGACATCTCCTCTTGTGATAACATTTCAAAAGCATGGCAATGAATGTTCAAAACATTAGACGTTTATTTCTATTGCAGCCACTGCTCCAGCTGCCATTATTTCCAATCAAAGCTGACGTAGGCGTCTTATGCATGCAATAATGGAAAGGCAAGCCTCTTATATGTGGGAGAGGCCACATATGAGGGATTTCTGGGACACGACAGTCCATGATTTCACAGAGGAATTGTGGATTCAAAACGTTTGGATGATCCACTCAACTTTTTAAGAGTTATGCGATGCAATAACACCTTCCTACCGTTCCTACCGACAAGCACATAACCATAGCATCATTTGACCTATAAAAGCCAAAAAAGTGTGTCAGTTGCAGTTTTGCAAAATATGCTTTCTTTGAATCACCTGAAATACCACCTCATGAATGTGTTAGGTCCAGCCCTGTCTGTAGTTTACCATCTCCACTGAAAGCTTAAAAGAAAAAGTAAATAAACTGCATACTGAAACAGTGTTTTTGTATGTCATGCTTAAGGAGGAATAAGTATTTTCTCATTATGATTTGTCAGATGTGGTGTGAATGAATTGAACCACAGTCTCTGTGTTACAAATCAAGCTAAGCCGACTGTGTCATTGCTCCCCTTGAGAGGACACACACTTTATCAGGCACAACAAGCGCTTCAGTGGAGGTTATGCTGCAGTTTCAAAATCTGTAACAAAAGCCAGATTCTTTCGAAGAGAGGATTAGTCCCACTTTGACATTTACAGTAGCCAGGTCAGTGTCTCCGAGCGTAATAAAAGTAAAATGAACAGCATTGTGCAGGCACTGATCAAAACAGACAGCAAACTCATATCAGAAAGTCAGAGTGATCTAAGGGTCAATTTTTCTTTAGGGAGAGGTTGTTTCTGGATCATTTCAAAGGTGACGCTGAGGTGTCACATCTCAGGACAGAGCAGATTCTTCTTTCTTATCATAGTAATAAATGTTCACCACAGCATAAACCTGTGTGTCGTAAACCAGTAACAAACACGTCTAATCTATGGAGAAGATGGAAATTGTGAGTTTAATAAGAGGCAATGTTAACTGCAGTGTGATGATTTCTCATTTGCCTAAAAAGGATAAACACTACGGGAATTCTTACCCCAAGTTGAAGTTTGTCCAGCAATCGACCAAGTGCCACTCCCCACAAGAATGATTACCTGCTAAAAAAAAAAAGCGGACCTACTTACCACCTATTTTGCTCCTCCTTTGCTTTGCTAATAACACAAAAACTTGAAATGAGGAATCACCTCACTGTGTCTGTAGAAAAGAGCAGAAATCTTGATGGCTAAGTGTTTTGTCTCTGAAAATCATTCACACCGACTATCTGAATGGAATGCACTTACTGTCTTCAAGAGCCTTTACATATTGTATACTATGAGATTTGCTAATGTCTTTTCATTAAAGCAGTCTTTTACTGCTGCAGTTTTTGCAGTAGAATGACACAAATACTTTTGACTCTATGCTCCGTGACCAGATAAAACAGAGGAAAAGGACTGTGGCATTTGCTTTTGCTCAAGAGGTAGAAAACCTAGAGAATGCCTTGTTTTATCTACATTTTATTTTGAATGGGATATGACCTTCCCTGTCTTTTATTTAGAACAGAATGCAGGATATAAACAGTAGGTATGCAAGTATATGACGTCAGTAAAGATAATGCATTAAGGAGGTCATGCTTTTCATTTACGTTTCAGCAGCTCTCATACATTCAACCGAGCTGCCTCAACAGTGTATGCCAACTTTACCACTGTGCTCTTGCCATTTGAAGGTTTTTAGTAAGAGCAAGCAGTGGGCAGCAATTATGAAAAATTGGACATGAAATTGGAAAGTAAAACTGAAAGGTAAAAAATCGACTGGTACATGTGCATTGCAAGGTCAACAAATCTGAGTGAAGCGATCGCTAAGTGAACAAAGCGTTTTGTCTCACAAATTGATTGGAAATGCTGCACAGTCCGCTTTCTCTCGGATTATTCCTCCTAAAAGAATCCTTTCAGTGGGTGGAGGAGTTTAGGGAATGCAGTTGTGGAGTTATATTAACTTATACAACCTGTGGTAAACCTTTCTGATAAATGCAGCAGAGCAAATGGTGCATGGTTGATTAATTGTTATTCCCTTTGCTGTGCTGCTGCAAAGCAAAGAGCATTTGTAAAGTAATGCAAAATGGATGATGTAACCTTACAAATTCATAACAGCACTGAAGAGCAGTGAAAGTAATTTACTGAGCTGATCTTTGGTGCACGGCCATGGTCACTTTCCACTTAGAGGATTTTGTTGGACAGGTGTGAACCTGATAACAATTGAATCCTCTGCAACTGCTGTTGAGTGATATATGCTTTTTCCACAGCAACCAAGCAGAGTGTGACAGATGGAAATGTAGGGAAAAGGGGGCTTGAACAGCTTGCTGCCACACACACACACACACACACATACACACACGCACTAACACAGTATGCTCTCTAGTCAGTAGGAAGTCCTGAAACTGTCTGCTGCTAGCCCATGAAATAAGCTGCTCCCACACTGTTCCACCATGTGCTTTAATTTTGGGCTTCAGTGGTCAGAACTTCATTCTGTGACCCGGTTTCTCTCAGCTGAACTTCAGAGGTGTGTTTTTTTCCCCAAAACTCACTTTTCAAGTGTCTTTTCAAAGTAAAAGAGAGCATCCTGTTGATGTCGACTTACTACCTCAATCACAATTAAAAAGTGGAAGTAATTGCAGTTGGTTGATATTGAAGGAGTCGAGACAATAATCAGAAGTTACTGACTGGCTTCAAGGGCTGGGATCAAGTCACAAGTCTCAAGTCTTTGTTCTGAAGTGCCAGGTCAAGCCACATGTCAAGACAAGCAAGTCCCGAGTCAAGTCCTCAACTTTTGAATTTCACGTCCTTAACAACTCATAATAGGCTCTTTACCAAACTTAACGCCGTTTTAACAACAAGCACTGTCATCTTAAATTTTAAAAAAATATGAATTCCATCCAAAATTTGTACTTATTTGTGAATAAATGATTGTAACTGGAGCTTTTGTGACTATGAGGAAAATAGATCAAGTTTGGGAAAAAAAAAGTCTGTTGGAAGTTGATGCATCTACACCTGTATTTTTCAGCCCACAATTTCTTGCATACTGCAATTCTTTTTCTTTTTTTAACCACTGAGTAGTTTGTGTACCTGAAAAAAAGGCCTATATATATTATGTATGACAAAGTGTCTACTTGTCAAATTGTTGTTATAAAAGAGAAAAAAATAATTGTACTGTGGACACGAAGGCTTATTATATATGATCCCATTACTACCTAATGGTATGGGTTGTGCTATAAATGACTGCAACCCCTTTTGTAATTTACTGTATACTAACCATTTTAGATAAAATAGTAAAAACAAATATACGGTTTTGGTGATATCTGGTTCTTACATTTATTAGCCCGCTAGATGTGATTACAAATCACTTTTACTGCAAAACCAAAAAGGATCTTTACTGTCTGACATATACAGTGGAGGGAAATCATATCCTATAGTGTGAATGAAGCTGGTATTAGGCCATGGATCAGCTGCAGCTGGCAATAGATTGATTTCGGCTTTGCTGGAATTTCTCCAGGAACTCTTCTCTGGGCGGGGGCCATATTTTGACGTGCTCTGTGCCTCCACCTGCCAAGATTGTGTCATAAAAATATGCATAATACGGGTGTTGCTTGTTTGCATACTGCATGTTGAATATGCTGCTAGGACACAGGCAGGGTGATATCAAGCCTGATTTCACAAGCTACTCGATGTGAATTGCTTCCCACAGTAGCTTACCGTCAACCAACTGTACTGGCTCCATCTCAGGTCAGATTATGAATCATAAGCTGCAGCCATCACGGTTTAGTTTATCAGCATTCTTACTAATGAAATCACAGAACAGCTTCAAGCTTTTACTCAGCAAATAGTTCGAGCCACTTAATGCAAAGAGCATAAAACATAAAATGTCTGTAGAAATCAACAAAAACAGCAGCTTATAACGCCAATAGGAAATAACCCAATTATTATTTATAATGAGAAAAAAGGAAACATATTAATTCATATCAACTGTCAACCACAGGAAAAGGGGGGAGAAAGTGATTAAAGCTACTACAGTATGTTGGGTTCACTTAAACCACCGTAAAATACTGAGGAAAACCTTAGACTGTATAAAATAATGGACGTAGCCATTGTGACATCACTTTCTGGTTCGCAGACTCCCATTTTGAAGCTTCGACTCAGGCATTTTGGCGTTGCCGTAATGCCAACAAGTGCACATGGTGGGATGATGTTTACAAAACAGCACATGGCAACCAATGCAGACCGTCACAATGGTTAGGACTAGGCAACAAAGTCACAGATGGTTAGGTTTAGGCAAAAAAAAAACCCTCACATCCACACAGGAAGCAAACTCATTTTTATGTGCACGTGACCGGTTCCGTCCAGCTGCGTTCTCAAGTGACGCCACCCGTGCGCATTGCATGCTGGCTGTCCACCAGCATATAATAATAATAACATCGGTTCTGTTAGAGCTTGTTCTCATCTGATGCCGTTCAGCCAAGATTTGGTTGGACGCCGAAGGTGGCTTTTGACGTCACGCTCACACGCTGAAAGCATTGACAGAGCGAATATATTTGATGAGTTTGGAGTGAGAATGGGCTGCACAAGCACAATCTATCTGGAGGTGTGATATTGGAGGATTACTGCAGACAGCACAAGTAATTTTTTGCTTCTTTGGGTGTACTCGGCTTGCTAGAACTTTTTGGTACACTCAGTTGGATGGTGGCTGATATACAATAGAATGTTTGCATATAGAAAGTGTTTGTTTATGGTCTATTATTGCAGACTTTTTCAATGATTGCAGAATTATTACTGTCACCCATGTTTTATTTTTCATAAAAACATATTCTGAACCAAGGCTGACAGTAGACCCCTCAGTAAAATGAATCAACCATCCTCCATGTTCTATGATAGTGGATCAGAAATGGAGCCTTTTGGCAAGTACAGACCAGATTTCACTGTGCATGTGTTGTATGACACTGGTATGTGACAACATGACTTCTCTTTTTAACCTCCCTGAACATAACAAGATAACGGTCCTTTTTTTGACAGTTGGTCAGAATGAAATATTACAGGGAATAATGGAAGCAGAAGGAGTAGCCACAGTGAGCTGTTAGATAAAGAGCTGCAGGCGAAGGCTGCATACCTCCATCATAGAAAGGTAACCAGCTACTTTCGCTGTGCCGGGTTGTCCACATGCAGCACAAAATCAGATCACAGTTGCTCAGAGAATTATGGAAAAAGGCTGATTATTTCCTGATTTCTTTATTTATTAAAACGGCAATTGTTTGTTTGGCTCTTCCCAGAAGTCTGTGACCTGTAGTATTAATCCACATTCGCTGTTACCACAAGAAATTAAAGGTGTTTCCAGTCGAACAAAACTGAAATATTCAAGACTGCCACTTAAAGGTCCCACCTACAATGCACAAGAAAATGTATTTTAGGTCTCTGCTTTCTTGTCTCTACACCAAAGCCTCCCATATCAATGCTTGTACCTTTATAGGACTAAAGTACTTCACACCGAGTCCTATCAGACTGAACAAAAACAGTATAATGCACAGCACTGCAATTGATACAAGAACATCCACAGATTTCTTGACGTACAGAATTCAATTCGATCTATAAGACACAATGGATTGCAGATTTGAACTGATGTACACAGAGCTGCTGGCTGCTGGTTAAAATGAAATTAGTCTTGCAGTCCAGAATCCCCACCCCCTCCGCTCTCAGTCAAGAGCCCATTAGTAAACCACTGACAGACTCCATTCTGTTCCAGAAATATATGGCCCTTCACTGACCTTGTTTGATTACATCGCTGCTCACCATTTCTCTTTTGTGTGTCCAAGAGAGAGCCTCCTTAGTCAAGTTACTTACCCAAGTATCTGCTCCTGGATTGATTTCTGGGTCACTTTTCTCATCATTAGCATCGAGTGGAAAAGGATTTTCTGAGAAACCCATCAAAATGGATGGGTTCTTTGCATTTTCTATCATGAAATATAGCACAAAATAGCCAGAATACAGCTGTGATGAGCTGGTGGTATTATTGAACCCTGTGACACTATTAAAAAACCCCTCTGGGTTTAAGTGACACACAGTTATTTGATGTTTACTATGTATCAGAAAATGTGACTCAGACGTGAGGATTGGAGGCAGGAAGGCTTTTTTCACCTCTTGAGAATAACACTGCAGTAAATCAAAAATGTGACATTTTAATGTGTGTAAGAATAGATAATTAGTCATGGAAAATATATTCAGTAGTTTAATCACTTATGTAAAATGATTACTATAAATGTGACTACTTGTTATATGCATTGGATGATAAATCTGATATGCATTTGTCATGCTCTCACACACACACTTCACATACAAATCCATATTCTCTCAGTCTGTTCCTCGGATCTTCACACGTTACCAAAAAGAACTGAGAATCTTTAGTGTGACAAGATGGCGAGATGGGAGACGCGTCCACTAATCTTGTCTCCCGTGACACTTTCTGAATGGTGAAGTAGTGGAAAACAGGATAAAAGAGCAGACTGTGATATCGCTTTCCCTGCTCAGTCATCAGTGTCACATTTCACCAGGCAATAAAAGAGATCCCTGGCAGTTCACTTGAGCCAGCACCTCGCCTCTCTGTGCTCGTCGATGATAACAAAGAGCAGAGTAAACTGGCCATTTTGTCTGAGACAGGTGGCTGAGTGGCATGTTTGATTTATCTGCAGCGCACATCTTTGTGCTTGGGTTGATGCTGAAAGAAAAAGACTCCATCTGTGTCAGCCCTTGGATGTAACAGTTGAACTGTGTGGGTTGCAAATACTAATGAGTGTGTTTTGATGTGAAATATCAAAGCTGGTCTCAGTATACACATTCACACTGTAGTGACATATAAATGTGGAAAAACATCCAGCATAAAGCGACGCACATTGCAGCACAACTGTCATTGCCATAGTGTCAGACTGACACAGCTGTCATTTTCACAGTTAGTGTCCATGTGGTGGCAGCAAATGTAGGTGTGCTTGTGCCAAGCGGCAACATCCGAGGCTGAAGAATGAAGCCAGTGCAGAGGTGCCAAAACTGCAGTTCATCTGATGGCCACTTGAGGCTGGCTCCAAAACAGAGTCATCTTCATAGAACTCCATTTTAAACTGCCCAACTGTGCAGCAGAGATAAACATGTTTACAGCTTGCTCTCAAAAGCTTATTTCAACATTATTGACAACTGTACAGGGGGTGATTTTTTTTGTAACTTACCCATTTACATTTTATTAAGGCCCAAAGTTACATATATTTAAGGGCGGGGCTGCTTGAGTGAAAGGCTGTCTCCACAACCCGTTCTCATTTGGCACTTGTCAAATACTGTTGCTTGTTCTGTCATTTTGGCATAGTGATCCGTCACTGAGTAGCATTGGTTCATAATTTGGCGGGACAGCACCTCTCACTGTGTTATGATACGCTACTGAACAACGTCAGTTTATTATGCTGCCTGTAACATAGTAATATTAGGAGCTGGAGAGTCCTTATAGGGTAGGCCAGAGAGTGTTTAACCAGTTTTGTATATTTATTTTGAAAATAAAATAAACAGAAACTGCACATTTCCTGTGGTAAATATTTTGTAAAGACACAATGCATTTATTAGACATGAAGTGAAATGCTGTCCTCAAACATCAACAACAGATGCACATGGATACCTAACATGTCATATGTAGATATGGGCAGCAGTGACCAAGCAGCAATATTTGACAAGTTGGGATAAGAATATGTTGGTCTGCAAGGCGTTGCTACAGTCTTAGGAGTCAGATTCCACCCTCGCTCCTCCACAGCTCCAACTTCTTGTCCAAATATGGTCACTTCTGGCTCCAAAAAGTCAAGATGGCGACCACTGAAATGATGAACTTCAAAACGAGAGTCCCAAAACCAGTGGGTGACACCATGGTAGCTATATCCAGTATTTTTACAGCCTATGCTCATACCATGTTACTTTTTAGTCCATGTTACGCCCAAAATACACCTTTGATTAATTAAAGGACTAAATACTTACTTTGCATTCAGATCATGCACACTTAATTTAATTGTGCCATACACTTTAGACCATGCCAAAAGACCATAAAAACAGGGCCCAAAGAAGTCTATTCAACAGATGAATCCATGTCACCTTAAATAACTTCCTTGTGGGATTTTTTTTTTGTGCTTTATTTGCCCTTTTTAAGAAACCATCTTGATACTGGCAGCTTCACCCTGATTGTTAAACTCCTTCTTCAGCTAAGGAATGAACGCAGACCTCTGACCAGCCACACAGCATCAAATTATAACCACGCAAATATTTAAACACCTATCCAATCTAAATGATTTATACAAATACTGACTCTGCTGTATGCTCCTGAATATTTAAAGGAAAAAAAACAAGCTGTGTAATAATCTACTGCCCGAATAAAGTGCAGGAAACAAACATAATCATGTGGTAAATGTTAGCTGCTAAAGCCAATATTCACTCATCCTTCAGACTAAATATTATACAAGAGCCCGAAACCTTTTCTAATCAACACGAATAACTGAAGCAATTTGGCCTTGAATTACTCACCGCCGTGGAAACTTTGTAAAAGGGTCACTCACTTACATTTCTGAACTCCTAAAGTAATGACCCACCACTGCAAACAGACAGATCCCAATGACAAACAAACACTGCCATGTTTGCCCTGCAAGCTGAGCAGCTGTGATAATTCTCCTCTCAGCTTGTTATCTAAACAGGTAACATCAAATGCATGCATTACCAGTTTATAAATCCGATTGATGTCAGTATGATAACAGCAGCATGAAAGACTACTTACCCCTGTAGCGAAAATGTTCTGTCTTTTGTCTCCATCCAGTGAAGTCAGAGGTCAACTGCATAGGGCTAATGCTGCATTCATGTGATGTCAGAACGTTGTAGTTTCTGAGTTGGGAAGCCGTTCTTCCAACTCTGTTGTGCTCATGTGCTTTAAAGGCCCTAAAGTTGGAACAGCATGGAAGCTACAAAGAAGATTGGTTGCATTTTAATGCTAAGAGTGTTTAAACAAGAGGTTGAGAGCTATTTCCAGTTTATTTATATTTTTATATATTATGTTTTAAATATATTATATGTTTATATTTAATGTAAGTCACTCTACATAGACAGCAGCTAACATTAATACAGTGTAACATTGAACATGTGATCAGAAATTGATATTTAATATGTATATTAATAAAAAAGTTTCTTACCATTGACCAAACGTGACTTTTGACCGCCATGTTTATGCATTTATGACGTCAAGTCAGCAATTCGTGTTATAAAATAATGTTGTTATCAATGTCAGTATACTATGCTTTATAGTTGAAAGTTTGCTTGCTTGCTACAGCAAATAAATGCATATATACTAAAATGTGTGTTTGGTCTGGGTTTTCTTTACCATTAATCGCTAACACTGTTTCCATGCTTTCCACCATTTCTGCTGCCTTGAAACATCATGCAAACATCAAAAGTCAGCGACTCAGGTATCATCAAAATTTCCCAATGTCCCACCTGTAATTACAACTTTGGAGGGCCGTTCATGTGCTCTTAACTTCGTAAATACGGTAAATAATATAATTCTGTGGAGCACATGAAGGCAGGCAGACACAACTAATATAAACTGGTATACATATTTAGAGTTAAACTAGGATTTTCTTTCAATGCATCAGTTTACCAGACTACAGCAGAGTTATTCTCAGATTAGATGTATCCATGTTCAGACTGACAGTAGTAGTTTACAGAAAATACTGCCTATTCATCATCATTTCATCAATCATTTCAATGAGACCTGGGTGTAAGTGAGGGCTCTGGAGAGAAACACCTCAGATGTGTCAGGTAAAGCTGAATCTTATTCAGCAGTGTGGTCTCTTCTGGCAGCAACACAGCATTGGAAATTAGATATTTTAAATCAGTAAAATCGGTGGTGAAATCTTGTGAGGTGGTAGTATAAACTGTTGGTGTTTAATACATTTTCAAACTCTGTCTCTGTAAATGATCTTCCTGGATCATATATTCTTCTCTCATCAAGAGCTGGAAAAACCCACTCCCACCACTGCGATCATGTTCCTTCGACATTGAATGTGGCAGCTTGGTCAGTGACTGTCTGCATCAATTTGGACACACAAAACACCTTTTTGTCTATATGAGATGCACCAGGCTTTCAAATAACTGACGTAAACCCATCCTGGACAATGATGTAGTTTGGAGGCTAAAAAGTCCAATTAGGGCTGTATGGATGGTGGGTGGGTCAAACAAACACAGGACTTCAACCCAGGAGACTGCTGTTCTTGTCCCACAATATCACAATAGGTGTCACATATGTCACATGCAATATCTTGCATGACAAACTTTCTTACTTAAGAAACATAAAAAACATACTTACTTGACCCAAACTGTGATTTTTTTTCTAAACCTTTTGCTGTCTAAAGTAATAAAAGTAATGATAATGATGATAAAACGTGTTTCTTGTGGACATGGAAGTTTATTTTGAAAAGACATAACACATGTAATGAATGAAACTGACATTTGGTGTGACCAAAACTGATGCTAGAGCATCTCAATGTGAAGCATGGGGCCACTGAGCATGCCGCCTGATTTAATGAGTTGGGAGTGACAATGTATTGCTGGTACCAACACATCCTCTTGAGTTTTCAGTCTGAATGCTTGTAAAATATGCTCCTGTTCGCCACAAATGCTAATGTTTGCATTTATCTTACCTCAGTAGGAGGTCTTGGTGGGTAGAGAAACACAAAGGGCTGTTTTTTTATTTTAATGTATCTCATCAAGGTATATATATATATATGTGGAACAGGGCTCGGCTGTGAATTTCTCTGAAACTTTAAGAGATTTAATGAGATCCGTTGCATGCAGGTGGATGCAGTGAAGCAAGTAACTCTTTTCTTATAATTAAGCAATACATTTTTACAAGAACATTTTTTATATTTGCAAAACTTTCCTAGAATCTAGAAAATGTATGTTTTGTATGTGACATCATATCAACTTAAAGTCTGTGGGTATGTGCAGAGGGATGCACTGCATAAAAGTGAGTGCGATATCCAGTTCTAATGATGCATCTGTAATAGAGATGGACTTTTTAACCTTCTCCTTGTTAATGATTTAGCAGTAAAAAGTAAACAAAAGCAAAAATAGTCAGTAGCAACACATCACTTCTGGCTCAGTAGGTACCATCTGCTGCTATGAATGATAACACAAAAGGTACATTTGTAGGAAAGCTGGATATCAGTCAAACTATTGTGAGATAGTTGGAAATGTAAAAACATACAATGGCAACATATATCGCTCCAACTGCACAGGCTCCAGTCAGAAATGCACCACTGGTGTCTGAGATATCAAACAATCTGAATCAATATTATTTTCATTATCCACCTTTCCAACCAGATAAGTTGTGCTTTTATTGTTAGGGGAAAAACATGTTTCAGTAGGAATTTTTACATCTGCTGATACAAAATGTCTAACAGTGATCTGTATGCATCTACTTCTTCAACAATACTTAAGCCCAAACTCATAAATCGCTCGACTGACTGCTGTGCCATCTTTATTTCCTTCATCCCACTCATCACTGATGGGCTGATGACAGTAGGGCAGATTGTTTTTTGACCGTCCCATCAATCAAACGCCCAATGATACTGTGAGTTTGCACATTAAGGCATATACACTCGCTTGGATAATGTTAATGTGCAATATAATTCACAAGTAGCTGCCGTTATCGAAGATTATTGCTTGACATGGTGATGTATTTCAAAGGTTCATGCAAGGTAATTTTGAATTTCATGCCAAGCTGTTTGTGCATTGAGCCTGACTGGTGAGCATATTTAAATTCACAAGTACCTTTATGTTGCTGTTAAAGGCATTACCTCTTGTGCACCATGAGCCACAACAAGTGCTTTATGAGGCAGAAATTGATGAACTGGTTTTAGATTGACACGTATTGTGTATCCCGAAACAACTCTGCAGCTGTATTGTCTCTCTCTGGAGAGTAGTCAGACATCACTGAGCACACTCAAGGACATTTCGCTGCTAGTTTGATGGAATGAGAAGAATTAACTATGGTTGACATGTGCATTGTAGCGAAAGAACATGTAGCCGGAACAGTATTCCTCTTTTCAGTGAATCCAATAGTTTTTGTATGTGAGTGGAGTTCTCTTGCAGAAGTATCCTTGAACCCTGGTAAGTTGAAGAACTCTTTTCATATATATATTTAGCTTTTATTTGAAAATGACAGATATTCCAGTGTGGCTCTAGGGATGGTGATGTCAGCCTGGTTGGTCTGTCACTCAGTGCAGCACTTTGGTTCAGTCTGAAATGTCTCAACAACAACTAGATAGATTGCCATGAAATCTGATACAGACATCTATGGTCTGCAGAGGAGGGAAGCTTAAGACTTTGGTGATCCCCTGACTTTTCCTTTAGTGCCACCATGAGATTGACATTTGACTTGGTTTTTAGTGACATGCCTCTATAACTATTGTATGGGTGCCATTACATTTGGTCGTGATACCCAATGCCCCAAGGAGGAAGCCTCATGACCTCTGTGGCCTCCAAACTTTTCATCCACCAGTGGGTATATCTAAGATCTAATATCTGCAATGAGGTGCACTGCAGAAACATCAGCATAGCCTCTTTTACACATGCACTGCAAAGTGATATTATTCAGACAATACCTGGAGGAGCTCTATGTGAGAATGCACGTGAAACTGGAAAAAACAAACATCCGAGGGTGAAGGCAAGGAGTCATTTACACGAAGATGGCTACGTATATCTTTAAAGTAAAGGCAAAGCCAAAATCATTGTAACAATTCAAAGAATGGCAAGGGACTCTGTTGTTTAAAAACAACTGGCTGAAGTGGCTTCTTGACCGCAGTGTATCCATGTCACGTCCCTCCTGCATGTGTTACCCAGGTGACATCTCTTGCCTAAACCAAATGGAGTATTTCTAGTGGGTAAGGATGCTTCTGACTCAGACAGTTTTCTGCTGTGTGCTATATGTGTGAAAAAGAAGCTACTTTCTGGAGTTTATAAGGGAAAATGGCTCATATTAGCATCGTTAATGTGTGCAGTTACATGGACATGATTACGCATTTATGAGGCTTATCCATAAATGCCATCATTGCCATCATTTTCTGGCTATGGTGTTTACATGAGAACAGAGTAATCGAGCTATTCATAGTTCTTGTATACATTCATGATTTCTTTCAAATGACTTAAGCTGCCATATTTGGGTGGATATTTGGGTGTTTTATGACAGGTGTTTATGTGCTCAAACACATAAACAGGATTATTAAAAAATCTGATCATAAACAGGTTATTCATGTGTCGATAAACACACTCATTGTGAGCACGATATGGCTTTAGCAGTTTTTCCAGGCACTGTTGCCGTACGCTGCATTCACGTGCTGCTCAGATGGTCCTGAGTTGGGAAGTCGTTCTTCCATCTTTGTGACATTTTGTCCATCTACTTTAAGTCCTAATGTGGAAATGATGGATTATATCAAGAAGATGTGTCCAATGTAAGTGCGCAAGCTTGAAGCTTTATATTATTTTTTGTATGATTTTGTCTCAAATTTGTTGCTGCACTATGCATCCACTAAATCTACTAAAATATGGCTTTATGCTAATGCTTATAAATAACTTTCTGTCACTCTAAGTGGACAGCAACTAACAGTTACAACCTAATACTTTATTACAAGTTACTTGTTACCTGCAAAAAACTGACATGCAATATGAGCATTATTAATAGTTTATCACGATTAACCGTACATTTTGTCCAGCTCGGCAACTCATGCAGCAAAATTTTGCAGACTTTCGGAGTTCTTGCTCCAACTTGAGGGGAATTTCATGTAAATGTTCTTTTTTGCAATTATTTCAATACCACATGATGTAGCTTTAGACAATGACAATTATTTTTTGATGCTGGATAACCTATCAATAAACTTCTTAAGTCAGCAAGACTGTAAATATGTAAATAGTCAATAAAGGGTGGATTTTTCATGATGAAAAAACACAAAGAGACTTATAAAATATTAAATTTTCCACAAACTAACATGTATCAGTTTCCACGGTAACATAACAGGATATAGTATTTCAAATTCCATATGTACTACCACTACAAGTATTGCATACTCCCCGGGTCTATTACAATTTACCCTCTGACACCAAAAAGCTCATTTTCACTGAAGCTTCTAACAAAAGTAATTCATATTTAAAAGCCCATGAACCACGGCACATCAGAGGGAGCAGCCATATGGCTCAGATCAAAACCTCCCCTCGACTGAAAAGAAAACTCTGCTAATTAAACGCTTCCCGATTACTTCAGCTACTCTAATTAGACTGGAATTTATTCCACATCAATATTTCACTATGTCAGCAGAAACGCCGCCTTGGCCACAAGATAATAGAGAATACAGCTTCTACCAGCCCAACTCCATCGCCCCATCAAACACACTATAAAAGTACACACACACACACACGTACGCACATCCGTCCCGCTTATTTAATCATTTGTCTTTTCACACTGATGAGTTATTTTCCCTGGTGACTGATTTTGAGGGATGGGGTGATGCAAGAGACGAAAAGTCAAAAGTTGATCAAGTATTTAAAGCCGCAACTGCGACTGAGGAGCCTCCAGAACTGGATGCACACCCTCCATAATAGCCAACATGAAATCAAGAGCATTTTGATTTATAATTCAAGTTACCAATAACCTAGCATTGCTTTGCTTACAAAATAATAACGTATTGGAGGATGAAATCATTGCTATTTTGTATTAAAATAACGACTGATTAATTTGACTGAACTGTTCTGTTTGTTTACTGTGTTTAAAAAAAGCCCATGAACTGCAGGTTTATGCCACCTGTTGGAAGGTTATTAACAGACGTTGAGGACACACAACTTGATTAAACATTCTCTTTATATTATTTTTCTGAGACTTTAAAGAGAAAACTGAGTTCAGTTGTTACTCCTCTGATGCTGCAGGCCCACAAAATAAAACCTTAATGAGTTTGAGCATCATCTATTTAGTGAAAAAGACTTTGCAAGACAAAGCTGATCCATAGGTTTATTTAAGACTTCTTTCAGTTGAAATTAAGAGGGAACTTTGTATGTGTAGTATGACTTTTGACTTGTTTTACAGTAGTCTAATACACATTTATTAGCTGTTTTTGTTTTCAAGTCGTTTTGTTAAAATACAATCAATGGAAGGTTAATTTTGCTGTTAATGCGCTGATTACAAACTGCTGGTTCAAGTGGTTTTTATTCCACTGCCTCTTCAGATGGGCAGGGATCATCCAACAGACGTCAGCAGTCAGCCTGAGAAAAATCAAGGAGGTCATCAACATCAGATGCCACAGGCAGGGTAACGACCTGTTATCATACGAGCAAATTTACATTTTAGATCACATAATGATGACTGTCTCCATGACAACTGAACAGCATGGGATGCCAGTAAAGGCTAGACTGTATAAAAGAAGTTGGCTAAGCCACCTTGATGTCATTCATAGGTTTATGGACAACCGTATCCAAAGCTCAAGTTTGGTATTTTGTCAACGGCATCTTGACTTTTTGTGATTAAAGTGATTATTTCCTTCTGACTGACAGATTACCATGGAGGAGCCTTGTCAATCACAAGGTCACACCCTAAGCACACTTTGTTTTATCACCATTTTACTCTAAATAGGACCGTAATTTAAAAATAACCTTCATGCTGTATAGTGGCCGTTTCAACATACCATAGATCCAAGACCACTTAGTCTGCAAGGTGTCTCAGTTTTGACTCATATTCCAGCTTATCACATCTGGTCAGCTGCTGACTTAATGTCCTATTTGTATCTCACAGAAAACAGTACAACACGATAAAGCACGGTCAAAACCTTACATCGATCCACATCTACGCAGGCTTCTCATGATCTTTTGTCAAATCTTCTTTTGTCATGCTCACTAAACTGCCTTGTGGTACGTAGCTTAGCCTACTTTCTACCAGAAATAACATGAAAAGTATACATGTCCTAGACCAAAATCAACATTTTTGCAAAGTATAAAACATGTAATTAAGTGTCTCTGTCATGCTGTATTAAGGAAGACTTAAAACTAGCGATTAAGATAATCAACTCATTTAAAAAATGTTTAATGGGGTATTAAATGAAGTAAGAGGTTGGGTGATTTTCTTAAAGACTGCTATAGAAACAAACATGTAGTTGCAACCAAGCAGCAATTTCCAACACTGAAAAATGAAGCTAATTATGGAATTTTGTTTTGTTTTGTTTTAAATCCTGCATAGTGTACCTGTAAAATGTAAATCTTTAGTTGAGACTGTGTCAGAGAGTTGTTCAGTGAAATGGTATTGTAATTTGTAATAGAATTGTATTATGAATACATTCTATTAACATTCATTCATTCAACATTGTTGTTATCAAGTTATTCAACATTTCACCTGCATGACAAAGTCTTCCCAAATAGCACAACAAATCCTCAACTTTTTTGTTAATTTAGCAATGTAAGAATTGCAGATGTAAAATGTGTTTGTGTCTAACTTTCCAGCAGCGAGGATATTACGGGGGTGTGTTTAGTAACCTTTAAATCACGGGCCTCTTGTGCGAGAACTTTATTGGGAAGTAAAACTTGTGTTTTATTTGCTCTTTTTTTCAGTCTTCACAACCAGAAAGCAGAAGGCTTAAATCACAAAGGCAATAAAGCAAAAGTTTGGTAATGAGGAAAAGCTCCATCTCTGACAATTTTATTCCACCGCCGAGGTTTTGTGTTTGTTTCAGCTTGACGCTTGATACTTTCAGAGCACTAAGGAGATGTTCTGGTTGTTTTCTCTGGTACATTTCAAGTTGGTTTTATGTTTTGACGCCTTGTCAAATGCAAAAAGTAATTGGAGCCAGGTGTGTGTAAGAACTGTAAAATCATATTTACATTTGACAAGTTTGGGGTGGTTTTGTATTTTTAATAAGACTGTGTGACTGGGATTATTTTATTTTTTTATCATTGTACCGTGTTTTGAAAATGATTCAACAACCATACAAAATTTCTATGTAATGTTTTATGGTATGTGTAGTACGGTTTGCTTTCTTCCCTCCACCAACTCTCCTCAAGAGTCATGGGTGTGGTTATTGCGTTAATCACAAACCTCCCAATATGCAAACAACTGAAGAGGCCGATGCCCTTCAGTTCCTTAACAACAACACTGAAAAAAAATACAGAACAATATAAATCTACTGATATAAATCTATAAATGTATTATTTTCCTTCTATTTACGTCAAATAATACAAACAAGTGTGTTTCTTGCTATCACGTGGACTTTGAAATAACTTAGATTTTATGCTGAGAGGAGCCCAAGACAGAAAAGCAGCAAAATAAAGCAGAAAAGTCTTAAACGCTAAAAGAACAATAGAGATAAATGGCTATGGCTGATTGAATAATAAAAAAAAAAACATTAGAGCAGAGAAAGTGAGGTTTTTTTTGGTTTTTTTACCGCTACACGGGAGTCCTTTTATCGATCAAGCACAAACTGCTCATTCACCCCACTTACAGCACATTGTAGGCTGGTGTGAGAACAATATTAAACAAAGGAGATAATTAACCAAGCCCTTGGGCAGTAGTGCAGGGGAGTGGAAACACAAGCGTGTAACACACAACCACTTTAACTTCATTAGCCGCGTGGTAACCAGTGAGTCACTCAGTGAGGTATTCTGCTGCTGACCTTTGAAGAGCACTTGAGTAGATTATGTGCTGTGTTCAGCTCTCTGCAATGAGCGAGTTTAACTTAATTCACCAAAAATGATTGAGCAGACCAGAGAAATGAGGAGAGAATTAAAAATACCTGTGTAGGGTACAGTAATCAACATATTGATTGATGGTACTTTTGATATTTTATACATTGTTTGAGTGCAATATTTAAAGTGCAAGGCCCTCGACCAGTTACAGGTTAATTTGATAACAGATGTGTAAAACTGTATTTTTGTTTTTTAGATTTTTTGATTTTTTTCTCACACCACAACTCACACCAAAGCAATCAAGATTGATAAACGGCTCTACAGGTAACAGGAGGTGTGTTTTTGACTTTAAGGGTGAACTGTCCCTTTAAAAACTTAAACCTGGGTTTATTTCACCTTTTAAAATATTTTGTTGATCTTTATGAACATTTTCTTCACCATATACTTTGCTTTGATGCTTCATTTATCCTTTAGTTTTTGATCTTTTTGATTAAAATACTGTAAATGTGGAAATGTAGATATTTTTTTAAAGTCGGGGCGTCTCGTGGCTTGGTAGATAGAGCGGCAACCATGTACAGAGGCTGTGTCCTCGCTGCAGCGGCCGCGGGTTTGAGTTTGGCCTCGACCTTTTGCTGCATGTCAAATTCTAAAAAATATTTTTTAAACTAAAGGACATTGTGAAAAAGAGACACAGCAGGAGCGCTTTTGGTGTCCCCCAAACCACAAAAAAAAAACATAACTATAAAAGATCCAGGTCTGGGCACTCTAAATGGTTTGAAAAGCATAAATAGCATAAAAGGATTTTTAATATTTCTAGCCCCATGAATTAAAGGCCTTTTATGCTCTTCACACCATCCTGAGTGCCTGGCCCTGGATCTGTTAAACCAATTTTTTTAACATTACTTTAAGTTCTCCTTTATTTTGTAAAGGACAAGTTGAAAATTAATTCTTCCTCTTCTTATGAGTGTGATTAATGAATAATGTAGTTTATTTATTTTTGTTTCTGATTGAGGTGATGCTCCAACTATAACGAGTGCAGGCTTTAGTTTAGAAGCAGTGATATGATCACTACACAGTCCAGATAAAAGAGAAACTGTAAAAGAGTTGATGTGTTTGTGTTTGTCTGAGTCTGCGTGCTGTTGTTTGACTGGTGACCTATCCGCAGTGATTCTGTTTTCTCTGCACGCTGAGACAGACTCCTGCCCTCCACATGAATGAGTGCACGAGCGAACAGACGGATGGAGAGCCTTACTGAACAAAATGGCAGCACCATTGTCAGCACGCTGCTCCACAGTACGACTGCTGCTCCTCATCGAAGGATGAGTCATCACACTCGTCTCTGATGACAGGGGCTCGGAGTCTGCCAGCCTGCCGAACAAAGCCAACATGTCAGTCTGACAGTGACAAATAGTACATCTGCATATATACTGCAGCTGTATTTCACAGTGCGGAGCAGAGAGGACGATGGCCGGCTTATACTGAATAGTTAAAGGGATTCTTAATAGCTCTATGGTGCTATTTAATTCTGAGAGGATAGCTCATTCATGTTTTATGGTCTTAGTTCTTTAGGAGGATGTCCTCCTTTCTTGGCTCTAAAAGTCCTACAACGATGGGATGTTTTATGTGCCATGATGGCCAAAGAAGTGTCCCCTCGATTAAATGCCTTTCACTTCAATTCTCACCACAGGGAGTGGCTTTGGACGCACTGAGAGGAAACAACCGTGGCCAAATCCAGCAGCAGGAACACTTAAACAACTCAAACATGCATTAGGAGATTTTAGTCGAGATAATTCATAATAATAATGCTGATATATTGTGAGAAATGAAAGGAAATCCAACCTTGATATTTAGTCAGTGTGATAGGGACAAAATGAATAGCTTTGCTTTGCCAGTTTTACAAGTTTTCATCCTCTTCTCTTATTCATCTGCTTAGACAAACTGTTCCTGTGAAGTTTGATAATGTTTACAGCCTGGTACAGGTAACAGTTTTGGTCTCTATAGCTAATTACAACATTCATGACAACTGTACTGTGAGGAGAGGGTGGGGCCTCTCGTACAAATATGGTCATTTCTGGCTCCCAAAAAAAAACAAGATGGCAATGCCAAAATGGCAAAATTGAGGCTACAAAACAGAAATCCACAAACCAGTGGGTGACATGATGCTCGCTGTGTTAGTTATTTTATGCGGTATACAATGTTGGGAAGGTTATTTTTTAAACATAACTGGTTACAAATGTAAAAATGTAATAAGTAATGTAACTGTTTTAATTATTTTATAGAAGTACTGTAAACTATTGTATATGATTTCTAGATTTTTTAAGCCTCTGAACAGAACTCAACACTGATTACTGTCAAACTTTTCTTTAAAGTTCTTCAATATAACTTGAATTAAGAGTGAAATATTTTCATTTAGAAGAACAGCCACCAAGCCTTGGTGACCTGTGTGTCCAAAAATATTTCAAACGACACTTTCTTTTTTTTTTTTGCTTTCAAGCTTACGATAACTCTCCAATAAGGAAAGCCTTCATGAGGAGAACCTCCTGCTCTTTCTTTTCCCTCGACAGCGAGAAGGCAGAGGTTGTTACAACCACAGGGAGATCAAAGTAGGAAAAGCGCTATAGCCGGGAAACCAACTTCAGTCCACAAGGGAGGATTATATGTGTTTGAAATTAAGCTGCCCTGTGGACTGTACCACACAGCTCACCCTCGCTGGCCTCATATCCATTCACCCCACTTGCTGCAAGATTCATTATGAACAGCAATTACCTATAGACCAGCACAACACTGGCATCGGGCGAGTCATGCGGTGTTACTGCAGCTGTAGTCACAACGGCCTCATTTAATGATAGTGATGTCATTAATAATAAAAAGCTGTGGGTCTGGTAAGAAGGAGGTCTATTGTCTTTGGTGTGGCTTCCCTGACTTTACTGGGGCCTGTACCAATTAATCATTTAACAGCCAACTTTATTAACAAATAACAGAATACAGCCTGGTTTCAGTTGTGTGGTTTTATGCTGTTCTGCAGAGTGGTGCTGTTTGCATAAAAAGTCAAAATTACAAAGTTTGATTAGATGTCTTCTTCTGCTTTATGTGTTGTTGCACACAGTGACAGTGGGAGCAGGTCTGCCTCACTGTAGACTGGGAATGGTTATCCTAAAAAGAGAGGATTGTCAGAAAAGTATCCACAAAATTAGAGGGAAATATTCAAAGAACTATATTTTGAACAAAAGATAAATTTATATATTTATGAATGCATATTTTCAGCACTTTTTGGGTTTTTTTCCATATTTATCATTGTATGTTACCTTTTTTTTGCTCATTTTCAGGTAATTTTCTTGTAACTTTTTTTATTTTTTTTATTTTATTTGTATTTATTTATTTTGCTTTATTTTAAAGACTTAAGTGGTTTAATGAGGGGGTAGATAACGTTCTATTCAAGTTGTGTAATTGTGGTAATCCCATGCGCTCATATGTCAAAACAAAAAGTATCTTGATTTTTTTTTTTTAATGTGTGGTCTTTGCATGTTTGAGCTCAGTTTAATGCACCCCTGTGCTTTCCTGAGTAAGTGGTATGTTCCAGTCAGTACAAATACCAGTCACTTGTCTGAATAACGAGAAGAGGATGGCAGTTTTTTGTGAAGCTGTGTGTTTGGTTTGGTTTGGCTTGTTAAGTTTACCTCAGCTTTAAGTTATTTTGTTGGACTATTCAAGAGTTTTTTTCTGCCTATTTTCCATAATGCATGTTCTTTTTAAACAAAACTCCTTTTTTTCATGGCCTTGAGCCTGCAATTGTTACATTGCTCATCGTGCCAACTTTTCAAGTGCCAAACATCTACTGAATAATTACCCTTTTGTTTGTTGAAATTGATGTTTTTTTTCTAATAAAGGGGTTTTCTTTATCCGAATTGAGGGTTTAAGAAGGATGGTTTATGCAGTATAGGTTGAAAAGCCTACTTAGGCTATTTTTTAAATTGGGATATGTGACGACCATGTTTGACTCACCTCTCCTTCCAGGGTCCTGGTGGGTGGAGTCAGATCATCAGGGAGATTAAGCTCACCTGAGCAGGTTGCAGCACTATATAAAAATTGTAACAATTAACTAGTTTTTCTCTCCCCTTACTTTCAACCTATTTGGTTTGGCTGCATATAGTTTATCATTAGTCATCACCAGTTTATCATTTTTAAATGTCATTATAACTTTTGAGATCAAGAATTGGGCCCAACCCTCATTATCCAGGGTCTAGAGGCTTTTGCATAGCACCTTTGAAACTGTGTCATTTCCATCCAGCCCATTCTCACTCTGAACTAATCCACCCTGTCAGTGCTTTCGGCATACGAGCTTGATGCCAAAAGCCACCATCTGCATCCAACCAGAACACGGCTGGACGGTATCAGATGAAATCACACTTTGACAGAACCGGTGGGGTTGTTATTATACGCCGGGGGATAGCTGTACAGCACCAGGGATGTCCACATGCAACGCGCACGGGCGGGGTCCCTTGAAAACGCAGCCGGCTGGACTGGTCATGTGCTCATTAAACGCTCAATGACAGCATTAGGTAATAACATAATATAAGATACGCAAGTGCTCTTACGGGTGAGCGGGAACGTGGATTGGTCCCACAATTAGTATGATGTTATTCCACCATGTGCATTTGTTGACATCATGGTAACGGCATCCTAGAGCGTAAACAGCTGCGTAAGGATACCCAAACCGTCATAAGTAGCCGCCAAGGGTCACTGACAGAACGGCACCATGTGAGTCGAGATGAGAACGTGTTGATCCATCCAATGTAATGGTTCTTTTCATCATTATTTTATGTTTTGGGTCTAACAGCTGCTTGTTTCCTGTGTTTGACAGGAATAATTCGCGAAAACGTTGGATGCTCTGGAGCATCTATACTGCGCATTAGTATCTCGTCCCAAGCAGCATCTTCCCTCTATTTTCGTACTAGCTAATAAAGTGTGGAAATCTCCTCAGCTGACAGGGGTCATGGAGGCAAACCGCCTTGTGAATAGTAGACTTGGCTCCAGCAGGGCGTTTTTCCCCCTCCAAAGCCTGAGCAAAAGGGAGCACAAAGAGAGGTCAGACACCCCCCTGATGGATGTGTTGTATAGGCTGAGTCAGACTGCACAAAAACTGCCTCTGTGTTCTTGGAGGATGATGGACTTTTACATCCTTGCTGAGAGCATATATGAGTCCATGGGCATTGCTTACCAACTCAGCACCTAACACTGCCGCACTGGCAAAGTGTTTTGTGCTGCAGCAGAAAATAGAACACCAACAGACAACATTCACTTACTGCAATTTTCCAGCAACTGAGCAAGGTTACAACTGAGCGATGACGGCAGGAAGACAGGGTTTGAGACAATATCTGGACAGGAAAGTGAAATGAAAAAAACTTCCTTTACTATTTCTTTTTTTTAAACCTGCTTTCCATCACAATTTTTTAAACATCATAATGCATTCACACAGATAATAAGGAAAAAAAAATAAAGCAACTGAAATTCATAAAAAGGTGTTTTAGGCTTTGCTTAAAGAGACAGTTCACCCCAAAATCAAGAATACATATTTTTTCTGTACCTGTATTGTGCTATTTATCAAACTAGATTGTTTTGGTGTGAGTTTCCGAGTGTTGCAGATATCCACCATAGAGATTCCTGCCTTTTCTCCAATATCAAGGAACTAAATGGCACTTGGCTTGTGGTGTTCAAAGAACAAAAAAAATAAAATAAAATATATTTGAAAAACTCAACAACAGTGTCTCTTTCTAGAAATCATGACCCGGTTATTCAAGATAATCTACACACCTCGATGTAAGCAGTGTATGTAGGAACTATTTTCTTTCTACCAAACTTCACCTGCATATATATCACCATTCAGAAGGAGGCGTACATCTATTGGTAGTTCAACTAGCACCACTGATGTTACAGCTCAGCTGAGGACACCATTAATGTTTGAGTTGAGAGTGTTAAGAGCAACACATTTTCATCCCAAATCGTCAAAAATTGCTGCTTGATCCGTGGACTTCCCTGTCTACGTTAGACACACAAGGTATCCTCCTGTGTCCGTTGTTGGCACTCTGGAACGCCATGTCTATTTACGCCTGCTGAGCATTTTGTCTTTTTTTAAAATACATTTCTGTTTTCACTGAAAATGTACAGTTTCTGCTCATTAGATGCTTCTAATGAATGAACAACATTGGTCAAATATCTTGTATTTACGTTTATTTCCTTGAGCAACAAAGGCACGTGGGTAGGTTTAGAAAAAAACATCATAGTTTGGCATTAAACAGATCCAAGATCTGGTATTGAAGACTGAGGATTAGATTAAACTAACAAAGGCTGCTTCTCTGAGATAAATGAAAAGGGCAATCCATTAGTCTAAGACTGGTGTATAAATTATTAAAACCATCCTCGACTGTTGTTGTTGTGGTGGTGATGTTGTTTTGAGGTGTTGCACTGTCCTGGTTGTTGAAAATACTGTTAAAAATAATAAAATTTATTACATGAATTGTATCATTCACCATGCTGAATGTCACAACTTCAATATGTCTTTGCACAAGTATTGTGACTGCAGCCAGTCATATAATCACCAGTGATTATTTGCTGCCACCTACTGTCTGTAAGCTTTAGTACAGTAAGAATACTTCAGTGAGCAGTAAATGACTGCTGTCTGTGTGCAGTATATAAAAATTAAAATAAATAAAAAATTATAGGAAAAATACACCAAGAGAAATATATTGTTGTTGTTACTTATCATTATAGAAAAAGACACATATAATGTTTACCTTGTATGATACCATATTGCAAAGTAACTTCAATTTCTAAAAAAAAAAAAAAAAGAGAGAGAGAGAGATTTGGTAATGGTGTTATTGGGTTTCTTCCCTCCTTTAAAATAACTGTGATGTTGAAGGTCAGTCAGTGAGAATATACCTTTTTACAAAATACTATAATAATAATAATAATAATAATAATAATAATAATAATAATAATAATAATAATGTTAATAATATATATTTTTAAATAAGCTATTGAGTAAACATGTATAAGTTTATAACCACACTCACTTAAAGTACTGACTTTTATTTCAAAATGCCTTGCCAAAATAGGACAGCACTCCAATTAAAGTATATTTTATTGCCACATGAACATTTCGGGCCAGACGCCCTTCTTCAGCATGTGCATTGGCAATAACCTAAACTTAAAATCTTTTTAATAATAGTAATTCATTTTACATTGCATATTTTTTTTTCCTCTACACTCTTTTACTGTATATGCTATATATATATAATTTTTTTTATTGTTTTTTAAGCACTTTGGAGTCCCCTGTTGTACAAATAAAGCTGCTTTGCTTTTTAATGGGCCAGCTGCAGCCTGAGATCGTATCTTTAATGTTGCAAGAAATCATAAACGAACCAAACCCTTTATTGTATTGTCTTACTTATTTACGTAATCATAATATCCGCATGGGTTGCTCCATGTTTGCCTTCTGATAGGGTTAAATGTATATAACAGGAAACGCAGGTCACCTGTGCTGTTGCTTCATGGGAGGGGTTGGACAAACATTACAAAGACAAGGCACTTCCTTGTTGGCATCCTTTCTCCATGCTGGATTTATGAAATATAGAACTATCTCCGACAACTTAAGGTATGAAAACCTTTTTTGACAACGCATTATGGACCCAATCAAGAAAAAAAGGCATTGCCGTTTTGTTTAAGCAGCCTGTAAAACGAAGAGTACATTAGTGTACATTAGTTACTAGAAATGTGCAAATGCAACAGTTAATCTCTGCTACATTTAGCTCGCAATGTTCTGCAGGATGAAAACATCTACCGTTTGATTAATTTGAGATCAAAGTCTGTTTTTAAAGAAAAACTGGGAATACTGGGACAATAAACTATTTTAATGGTTGAGTACATTTATTTAAGGACACTATCCTTTTAAATAACAGTTGGCTCAAACAAGGAAGAAGACTTTCAGTTTGAGCCTTCAAGATAAAAGTCGTCAGTTTTATTTGACCTTTGTTTAAAAGCAAAATACTCGTTTTTAAATCAATTGTTATTATTATGGGGTTTTTAAAAACGTGAAAAAATAACGTGATATGAAAACATAGCCAGTGTAAATGTTGTGCTTGTGCTGCTTGCACAAATAAAATTAGCTGTAAATAAACAAACACCCCAAAATATTATTTTTGTTTTTGTTTTCAATGTCAATTTAATGACAGAAATTATTGATTATAATTATAAGAAAATAATGAAATTATGTTGGATAAGTTTATCTATGAATGTTTCGTTTATCTAAAACGAAACATTAATTTTAAACAAAATAATCTTTTTTTAAAAAACTTCTTGAGTTGTGATGTCAGTACAGTAAAAGAAAAAAATATGGTTATCTGTAAATGAATAAATGAACAGGCAAAAATGTATATACAAGTATGAATTTTTCCCACAGCCCTATCAACATAATTCATCTCCAAATGCAAAAGTATGGTTGGTTTTGAAAGCATGAATTTTTTTCTGTACCCTTTTACTCGCTCAGGCCATCTTTATCTTGTTCAAGGAAACTTTTTATTATTATTATCATCATCATCATCATCATTATTACTACTACTATTGTTTGTTTCTTTATTTCCTTTATTTATTCATTCATTCATTTATTTATTCATGTATTTATTACATGAATTTATTACTCTCTTTAGGTAGAAATATGGGAGCATGATAGATAGATAGATAGATAGATAGATAGATAGATAGATAGATAGATAGATAGTCTATTTATCCCCTGGAAATTTCAGCACCAGTAGCTTAAAACAAAACACTCTCAAACACAGATAGGCTAAACATGGGAATAAAAGGCTATGACATAAGAATAAAATGTATGAAATATAAAAATAAAACAAAACCAACAGTAGTTCCAGGGCTATTACAGAGACCTGTCACTACAGTTGATATGATTATGATGGTTGTGCAAATATTGGTGGTTAACAGTGCAGGTGTCGCAAGTGATCACATAAAGGTGTAGGAGTAGTGCAGGAATACTAAATACTGTGCCATGGATAATATAGAATGCAAATGGATTTGAAGGATTGGGAAACAGGAGTGTTTGATCTGGTATTTTGTATAGTTATTTTAAGATATTGCAAATAATTTGGATTTAGCCTTAGAAGTACTTCTGTGGTTATTTTATTTAGTTAGATTTGGCTTTTCGAAGAAAAGCTTTTATTCTGAAAATGTGTACCGGAAGTTGCATTGTTATTGCCGTTGCCGGAAGTCAGTCGTCATGTTTGTATCCTAGCATAGCCAGTCTTTAGCTACATGTTAGCTCATGTAAACGCTGCCGTTTTCACCCGGGTTGCTCTTATTTCTCTGTAACCATGAACAGGACTCAGCTGAAACGGTCCGGTATCTTGAGGATGGCTCTCGCCGGCTCGGAAACGACGGACCAGGACGGTCACGGAGAGACTTTCCTCCTGCGGGCTGTGAGGATAGCAGCCGTGGTCGCTCTGTACTGGTTTGTTTCAATAACTATGGTGTTTCTAAATAATTACCTGCTGGATAACCGGGAGCTGGACGCGCCGTTGTTCGTCACATTTTATCAGTGTGTGGTGACGGTGGGGCTGTGCTGGCTCATGCAGCTGCTGGCCACACTGTGTCCGGGACTCATCGACTTCCCCTCGGTCAAATTCGACCTGAAGACGTCCCGGGAAGTCCTCCCGCTGTCCGTCGTCTTCATCGGCATGATCACATTCAACAACCTGTGCCTGAAACATGTCGGAGTGGCTTTCTACACGGTCGGCCGGTCGCTCAGCACCGTTTTTAATGTGCTGTTATCTTATATTATCCTCAAACAGACCACTTCATTGAAAGCCATACTCTGCTGCGGGATCATACTGGGTATGTTGTCTTTGTTTCCTCCTTGAGTTGAAATGTTTATCTTCTCTATTAGATCATTTTAGATAAATTATTTGTCAGACTTTGCACTTAAAAGTATTTTTTTTTTCATTTGTTTAAATAGGTCAGTGGCTAAGGATAAAACCTGCACTTTGTAGATTGTTAGACATTATTTGGTAAGGCTAGGCTGCATCCTCATGCATGTTTAGGCTAAATGTATGTGGACACCAGGGCAAAGATAAAGTTTTATTTTATTTTAATGTAAATAATAATGATTTGCTTATTCAAACATCAGGTTGATACTGTAAAATCCAGATCCCTGTTAACAGTTGAACCCTTTGAAACCTGAGAAAGCTGGTCTGATTAATTTCAAAAACATGGAAAGATGGCAATAACAGTAATAAGTATTTTAAAAAATACAACTGAAAATCAGCGTTAAAAAAAAGTTTTTTAAAAAAACAACAAAACAGGAAAGTGATATAATTACAAAGATGATTTTCTGGATATTTTGATTATTCTGAAGTTATCAAATAAATCAAGCTAATTTCATGAGGGTTTTAAGGGTTTAAATACTTGTTAAAGGTGTCTTGATTAGAAAACTGATGTCAATCCAAGTTTCAAAGGGTTAAGAAACTGTATGATACTTACAAGAGGTAAGGGGTCGTGCAAAACGGGGGAGGCATGCCAGATAAAGTTTAAGCATTGGGGGGCTTATCTTTTTTATTTTGGCTTAGGGGAGGAATGTACCACTTTAGGTTAGACAGTGTGCAGGAGTTTGTTGAAAACAAACAGTCTCTGCTCTACCGTGAAGTGCGTTATCTTGTGTATATTTTAGATAATAACTCATAATTTCAGTCAATACTGAGAAGGTACTACTCTCCTAGCAAAAGTAATAGTAGGATACACATTTCTAGAGTGCATTTTCAGCTTGCTGCAAAACAGAATTTCTGCTTTCTGGATACAATTTATTTCAGACTGCATTTTTTTTGGTTAAGAAATGTGAAATAAATCATCGAATTTAAACATGAATTTACTTGCTCAACTTTTAAAATAGTAGTTAGAAAGACATTGAAATATTTCAGTGCTGAAATTCAGCTGACAGCTCTTGTGTGTTGTGATATCACAGTCCTGCTCGTGTCTGTGCTTCTCAGGTGGATTCTGGCTCGGTGTGGACCAAGAGGGCATAGCAGGGTCCCTCTCCTGGTCAGGTGTCTTTTTTGGGGTGATTGCCAGCGCTTGTGTATCCATGAACGCCATCTACACTAAGAAGGTGATGCCAGCAGTGGACGGAAACATCTGGAAACTGTCCTACTACAATAACATTAACGCCTCCGTCCTCTTCCTCCCGCTCATCCTTGTGTTCGGAGAGTTTGGCCGCGTATTCAGCTTCAGCCACCTCACTGACCTCGGGTTTTGGGGCATGATGACACTCGGAGGAGTGTTTGGTTTCGCCATTGGCTACGTCACGGGCCTCCAGATCAAGTATACAAGTCCACTCACACACAATGTCTCAGGGACCGCGAAGGCCTGCGCCCAGACTGTTATTGCAGTGGTGTACAACTCCTCCAGTAAAAGCCTGCTGTGGTGGACCAGTAACATGATGGTTCTCGGTGGCTCGTCGGCGTACACGTGGGTCAAAAGTCTGGAAATGAAGAAGACTCCCCACAGAGAACCTCAGGACTCGGCCAAGGAAAAACTGCTGCCAGGGGAGAAAGGCAACATGGGAGTGTAAACTCTAATCATGCTGAGAAACCTTTAGTTTTTACCCATGTGGTGTGAGAGTGTGACACAATGTAACATTTAAGGCCTTTACACACCAAGTCCATATTTTCGTAAACTTTTTTTTTTTTAAATTTGTCATCCAACGGAAATCGTTACGCATGGACGGCTGTTTGTTGTTGAAATTCGCAAAATTAGATAAAACAGAAAAATACACTTTCTCCCCATCTCCTCTCCACTCACGGTTCCCACAATCATGGAAACCTTGAAAAAGTCATGGAATCTCACAATATTAATTTCCAGGCTTGGAAAAGTCATGGAATTAGAAAAAAAAAATCATTGAATATTTTGAAAAAAATCATGGAATTTTGTTGTGCGTGATTTAAAAAAAATCTTCCAGCAATAAACTTCCGCTTATTTACTTATTTTCTGTAAGTTAGCTGTTAACAGAACGTCTAATGTGCGTCAACTTAAAGCTGCACAATATATGTTTTCAGCATTGACACTGAAGTGTGCAATAATTGCATTGAAAACGTGCAATTTCAAGTAAAGGAAATTATCTCAAATAACTTCTTTGCTCCTTGATAAAAATGGAAAACTTGCACTTCCCCCTTTAAGACTGGTTACATGTTTATGGGACGTTGAGTGGTGGCATTTGTTTTGGGAAGCGAGACTCTCCTGCATGTGTGTGTATTGAAAAGGGACGGCAAGTGGCACAGACACACTGAAGTGCTTGCTTTTCCAAAATGGAAATTTTACCATTGGTCCTTGAAAAGTCATGGAAAAGTGTATTTTTTTGGTCAAACAATTTTCGGAGGGCTTTTGACAGATGAGAATAACGCAGAAAATGTGAACATTAAGTGCATGCACACTGGATTATATGCCCTTTTACAAAATATTTTTTTAAAAACTGGCTACACACCTGACAGGCCTCTTCTCTTATTCGTCACCATCTGTCAGTCTTCCTGTTTTTCTCTCAGCGCCGCTCTATGTCCGTATTCCACAAGATTGGAAGAATATTCAGCATTATGTTTTCTGCCATCGCTTAGGTTTTGTTTTTATCCATCCATAAAGAGATGCATTTCCTTGCACTAGGGGTGTACTCCGTATACCTAACAAAAAACCCCAAAAAAACAGAAAACGAAGCTGTGTGGAAAAGAGGCGTTAAATGTGCAACTGTTTTAGACAAAAATACAGACTTTGTGTGCAAAGGCCTTTAAAGCGTGACTGATAAGCGTGAGTGATTGAATGATACATTAAATCAATGATTTTGTTGGGTTTAATATTCTTGTGGTTTTATACAGTTTGACTTGAGGCCTGAAGGAGTTTGTATATATATATTTTATTTAAAGCCATTTATTGGGCCTTTTTACAATTATTTTAAAATGAACTCTAATAATGAGTCTGTTGTGGGCCGCTCTACAAATGAAGGAAAAAAAATCATGTTTTTATTCAAAGGGAGGGGATATTTGCTCAGATTGTGGGGATGGGTGGCATAGTGAATTTTAAACTTTTTTATTTGTTTTCATCATGATTCTTTAAAAAAAAAAATGAGGAAAGCCAAGAGAGAGGGGATGTGTAATATCCTGCAGCTAAAAAACAGAGGTAACCTAAGCCAGGTAATCAGAAACCTGGTGTCAGTGAGACTGACGTAATCGGCCTTTTATCTCAAAGGAAACTTCAGCAGCCATGAACTTGTACCAAATTTGCCACGCCACATGATGTTTCTGAGCTGGGTGAATTTAAACCCAGGCAGTTTATGAAAATATATTTGCATTTCAAAACAAAAGCCGGACAGACTGAAAGAGAGGCCTGTTAGTTGGAATATCTACTCTCAGCTCTCTCACATGTCGTTTGTACATTTACATGTGTCTTATCTCTGAATGTCACAGCAGTGTACAACTGCACAACTGAGACGCCTTCGTTTGCACTTTTCATTCACTCGCAACTTATGCTGTGACATAGCAGGTACCTCTTTAGCAACCTTAAAATGTCATTTTCTGTTGACAGAAACAGTTTTCTTTTTAAATGTTGTTGAATCATTGTAACATTTCAATTTAACAGAAACAGAGCCAGAGAGCTTATTTTAAAGGAACATATTAAAGATGTTGTACAATTCAAATGTTTTCAAGTTTCTCTTTTTTTAAAGGGACCATTGTGCTGTCACTGTCCAACAATTAAATTAGAGTGTTTTTAATTATATAGAATTATATTTTGGCATTTTTTGTCAAATAAAATAAGTAATATATAAACAGATTTTGTGTTGAGCTACATTCTGTAAATGCTGCTAAAATTTAGAGACTATTATTTAATTTGATAAATGCTAGTTTCAGGGTTCTTACAGTCATGGAAACCTGGAACAGTCATGGACCTTCACAATCCCGTTTTCTTTGCCTAGAAAAGTCAGCAAAAGTTTGGAAAAGTTGTGGAATTTTGTTGTGTGCAATAAAACTGTTGGTTCTCTTCTGCTGTCGATATTTTGATGTGATTGTCTGTTTACCATCACATATGTTTCTTAATTTTTACCTGCGTTCAGCTCTCCCTTCATGTATGCCAGCAAGCTATAATTACAGTTACTAGCAAGTGGGGCCAGGAAAGGTTTTGAATATTTGTCTATAAAAATGTGTGGTAACCTTGTACTTAAAAGTCAGGACAGATGTAGCATATTTTGAGCATTGGCACAATTACTGTATCTGCTTTTTACTTCTGAGGGAAAAATTTAAGATCAGTTTAAATATCTCATGTCTGTGCTCATTTCTGACATGTGGGGAGACATTTAAACATACGGAAGTTGTACATCAGTCTTGAAAGGACCTTATAGTATACCTTAATAGTATTCTGAAGTATTCAGAGTACTTGAATTTGGTGCTCAGAAAATTAAGTACTGGAATACCTCAAAAATCTGACATTTTTTAACTAAGAAAAGGGGAAGAATGATAAATTATTATATGAAACATCAGGAAAAAATTGTTTTAAACCAGTGTTTGCGATTTTTTTTTAATGCAGTCTTTGCGATATGAGCTGCGTTCTGTTCTGTTCTCGTAACATTTTCCTGCTTTTTTATCCTTTGTCAGTTACATGCCATACATTAATAAAAGTAAACAGATAATTATTTTATGTTACTTTTGGGCCCTGTTAGCATGTGGTTGCACTCTTCACGAATCTGCATAATTCTATTTCAGTAGAGGGTTGTGGAGAAAACAATTTCTGACATAAAAATAAGAATTGGTGCTTAAAAAAGCACTTTAAAGTCCTTGAGTTTGCCTTTCCCCTGTCTGTTCAAATCTAGTGATTAGGAAAAGATGTTGCTTTAGCTTGAAACATCTGGTTTTCGTGGCACTATCCCAGCAGGAGAAACAGCACTGTCTCAATAAAAATAAACCTGCTCTTTGTGGCACTATCCTTGGTAGAAAAACAGTGATAAGTCTCCTTAAAAAAAACATATTTAGGTGCTGTAAGTTTAAAAAGAAAAAAAACAGCAGTGTGTTGCTGACAAAGATTAATTCTGTAGTTATTCAATTAATTCCTTTTTTAAAAATATTTTACAAAGTCTTATTTTCACTCTGTGCTATTTTAAACTGAGTATAAACTTTCATGTTTAACCTTGAACCTTGTAGTCTGACATGTCTTAGCGCTGGCTCCACTTACTTAAAATGTTAAAAATAATAATAATAAAAATAATAAAACAGCTGAACACTTCAGAAAGTCGACTTGTGATGTGCTGATTTTTGTCATAACTTTTAATTGCTTGTTTTGGGCAAATATTGAGTTGATGAGCTTTAACAGCAGTCACATGTCAACACATTTCCATTTAAAGATTTACAATTTACATTCAATTAATTTTTTTTTCCCTTTTGAATATTCATCTTAATTGTATTTTATATCTGCTGGCAAAGACCCTCACAGATAAGTGCATGTAACTCCTGCAAAGCTTAATATATGTGTATCCTCATAATTCTTTCCACTTCTGGGACCTAATTTTAGGTGATGTGTTTCAGTGAGGTGTCTCATCTATGTGTCAGTGTTGCCAGTGTGGGCAGTTCGGTTATTGTCAACGCTGGATGGAGGTGAGGGAGGTTTGTGAATGTTGGAGCAGGATTGCATGAGAGTCTCTGGGCTCCAAATGGAATATTTCTCTGAGCAACAGGGGGGCTAAAAATAGCTGACAGAGCACCATGGGCAATTACATGTACCAAAAAACACTGGTCTCTGATGTCAAGAACTCATTTCAGCAGTGAATGTGGCCTTGTGACACCAATGAAAGTTTTATAACTGCATCAAAATGTGGAATACATAATCCCCCGGTCCTCATCTTTCTCTCTCATGTCTGCTCGGGTCAGGTTCAACATGACAGGACGAGGCAAAATCTTCAGTGAAGATTGACGGTTCAAAGGCTGAGAATATCATAAGTAGTCACTCATGTTTCTTTATGTGTGTCAGCTCAAAGCGGTGGTCAAAATGTGGTCGTCACGTCGCTGATGCCAGAGTTAATTACCACTGGAACATTTTCAGTTAAAAATCGTGACTACAGGATCTTCTTTCTGTGTGTGGAAGCTCATCATCAATGCAAATGCAATGAGAGTTGCATATTTGATCTTTATTAGAACCCCTGTTGTGATTAAATTGACCACTTGAGGGCAGCAAACCAGCTGTAAACGCGGTCACCTAATGAAGTTGATATTGCATAAAATTAACAGTTGCTCTCTCCAAGTGGCCACTTTATTAGGTACACCTGTACAGTCTAATCAAGTATAAATTTGCGCACTTCTTTCATGTTTAGTATATGATGTTTATAGTATTCTTTGATGTTTTTTAGTATTTAGTCAGTTAGTAATTTTATCTATATTAGAGCATATTATAGTGTATTCTTAATATTGTATATTATGTAGATATTGTATAGATGCATATCTTACTCTTACAGAATATGCAATGGTTTATTTTTTCAACCGAGATATGTTTTTTCTTTTCTAGTTATGTGCAATGCACAGGAGCACTCAGTTGCTGTGTTTGGAAAATTACCATAGAGATGTCTGTCTTCCCAAATGGCGCCATACGAAGGTCATCAGAAAGACATTGGACTATTACGTCGAACAGAAGCTAAATGTTGGTCGGAATGAAAATCACTGTATTTCTGACAATATTTTTTTATGTCTAATCACATTAAATTTCCAATGTGTGGACATTTGCAGATGCTGGGTTTTGTTCTCTATAATCCACATCAATATGATGTTAGAATAAGATTTTGGTTACTAAACAACACAAATATAAATGTCATCTGTCACCAGATTCTATGTTAAATTGATGATTGCATCAGATGTTTTCCTAATACTGAATTTAGGTCACAACCTTACCAAATATCTTATGATGTTGGTGGCCTTAAGAAATGATGTTTTTTCCAAAATTCAGTCAGGAAAGATACTGTAATACTTAAAATCTAAAATTTCATCCTAAACTGAGATAATATAGAATTTCTTCTGAATTTCTTTTCGGAAGTTCTTTAGGTTGAATGAGTTTTACCTAAAACATTTACTTTTCATGGACCCAAACTGGGCGTCCACAGTTTTGCGCTACAATGCATCCTTTAGTGTCATTAAAATTTTGAGCAGACTTTGTCAGCCACACTTGCTGTGTAAGTTCAGGGTAAAAAAAAAACATATGTTGATTAGTGGAGTCAAAAGTGTTGGACAAAATATGTTGTATATGATCAAATGACAGCATGACATGACAATTATTTCTGAATCCATTCCAGATAAATAAAGCTAATATCTACAGTGTGTATTTTGAAAAAGCACGTTTGACACTAATTACAGTTTTCACTTTCTTTGACACATCAGACACATTTTCACATATTTTTTTTTCTCCATTCCTCCTACATGTTTGCTCACACTCAGTCAAGTTGGACAGAGTTTGAAACTAGCTGCCAGGCACCAAAACAGCACAAAGATAAAGACGAGGTCGTGAAGAAATGTCAAACATCCAGCAAGCTACTGACCAAAAGTTTTTGCAAGAATTGGTGGATACCAAACCAAGAGAGTGGATATTGAACTTCTGTTTTTTGTTGTTTGATCCACATCTTATAGATGTGTATATGAGCAAACTCTTGGCTAGTATTAAAACAACATAAGGCTCTTTCATGTCAAGGATAAGTCACTACGAACACATAATGGAGATCTTCTGGCCTCTAGTGGCCATTGCCACTAAAATAAAAAGATGAGTCCTGTTTCCAACCAGGTCTCACTCCCAGGCTCAGACTGATGCACAGAGGTGCCTCTAGCGTCAGTATGAGATGCACTGGGTTTTGATGTCAGAGCAACTGCCATATCATAAGAGAAAGTTAACATAGGGTGATTGGGTCAAACAAACTCCAGAACTTCAGGGGGTTTTGAGGTTTTTTTTTAGGTTGTGGGAAAGAGCCCCGTATCACTTCCAGCTCGTCAAATGCCTCTGCTCTCGGTGCGTCAGTATCTGGTATAGCAAATCAACCTTTTGCAGCAAAATGAAATGCATCAGGCAACGTTGTGTTTTCAAACTTTAAGCAACTGACATAGTATATAGAGCGAGGACAAGTGGGTGGTTGGGAGATGAGTTGGATGGATCAAACAAACTTGGGACTTTCACAGGGGAGACTGCTATTTGTTTCCCATGATGTCCCTGTCCCAACATACTTAATTTAGGTTTTTTCTTAACCTAATCACGCACTTTTGTTGCCAAAAGTTATGTAGGTCAACCTAAAAACTAAATTCTTAACCCATGTTCTAAGTTTATTTTGAGCTGTGCAATTTTTGTGACAACGGAAGGTTATTTTAATAAATAAATGTTGCAAACTGATGTAAAAGGGTGCTCACTCCATCATATTTTAAAGGTATAGGACCACTGTCTAAGCATTGATATATGATGAGTTGGGAGTGAGAATGTGTTGGGCCATCGGCTCTGCGCTGATAATTTTTTTCAAATAGCCCAATTGATGAATATATATATATATTTAGAGTGTAGGAGGCATTTTTTCAGCTGATTAAGAAAAAAAAATCAACATTCAGACTAAACTTTATAATGGCAAGTTTAGATGTTGCAATTGTAAGATATGGGCCAATCTTAGCCCTTTGAAACCTGTAGCAACATCGCTTTTCTTGTGTTGCTTCCTGATGCCTTTCACAAGTATTTAATCATTACTTTTTGTTGCCAAAACGTGAGGAAGTCAACCTAAAAACAACGTTTTTAATCCAATGTTCTCAGTTTATTTTGAAATGTGCATTCTCTGTGAAAGCAGAGTTTTATTTTTGAAAAGATACAATGCATGTTAAGGAAATGTAACAGTACATGGTCTCCGAGCTTTCAAAACCGATCTTGATCGTAGTACCAGCGTGCAGGCGCGTAACGAACGCAGGATATGCGTGGGACATGTCATGACTTTGTTTTGTTTTTTTCGTTTCGCATTTTCGTTTTTCCGAGCGGTCATGAAACGCACCATGAATGGGCGGCGGCGTACACGCGCTGTCTTGTTGTGATCACGTGACACAGCGGAGACGTGCGCGGGCAGCACCGCTCTGAACTACCGGTTTTAACTAAAGTACCGTAAATAATGTACAGCAAACCAAGCAGCAAGAGGCCGAAACAAACCCGCACTTCTCCAAAACAAACCGTGTAAGTTGAGTAATGCTGTTGCCTGTTGCTAATGTTAGCTAAATGATGTTAAATTTATTATGTGCGAATATCGCTCGGTGAACAAGAATGCTAAGGCAGGCTAGCTAGCTTCATGCTAGACAGGGGTCAGCAAACTTTTTGATTTTTGACCAAAAATGTTTTAAAAAAACCTGTCTGGGGCCACAAAACAAGCCTTATAGTTAACAGCCTATTGAGTCTAAATAAGTCTATCAACATTATTTGTCTAAGTAAGTATTTATTAATATGTTTTACAACTATTTGGTTACTCTGCAGTGGGCTATTCATGATTATTTGGCAATTAACTTTCTAGAGTTGGCAGTTAAAGCAAACAGATCATTTTACACACTGTTAAATTTTACTCTGAGACTTTTGGATTTGTAGTACAAAACTAGCCTAGCAAGGGAAACTCAAGACAAGCCACCATCATTAAGGTTTGGCAAAAATTAGAAGAAAAAGCACCAGGCCATAGACCTTTGACACACATTTTAGTTAAGTTTAATTTAATTATTCAGTGGGTTTTCTAAAAGTGGAAAATGTAAGCATTTATTTAGACCTAGAACAGGAAATAAATAAATTAAAACATGAAAAAAAAAAATAATTTCCATGACTTCTTTTTGTGTGTGTGAGAGCCACTGGAAGCCACTAGAGAGGGGATTAAAGAGCCACATGTGGCTCCAGAGCCACAGGTTGCCTTCCCCTGTGCTAGGAATAGACCCACTCCTCCTTATTTCTGCGCAGAATTTGTGTTCACTATTTCTTTGCACATTTTTTTTTAATATCTTTAATGCTACAATAGAAATAGCATGGACGTCATGGAGGGGCTTCACAGGTGAGGCTGAGAAAATGTATCTATAGCATAAAAGTGACTTTGACATTAATTTCCACAGCTATTTCTCAACTGCTATTTTTTTTTCTTTTTTTAAATCTGTATTATGGCAGTGGACAGAGCAGGGAGAAGGCACCAGGCTGCAGCGCTGACCATCACCCCGAGGCTCCACAGGTGAGGGCAGACTGGCTGAGGACATGTCTATAGGGGAAGAGTGACTCTGGGATTAATTTCCACAGCTATGAGTGAACTTTTCGTGTTCAGTGTTGTCACTTGGCACTTAATTATCTGGCTTACCCTGTAGACGCTTGAGGGTCATTTCTGTGTCAACTCAACCAGAGCTTGGCAGCTCAAACTTTTGACTTTGATAGTTTATAATTTTGATGATTTTAAAGAACTGGAGTCAGGGCACAGTCCCCGGGTGCCATACTGTGGCTGTTTGTGGTAATTTGGTTCTTAAGCCACTAAGGAGAGGCACAATTGAATGTGAGAGGGTGATAAATCAATCAAATCAACAATCTGCCCCCCCTCACTTCGGAAATGATGGCTACGCCCCTGCCAGCGTGCTAGTCAAAATACTGATATATTTATCTGCTTATTTGTTGTCTGTGGCGTGCTCTTTGCTCCTGTCTGCTGTTGTTTTGTGGATGTTTGTGCGGTCTGTAGACTGTTGAAAATTAATTGCTTTTGGGAGTAAATAATGATGTTTAAACTGAATTTAATTTAAATAGATAATGTAGATCACTATCGATATTTATATAAAACAATAATTATATATTTTTGTAATCTTTTAATAGTGTAGGAGACATTTTTCAACTCATAAAGGAACAGCTTATCATTAATGTTTTTATGTTTCTAAAAAATCAACATTTATAGTCTTCACAAAACATTGATGATGCATGTACGATCTAGATAATATAGATCACTATTAATATTTATATAAATCAACCATTATATACTAAAAAACAGCACATTTGCTGTGCTGTTGCTTTTAAGCAATAAGTAAGCCAAAAATTACAGTCTCAGTCATCTCCCACATGTCTAAATATGTCTAAATCCACACTCATCTTTAATTAAAGTAAAAAAATAAAAGAGAGAGAGACAAAAGGTAAAAGACAACACTTTAAAAACAGCAAACAACTCTTTTCATTCGTGTAATATTATCAGTCTCAATCTGCCTGCTTACAACCTGCTGTAATGGAGAAGATGAGAACAGATATGAAAACATGGAAACTCCGAGTTAAAGGCTTAGCTAATGGAAAAGTAACCTTGAGCATGAAATGGGCTGTGACGGTCCTGTCAGCCTCATTGCTCCTGGCAAATCTATGGAGCCTGACATCATAAGCATTTCATATGTGGGGCGTCTGTTATCTGTCTTCCTGGAAGTTGTGAAGTTGTCATAACCGGCATGACAGCTGGTGTATCATAAAACATCAGTAAACATAGTTTTTGCTTGATGCACCTGCAGACGTGTGTTTTTTCACACGACACATGAAAATGTCTGAATACGTCACCCAAGAAAAGATTAATTTGCTGTTTTTCCTGAGTAAACTGACAGATTGATTCTTTTCTCCTCTGGACTTCCTTCATCACTCTTCACTGTTTTCCTCATTAGCATGTCTGTATTCCCCTCAAATGCACTTTCCACTTCCTTCGCCAACAAGTATTTTCCCCCTGTGACTACTCTGCGTGCAGCACTCATTCTGGACTCACGAGAGCAGAGAAACAGGAACTAGTTGTGGTCCCTGCAGTGATTTAAACTGAATCATGTCAAAGCAAACACAAGCTTTTACAAATGAATCATGGAAGGAATGGGTTAAGGATCTGTCATTGTGCTGAGATGGGAGAATTCATCATCCAGAGCTACGTCATATTTTGAGCAGGCAGGAAGATCTGGAGATAAAACTGCTACCAGCACTTTCTGGAGTTGACACTGAAAGTTTTTATTGCGGTGAGCTTTGCAGCCAACATGCTGCCTTTCCTCACAAGGAGCGAGTCAACTCTTCTGGACCCCAGACTCTACTACCTCCTCCTAAATCTCTGCTTTTGTGCAACAGCTTGGCCACATGGTGAGTAAAAAGCATTTCTTTAAGTATTTCCAAAAGGTTGTTCTCACTGTATACAATATTAGAAGGACTAAATATCAAACTGCCTCTTCTCTGTGAAAATGTTGCAAACTTTTAATAAGAAATACGCCCGGTGACTTACTTGCTGACTAACTGTGGAGTTATTTCATGGGGATGAGTCACTTCTGCAGCTGAGATTCGTCTCGGTTCATGCTAAAACCCCCATGTGCCTTGCTGAAATTCCAAATATATGTATTACTTCAACAGCAGTTTGTAGAGAGATGCAATCATAAGGGTTTTTTTATGTTGTCTTACTTTTCTATCATACTGGAGAGCATTCAGGTTGGCTCGTCTACACAGTGGCTTTTGCGGACCACTGCTGGATGTTTACCTTTTGCCGTTTCTTGCACTCTTTTTATAGATTTTTTCAACTGAGGATCTAAACTTCATGATATATAACTGTGAGTTTAGCTGTTTCAATTATGAGATGTGGGCTATTGGTGTGTTTTGAAACATGGAGTGACATCACATTTCTTGTGCTGCTTTCAGATGCCTTTCACAAGTATTTAAACCTTTGAACTCGTAGCAAATTGACTCAGTTTCTTTCAAAAACAAGGGAGGAAAAAGGAAATGAGATACTTGGTGAGAAGTGTTCTCAAATTGCAAGAAATTAGTAGATTTAGGATTTTATTTTTTTTAAGCTGGGAAAAATGTTAAGGGAAAAGGGAAAACTTTTCTTTGTTTTTTATGTGTGTGTGTTTCTGTTTGTTTGTTTTTATTTGCTTTCTAACTCTTTTTTTTTCTCTAATTTTCTGGGTCATGTCTTCTTTTGTTGCCCATTGCCCTCTTCCCTTGTTTTTGAAAGAAATCAAGTGTCAAATCCAGCAGACAGTCAGGTGTTAAATAGTTTAAAGATGAAATGTTGGCAGATTAAATAGTCAAGTGAACTGTTTCAGAATTTTATGGCATTTGGCAAAACTTAAAGGGCCTTTGCAGATTCAGAGTGTATGAGTTGTCTGGACATGGTAACGTAAGGTGAGGTAAGGTAAGGTAATGTAAGGTAAAAATTTTGTGTCTCTGAGGGGCAATTTGAGACACACGCAGTAGTCATAAATACAACAAAACAGACAAATTCATCACACAGTTCCAGATGCACATGCAGCCAGACCGGCTTACAACAACGAAGCAGAGAAGCTGGGATTACAACACAGAGAGTTAGCATGCTCCATTTTCTGCTCAGGATGCGACAGCACGTTCTCATTTCAAAGTCGTCAAATATCACCATTTTGAAAGTGCTTTCGGCCTAAGACCCCAATGCTAAAAGCTACCTTTCCAATTCGCATTATACATCGCTTGATGGTGTCAGCTGAGAAAGCAGCAAACCATTAGTGTTATACGCTGCCGGATGTTCCCTGTCATGACTGCATGATATGCCGCTGGACATGTTGGAAGCTAAAACTCCATTTTATAGCAATTAGTGATTTTGTAATTGGAAGCAGCTCACAAAGAAAACCCCAAAAATGATCTGCTACTGACCAAAAATCCAAAACGTGTTCAATAAAAAGGACAGTTTTTGATTTGTAATACTTTTCAAATACTTTAAAAACTGAAACAAGTGTGGAAGGCCTAAAGGCTTCAAAAGGCAAGGACTTTTCATCTTTTCTCAGCAATCAAATCAGAAAGCTTTGAAATATTATGTTCCCTATTTCTCAAGCTGAGATTTTTGCTGCCCCCTTTTTTTTTTTTTTTTTCTTCTTTTTCTAGATGTTGAGAAAATCAAAAAACATTTAAGTAAAGAAAAAACACATAAACTTTCCTGGTATAGCTCTTATACAGCCCTAATTATTACCAATTAATGCAGATATTGAACATTTTAGTCAAGGCTCAATACCTGAGAGGCCTTTACATTTCATCTAGTGCAGAAATCCATAACTATTGAGGGGTGGAATTAAACCTGTGATGACGATAACTGGCTTCAGCCCCTTGTGAGCTTCATCCTGAATCCACGTTTTTTCTAATGTGTTCTGTGTTTATTCAAAACGGGGTTTTGGAAAACAGCGGGCATCTTCAGTAAGGTTTCAATACATATTTCAACCAATCAGCTACTCAACATGGTGCATTATTGTTGGCTCAGAGTTGGCTCGTTATACCTTGGGAGCAGTGGTGGAATGTAACTAAGTACATTTACCAAAGTACTTTACTTAAGTAGGAATTTCTGGTACTTATTATTTACTTGAGGCTAATCTTTTTATGGCACTTTATACTTCTACTCCATTACATTCTAGAGGTAAATATTGTGTTTCTACTGCCTTTGTCTAAAAGCTTTTGTTACCAGTTACTTAACAGATTAAGGTTTTTGGATTAAAATAAACAATAGAAGAGTTTATAAAATATGATGTTTTGTCATAAATTAAACTAACCAAGATTGATTAAGAATTAATTGGCATTTTTTTCGTGATCAACGTTAGTTCTTTTTAAATTGATTAGAATAATTTTGAGTTTTGGGTGTGTTTTTTTAAATCTATTTTTCTGTATTGTTTTCTTTTACTTTTAATACTGTAAGTAAACCGTTTTTTATTTAAATAAATATCCAGTCCATCTTGAGCTTGAGCATCATCTGCCATTGAATGAAAACAGTTTCCACAGCTGTGAAATTCTGATCTGTATCATCAGATAACAGAAAAAAAGGCTAAAGAGAAATTTTTCATACCTTTGCCTTGAGCCATAAAACAGTCGTATCACAAGTCGGAGGTTTCAGTAGGTGCATATTGACTTTGATGCTGCTGTCTTTTGTTTTGACTCCGCACCTCTGACAGAAGACAACTGCCCGAGCTCTGAGTGGAACGTCATGTGTCGTCCATGCTGTGAGTACCACCTGATCCAGTGTCGCTGTCCTTCAAAAGGGTCGAAGGTCGGCTACACCGTTCCCTGCTGCCGCAACGCTCTGGATCAGTGTGACCCCTGTATCATTCACCCAGGTACATTCACACTTTTGCTTCTTTTAGATAATTGCTTTCAAAAGCTATCACTCACTGGTCAGTAATTGCTGAATTGCGCTGGTTTTGTGTTGGTCAGTGACTAAAAGTTGCAGATTGACTTAAAGTTAGTTAGATAATTGCTTTGGTGTAACTTTTAAAATTTCATTGCTTTATTTCATTACCAGGCTGCAGTCTGTTTGAGAACTGTAAAACCTGCCACAATGGAACATGGAAAGCCAATGACGACTTCTTCATCAATGGAAAGTATTGTACAGAGTGTCGCCAAGGCTGGAGCGGAGGGGACTGTAAAAGTGAGTAAAACATCTTTAATGCCATGTTGCTGTGGGGCCTTAACTTGCTACAGAATTGGTCTAATGTTCTTGCTGACGTGCAAAAATGGGTCACACAGTGCATACATTTAAAAAATAAAAATAAAACGACATCAGTATTACAATAATGAAAAAGTACTGATGTGTTCTTATATACTATATAACTTTTTGGCTGAAGGCTTTGTTTTAATTTTGAATTAAATTACATTAGATTGATGGATGGATTACCGAACGGGCAACCAGGCACAAGCACAGGGGCCCAAAGTGTTAGGGCCCCCCTGACATGTACCAACTAGGAAGAGACTCAGATTGACTGCAGAGAGAGACACAAAGATCACAAGGACACAAGGGAACTGAAAAGAAAATGGGCAAAACAACCACAAAAAGTTACAAAATAACAACAAAGAAACATAAAATAAATTTAAAAAATGCACAGTTACATCAAAGAGACAAAGTGACAAGAAAGAGACATAAAACAACTACAAGGAGACACAAAATGATTTTAAAAAATTACTAAATTATCTCAAAGAGACATAAAAGTATCTTAAAGGAACACATGACAAAGAGACACAAAACAACTACAAGAAACATAAAATAACAACAAACTCCATAACAATCGACAAATACTGAAAACTACTTCAAAGAGACACACTTTCAAAATCACCTCAAAGAGACACAAAATTACCTTAAAGGGATACATAACAACTGGAAAGAGACACAAAACAACCACAAAAAGACATAAAATAACTACAAAGACAAACAAAGTGATCAAAAATACACAAAAATCCCTTTAAAGAGACAATATTTCCTCAATAAGACACAAAATTGCCTCAAAGAGACACAAAATAATACGTTAAAGGGACAAAGAAACAAAAAAACTCAAAAAGACACAAACCATATGTAGATGCATAATGACTACAAAAAAGATGCAAAACCACTACAAAATCAGTGTGTCTTGGTCCTATGTAGGAGAGGTGGTGGGGCCCTTTGCACATCTGTATCCAGGGTCCCACAGTCTCGTAATCCGCCATGATGAGCACAAATACAGAAGTGAATATAGTGTTATCTGGCTTGTCAACATTTGAAATCAGGTCCTAAGGTAAATGCAACCACTGTGTCGGTATACAATGATTGACAGGGCTCTCGAAACTGACATGTGACAGCTCAAGATGACTTTATGTTTGGAAAAGCTGTAAAACTCTAGTTTATATTTGCATTTGTAAACATTGTTAGGAATGTTAAGTAAGTTAAGGACACATAATTCATCAACCCACTATGATTATGAGGAAATACACCATTATTTTTGTTATATAGGATTTGGGACTGTGATAATAATCATTACCGTGGTCCGCAGTGTTCAGATTGCCTCACCCAAATATGCAATACACCAGAAGGACACTTGGTGGCGACAACGCTGTTTTGTTTGGTTTCAGCCACTACAACGACAGTCAACTGCTATAATCTAGTTTACAATTAGTGAAATATTAAATTATTAATGAGAAATGAGAACATAATTATCTGCATTGTGCTACAGCTGCTGCTTTACCCAAATAACTCCAGTCACATGCGTACTGGTAAAATCCCACAGTAGCATTGTGCTATTAATAGAGCGAAGCAAACAAGTTAACCTGCTTGCCACTCCTGCTATTGACTCCCATGATACTTTTCCATTGTTTATTTTTTCATGGCTCGGGGGAAATTACTGCTTGGATGCCTTTCTGTCATGTTCTATCAGTTTAACATACACAAAGGAAGGCATGGCACCATTGTTTAACTGCTGTTGTCAACCAACCTGTTTAGAGTCTGTGAATGTTTGCGAGGCCAAGCAGTCAAATTAAATACGCTGCATGATTTTAATAATACGCCTCTAAGGGGTGTGGACAAAAAGGATTGTGAATTCAAAATCTTTTACAATTGAATGCCAGCTCAAACCCTAATTTCAACCCACACCCTGGTCCCTATAGCAACAAGGACTGACAGAAATAAACATGTAGAATTTCCAACTTCTTATTTTGCTTCTTGTTTTAAAGCTCATGAACACAAATGCCAGCAATGGTGATAGTATTCATGGTTGTTGAAGTGGCTGGTTGGATTTTTTATTTTTATCTGTACTCTTACACAACATGCCACATTTCCAAAGAAGCCCTGAGGAGAAAAAAAAGTGGTGATCCATTTTCTAAGTCTGATCTAAATTATTTTTCTTTTTCTTATTTTTTTATTTATATATTTATTTTTTATTTTCATTTGTGAAAATAGGTTAAAAATGTTTTTGGAAGGTTATTTATTTGTTAATTTATTTTTGGGTCAATTTTTTTAAGTGTTTGTTGTTGTAACATTAATTTCAGCCACAAGGGGCTGAAGTGCACCACTACCCCATGGGCTTTCCGCCAGATATAATTTTATATAGAGATGAAACAAAAACAGAATTACTTTTAAAGATTATCCTGTAAGACCGTCTTATTTTCACCTGCTTTAAAATCAAAAACATGGGTGAAAATACTATTTAGATCCGACTTAGAAAATTGAGCATCAGAAAAAGAATTTAAAAAAATGTTCACAGTTAAAATGTTCAGTGGTACTGTGATAAACACACATTTAATGAGATCTCTTGTGGGTAGCATGTGGAGGCGTTATTCAGCGGGCTCAGGGTCACATCGCTCTGGAGAGTTACCCAACAAACGCTCGATGTGAATGGACAGTGCAAGTGGAGAGAGACAGAAGCATCGAGCTCAGGTGGGTCACTATTTTTAAGGCTTTCACGTGCATGGAACAAACATGGAAATAAACAGTGTCTGAAACTGAAATGATCCTTTTCTGTAAAGGCACCACAAATCATTATTAACATGAGTTCTGGTATTAAATTGCGAGAAAAGCAATCTAGGGATTTTACTGCCTTTGTTAGAATTGCTAAGAGCCAGTTAGGCTCATGAAAATGTTAACCAAAGTTTAGATGCCACTTCTTTCACATGGTGTCAGATTTCAGAGCAATAAAAAAAAATCTCCACGGCATATCATTTGAGATGTATACACAATGTCTCACAAAATTCAGCTAACAAATTTAGCTGACTTAATGTTATAAGCATAAAGGCATAAAATGACCATTGACAGGTTTTATTCAGTTAAGTTAACTCACAATGCAGTTGATTTTTTTTTTAAAGAAGCCAAGCTAAAAAATCTGTTTTGTTTTTGTCCCATTTGATACTCCTTCACCTCAGTCTGCACTTGGCCTTACAGTACACCAGCTAAAGTTGAAGCAAACTGATGTAAAATGGTTTGCACCCTTGAATTTCAGCTTTTCAAGAGTTCGTTTTGGTACATGTAGCCAAAATTTAACAGCCCCATCTCACAGGAAAATTGCACACTGACAAAAAATAAAATAGAAGAGGCTCTTCAGATGCAAAAGGAGAAATTATTATAATTAAGTATTTTAGTCATAGGACCATCATCAGCACAAGCAGAGTGGATAGACAGCCCTGCTTGAGCCCACATAAATGGACTTAGAAGACTGGTGTCAAATCTTTTGAATTGGGTGGAAACATCATTCAAGCTTTAATCCTTTTTGATTATGCTGCAGGTTTTCACTTCTCAGTCTGGAGTCTGATCACAGCTGTCGTTATGACTACGTCGAGGTGCGAGACGGCGATGAACTGAGCTCCCCTGTGATTGGCCGGTTCTGTGGGGATCGGTTACCCCCTCCGATAAAAAGCTCTGGGAACGTTTTGCACATCCTGTTCACCTCAGATGGCTACCACAACTTTGATGGCTTTGTTCTTACTTTTCAAGAAAGTTCAGGCAGGTACAATCACTGTAAAATATGTAAATGCTACTTACACATGAGACAAAATAACACTGGCTGGTTTAATGCAATCTAATGCAGCAACCTCAAAATAAGAACTTCTTTTTAAAACCTCAAGGTGTGTTTTGCCATGGAAGAATTGTTGCACTATATTGCTTTAATATGTGTGGTGCTATTTTGTCCACATGCTCAGCTGATGCATTATATCAGGTGGTCTCCTTGGTGGAATCCAAATAAAAAAAATAAAAATGTAGGTATTAGGATGCTTTCATCATAAAGACAGATGATACTCTGCTCCCCTTCAGTGCGTGCAGCACCTCTTTGATCGCACGCACCATTTTTGCTCCAGGACCTTCTGTTTTCATTCTGCTCTGTGTGCTCAGTCTCCTATACAGGGCAGCCATGTGAGACGGACAGTCAGCGGCACAGATTAATCACACTCATCTTTCTCCATTTGCCCTCTTTGAAGCAAATTATGCATCTAACTTGCATCCCATTTATCCAGTCTTTACCCTCCGGGACATTAACTCCTGCTAGCTAACCTGAACATATCATAGAGGTACTGTGGCAATGGTGTTAGAGCACCCCCTTAGCAATATTTCTGTATCGATTACTTAAATAAGTCAAAAAGGTTATTTTATTTTAGCATATAATTAATTCTGGTGTGTGGGAAACACTTACCAAACCTAAAAACATCCAAATACAAATCCGAAAAATCTTTAACTTTGGGGTCCTCCAGGGCTATTTCATAGAGCCATTGTTTTTTTCTTCTATGCATGTAAATGATTCAAATGCAGCTTGCTCATTTGATCTCTTTCTCTATGCAGATGATACTGAAATATTAGTTAAAAGTTCAGTCAAAAATATGTTGTTTATTGAGATTCAAAGTACTGAAACTGGCTCTCATTTAGGGAAAATGAGTGTCATCTTTTGTAGGAAATCAAATAAGACAATCTTTAGGATTTTGGACAACAGAAATTTGGTGGCTGGGGTTTAGTGCATGATGTACCACCTATTGGTACAGTAGTTCAGAACGTATGAAAATAAACCCTCATTACTTCCCCACACTTATGTATCCTCATACAACAGTTTATAGAATATCTTATGAAAATGCATATCATCGCCTCTTATGATATCTAAGGAATTAGTGGTGGCGGCATGTAATGTTGTTAATTAAAGGTATGTACTACATAAAGTTACATAGGCTAGGATTGTATGAGTAAAGTTAAATATCTTAAGTTTAGGAAAAGAAACATGGTTTAGTATTGTCATGGCCCATACTTAACATAAAGTTACGTACTGAATGAACAGCTAGGTGTAGAAATGTAAAGTTATGTAGGTTAAGTTTAGGAAAGGAAACATGGTTGGGCATTGTCATAATACATATGTATTTTAATGTTTGTAAATGAAGTAAAAGTTATGTAGGTTATGTTTAGGACAGAAAAATATGGGGACAATGTTCCCGTTGTTTCACACGAGACACAAACATCGGTTTCCAGGGAGAAAGTCCTGTGTTTGTTTGACCTGTTCACCACCCCCAACCAACCTCATAATGCAAACTGTTGGTCCTCATACTACCCTCTTCTTTAAATTCTGGTGCATTGCTTTTTGTAGGTTTACATATGAAAAGTGCATGAGAGCAGTCTGTCTACTCACATCTCAACCTTTTTCAAAATCTCAGAAAATTATTGCTTTTCCAAATTTAATTTCATCATGAATTGTCATAATTATGCACCAAAAGGTAACTAACTTATGTTATCCCGCTTAAATGCTAAAACAATTTATACATACTACAGCAGTATTTTAGAACAGCAACTGCAACAACTGCAGAACAAGAAGATTTTTAAACTCAATGGACAGGTCTGTGCCTTTTATGTGAATTCAATGAATGGCAAAATTTAAACACATCAATCTTTACAGAGTTTGGCACTGCAGTAGAGCTTTGTCTCTCATTTATCAACAGAATATTTCTCCACAGTTTCAGGCACCAGGACTCCAGTGTGTGCACCCCCGGAGAAACTGGTGAATGGATATTTGCTGCCTGTATATGGACCAAAGGAGGAGCTTGTGTCTGTAAAATATCGGTGCCATCCACCTTTCACACTGATTGGCTCCCAGCAGAGGATCTGTCTGCCTAATAGCACATGGAGTGGCACAGTTCCTACGTGTGAAAAAGGTACTTTTTCCACCAGGTGGCTCCTGGTCTTTATTTCTATTATTTGTACAGTATAAAAGCCACATAATGCATTTTTTTGTCATAGTTTGTTACTTTTTTTCTCTCAAGCACATGCTCATACAGGCCAAACAAGCAGAGTTCGGTGTCTCCCTCCACCCAAAATACTCAATGGCTACCACAGACCTGCTCCTGATGCAGCTGATGGTGCGGAGGTCATCGGGTTTTTCTGTAAAAATTCCTACATCCTGAGTGGAAACCACCAGAGTACCTGCCTTGCTAATGGATCCTGGAGTAGCAGGCCACCCAAGTGTGTGAGAGGTAGTTGCTTTCAAAAACGCATTAGGGTTGAGAACACACACACACACACACACACACACAAAGAAGTTGATTTTTTTTCCACAGCATTTCTGTGTAAGGATGCTGCAAAATGTTTCCAACACACAGTAAGTCTAACTATTTGTTTATCTGACAGCCCAATTTATCTAAAAACGTACATACCCATGTGAGGGAAGTAACAATTTAGCAATAAGAGCACTATGATAAGTGTATCCTAAACTAGGTTATTTTTGTAGAGATGAAGCAGTAATGGTTTTGAATTTTTCTCTATAATGAATATGTTTATCTCTTGTATTTTTTTGCGCAGAATTGCTCCTACTTACTCTGAAAAACTAACCTTTCTGTGCACAGTTATTCATATCACTGGTTTATCGAATTTTTCAGGCTCAGAAAGTGATTCTCATAAACTAATTGTCACCTGTTTATATTTTTAACTAACTTACGAGTATTATTCATTGAATTGTAACACAGTTTTATATTTTACACACACAGCAAATTATCCATATTATCATTTAAATATTTACCTACTAGTGCTAATTGTCTATCGTTGTATTTCTTTACATTTATACTTGTACACACTTAACATAATCAGCATATTATACATACTTTATTTTTAAAAATATTTACATACTAGTGCTAATTGTGTACTTTTACTATATTTTTATTTTCTTTTTAATATTTTTTCATACTTGTGCTGGCACTTATTTACTATAATTCTCTCTGCTGGCATAACAATTTACCCCGATCCTAATTCTGCTGGATGTGCCCCTACAGCATGTCGAGAGCCCAAAGTGTCTGAACTTGTGCGACAAAGTGTTGTGAAGCCGCATCTGATATCAAGGTAAGATACTGTGTTTTGTTTATTTGCATGATTAAGTCAAGTTAAAGCTTCCACGTGTAGAATTTCTAGCCACGTGAGGAGCATTTTAGTCTAAGTTGTATTCTGATCCCTTAATTTTTCATCTAAAGAACTTTAATCAGGTCACCATTTTAGTTTGCACAATACTAAGGACATTCCCATCATCTTCTGCTGTACTCTTTGTTTACATCTAATTAGCAGTTATTAGAATCCTAATGCGCTAAACTAAGATGGTGAACATGGTAAACATTGAAATTGATCAGCATCAGCACATTGTCATTAAGAGCATATTAACATGCTGCAATTAGCCGAGCTCAAAGAACTGTGCTTAAGTGCAGCTGCACAGTCCGCTAGCATAGCTCACCCTTTATGTGATTACGGGATCTTACAAATTACTCAGGTGATGAAGGTTTGTGGAATAAATAAAAGACTCTGTGGGAGGTTGATCAGGTGGGTCACAATCTCAGACCAGCATAGCAAGAGGATGTCCAGGCCAAGATTTCTTCTATTGTGCACCTGTCATTTTGGCTAACCTCTGTCAAAAGATATCTGCATATTAGCCTTTGGACATGGGCTGCCCACTAGCCTAGAGCGGATGTCCTTGCTGCAGCGGCTGCGAATTCAATTCTGCCCTTGGCCCTTCACGCTATCGCTGTCATATTTAATAAAGGCCAAAAAGCCCCCTCCCCCCCAAAAAAAAACTTTCTTTTAACAGATATCTGCATATAAATGCAAATAATTTTTAAAAATCTAATGCCAAATTGTTGTCAGAAGATGTAGCAGATGGGCCCAGAGATTGCATTTCAGCCGATGTGTTTAGTCTCTCCACACACTGTTTGTCAGTTGCTCAAACACGATTGGTCAATACTACTCGGACTACAACTGGACAACAGTTTGAAACCAGAATGCCTCTGATACCAAAATCTTGTCCTGTTGCCCACATTTCTGCATACAAATGCAGATATGTGTTTATATAGTTTAGATAAGCCATGCCCTTGTATATAATCATGCATATGCAAAATTAATCATGCAGCCATATAGCTGCATGTGGAAGTCATTTATATTCATAAATGCCTCTCTGAAACAGACCAGGTGACATACTGGTGCAGCCGAATTTATTTATAATGAATTATAGAGTCTCTGAACCCTATAAATGGGAAATATTTTTAAAGTTACTGTACACTCTGATTTTGTTAAATCACCCACAAAAGCCCCAGAATCCCAAAATTTATTCTGATTAATTTTTCATGGGCACTAAGAGGAAATAAGGCAGAGGTTCATTGTTGGCCTTCGCAGTAGTTCTTTGCACAAAAACAAATTAACACAAGGTCCAATTGTCGGAAATTATTTATGAAGCTTGCTCTTCTGCTGATGAAGGACACAAGATGTGTTTGAAAGCTCTGGAACAGTTAGTTTTTATTTTGTGCGAAGAATTTAGAAGTATTTTTAAGCATGCATTGCTAGTTTAAAAACTTAAAATTGCAAACAAGGAGCTATTAAGACAAGCATTTGTCTTTTCCACAGAGAGAATTCAGACCAAAGAATCCGCCTCTCATCCAGGTACAACATGCACGATTTGTTGTCAGCGGGTTTTATTCCACTTACATTGAATAAAAAAATTAAAAAAGACGATGACGCTGATGTGGAGCTCCCTCATGGGTTTCATCCCGTCCACGCGACCATCGAGTACAGTTGTGCCTCCCCGCTCTACCGCAACACAGGAAGCTCCCGACGCACCTGTATGAAATCTGGCAGATGGAGTGGACGCCATGTTTCCTGCTCTCCAGGTGAGAGCAACTTATAGAGGGATATTGCTCTGCAAGATTTTATGACTCTTGACTTCATTTTCGACCTTGGACGTGGTAGTTTACAGTTATTATGTCAGTTAATTTTGCATTTGAAAGCTCAATAGACACCTACCAAGTAGGCATTGAGTTAGGATTATTTTGACAAATTTCTGATTCTTGTGCTACCTTTAACTTAAATACTAAAATTATCCATCATTCCTTAACCCTTTGAAACCTGGGTATATTTGCTTGATTTCTTTATATATATATATATATATATATATATATATATATATATATATATATATATATATATATATATATATATATATATATATATAAAAATATATATATATGTATATGTATGTATGTGTGTATATGTATATATGTATATATATATAGGCAATGAGCAACTAGCAATGAGCAAGAAGAAATGTATAATAAATAAAATAGAATAAAATTACCTGAAAAATAGCAAAACAAAAATTAAATAAAACAAAAACAGGGAAATGACCTGGAAAAATGCTTAAAAATATAATCCAATAAAACAATTTGAAATATTTGATCATGATTATTAGAAATGTAGTTCTTTAGAAAAGCTTTCAAAGAAATAATATTCTAAACCTACAAATGTTTTGCAGTAAACATGACATTTCATGCCAACGTTGTTGAAAGAAATTAAATCAGTTTGCTCAAGGCATGAAGAAAGTAATGTTGCTCCAGGTTTCAAAGTTTTAATTCCCATTTGTGGCTTTTGTTCAGCAAATATACATACACTCACCTGTGAGATGTATCTGGAAAATAGTTATTCTCTTTCTTGTAGAGACTTAAATGAAAGATTTATATCTCTCTGACATCTGTGTCAGAAATAGGAAGCCAGAACCAACAGCCAGCTAGCTTAGCTTAGCATAAAGACTGGACACAGGGGGAACAGCTAGCCTTACTTTGTCTGTCTCATCTAACTCTGGGCATGAAAACTAATAAGCTTATTTTCCAAAATGCATGGCCTTTAAATGTTTGTGAAGTTTTTTCCATGTAAAGAAAAAGGCAGATTTGTTTTACCTTGAATTTATATGAAAGTTTTTAACCAATATATTGCACATCTTTTAACTAGCAATTTGTAATAAAATTACATTTTTTGACAGAGTCCCTTTCCTCTTTGATTCTTAACTTTCAACAGTTTGTGGCAAATTCAACACTTCCCATCCACGTGACCTCACAGACGCAACGTGGCCGTGGCATGCAGCCGTCTATATCCGCTCACCTCCTGATCACACTGCCAGCACCCCGAGGCCCCGTGGAGTGACCCTGTCTGTCCAGCAGGGGGCCTCAGAGGAGTCCTCATTCTGGTACCTTGCCTGCAGCGGGGCTCTGCTCAGCCAGCGTAGCGTCCTGGTGGCAGCTCAGTGTGTGGTAGACAAGGACAAGCAGCAGACCCTTCACCCAGCACATGTGAAGGTTGTCATAGGCGTACAATACCAGACACCCAAGGACCGTCTGAAAAGCCTACATCACCTCAGGGTACAACACAGTCTGCTGCTCAGAAAACGTACTTTTGAATACAAATCCATCAGACGATTTATACTTCAGCTTTAATTAGATGAGTTAAATTAGATTAAAGTCTGAGATTTATTTCTTAGATATTATTGATGGCATATGAGTATGTTTTTTCAAGAGAATTGTATTTAAAAAGATACTTCACTTATTTTGAACCAGCTTTGTATCAAAACAATGTGGGTAGTATGTGTAGATGTGGTGGTGTACGGCCACCACCCAAACCACAACCGCTGACGCAAAGAGTAACCTGTAAAAATTAACTATGTATTTTAAATGTAAAAAGTTGGGTCCAGGCTGCTAGATTTAAGGTTTACAATTTAAGATAATTTTATTACGGTTCAGATTGTTTTATCAAATTTAGTCAAATTAAAAAGTTAAGGCAGCCCAGACACTTAACTTTTTGAAGTTCAAACAACTTGTTTATTTTTACAGTGTATAGACTTGCATTAACAGACTTACCCGCTCTTCTCTGTCTCTCAAACCCAGACTGAAATCCGACCAAACGGTAAAACTAGGCAGCACTGATCAAATACAAACTGAGATTATGTTACTGTAATTGCCTATTTCTCTCCTGAAATATTCTTAGAAGCATGTTTTAGTACCATGTTGTGCTGTAATAGTGAGAGTTTGTAAACAGGAAGTGGGTGCCATACTGTTTCCTGCACTGTGAAAATGGAGGCCTAAAAGACTTTGATCAAACGGCAAAACTAAGCAGCGTTGATTAAATATAAACCAAGAATTTAGTAGTGCATTGCATGTTGGTGTAGTGTTTCATTTAACTGCAATATACGATCTTTTCTTGCTGGCCGGGCGCTTCTGTTTCAAACATACAAGTTTGCATTGCGTCACCCACCAGTGCTAGTGTTTATTGGTCTGGTGCAGTGCAGTGCATTGTGGTAATTGTAGGTTTTCTCCTTTTTCAGAAAAAGCATCATTCTTCTCTGGTTATGTTGCAACAATTTCAAAAGTATTTGCATCTGTCTACTGCAGGGACATCCTAGTTTCATTAAAATGCCATTGAAATAATTCTTTAAATTCACAGAGTCCTAACTGCCATTTGAATTATTCATTTGAGAGGTGGTAAACTTTGGTTGTATGAACGTCAAAAACAAACACATTTACCCCAATTTAAACCAAGGCCCTTTTTTGGCCATGCAATTACCTAAACTTGGGTTATTATGGTCTTTTTATTCTCAGATCACACCGTGCATAAAATTTTCCCATGACTGTAAAATCTACCAAACAGCAGATGTAGTGATAAAGTATTAAGCGAAGAATCTTCATTAAATAAATATAATCTTCTGGATAGGTTTCTGTTTGTAAATGGAACAGGAAGAAATCCTCCGGCAGTTAAGTGTGCGCTTAAAGCTTTAGTGGGATACAACTTTATTTGATTTGGATTGAAAATTCTTGCACATCTTGACACGTAATATTTAACCTTGACAGATATTCCAAAAACATCAAAACTTGGCACATTCTTAGTGACATAAGGCCTTCTCAGGTATTCCAACTTTTTACTGTCTTTCCTTCTGTCCCAACAGGTTTCAGACATTTTAGTCCATGCAAGTTTTTACAGTGCACCGGACTCCAACGTGGCCGTGCTCAAGCTAAAGGACAAAGCCAAGATCAGTGAACGTGTGTTGCCTGTGTGCCTACCCAAAGTGCAAGGTGGAGAGGTGACAGCGCAGGAGGCTTACACTGCAAGGTGGATTTTACCAAACGGTCACAGGCACCTGAGCCGCTACAGTCCTTCGAGCCAGACAGGACTTGTTGAGCTGGCAGATCTTGCACAATGCGAGAGAGAATTTGCTCAAGGAGGAGCACATACCTCCGTGATCAGTGACAACACGTTGTGCGTCATAAGGAAGTCGTCCAGTACACAAAGCCCTTGTCCCAGCGTTATTCCAGGTATCACAGTCATGGCAGCTGTGTTTTCATCCACAAGTGGCGTTCTGTCGGGTCACGAGGAGACTCAGGGAGCCTCCAGCACGGGCTGGCAGCTTCTTGGTTTGGAGAGAGTCAGCTTTACGGAAGTAAAATGCCACCAACAGACTTACACAGTTCAGACACGAATAGCCAACTTACGGGACTGGATAGAGAAAAACATGAAGTAGATTTTATCAGCTTACAGTTGGTAGAAGATGGAGATGGAGCAGACATTTGCTGTGATAATTTTGTAACTGCTATCTGTGTTAATATCATATAAGGCGAGAACTGTTTTCCTGGGACTCTGCTTGTGTCTCTCTTGTATGCATGTTTTTGTTCTGTATTTGGGCTGCTTCCACTTCAAACAGCTCAACATTAGCTGGTTACACACCCACTAGCCCATGATCTTTGAATGTTACGTTTGTAAGATCTGTTCTTTTTAGAATAAAACTTTGAGGATAAAGGTTGTTCCTCCATCAGAGACTATTTTGAGTCTTTGTTGAAATTATCTACAAAAAAAATAGAAGAAAAATGTTCAGAAAACTCTTTTAATTATTTACATTATATAGATATATATATTTTTTAAAAACAAATCACGATTTTTTAAAATCATTTCTTCTTCATTTTTGTTTTTATTATTATTATTTGCTTATTTTCAGATACATTTCTTGTATTTTTTAAATAAGTTCTAGCCAATTTTTTGGCCGTCTGTTAGAGTTTTTTCTGTAAGTTTTGTTGTTATACTGTGCTTATGTCCTAATTTTGGCTAGTTTCAGTTCTTGTCACTGTACTTTCTAACTTTTATTTAAAACTAAGTTGGTATTGCTACCATGCATATTATATCATATCATATTATATAATAAAAAAATGTCTAAAATTACATTAAACTTCTGCACTTCTAATCTTAGTGTCTTTGGGCAAGTTACTGGATCACTGCCAGCTCCAGGCCCCTGACCTCTGAATATCCCGGAGATAGGCATTCAGCAAGACGTATAAGTTATCATCTGCAAAATAGGGCACATGTGTGTGTAAAAATGCATAGTTTTCACTTCAGCTAAATTAATATTAGGATGTATAATTCAGTTCAAATTCACTTTCAATCCCAAGATTTGCATATTTAACATGCATTTTTCTATTCAAGAGCACAAACAAATAAGCACCATATAAAATGCAGTGATAGACCATTACCCCTAAATGCTTGCATGTCTAAGCTACGCTTGTGTGCATGTGCACGGCAGTACACCATGTACAATCAGCATATTCATCCGTCACGGTCAAAACTGTATGCACAAACCGTGCAGACACACAGGGGCGGCGCAGCCTGCACAGCACCTGTGTGTCTGCGACGTGCTTGCATGTGAGGCTGTACGTTCGTGAGTTTCCCCGCAGACTGTCCAACATGTGCTGTCATTGAGAAACACACTGAGAGGATTTGCTAAACTTAGCTCTTACTCCTGAGACGCAGACGCCCGCTGTGCTCTCCGCGGCTTTGTGCAGGACACCTTTTAAGCCCCGCCAATTAAACAGTGAGGAGCTCAGTAGTCGGTCTCTGCAACTTGAAAACTGATATGCAACATAGCAGCTGATGATTGTATCACTACTGTAAACTGAATAACAAATAAAGAAGTCAGGTCTAGAAAATGCATTAAATTGCAACTGTAAACACATTAGTGACTCCATTGTGCATGCAAACTAAGAGCCACATGAGTAAATGGTTGCAAAATTTACCAATGCATTTACTTTACCTTTAAAATTTTTAGGTTTTTAGTTGACATCGTGGGCTTGGGCCTTTGTTTTGCTCTTGCAGAGGTCTCTTACTGTATGATGTCACAATGTTAAAAATAGTCTGCTAATCTATTACTCTTTAACTGAGAGAACACCCCACCCACACCTGAGAGGAGGGTACTGACCTCTCATCTCAAATCCCCATCCCTCTGTCTGCACATGCACAGTGTGCACACTGATACACACTTTGTTTAGGTTGCAAGTGGGTGGAGCAAGGATTTCTATACCTTAGAGCACGAGAGGAGGAATTTGCTGCAACACCTGTATTATCTCTCTACAAAAACTCTTAATGCTACTTTAATTTTAGCCACACTTGAAAGAAATTAGCATTTACTCAGACCAGCAGTTTAACAAAGACTAGACTTCCACAGGTGAGTACTTTTTATTTAAATATTCTAGAGATGGATAATTATATTATCCTTTTTCTTTGTGTGTGCATCTAACTAGAAAACAAGTAGTTATAGGGAGTAAAAAAATGCAGAGGAGAACAACTTTGGCCTGTGATTTTTCTTCAAGGTGACCCAAGCTTCATCCTCTGTAAAGCTCAGGGAGTGTCATTCAGCATCAACGTGCTGAGTGACACTTTTCGTACTTACAATGATTGCTAGGTTAGACTGAATAATATGCAGCTGCAAGGGAGGAGTTGTTACAATTTTGCTTGTGCTGTGACCCAATTCTAGCATACCTGAATGTAATGCTTGAAGCTGTTTTGGTAGTATTTCTACTCCTATTCCTGCTTGAATGGCTCATTGTAGGTCAACTATGGATACTGATAAAAAGCCTTTTGAGTGAAACTAATCAGTGCACAAAGTTTTGAAATGACTTGGGTTGGTCTTAATCCACTTAAATTTCTAAAATGCTATGAAAAAGGTAAAAGAAAAAAACTGTTGGTAAATTTGCAGATTACTGACTTTACATCTCAGAACAGGACCGAGTCATCCGGTGCATTTTATGGAAGTGACAGTTTTCTTAAAGCAATGCAAAACAGCTGGCCTTGGGCCACATGTGCATCATTAGAGATACGGCGCTCTGTGAGATTCACTCCCACCACACTCCCCCAGCTCGAGACAAGGCTGCAAGAAGATGAAGTTCAAAAGAATAGCCTGCAGGGTTACACTGTAAATCCTGAGTAAAATTAACTAGATGGGTTGCACAACAGACAGCTTCTTATTTTTTTTATGCTTCTTGTTAGGGAACGTGACTGTAAACATAATCACATTGACACAGTATGAATTAAATAATGCATTTTGCACATTTAATTTGCGGCATAAAATGCAACACGCCAGTAAAGACAGGTTAAATTGAACCAAGCAGCAACATCAGAGGCTGAAAGATGCCAAAAAAAAAACAAAAACGCCAAAGTGCCAAAAAAGTGCAATTCTTTGAATGTCCACTTGAGGCTGGCTCCATAACAGAGTCAATCCCCATAGACCCCCATGTTAAAATGTCCAACTTTACAGTAGAAATTAACATCTTTACAGCCTGGTACAATTAAATTATATTAGTCTCTATTGCTAATTAAAACATTTATCATCCAAAAACCTTAGATGGAAACAACCCAAATGCCGGCGAAACTTTTTTCAGTAGGAAACAGTAGGAAGGCACATTCATGTACGCACATGCATGTGCAGCTCAGAGTACCCACCTACCTTTAACCCTAAAAAAACAGGGCTTCTCAGAACGCCACGGTGTGAATCAAACTCTCAGCTTTTAGCTTCCCAGAGGTCCTGGCCTCATTAAGTTACCAGCTTTTTAAACTTTACAAACTCTAATCAACACAAAGGGTAAAACGTTAAGTTATTGGTTTTGGAGCAGTTAAAAGATGCACTTTTTCTTTTTTGGGTAATGATAGCTTGTTCACCCTGCTTCCAGCTAAGCAAGGCTAAACACTTTTCTGAAACAATGCTTTAAATGCTCAGAGATGGAAACTGACATCAATCCTCTCACCTTAGCAAGGACATCATCCTAGCTGCATAATTTCGCTTCAACTTCATTCTCAAGTGGAGGGCAAGACGGCAGAGCAAGTCAAGGGCTCCTTAAATTTTTTAATTGTACATTTCCTGCATAAGTAAGAGCAGTTAACTCTCATCATCAGGAGCCGGTGCTGAGCGCTGGCTCCAATCCAACCGAAATCCTGCTCTTACACGATAGATGTAATTAAATTCATCAGTGAAACAGGATCATCAGCTGCACATCATGCCTCTGTGATGCAAAACAGGGCTGCTATTAGCTAGTGACAAGACTGGCTGTGTGTAACATGATATGTGCATCCACTCTTGCATTTCTACATGCATTTTTTATTATCATTATTAAAAGAACCTAGAATCCTATCGGTATTTATATTCTTAGTTACATTTTTATTCATTGTCAGACCTGTAAGTCTGAGGCATCTACTGAAAATTTGATCTGTTTTGACAATGTAAGCCAAACATTTGTTGTTGTCTAGTGGAAATTCAGTTCTGTTGAATGTTTTCTCGTATCTCCTCGGCATTGAATCAATTGATTTCAATTGATGTTCTCTTTCATTCATTCATTTATTATTACCTCTGCTAAAGAGGTTATGTTTCCGGTTTCAGTCAGTACTTTTGTATGTCCGTCAGCAGGACTACAAAAAAAAAAAACCAACTACTGGACTGATTTTCATGAAACTTCATGTACGGGTGATACATGGGCTAAGGAAGAATCCATTAACTTTTGAAGTGGAACTGAAATACAGGACAGGTACTCCAATTATTTTTTTTCATTCTCATTAACATTATAAGATTTGGCATTTGGCCCTGACAAAGGTCTGTGCTCTCGAACTGCCCCTCTAGTTGTACCATGTTTTTCCTTCCCATTTTCCAAAGACATTCAGTGAGGCTGAGGTCTGGTGGATGAAGGAGAACAATGCAAACATGCCTTGCTTTTTAATGGACCTCATAAAGGACAGAGTGCAGACACAGTCTCAATGTATAAGCAGGAATAAGCCCTAAAACCCAGAAATGAGTTTGCATTCATGCCAGCTCCCCTGTATCGTAGTAAATGTTTTTGTTTTTATTTTGTTTTGTTTTGTGTTTTTATATTTTTTGTTTGCTTGGGGCTTATTTCATGGGTTTTGAGTTAGATCCCTGAAATAAATTCTGTGGTTAATATAAGGTTAAGAGACTTTCACGTTTTGTATATGACATAAAATATGCCATTAAATGCCTCACTGTGAATTTTGAAGCTTTTATGTGTCTTAAAAAATGTGGTTGCTAACAAGTGGCTAAATGAGACAGAACAGCACATCATCACGTTGAAGACGGTTTTACAGCTTCGTTGAGGTGACGAAGTTAAATGATGTGACTGTGGTGTTAGTTTTATTATAGTCTAACGTTGGCTTTTTACCTCTGGCGATTGCATTTACACTTCAAAAATCATAAAAGTGGTGTTTATTTGTCAAGATTGTCCTGCTAAACAAAATGTGTCAGTATCATAAATGTTTATCATAAATGTTTGTTTGTCACAGAATTTATTTTCTGCTATATTTCGAAACCCAATGGAAAATCCCATTTCCTTTTTGATGAGGGAACTAGGGCCTGAGCTTTTATTGTCTTGCTGGAAATCCTTGTTCACACACTTTCTGGTGAAACTGTAGACTAGTTCAGTCAAATTTTGCAGAGATGAAACATTCCTAAAAGTAATCTTTTCAATGATAGTTACCGTTGTGTGATTTGTGATTTATGATATATACCTTGTTTAACATCTCATGTGTTTTCTTCAGTATTTGCTTGTATGACTTTTATTTTGATGTCTATAGTTTCCGCTCTGTCTGTCCCCCATGTGGGAGTATCAGACAGTGTCATTAAACTCTGCTCTGATTGGTCCAACCTGATTGTTTCAACCTGTGAGCAGACTGACTCTCAGTCAGGCAGATCACAATCACCTGAGTGATTAATGTGTTTCTGTCTACATATTGCTTGCTCTTCTTTGCGCTGGTGGTTCGACAGTGCCTGATGAAGATCTCTGTTAGATTGAAACTTTGCACAGTTAATACTGCTGGGAGCTTTTGATATAGTGTGCAGATCTGCTGTCTGATTCAGCTTTACTATTTTTGATCCAGCACCTGAAAAAGCTTGTTCGGATACCCTCCACCCTCCACAGGCAAGCCATTCTGTTATTTTATTCCCAATAACTTTGGTGAGGATTGGAGTTTCCTTAAAAAGACTCAAAGTTCACACAGTTCCAGCCAAGTGAGAAAGTCCCAGGAGAACATCCTGTGTTTTGTGACCCATCAACCCCCCAAACCTGCCTCCTTACCAGAATGCACAGGACCACTTCCTTGTTTACTCCAGTCAGCACATTAGTCATGTGATCCCAGCCTTCCAAAATACATGGGTAATGCATGACTGCCTGGCTCATGACGTTTAGGTGCATTACCTTTCATAAAAAAACATAAATGAGAGTTATTGAGAGCAGCCATCCCCCGTGCAACAGTACTTGCAGGAAAAATCAAGTCAAACAACCAACATAAATAATAACTTCTGCTTCCTTCAAAAGAAATAATACATATTAAATACGTTTCTTCTTACATGCAGATTAAAAAGATAATGTGTTTATAGAAATAAGTGTCAAGAAGACAAATTAACCACATTTAACTTCAACTAACACTTGTTTAAAGATCTTAAAACAGTTATATCGTTTACAATTCTCTCACCTCATTTGGATTTTTTTCTCTCGCTTGTTGTATAAAGAGAGTTGCCTCGGATCTTAATTCTAGACACATTGCATTACTTGCATAAAGAATAATTGCAGTGTTTCAGTTTAGTTGCACACTGAAAGAATATTTTATGTTTTGGTAATTACGTTCATAAAGTCATGACCCTCTGAACTGAAGTCTCTGTCTGTGGGTTGCATTTTGCCTGCAATAATAAATGGCTGTTTAACTTTGAATCCACAATATACATCAAAATCTTTTATTTGGCTGTTAATCACAGAATATAGATGAAAATTAAATGGCAACTTTCATAACCGTCTGAACTCTGAGTGAAGTTTGCTTGTATTTTTCGGTCTCCAGAAATAATATCCTTAAAGGACGTGTTTCTTCTCCTCAGCAGATGGAGATTTCTAAATCTGTGTTGAAGCATAGAACAGCTAACTGATCTGAAAGCATGAAATCCCTAAAGCGTTGACAGTTTGACACTTTGGCACAAAAGAACCGTCAAAAAAGCCCATTAATCCTCGTTGTTTTTGGTCCATTGCATTATCACCATTTTACCGACTGACTGACCTCTGGGTTGGTGTCCTTAGACTAAACCTCTGCAGTTAATGGACTTTCCACGTCCACAGCAACGTGTCTGTGTTATGTAACTGGGGTTAGAGCATGCTGGGAGTTGTATTCTTTTTCACTTGTATTTTCAGTGTGTAGAAGATAGGTTTTTCACAGTAAAGATATATTGCACATAACTGAATACAGGAATAATTATTTTATTAACTTCGAGACACTAATAATGACAAACCTTTGATGGTTTGTAAGTGTCGCTCAGTAAGTGAAAACATGAGCTGAGTGCAGTGCCCCTCTTGAAATGTTGGTTGTTGGGATGTTGGGTTCTCAGTCGGTGGTCCGCAACCCCCTAAGGGATCTTTGATTAAATGATCAAATTATTGTTTGATAATTTAGTTTAAATTTAAATTGTTTTTTGTTTGGTTTTCAAAAATTAAAGTGTCTGAAAATAAAAATGTACATGATCCCGACATAACATAGCATAATTCATCTATTATTTTATCCATGTTAAAATGGTTTTAACCAAGTTTGATCACATGGTACAGATACATTAAGAGGAAACCTAACTGTCTGAGCCAAGGTCCTCAGAAGTCTTGCACTACGTTTTCAGAAATATAATTTATTGCATTACCCACAAGCTTTCTCAACCCCACTGTGGTTTGGGGCCCTGACTGTCAATTAAACCCTCAACTACCTAAATGTGGTTTTATTTAACCCTTTGAAACCTAAACAAAATGGCTTGATTTCTTCCAAAAACATGGGAGAAGGTAAAGACCTAAAATTAGGAAGGAAGTTGTAAACAAAAATAAAAATAAAAGATGATTAACTGAGAATTACAACAAAAAAGGAAATAAAAAAAATAAATGGTTTAAAAACAAAACAAAAACAAGGCAAACAAGACATGGGAAGGTGCTTTACAACTCTAATGATTCTGTAACATAGTTTTAAATATAAAATTGTGATAATTAGACAGGTTTTCTTTTTCTTTTTTTTTTTAATATATATTTTTTGGGGCCTTTTTATTGCCTTCATTTAACAGGACAGACATAGTGTGAAAGGAGGACAGAGAGAGAGGGGGTGACATGAAGCAAAGGGCTGAGGCCAGAATTGAACCCGCAGCCGCTGCAGCGAGGACACAGTCTCTATATTTGGGGCGCCAGCTCTACCAACTGAGCCACCAATCACCCCTTAATTAGATATTTTTTCCACTAGCTTTTTTTGTTTTTCCCCTATCTTTTTTGTAAATCTACTAATTTCTTGCAATTTATGGAATATTTCTTAGCAAGTTGCTTATTGCCTTTTTTTCCCACATTTTTGAAAGAAATCTCACCAGTTGCTTAAGGTTTACATACTTGTGAAAGACATCTGGAAGCGTCACAAGAAAAGGGATGTCGCTCTGGTTTTCAAAGGGTTAACATGTAAATCTGTGGCCATGGGAACAAGATCCAGCTGCCTTGGACTTTAGGGTACCTCATCACTAAGGATCTGTCCAAGCTGCACCTCTCAGGTGTTTTTTAGAACTGTGTAATGCTTTCAGGCTTCAAGATTTTTCAAGCAATTCACTCCCATGTGTACAGCATTATTGATTTCAGTGTTTACGCCATTAAGAAAGAATCAGAAAAATGTGTTTAAAGCCCTTCCATTCAGAGCACCGAGGTTACAGGAAAATTCTGTTCCAAACATGTACGGCTTTGTGCTGTTTGCCAATACTACCAGTTACTGAGCTATCCGCACAGCTTGAAATCTGTTTTGTTTTGATGGAATTCGAGGTTTGCAGGCGGAGTCATTTGGTCTTTTATATTTGATAACCATGTTGTAAAGTAACAAATACTTATACAAATACTTTTGAAACTTAAAGTGAATGCTCATGCACTTAAAATTCCTCTAAGACACTGATTACCTCTAAAGACTCATCTGTTCATCAAAATTACAGATTTCATTTTTTTCATTTAAAAAAAATATCACTTCATGAATGAAAATGACTTTGATGTATCTCTGCAACTTTGCCTCATTTGGTGTGCACTGAGCGATGTGTTTGCAAATCAGATTAATACAAATTACATAAATTATGTATACACAAGTCAAGCATACCTCTACTCTGCTCCTTAACACACAAACACCTGCTTGTCAACGGCAATAGATAAAACGGCTGAGCTACGTTGTCAAGTTGTCAGTTAATAACTTGTTGCTAATTTTAGATAAACCTTGTTTCCGATTGCCAGCTTTGACAAGTTGAAATGAAAACGAAAGTGAAACTTAGCTTGCAAAACATGGCTTGTCCTCTAATACCCCTCATTTCCCCAGAGCATTTTGAGATTTGTTCCTTTTGTGACATAACAAACGTTCTTGAGACCGTCACTGGTGCACCAATAGCTTATTTACTCATGATGTGTCTTGTAGCGTATAAAAAACACCATATGGACATGTTAACGAACTCAAAGACTTGGCTTTCACTGGACGGTGTCTTTAAAAGCATATTTATTTCAATACTCGTATGAATTTAAAGATGTTATTTGTAACATTTTTAACATGGATAAATTACTTTTTTATTGCTTTATTTGCTGGAATTTTTTTGTTGTGTGAGCTGTACAGTTTGGTGAATTTCAAAAGCCGTTGGGTTTTAGTTGCAGTGCGAACAGAAGCAGTAAAATCTTTGCAGCAGAAGGTAACAGGATTGGCGTGGAATGTGTTAATTTAAAAACACTAGAAAAAGTAACACATATGGTCTAATTTGTTACGAACCACGACAGCATCATAACAGCTGATACTGTTTTCACTTTGTGAGTCTGTGTGTGTTACAACGACAAAATGACACCTATTGTGATGGAAGCTGATACAGATGCTGTTTTTCGAACCTTGGCAGGTGTTAATATTTCTCTCGTTCTGTCTACAACGTGCAAGCAGCAGTCATGATACTTTATGGGTGTGTAGTTAAGATGAAAAAGAAGGCAGAGTTCAAAGATGTGCCGTCCAAGCAAGAGTGCCAGAAGTAGGGCGGGAAAAAGGGAAGGAGATCCCATCACAAGATGATCTCAATTAAAATAAAAAATAAATCACAAAAAACAAAAACATTTCAGAAAACACACAATTTCACAAAACGCAACATTTCACAAAACACAATATTTAACCTTTGAATATATTAAGCCCAGTTCCACCACTCAGTAGTCAGAAGTCTTCTTAGCTATTAGCGTATGTAGCGAAAATTTATCAGACAAGTCCAAAATATAACTGAATGCATAAGTATAATGTAAAATAGTGTATTAGCTTTGCATTTTTGCTTTTTTTTTAAGCAACTGATTTGAAGGTAAAGCTTTGTTTCTTTTTACATTTCATATTTAATAAACAATGTTATTTATCAAAGTATTTAGCTGTATTTTTGCCTCATCTTATGACCTTGTACCATACTTTGTCAGTTTTGGGGCTCCCTATTAGTGGTACTGAGAAGGATTTGTGGTGTTTGAGATTTTGTAGTGCAGAGACACGTGCAACAGTTAAGTTTGAAAAAAGGTTCACAATCACACACCCTAAATCACAGATCAGCATTACTGACTTGCTGTGACTGACTGTTTGTCTGCATTATTGTTAAGCTCATATATTATTTCATTGCCACATAGTGATCCACTACCAATATCACCATATAACCAAAGCACATAAAGCATGAGACCTTTGTTTTATGATTTGTGGAAAAATCTGTTGTGGATTTGTTCTCTGAGTGTGTCCGATCGATCGGTGTGTATGTGCGCTGGATTAGTGCGGCTCAGAACAGATTAGTTAATTATAGACACTGTATAAGTGTGGTGTGTGTTGTCAGGTGTTGCAGCATGAGGTTCGCTTGGTGCTGAGGGGAAAAAAGGCGGAGCAAGGTGTGGAAGTGCTCAGACAAATGCTTTGCCATGTGCTCTTATGTCTCCCTGTCCAAGATCTGAGAGCAGCTCAGCGATGGGAACCTTCACACACACTTTGCACTAATAAAGTGTCACCTGCTCAACACACTTTCACACAGTAACTCTGCAAACTGCAGCTGGCTGTTTCCTACAGTAACTATTTGATACTGTTATAGTCAATCACTGTGTAATCAAACAGCATTCAGTCCTTTGATTCTGACATAGCATTTTTTTTATTCCTACATCAAGGGATAAAATAGGCAAGTGGTCATAGCCCCATTCCAACATTTGGCTATACTGTGGATGAGTACAGTGGCCCTGAGTTTAAAAAAAACCCCAACATTTTAGAAGACGTGGCATTTCACAAAATGTTGATACATTTCAGAAAAAAAAAATATTTCAAAAAACATAACATTTCACATAATACAACAGTTTAGAAAACAAAAAAAACCCCAAAAACAAAACAAGATTTCAGAAAGTACAGCAATTCACAAAACACTAACATTAATAAAAAAAAATTGAAAAAGTGACATTTAATAAAACATCATTTTGAAATTACCAACATTTAGGAAAAAGGTATCAGACAACACAAATATTTCAGAAAAGTTTTACCAAACAAGAGATAAGTAAGAACACAGTCAAGCTGTATTAGCAACATTTCAGTGACTATTTTATACCATGGATAAGTATGGTGGCCAAAATACCATTTCACAAAAGACACCATTACACAGAAAAAAAGCGCATTTCACAAAAGATTAAAAAAAAACCCTGACATTTCACAACATTTCACAGAACCCCTTTTTACAAAACACACAAACATTTAACAACATAAAATGAAATTTGGCAGCATTTTGTGAAGCACAGCATTTCACAAAACAAAACATTTTACAAAACAAAATTTACAAAACATTGCAGTGTTTTATGAAATGTTGTATTTTGTCAAATGTTTTCTGAAAATGTCTGTTTTTTTTAAAATTATTGTTTTGTCCCTTACGGCCATCATACATAGGAATGTTGAGGCTTAAAACCATCGTTTCAGACAGAAGGACGTCATGACTGAGACCAAACAGGTGCATGGCAACTATGTTAAAATGGCTCCAAATACCACACACACCTTAGTAATCATCATCACATGTGAAAAGTCGAGATTAAAGACTGAATGCTGCCATGGCAACACCATCACAAAGACTGCATGTACAATGGCCATGTCACACTGAAACTAAAAGAAGCCATGGACTTAAAGAGTGTAATCAGTGAGCCCACTCAGTGAGGAAGGAGCACTAAACAGCTGCGCCACTGCAAATATCTCAAATCAAGGCCTGACTCATTGTGTTTGTTGCTGGTTTCTGCTAATTGATTTGGAAAAAATAAATAGATTTAGTCCTCGCAGAGCAGCACTGGAAACATTCAAGCTCATGTTATTAGAATACAAGAAGTACACAATTTCAAAAATCATTAAAAAATTGTATTTGGCTTGATTAGCCTTTTCATTTGCCCTTGCCTTTATCAAGTCATCTCGAGCAATCACGTGTTTGTTTAAGTTGAGGAACAGAACTGATAAGCCACTTGCATATCAAAACCCCTATTAAAATCAGTGGGAAATATGAAATCTTACCCAAATATAAGCCATAATTGATGTCTGATTAAATACTCAAAAATGTGTCGAGGAAACTGCAATCAGTCTCTCACAATCAACTTTTATTCTTCCAAATGAGCTCTCGTGGAAGCTTTTTGCTGCTTAATTTGAAATGTATTGTTCCCTGTAAACTTCATGCTTACTGTTAATTAAGAGCCTGACTTTAACCCTTAAATTTGCTCCTTTCTCTTCACTGGCTCACATATTAATAAAGCATGCAAATAAACAATTTCACATCACAAATAAATCATTGAGTTTGCAGGAAGCTTAGTCATGTTCTGACAACCATTCCATCATTTATGGATTGCAGCGGTACTGAATCATTTTGCGTTCCCCCCATGGCGGCACAGATGAACAGTACACATTTGATCAGACATTATAAAGTGTTACCTGGCTCCAATTAATAACAAGAAAGCCACATGAGACTAAAGTCATCACTCGCAGAAAACACAGTATGTGTATAGCCAAGCCCGAAAAACTCCCGGAAAGGACTTTACAAAATAAAAGCTCTGCAAATTGTTTACTTGGTGGCTTTTACTGAACATCTGTATTGCAAAGTATTGTACTGTAAGTTCTGCAAGTGCAGAAAATGTGTTTTCCTTCTGTTTATGTCCCCTAAAATGTTTGACCTTGACCTAAGTGACTTGTGTCTGTGCAAAGTTTGCCTCTAGAGAGGTGTATTCACAGGAAACACACAAGAGACTTTGTCACAATGCTGGAAAAGAAACATTAAAACCTCCAGTGCAGAACGGACTTGTCAGTTCAGAGATTGAGGGTTTGCATTAACAACAATTTTGACAGAAATCTTGTTAGAGTGTGCAAATTTTGGATATAAACCGGACCCTAGAGTTTCCTTTCACTATCCAAAAAAAAAACCACTGTAGCAAATATTGTTTTTGTGATACGCCAGTTACCTACAAGCTAACAGACATCATAAACAAAGAAAAGTGACTAACTACGCTTACTATTCAGATACGTTTGCTAGTCGTCAATTTCGGTGCACTCCTTATCTGAGTCGAACTGAGGCTCAAAGACATATGGTTGAATCTCTCTTATGTTCCCTCTTATGGCATCGCTAGTCATCCTGATGCGCACCACTCTTTCACCAATGCCATGCCATTTTCCATACAGCCCATTATTCCCAAACCCTAGTGTTCGAAAAAATGTCCAGTCCCATTTGTCCTGCAGACTGTCATCCTGAAAACAAATGCCCATTGCTCCAAAGGTCCATTGCTCCAAAAGTACAAACTCTCCCTATTCTAAGACTCATTGCCTTTAATCATGGATGTATTAAGACAACTGGATACGGCGTTGAACGTGGGCCCCGTTTCATTCTTATTAGACTTTCTCAATCGCATATGAAGCCAAAATGGTTCAACTGCCGCATATAAAAATACCCAAAAGCAATCAAGTGCAGCACAGAGCAACAAAGTGCGGCTGAGCTGCTTACTTCTGCTGGCCAAACAGCCAAGTTCTGGTTCGGCCTTCTGCTAATTTGAATGGAGATACAATTATTCAAACATGTGTCTCTTCTAGTCTTTAAAAATGTCATCAAACTGAATGGACCAAATCGTGATAGTGAAACAAGTCATTTTGCAGGTTATGTAACACTTCAAGAAAATGTATCTACTGATTTACAGAGGTCTCTTTTGCAATTTTTTGGGGTCACAGGGCTTTAAATGACGGTGCAGTTACACTGTTTGGCCACTATGAAAATTTACGTCAGAGCCTGGCACACTTCCTGGGTCTGTCATCACTCAGCTCTGCCACATTATTTTTTTTCTACTATGGACAAGGACTTGCCTTACTTTGCCTCTGGTTGTTCCTACCATGATATTGCTAAACTAACCCTAACTCATTCCTCATGCCTAAACCTAATCAGTTCCACCAAGAAGGGCAACAAATGCTAGCAAATCAGGGGCAGAGTAGGGTGGGTCATGCCCTCTCCATAGTAGGAAAACAAACAGGCACCTGCAAAGGTACGCTGATCTGTTTGGGCATCCCGTTCTCATTACAAAGTCATCAAATAACACCACTTTGTCAGTGATTTTGGCCTCAGACACCAATGCCAAAAGCCACCTATCGTAGTGATATGATACCCCGCTAGATGGTGTCAGTTTATAACACAGTCTGACAGAACCTATCGCAGCCATATGATATGCTGCTGCACAGCTTCAAGTTGAAACACTGCTGGCGATGACATGATAGGAGCTGCAAAGTCCAGCAAACCCCAGACTTTTACCCAGGAGCCCACTGTTTGCTTCCCATATCAATGTAGAGCCAAACCATGTGCTTTTACTGCAGCATCCCAGAATGTCACCGGCTGACAGAGATGGATACCTAGATAGTAATATGTAGACGCGAATGTCTGCTGACAAAGCTGCAATATGTGATGACTTGGGATGAGAATGTGTTGGTTTGGGAGAGTGTGCTTTTTCAGAGCAATGGGCCTTCGGAGTGTTTGCCATTTGTTTTTGGAATTACGGTGAACAATTTGGCTTTTGGTCCCATGCGAAACTTTTCAGACTACGCAGTGTTCAGTCAGTACAATGGACAGTCCTGTTTCACCTGTCGGCCTAGCATTGGAAAAAGTGAAAGCAAAAAGGTTCCACAAGCAGCAGCGATGGGCAGGGTGGAGGCTAGATCAAGAATTTCTCAATGAGGAAGAGAGAGTAGATGTGCTTTTATCATTTATTAACCCTTATGTGGAAAAAACATGCTAAACAAAAAGTTATAGGAATGCATCTGGACAGAGCTTTAAATAAGTGCACTGATTAATATGCAGTTTTTTGAGTTTTTTTTAATCTATTTTATGTACTCTAATTAAATCGGCAGTTTGAGATCTGATTTTGTGTTCCGTGAAGTCAGACCAGCTAAAACACTTAACACAGCTCTCAGCAATACTTACTTTGACTCATTCACAACCTCGTGAGACTTGATTTCTTTGGACATCCAAAGCCAACAACAAGGATTTTCCCTCCCTTGCTAATCTGAGCAGGTTGACTCCACCCTTCCTGTCTGAGAGACTCCTCTCAGACCTCCAGTGCAGTCAGTTTACATTTATGCACCTCCTTGACGCTGACTGTGCAGGCATCTGTGATTGTGGATATACATCTGAGGAAGAAGTGATCTCCTGATTTTTTAGGAACCTGAAGATCCCTTTCTGAAGGGATAAAAGACTTTTTGGAGGTTCTGACTGGATTTACTAATGCATGAGCCATGACTTCGTTATTTTTTTCACTGACGCGGATGGCTGTGTAGTAGCTCTCCATAAATTTAATTTCAGTTTAAAGCAACATAAAAATCAACCGGTAAGCATCATTAGTAGCACGTAGTGATGTGGTAGCAGTTTGTGAGATGAGTCATCAAAACATTGGAATTAAAGAGGGGCCTTCAAAAAAATCTTCAGCAGCTCCGGTGAAGCTTAAAGCTGAATGATGCATCAATGATGCAGTAATAGCTGTGGTCTAGTGTGTCCAGCAATAACGGTGGTAAACATGTCTTTAGTTTGATATCTGCGGTGATCTTGTTGCTGATTTATTAATAGAGAAAGTGTGATGTTTTTCAGATTTTTTTGTCATGCACTCTTGCCTTTTGACCCTTAATCAGCCTTTCAACTCTTAACAGAGCATATCTTGTATAACTTTAAATGATAATGGCAGAAAACAACCAGTTTGCACTGAAAAAGATATAACTATGTCCTTTGCTTCTAAACTGCCTTCTCTCATGGAGATTTTTTGGGTTGCAAATGATTTTTCCAGTGCTTTCTGAGAACCCAGCTGTGCAAAACAAAGAGAAATTTGGTCTGAACTCTGGAGTTTGGTATTCAAATTAGTAATCTCCCGCATAACAGTTGTCAGGCAGGTGGTGGTGACACCTTGACTTTTCCTGGGAAGCCCCTTTTCCGTTGCGTAACTCAATCACTTGTGTGCTGGAGGTGCTAATTTTATCCTCTTTAAAAGGCTTAAGTCTCATTAATGCTAGAGCACAGTGTATCAGACAGGTGTGATTGAATTGGCAGTTGTTTTGTCCTCACCTTATATGTTCCCTGTTGCCTTTCATATCTTGTACAGATTGCTATTGTTGAATCATCAATAACTGAATGTTCGAAGAAAATAACATTGTGTTTCTATACTGTCTAGAATTAAAGCATTGTCGTCATTCTGCACTGCATATTGTCTTGAGGGCAAGAGCTTTTTGTGGTGAAAACTTTTCACTTAATTCACAACCTTTGCCGAGACTTGGTATGTTTCAGTTGTGTTCGCTGTCGGCATTGATATTCCAGGTGTTAAAGTCATGAAGGTTGAGAGTGTCCAAATGTCACGGGCATTCGCTGTTACATAACCGTGCACGTCTGTGCTCTGCAGAGGATTTAAAGGGCTGCACAGGGGAGAGCTGATCTTTAAGTCAAAGAGGCTTTACGGCAGACCACAACAAACCTGAGCCACTTGTTGCTTCAAAGATGACGAAGCAGTAAGACGAGGGAATAGACTATAGGATGGACTAGATCAATGAAGAAAATTAGCATCCCAAAACAAAAGGCCAAGTCACTGAACACATAACACAAACAGCTATTTGATATATAGTCAAGTATAAAGTATTTCCTCCTTGAAAAAAAACACTTGACATGCAAGTTTTGCTGCTTTTTATTCAATACAGAATTATCTGGAATTATCATAAATGACTATGCATAGACACCCAACAGAAGCAGCAGCAGCAGGAGCAAAGGGGAGGATATGAGTAACAGCTGGTGTTCTGTTTATTCAAATCGAGTAAAAGTGGAATAATTTGTTTAAAATGCAGATTTTAAACAGTCTCTTTATTGATTCTGTGTTAATTGTTTGGAAATGTCAGTCGCTAATTATGAAAGGCCATCTGCAAACTTTTTACAACTTTGCATGCATTTAGAATGCAGAGTATGCAGAATTAATTGAACGTAATCATCTGTGCATGTGCCCTCATTAATTACTTAATGACACAGTGATCACTTTGTCTTGCATGTAATATTGAAATATTGTAATTGCTATTGCATTTTTATGGCACTAATTGCCTTTTTGGCGGTTTGGTGCCCCCTTTTCTCCCCAGTTTGGAATCATAAATACCCTGTGTGTTGGCATCTTGTCACATCTCTTCTGTCGGTCTGGTGAGAGCATTGGACAGGTGTGTCTCCTCTGCTGCACATGGTCTCACTACTCAAATTTTAGCGTAGAGCTGCTGAATAGGAGTTTATTACGTGTGGGAGGTTTATGTTATCCTCCAAAATCAGGGCCTGTTACTGTGCAGATGCCCTGACTAACATGTTGGAGTTGGTTTTTGCAATGACAAGAATGAATCCCTCACTGGCTTCCCACCCAAAAAATGGCAATACCAAATATGTATGAAAGAATGCACAACCATGCAGAGGTGGATGAAGCACCTGAAAGCCATATATGAGCAACAGTACAGATTTCTTACCAGAAAAAGAGTTTGGTAAAAGCTAAAGTCAGCTATTAGAATATTGAATGAGTAAAAGTCTTAAAGTATCTCATATTTAAAATTCTTATGTATCAAAATTAATATCATATACATGTAATTAAGTATTAAAAGTAAAAGTGCAAGTAAACTCTGATCATTTCAAAGAGCAACCATCAGAATTTTGAGAATTAGTAAGTTTATTTCTTGGTCAAATAAACCAGCTTAATGTTCCCGCTTCCCTTCGTTCTTTATTTTATAGTAAGTAACAAAAATGATTATGGGAAATGTAGTGGAGTAAAAACATACATTTTATAATGCAGAAGAGTAAAGTAAAAGTTTACAGAAATATAAAAACGCAAGTAAAGCACATAAACTCCCAAAAGTATTATTACTTTGTTACATTACACCACCGCAATCATGCTCCTCTTATTTTTAAACGTTGTCTTGGCAACAATTGGTTGTGATAACGCTTCGTATTTGTCCAATATTCAGAAACACTTCTGTTAGAAGGTATAGCTCAAACAAGATTTCTAATCTTAATGTAACCCCACGTCTGTTTCCTCCTTCCTCATTCAACAACGCCTTCTCTTAACTGCAACTAATCATCAGTTTAATTACTGAACATGTCCTCTTTTTTGTAATGTATAAAGAATATAAATTCAAACAACCTGTTCTAGTTCTTGGGTCATCACATACCAGTGCTTTCCCACTCCCCCTTGGTGTCTTGTACGAACGCTCAGGGCAACATTTACTACAAGAAGCATGTTGTAACTGTGGTTACCATTGTCAGTCAGTCTTGGTTAGATTTAGGCAACAAAACTACTTGGTTATAATTAGGAAAAGTCACGTTTTGAATTAAAATAAGTATGTTTGTTACTGGATGTAATTTAGGTAATGTTACATTAAAAGAACTTTTGGTTTCACATGGGACACAAGTGTCAAATATTGCCGCGGGTGGGTGTACATGGGAGTTTTAGTGGAGATACACTGGATCTGTTGATGTATGTGAAGTTGACCGATCTCATTTATTTTTTCATGAGGGGTAGCAGCAGGAGATTGTGCCACCAGTGTATGATGAATACTGTATGGTGAGCTGACCGTCCATTTGCCATATCTGACTTTGCAGTATCAGGACTTGACCTCAAATTGAGATCCGTCTGTCGAAACACAGAATTCAGCAGTCAAACTAGGCAGCACTGATCAAATATACATCATGATTCTGTTTGTGCATTGCCTATTTTCATTTCAAATGTTTTCAGAAATATTTTAGTGTACCTTTTATCAATAAAATGAGAAAGTTTGTTATCCAGCTTCCATCTTGAAACCAAGCAGCGCCTGCCAGATGAAGGAGGCCAGACTGTTTAGGGTTCATGCATATTTGTCTGTCTTTTTTTTTTGTTTGCCAAATTTGGTGTATACTTGGTGTTAGAGGCATGAAAAGGCATCTGTATTTGACGACTTGGGAATGAGACCAGTCTGATTCTTTAAAACGTATAAATCTGTCAGTTAATTAATACCAGCTCTTGCTTCTTCTTTAATTCTTTCAGTGCCAACAAAATGCAGAAGCAAGTGGAGGTCAGGATGGGCGAGAGCCACCTGGAGCCCATAGTAGAACCTCAAGAGAGTGCATGTGGCACTCTGTGTGATAAAATCATGAAGAACATGGTTCTCACTCTCACAATCCTCGGTAAGTTATTTGTTCTGCTACTTCCACACTTTAAAATCATATAAATATGAATTTACTTAAAGAGAATGTAGGGAACTGATCGCCTTTAAAAATAAGTAAATGTAGCCAAACCGTGAGTCACCTTTGTGAAGTTGTTGCAACTTAAAAATGACAAGTTTAATAAAAATCAATGTTTTGAAGTTTTAGCAACCTCAGTAATCCAAGTTTATTGTGCCTTTTATCTGCATTCTGCTGGTTGCAAACTAGTCAATCCTGTTTTCTTCAACATGTAAACAAAACAAAACTTGCAGATCTCCTAACTTCTCCTTGGCAAAATCCTCTTTGTCATGATTAATTTAAGTCAGACTAACGTGGTTTATTGAGGTTGCTGACATTTAAAACGAGCAAGGTGATTTCAGTTGTCGCATTAAAGTTGCAGCAGCTTCGCAAAGTAAGTAAATAGAATTTTGAGTAATTTAAAAAATAGATAAAAAGAAATTAAGATTAATATTTAGATTTACCTTCCTTTATCGAGGCAGTGAGTTTCCAAAATCATTTTAAGTAGGATCAGCTAGTCAGATTTTACAGTGCATCCACAACACATTTATTTTCTACTTCTGCTCAGGGAGGCTGGAGCCTTTCCCGCCATGTGTTAGACAATCCACCTACACGTGAGGAAAACATACAAACTTCACTTAGGAAGCCCTTAGTCTTTTAAATCCAGGACCTTCTTGCTGAGAGGCAATAGTGCCAACAACTGAGTCATTGTTACTGCCCAATGTGAAGCCAAAACCTTTCACTGAATACACTTTAAATATGAAAATTGTTCACAGCGTCTTTCTTTATGTTAAAAGCAAAGAAAATGAGTTGAATGGTACTCTCTCACCGGGTTCATATTGCATTTAAATTACACCATGATTCACTGAAGTGAGGAGCTGCTTCAGTTTTATTTGAATGTATCAGTGGTAAATTAAACAAGAAAAATGTTTTCTCTTCAGTGTTTTTTTTTCATTGTTTTCAACTTGTTTTTTTATTCTATCCTCCATCTGTTGATAGATGCACAGTAAGTGGGAAACATTTAGATCAAGGTTATATTTTCTTAACATCATTATTTTATAAGGGTGAAACATACTGTAGGTGACTAAGATTAATTAATCAAATGAGCAAAAGGTGAGATCACGCACATGCAAATATAATCGTATGCAGACACCTTTAGCGTTCACGTTTAGTATCTCATAACTCAGAGTCGCCTGAATCAGTGTTTGATTTGTGTTTTTTTGTCTCGCCGGCTCAGGTGTGTTTCTGGGGTCCATCGCTGGGATGCTGCTGCGGCACATATCCCCTCTCCCTCCTGATGTCATTATGATCATCGCCTTTCCCGGAGAGATCCTAATGAGGATGCTGAAGATGCTTATTTTGCCTCTTGTTGTCTCCAGTCTGGTCACAGGTGGGTGAGATACAGTGGCTTCTCAATTTGCTGACAACTGTCCTAAAATGAGGTCGCATGGTGCCACTAAAATGTGCACTAACTACAAAGCATGTGGTTGTCATTAATTGGAATATAGAAAAAATGTGTTTGCCTTAATAATTGTGCTTTGTAGCTCAGTGTTGTGACTAGGGAATAGACTGGGGTGGTGTGGGCCGCTCCAGAAATCTGATTGGTTATCTGTCCTGTCAGTTTGAACTGTTCGACAAGAGAACTGAATTTTCATTTACAGGTGCAATTCATTCTTATACCTGAGAGGTAATAATGTGTCAAAGTCATTACTAACCTGCCAAAAAGCCACAGAGGAGGAAGAAAATCTGTTTTTGACTTGAAGCAGAGCCGTGAAGCAGAGCTTTATCTAACATTTGTGCGGTATCAGTCTGTTGTGTTGTGACTGGTAGGTCTGTTTATCTTTTAAACTAAACTATAAATAGAGACGTAAGACACTGCAGTGTTAGTAACTCAAGTATGAGTATGCCACACCTGCATAAATTAACACAACAAATAACCCATAAAATGCTGCATAACTTTGCTTTACAAACTTTGTTGTAAAAGCTAACATATTTTTGGATATAGTCTCTATAATTATTCAAAACTGTTAATCAGCAGCCCTTCCTTGCCAAACTCTGCTAGTCTCAGTAAACAACTCACGGGTTGAATTCTTATTCGTTATTTGCTGTTCCACAAGACGTGACAACAGTTGAAAAAGTGGCGAAACAGTGTTAGAGTCACTTGCTGTCACTTTGGATAATTAAACCCTTGAATTCAGAAGATAAGTCTAACTGTCTAGTTACATACAAATGTGTGATTAAAGTGCGTGTGCGGACACGTTTGTTTTTTCTAGCGGCATTTTCTCAAAGTTTCTGACTGAGTCATCTCACTTTGGAAGGTTGTGCTCAAAAAGTGTTCAGGCACAGAATCAACATATCCTCTTACAGCAGTTCATACAACACCATATGAAAAGATGTGCACATAGTTCATAAGATATCTTTTGAATGAATGACATAATATCTCAAAAAATAGTCAACAAAGACTTAGTTTCACATGGGACATAAACCCCAGTCTCCTGCATAAAAGCCCGATGGTTGCTCAACTCATTCTCACTCTTTATATTGCATCACCCAAAATGTTCCTGTAATACTGGATAATTAAACTCTTGTATTTAAAATATAAGTCCAACTGTCTAGCTATGTATGTGTGGTTAAAGTGCGTATACAGACACATTCTTTTTGTTATTCTTGAGGCATCTTGTCAAAGTTTCTGACTGAATCCTCTTTGTTTGGAAACAAGTCACATTATTTTTTTGTGTGTGCAATAAAAATATCCTCATACAACAGTCCGTATGATATCTTTAGAAAGGCTATTCACATGGTTTGTATGACATCTTATAAATTAGAGCTATTACTGGTTACGTTTGGTTTAGGATACTGTCGGCACACTCTGTACTCAATGTAATGTGAGGACCTGATGTGAGAACAAGACATATGTAACTTAAAATAGTCAATGTTGACTTTTAGTTTCACATGGGATACAAACAGCAGTCTCCCAGATCAAAGTCCTGTGTTTGTTTGACCCCATACAGACTTTTTTTATTACAGACTCTTATTCGTCATCGCCTAAATAATTATTTTGCAATCATGAAATGACGTGTGACAGCCTGCAGCACATAAGTCACATGATTGTAGCCTCCTGGCTCACTAATTATGTGGCTTAAGCGCGAATTATGTTAGATTACTTTTCGTAGGTGTTACTACGAACAGTAAACAACAACCTGACAGAGTTAGTTTTTCCAATATATTTGGGCAATATGTCTTATTGCGACAACTATAACACTTATCTAAATAAGGTTAGTTTTATGTTTGGTGGCTCCAAAGTTCAAATGCTGCAAGTTGCTCTGAGTAGAAAGACATTAGTCACTGTTAGGTGAAGGGGTGAACAACTTGATTAATATATATATATATATATATTTCTTTTAATCATACTATGCCAACAGGACTAGCCGGTTTGGATGCCAAATCCAGCGGACGCTTAGGCACCAGGGCTATGGTGTACTACATGACGACGACGGTGATCGCAGCCGTCCTTGGAGTGATCCTGGTGCTGCTTATCCATCCCGGTAACCCCAAGCTGAAGGCTAATCTTGGACAGGGAAAGAAGAACGACGAGGTGTCTAGTGTGGACGCTTTGTTCGATCTCATCCGAAATCTTTTCCCAGAGAACTTGGTGCAGGCCTGCTTTCAGCAGGTAGGCGTCTCACAGAAAGGATTCGCCCACCATATAACGTCTGATTCATATGTCAGTTTCTCCAACTGTTTGCTCTTTTCTTTGCCTCTTGTCCAGATCCAAACAGTAACCACCAAAGTACCAGTGCCCACTAACAGAACCAAAGCACCTCCGCAATTCACAGTTAAAAGGTCGCTGCAGTTCAAGAGTGGGATGAATGTCCTGGGTAGGTGAAAAGTTTGACAACACACCCACCACAGAACTGAAGGAGAAGCAGTTGTTGAAGAATTACACAAGTTCTTTTTCAGCTCCAATTATATAATAAGTAGAAAACAATCAGACAATATGTAATAAGGCTGGGCGATATGTTGATTTTTGTCTGATCGTGACATGAGGTTAGATATCTACTTAGATTTTGAATATTGTACAAGTTGACTTTTCCTGGTTTAAAGGCTGCAGTACAGTAAATAATGTAATTTTCTGAACTTACCAGATTGTTGTAGCTTTTCCTTTGCTTGCCATTACTCAGTCATTATACCCACATTGCTGATGATTATTTATCCCAAATTGTCTTGTCTAAATATTTTGTTAAAGAACCAACCCTACAATATATTGCCCATCACAGATACGTACCTCTACCAAAACAAAAACAAAAAAGATGCCTTCTTGGCAGATATAAAAATGTATTTAAATTTTTTTTTTTCCCCAATACATCACTCAAGTATTTTGACTTTTCTAAATATTATCTGTTTTGCAGTATTGAAAAGACATACCAAAAAGGTTACATTTACAAATGTCCCTCAATGAATTCTTAGCCATCATTCCAGGCTATTCATTTTCATGAGACAGACTTATCCTTGAAAGCAATGGTTTTTTTGAATGGATTTTTGGTTAGATGCTGAAAATAATGTCTGTGGTTAACACAAGTTAAAGAGAGTTTTGTTTTGTTGTACAGCATAAAATACATAAATTTTGAAACATTTGTGTGTCTTTAAAAAAGATGGTTGCTTACAAGTGAACAAAAGAGACAAAAAAAGCATCATCCGCCGAACACAGATTCACAGCCTTGTTGTTTTGGTGATATAAAAGTCATGCATTTGATGATAGCCTAACATTAGTTTGTCACTGCCATGATTGTATTTATGCTTCAAAAATCATAAAAGTGATGTTCCTTTTTGAGTTTATTTTTTGCAAAATCCAAAATCCAATGGAAAAATCCAATATATTTTTTTGTTGTTGTTTGTTGTTGTTGCTACAATTAAATGTCAAACTGCATCACTCTTCTTCTATATAATTGTATTCTGTGTCTTACAGGTTTGATTGGATTCTTTGTCGCTTTTGGAGTCATTATGGGGAAAATGGGTGAAAAAGCCAAGCTGATGTTGGAGTTTTTCAACGTCCTAAATGAGATTATCATGAGGCTTGTTGGTGCAATTATGTGGTAAGTGCTGTCTACTACAGGCCTCACTCCACATTCAGTGACATTGCCAGACCACTCCCCTGGTTTTTGCTTCCACTGCAATGATAATGACGTAGAGTTCCTACAGCTAGTTTATACGATATACCAATATATCCAAAATAATAACGAAGGTACCTGCAAACATGTGTATTTGATGCAAAAACTAATCCTAATCATAAACATATCTGTCTTCAGGTACTCTCCTATTGGTATTGCCTGCCTCATCTGTGGAAAGATCATCTCCATCAACGACTTGGAGGTGGTTGCGCGGCAGTTGGGGATGTATATGATCACTGTCATAGTAGGCCTCATCATCCATGGCGGCATCTTCCTACCGCTGATATATTTTGTGATAGTAAAAGAAAACCCTTTCACGTTCTTCATGGGAATATTCCAAGCTTGGGTCACAGCACTTGGAACAGCGTCCAGGTAAGAGAGATTTCTGCCTTGGTTTCTGTTCTATATTGTAAGACTCTCTGATGCTGTAGAAGTAAACCCTTATCTTCAAAGATAAGTCCAGCTATCTTTGAACAAATGTGTAGTCAATGTGCAAAAGTAGGCATGTTCTTCTTATTTATTTTAGCAATATTTTCTCTGAATTTCTAACAGTCATCTCACTTTGGAAGCAAGTCAGATGAAACATTCAGGATCAGAATCAACATGTCCTAATATAATAATACGTATAAAATCATACAAAGTAGCACTATGACATTACAAGAACTAGCGACCCTACCAATTAGGCTAGGTTTAGGGAAAGCATGGTCACGTTACATACTTACGCCTTTCAAACCTGGTGTTAAGCCACCTTTCACAAACATTTCAACCTTTGAAACCTAAAAATTTTGGTTTGCTTTCTTACAAAAAAAATAAAAATAAATAACATTATGAGCAACTTGGCAAGATATGTCATGTCATATAAGATATGTCAAAAGTAATAGTAAAAGGTCAAAATGAAATGAAATTACCTGAATATTAGCTGGGGAGGATTATTAGTTAACTAAAAATGGGGAACAAAACTATTATAATTCATATGCAATGTGTTTAACATTATGTTGCAGAAAGGGTTTTTTTTTTATTAGGTAACTTGTTTGTTTTGGGTTTTTTTCCATGCCTTTTGTTTGTTTGTAATTTTCCTCTGAATTTTTACCAATTTCTTGATAATTTCTGGGCCCTTTCTTGTTAAGCTGCTTGTTGTCTTCTTTTCATGATTTTGAAAGAAATCAAGCCAATTTGCTCAAGTTTCAAAGGGTTTATGTAAAGTGACAACATGAATGAGGGTGCGATGTGATGTTACATACGTGCGTAGCTTAAGAGTCAACACTGACTTTTGGTTTCACATGGGACACAAACAGAGTCTCCTGGGCCCAAGTCCTGTGTTTGTTTGCCACATCCATCTACCCCAAATACCTCCCTTCGCAGACTGATATATTTTTGATAGTAAAAGAGAAACCCTTCCAGTTCTTCATGGGAATATTTCAAGCTTGGGTCACGACTGTCAGAACAGCATCCAGGTATGATTTCTGAGCTCAGGAGGACTGTCTCTAATTCAGGTTTCCTCTCCAGTGCGCTGCATGTTTTTTTGAATACCCTGATTTCCCTTTCCCTCCGTGGCCACATGGTAAATAACAAAAGTAACCTTTATTTCAAAAGTAGTCTTACCAGCGTTGGCGTCTCACTTTGCCTCTATGTGGGATAACTTTCCTGCACTAGATGTTTTATTAATGACATCGATGCACTCTTTCCCCTCCTGGGGTGAGCTCAGTTCTCTCAAGCTCTGGCCTGCTCCGCCATCTGCGAGAAACACTTATTAATTATCAGACAAAAAAATAAAATAAAAAACACAAAACAACTGCTGAGTCACAACTGCTGTTTTCTCTATGAGATTCACCCTCAAAGTGAATTTAAACTAGTATAACTTTTTGTTTCTTTGGCGAAGTGAAACTCATGAAAGCCTTAGCCTATATTAGTCTATTTTATGTAACAAATTAACAGTGAATAAATTACCATAGTTCACAGTGGATTTATGTCAGTATGAATAGAAGAATAGTGTAATTAAGTTTAAAAACTATTGCAACATCAAGTGTGACCCAGTCCGAATAATTCTCAACGGACAGTCTATAATAATTGCTTGAGTTCTGTACTTCTGCAAGTTTTCAGTGCCAAATTGGGTGCAGAGTTTGCAAACTGCAAGTTGTACGTGACTGTCATAACAGAGCAGTTTTTGCTGTTTTTTTTCCGCAGTGCCGGGACCTTGCCTGTCACGTTCCGATGCTTGGAGGAAAACCTGGGCATTGACAAGAGAGTAACACGCTTCGTCCTTCCAGTGGGTGCCACCATCAACATGGACGGCACAGCTCTTTACGAGGCTGTGGCTGCCATCTTCATCGCTCAGATGAACGGGATTGTCCTGGACTGGGGCCAGATTGTTACCGTCAGGTGAGACTGTGGCTCATTTGCAGGGTAACATTTTGGCTATAAATTAGCTAAAATCTGCCTGAACAAAAGAATACGAATAAAATTTCAAGTTATATTCCTACTACATTAATATTGGTGAATCATGGACACGCCTGGTGCCATCTGGCTGTCTACCAGCCTATAATACCAACGCTGTGTGGCATGTTCTCATACCAGTTGGACACGGAAGGTGGCTTTCGGCGTCACGCTCGTACACCGACAGCACTGACAGAGTGGTGCTAAAATGTTTTTGAAGGGTGGATTAATCTGTCTTCTTTTCCATATTTTTTAAAATGTAAATTCCCACTCAGTCATGATCAAAAAGTGGTGATGAAGGTTCGAGCATCACTGTAAACATGGAAAGTGTGGAAACTGTTAGCTCTGAAGATTCCAGGAAGATGGTGTTATTTCATTATTGTTAAATCTTTGATTAATCAGGTGGAGATGCAATTGAAAGGTATTTCATTGCATTTGTTTTATTCATAAGGACAACACACATTAATCAACGTTTTTGTAAATGTGCCAGCGTTAGCCATCAGGCCAGTTTTCAAATGCAGTCCTTTGGCAAGATGTTTTGAAACCTATAAAATACATAGACTTGATATAATACTGCATTTGTACTATGTAAAAACATTTAAAGATATACAGTACACGGGGGTAGGCACATTCCTAGTTGTGGAGTTATGGTACTATTGTAGATATATTTCTTGCAGTCAATCTTAGAATCAGTTTCATAAAGATCATTTTCTTGATAATGGTTAAGCGTCGTGGATTCATACACTTCATACTGCGATTCATTTGTCATATCAGATATTAAATTTGTCTTCATACCATTTGTTTAAGAAACACAGTGACTGAATAATAAAAGTGTTTAGTGGCAGTTTCAGCTTGTGGTTTGTCCTCGTGCTGAGAGTTGTTTCTGCTTTATATTTAGTATGACAGCCACCCTGGCCAGTGTCGGAGCTGCCAGTATTCCCAGTGCTGGACTTGTGACCATGCTTCTGATCCTCACGGCGGTGGGGCTGCCCACTCAGGACATCAGTCTCCTGGTTGCTGTCGACTGGCTGCTGTAAGTTCAACATCAACCCAAAAAAGCTTTTATTAAAAACATGCAGGCACATTTTAACACCATGCAGGAGTTTCTCATCTCTGAAAAAGCCATCACACCAATGTAGAAATTTACAATCTTATGTTTAGATTGTTTATGTTTACCCCCCAGAAATCTCAGAATGAGACCAGAAACTCTAGAAAATTAGGGTTTATAATGAATAACAGTAATTCATGGCAGTTCCAAATCATATCTTCTCAAATTTTTCCAATAATCCAGTATCAGAAAAAAATCTCAGTTTCCTTCACTGTAAAGCTGCGTACAGCTCACTTGGCTGGTTGAACAGCTGCCTTTCTGTTGCTGTACAGTCTTAATGATGTAAATGGCATTAAAAATTACCTAAAACCCCATCCTCCCCAACATCCTTTAAAGGTGCAGTATGTAGGATTTAGTGGTGTCTAGTTTAGTTTAGTTTAGTTTAGTTTATTTAGGATCCCCATTAGCTGCTATTATTCTTCCTGGGGTCCAGTTCATATTCATAACGTAAGAACATGTAACAAAACAAAGCAAAACTTAAAATAATAATAGCAGTTATAATAAGTATTATTATTATTATTTCAACAACAAACAACAAATAACTTCTAAAAGAAGATAATTCTAATAATGATAATATCTATTAAAATCTTCTTTGTAACACTTCACAAACACATTTTCCTTTTTTCAGAACCTAATTGCTTCCTATGTTTTGTTTTATTTATATATGAGATGCCATTTTTACAATTAGTTTGAAACACATTTTACTGGTTCTTTGCGTGATGCACGTAAGGAGTGAATTCCATCGATACGTTGCTCTGTACCTTGCTGTTCGTTTGATTGCATTCATGTTTGCTCTTGGCAGAGTAAAGTCACCTCTTGCATCATGTCTGTGTTTATCTGTACTGGGTGATATGTTCTGGTATAATATGTCCGGCACCGTGGAGGAGGATCTGCTCCATATGTAGATAATGACGTGCTCATTCTGAACTAATGAAACACAACACTAATAACGTATAACCATGCTTGTTTCTGCCAATATATCCCTGCCAATAATCCTACACTGCACCTTTGACTTCCTTTCACTTTTTAATGAGACATAAATGAATTTAATTTCCTCTTTCAGTTTATTTCTTTGGATTTTTTCCCGGAGAGCCACATGTACACACACAGAATGTGTACAGTGTGGAGCTAAACCACAGCAGTGGCCAAAGTAGCATCAAAACAGATGCTTGAATTTAATTTGGATGTACAGTTTTCTGTTGCTGTGTCTCATTACAGAGCGAGCAGTGAGCATGTTCTTTAACATATGTTCTGTGGGTGTGAAAAATTCATACAACTCTGGCTGTCAGGCTTTGATAACTTTTCTGCAGATGAGTTTTACTCTTGTTATGCCCACTTATTGTCGCCGACGTCTCAGAAACATAACTAATAACATAAATTCAAATCAAAATTAAAACAAAAACAACCTACTTTTTCTTGTTTTCTGTTTCTCTCATTGATTATTTTCTTCTGTCTTTCCCACCACTTTCCTTTTTGACATGCAGCGATCGTTTCCGTACCTCCGTTAATGTTGTCGGGGACTCCTATGGAGCAGGTATCGTTTACCACCTCTCCAAACACGAGCTCGACTTGTTTGACCAACAGGCCCGGATGGAGGAGTTTGACATGGCAAAGACACAATCCTACTTTGAAAATAACACCAATCAGAATGTATACGCTCACCACAACTCAATCTTGATAGACGACTGCAAGGTACATTTCACGTTAACGGACATAGAGACTTGTATGTAGAGAACCTCCCCAGCTTTGTGTCTGTGTTCCTCTTTCTTTTCCTTTCTGTGTTTGTGTTTCTTTTCTGTGTCACTCTTTATATTGGTGTTTTTGTGTCTGTGTGAATAGTACATTTCATATTTTCATTCATGAAAATGGTTTTAAAAAGTGGTGAAAAAGCAAAATGAATATTTATGTATTTATTCATTCACCTATTACTTATGAAAAAACCATCAAGTCATCCGACCCACATGACAACACAGGTTGTTTGTGCCTATCCTCTAATACGACCCACGAGAGTTTTTTCTTAAATTACGCTTCAACTGGTGGCAGACAATCAACATATCCTTATACGTAAATGACAAAAAGGTTTGTTTGCAACATATATAAAGGGCAACTGTTAACAGTGTCAAATTAAAATATATTTTGCATTTGGCGTCATAAAAAATGTAATCTTTATTCAAAAATGTCATTCAAAAGTTTGATTTACATAACTAAATGATGCAGAGCCAGTTATGTTATGTAGTTGTGGTGGTAAAACAGTTTGAAACAATGTTTTATTTAACTTAAAGGAAATTCTTAAAGATGAAAAGTAATAAAGTAGAATTAAGGAATATATTTGATTAGGCTTAACTGACGCTAATACCAGATATTAATTGGATTTTTTCACATTTTCTAAATCTGAAAACCATTTTTTGTGACCCAGATTTCTCTTTGCAGTCCATCTTTATTCATATTTCAAACATTTTTCCTTAAAAACACTTTAATTTCCATATAAAACTATGTGGTTACATTTCGGAAACCATGGCCTGGGTTTAAAAAAAAAATAATAACAAAAAGCATGTTTCTTATGTATCTTACATAATTCAAGTATGGTACATTAGTTAATTTTGCATATGGTCCTATAAAGTCCTGTGTTTGTTGACCTATTTGTCAACACATATCTTCAAACTTCAAGGAAATTGAAGCTATTTAAATTTGCTACTCATCACCTGACTTCTCCTTTGCTCTTGTCATAATGACTATTGAAATTAGAAGTCACCACCTTACAATAAATGTAAATATTGATCGTAATTAGGTGCTTGCACAGACAACCTATGAGGTTGTTTTTGTGGGGAGGACATTCCTGAAAAAGCAGTTTTTGTGGTACCAAAATTAAGGTTTGTTTTATTTGATATTATACTTTTTTTTTTCATCTCCAAAAACCAAATGAAAGTGTTTACTTAAAGCATCAACCATTCCTAATGCGTTGTCTTGTACACAATTATATTTGACTTGTATTTTGTTGTGGCATGTTTTGATTTATTAAGAAACTGTTTTTTATTTTTATTTTGCCTACTTAATTGGACATGTATTTGTGGCAGCCCTGACCAAATTACAGTTTTCAATCATTGGCCAGTTTTTCAGAGTTTTTGTAGCCAGTGGTATACATAAAGACTGCTTTCACCATGTTTCATCCAGTGATGAAATGCCTCTCAAAGATCCTCTCCTACCAAAATTGTAGTTAACAAGCACAAATGTTCTTTTTAGAGAGTTTCACTCATACAGTAGAGTTTTGTTGGTAGTTTCTTGTCTGTATGATGCGACTCTGGCATGCTGATGCTAAAGTTGCATTCTAACTTTTGATGACTGAGTATTGTAATTCGGTTGGGCAGAGAATCCATAAAATACATGGCCAACTCTGTAAAAACTTCTTGTTTTGCATAATCTTGTAACTGACAAACCACCTCAACATGTAAACAGCATCACTGTATCAGTGTATCAGTGTATGACGTGACGTGATTTCAAAGTTGAGGATTCACACATTAACTCCACCCCAAGGTCATTGGCCTGAATGTAATGACGTAATGGTTTCTCTGCTCCCAACCGCTGACGGTGTGTAAATGATGGTGCCTTGGCCCAGTAGTTAGATGTTCTCGATAATTGCTTACAGGTTACCATGGGCAAAAATGGCAAGACTGCAGAGTTCTCTCTTGTTGAGGAGGGACCATGGAAATGCGAGTAAAGCAGGTCCAGATGCTGCTGCGCCTTACCCTGAGTTCCAACAGCTTTTACTTTCTGCCGACATAAATATCAACAAAAAAATCACAGAAAAGAAGATTAAAAAAAGTGAAAGTTAGAGTCGACTGTACCACAACAGTCGACCAGTCTTTTTCTTTCAGTTACCCATCAGGGCAGCAACTGGAGCAAAACGTCAGATGACTCACAAACTTATGTTAGATCTCGCAAATGCACTAACTAGACACAAACTGTAAAGAACTGGTGCATCTCATGCACTTTGTGCGGAAGAATAAATAATTCGGTTGACAACACTCAGGGCCTTACTTGGTGTTGCTGCAAGCTTCCTGTTCTGTCAACGAAAGAATTCATCAACCTTGTGCAACATCTCATTTTTCTTTTGTATTGAAGCGTTTTGTTTGTAGTTTAAAGGGCAGAGAGATGATATGTGGATGTTTGCTTTTGTCACTTACATTTAATTCAAGGACCAAATAAGATAAGCTGGTGCAAAGGACTCTTAACAAATGTTTCAGATCTGACTTCATTACTGAATGGTTGGTACTATCAAGATGTCGCTCTGTCTTCTCATGAAATGTCCATAAATACCAGAGCAAAGGTTCAAAATGTTGCAGACTTTGTTTATGAAAACACATCATGGACTGAAGGGAACAGTGCTCTGTGTGGCATTATGATGTAAGTGATGGTTAAACACTGCGTTACCTTTGACTGTTTGACTTATGGGATTACACCATGATGTCACACACACATGGACAAGCCTAAGAAGCGCAGCTTAGGACTTAGACCATAAGAGCCAAGCGTGTGTCCTCTAAATGTGGCAACAAACAGCACAGGATGTGTTGCAGGGAGCTGGAAAGCTGAACATACTTGAAGGGTGCCCTCTCACTTATTTATTGTTTTGTATATATGTTCTTTATGAGCGAAGCACTGTTTCTGTTTGTAGTCAAAAAGTATGCCTGTGTACTGGAATTTCTGTGTTCATGTGTGTTTCTGAGAGCAAGAGGATGATTTAAGAAAGTTGGAAGTCCAGCAAAAGGGGAAAAAAAACAAGCGAGCGTCTCTGAAACTCTCAGCAGGCCTGTGCATTGCTCTGTGTTTGATTTCAAACTGTTAATTTCTTTACTATATGACAACCTTGCCTTGACTATGTCAACTGCAGAGTGCACTCAATGTGATGACATTTCTGGATAAAATGTACCACTATTCATTTCGATAGGTTATTACGAATGACATTTTAGAAGTTCCTCCACCTCCCACTCAGGGCTACGGTGGCTCATTTAAATTTTGCACTTTGTGGTATTTACACAGTGTTTATTCAAATACAAATAACAAGCTTGTAATTACATGTAGAGCTGATTAGCTGTGGTCACGTCTGTTTAGCAAGTGCACATGAAATTCTGCCTCCAGCACTCACGTAAATCTGAAGCCGTAACAAGGTCATTGGATGTTGGCTTATATATGTACTTTTTTTTTCTTAGTTTAACTCCTTGTAGCAACTCTGTTCAAACTAAGGTGAAAACTGGATTATTTATTTCTCTTTTCATATAAGCTATGGCTTATATAATCATGTTTAAAGTGCCTCCTTGCACTTTGTGTATATACTCTCTTTAGTGTATAAATCAAATGTATATAGAATTTGACATTTTATGTCATCTATCAGTTGTTTTTGCTATGCTAAACGTTTCTATAAAGTCTATATATATATATGTAATAATGTTAGTACAATGTTAAAGGTTCAGTGGATAAAATTTAGGGGGATGTAGTGGTGATGACTGCAGATAAAAACACTGAATGAAGCAGTTTCATGTTACAAGTCTTTGTTACTCCAATACTAGTTGGCATTTCAGAGACTGGCCGCTAGCTTAACACCTGCTAATGTGTGCTCCCCTTTTTTTCGCTTATGACCCAAATGTTCAGAAAGTTATTACTGGGACCCGAATTAACCGCAGAGGTCTCTTCCTCTACAAAACAAATGGACCTAGTGATTTATACTGGTAAAATCGCTGAATGAAGCAGTTTTATGTTCAAAATCAGTGTTTCTCCAATGCTGTTTGGCATGTCAGAGACAGGCTGCTGTAGATTTAAAAATCATGATTTTTATTTTTAGGTGAAAATACACACACACAAAAAAACATAGGTTACTTATTGTATTATATTTCTGCCAATATATACCCCTAAATCCTACACACTGGACTTTTAATTTTTCTTTTTATGGGCAACTAGCTGTCTCAATAGTTTGTGAGTAGGGTTATTTATATACAAAAAATGCATTCAGTTAATGTTTTTAAAAAAGACACCTGAGCGACAAACGTTTGCCAGGGAAGAAAGCCCAATATCCCTCACCTGTTTAATGAGGGAATGTTGTTATTGGTTATTAAAGGGTTATGAGCACATTAAGGCAGTTTTGTGTGCGTGGATTATTGCAGTTGGCAGCAGTGTGTCTACACGCTGTGACACCTCTGCCAGCCATCCAGAATTTGGCTCAAGCACTGCATTCCCCCAAAATGGATGACAGACATCCTAAGTAAAAATGATAATACCCTGATTCAAGTCAAAAACCCATTATCTATATCACTTTCCCATCTATTTCATTTGTTATTGGGCCTTGATCGAAATATGTTCTTAGTCAACTGGATTAGTATAGCAGTGTTTTCTATGAACATGTGTACAATCTTTAGATAACAAAACCTTTATTTTCTATCCTTCTTTTTGTTTCTATGCACACATTGATCCAAGAATGTATTCAGCATATTTTCTGGTGTCTGACATTCACTGTAATGCAAAACGTCTTTTGGCTGTGACTGACTAAATGCAAGTAGGATTGAATGCACATTTACTAAATAAACCATAACAGAGCACAAACACCATTTGTCAGGCGAACGGATTGAACGTGTGTAAATGTTTTAATACTCCTGTGTAATATTAATGGAAACAAAATAAATGTTTATTGATGAGCTGCCGTTGTGTTTATTTCTCAGGCATGTGATACAGAATATGTACATACAATGCGTGCATGTCGCAGCAGCTGAAGGGCTGTGTAGGCTGTCAACAAATGAGTTAGTGGGCTGAGCACTGTTTAGCACTCTGAGCTTCTTTAATGAACGCGGGGGAAACAACAGAGCAGCTTATTATAAATTAGAATCATAACACAGTTATCAATAATATTATTACAAGGATATTTAAAATAACCTTACACAGACACTTAAAAAGACTGGACATAGAATCATTGTCTTGGGTCCATTATAAGATCTGTGAAAAAAAAACATACATTATTTACAAAAAAACCCACAAAATAAAACACTGTTAAGACTTTGTTTTGAAATAAATGGCATTTGTGCATATCATACATGACCAGTTTTGTATTTATTAGTAAATACAAGAGTTGATATTGCAATAAATGTAACAAAATATTGCTGTGATTTCAAAATAAGGGTAGAGTTTTTAAGAGTCAGCAGGAAAAGCTGCACCGTGATTTTGATGCAGACTGGGCTCAGAGCTGGGAAAGTCTACAGAAACCTTTTTGCTCAGCAGCTCAGACATATTTGTTCCTCAAAATTCATTTGCTTCAAACACGTTCTCGTGGTTCTGCGATGAGTCTCACGCCTCCATAGGGTGTGTTTCTGAGCCTCAGTGTGATGAATAATTCTCTGGAAGCTCATCCAGGGGGATGACTGTGTACTCTGCCGCCTTTCCATTCTCCTTGGGCTTTTCTGTGTGCAGGAATGTCTCCATCTCTAGCTCCCTCTGCTGGTTTGAGGAGTTGGTTTTGGTCTCAAGCTGGGAAGCATTGCTTGGTCCATTCCACCTGGACAAAAAGAATTAAACCCTTAAACCTCTGCAATGGAAATGGTCTGGTCGTGCCTATGTCTTTGTTATTTTCGTGTAATGTGATGTAATTTCTCGGAATATCTTCAAATGATTCATCCTCCTAAAATCTGTACAACCTCTGCTAGAGGTTATATAAGTCAAACAAGGGAGTAACTAGTTAGCTACATGTAACAGGGTACAGTAATTAAATTACATATACATGTAATTGTAATAAGTCACAGTTACTGAGAAAAAAAATTGAAATTAAATTACAGTTGCTGATCAAAAATGTGGGGAAAAAAATGTTTTCATTAAAAAGTTAATATGTCCAGTAAAACATTCATTTTGTTGCTTTATGCATTTTTCCATGCAGAAATATCTTCTTTAGGCATACTTTTCGGCAACAATGGGTCAGTAAAGCTGTTGACACAAATTTGAGTGCAACACTTAGGCTATGCACTTACATTTTAGGTTTTTTCAGCTTTATTTCCCAGTTTAGAACATTTGTTAGAGAAGTAATCAACTGTAATAAGTTTAATTATTCTGAAAAGTAATCAAAATAGTTATGTAATTTAGGCCTTTAACATTTTTAACAGGGCATCTTGTAATCTGTAGCCCATTACGTTTCATAAGTAACCTTTCCAACAGTATTTATAAACCATATTCATTGTTGAGTGTTGAAAATGTGTTATTAAAAAATACTAAAATCTAACATTTTTTCAGCAGATTTTGCAAAATAACAAAACAAAACATACTGGTCCAAGTAGAAACCTAGATCAAATATTTCCCAACATAAGTTATTTTGAACCACACACATTAGTGATTTTTTTTTTTTTTTAAATATGATCTCTTATTTGCAGAGTGCAGAAGCGTTGTGTTGGATTGGATTCATAATTGATCCCGTTTGCGCATGCGCGTTTGGCACCGCAGGTAACGTGGCGTAATGACGTCATTTCTTGCGTACAACGTGACAAAACGGAAGACGGAAACTATTTGATCGATAAACACGTAACAACATTATGCGAATAATGCTCTCCTGTGGCTGCAATTACTGCGAAATACGACCTTTTTCACCGCACGTAGGCGTGAGGTAAGGTTATATAAGGTCATGACGTGATGACATCAAAGACAGAAGCCTTAACTTTCTGTTGTAAAAAAAAAAAAGGAATGTGACAACCTTTTGCTGCTTTCCAAAGCCTTTCATAAGTATTTAAACCTTTGAATCCCCCTCCAAAAAAAAGTGCAGTTTCTTTCAAAAACTTGGGGGAAAAGGCAATGAGCAACTTGGTAAGAAATGTTATAAAAATTGCAAAAATAAGTAGATTTATATATATATATATATTTTAGGAAAATATGTTTGTAATTGTCATAATTACATATTTACAATTATTACTTTATGAAAGTCTTCTTTGCCTTGTTTTTTCTTTCTCTATATATTTTTTTTGTCATTTTTGTACTTTTTTGTTTATGTTATTGTGATTTTTTAAAAATGAATTTCTTCCTGCATTGCTCATTGTCTTGCCATGTTTTTGAAAGGAATCAATCCAATTTGTTCCAGTTTCAAAGGGTTAATACAAAACTCAAAAATAACTTTCTTTTTTTTTTGTTACTGATTTTAAAGTCTTACTTGTCTCTGGTGGCAATGGCAACAAACAGCATTATCAGAGCTGCAACGCCAACGATAAAACCGACGATGATGATCCAACCTGGGGATACAGGAGAGCAGCAGTTAAGAACATGGACTGGGTTCAGCCAGAGTTAAATTATGCAAAAAAGCTTCCTTTTTTGGACTCACCTGGTGTACTGTGACCTTTGTTCTGAATCTCCCCATTCCTGCTAGTTTCACCTATTTGTGGCTCTTGGACTAAGAAAAGAAAAACACACGTTTAGAATCTACCATAGTCAATAAAAAGACATTGTGATAGTAATTGTACCCATAACTATTGAGGTATAGTATATTTACCATCATCTTTTGAAGGCTGAAGCATTTCTATCATTTTTGTCATTTTTGTAGAAACTGAGACGGATCCTGATTCGTCATCTGATTTGTTGTTCTCTACAAACATTCTTGGAGCCGTTGCTTTGTTGATATCAGCCAAGGGGTCATTCATGAGAGCTGGATACTCTTTGGCAGTAGTTGACACTGTAGTGATCCCCATTTCTGATCCAGATTTTTCGCCCGACCCCAGTCCTGATCCTTCGTTACTTGGAAATCTCATTGATCCAGATCCTTCGCCAGATCCTAATCCTGAGCCTTCACCTGTTGAAAACGTTACTGGAGCTTTTGGTCCGGGGGAAGCAGTCGTGGAGGTCGATGATGTAGTGCTAGAGGTGCTACTGGAGGTTGTAGAGAAGTCATGGAGTCCATCTCCAGACCCTAAATTATTACTGGGAGAAGCGGGGTCAGGAGCTTGGGAACTTGAGATGTGGTCTGGGGACGTAGACTGAGGGCTCAAGGTAGAATTCAGAGTTGTGCTTAAAAACTTGTTGAACAAGGAGGTCATGGACTCATCCCCACTGCCTTCAATCACGTCACCGTATTTGGAGTCAGCAGACGGCTGCTGGGATGCTGGGACGGTTGTGTTTCTTTTGGGTGATTCAGTTGTGCGTGAGGGGGTAAAAAGGTGTTCGACGAGGAAGCCGTCCGTCACCGCCTCTCTGATGACTTCATCCTCAGCTTTGGAGGGAATCTGGGTCACGGCTAGGACAAGGACAAACAGAAAAATCCACCTTGAGTGTTTAACTACTCGCCCTGACATGAGCGTAAAGGAAAGTTACAGAGGCTTTTTGATGTATTACAGAATCGCCACACAGAGCTCAAGAGCTTCGCCCCAAATTCTTGTATAAACTTGCATTCTGTGCTTCTTTGATGAGGTGTGGTGAAAGACAGTAATGATTAACTTGGGTGACTAATGGTCCGTGAATGGGGTAACAAAAGAGAGGAGACCTCATCAAAGCATCAGTTTAACAAGAGCACTCTTTTGACACACCCATTGCAACAGAGTAAACCATGACTGTTCTGTTCCTGTGTTTTCGTTGGAAGGAAGCCATCGTCAGGGTTTCGTGCCGTTAACGAGGCGCAAGCAGGAGGACAAATTAGGCAATGTACTGTATAATTAATTTTTGCTCATTAACAGTGTTGTTTTTTTTTATATTTCATAGCATATTACCATAATGAGTAGTGGGAAAAAAGTGTAAAGCGTTAAGTATTGACTCAAGAATTGTACGTATATACAATTTTCAGGTTGAGTATTTCCATCTTATGCTGCTTTTTTGTTCTACTCCACCACATTTCAGAGTAAAATGTATTGTACAATACTCCACTGTATTTGACTGACAACTAAAGCTATAATTTACTTCTCAAAATAAGATTTTACATTTTAAAAAATACATGATATGCTTGCAAAATGCAACACATAATGCATTACAAAAAAAACAAGCAAACAACAACAACAAAAACAGGGGTTTCCAAGTTTATGAATTTAAAAACTTCTTAGATCATTTAATTTTAATTACATACTGTATAACATTATCAGTTTCTCCTATTATGAAGCATTTACTTTAAATTTTGATACGTTCAATACATTTTGCTGATCATACGTCTGTACTTTTACTTAAATAGTATTGTAAATACTTGTAATACTACTTGTAATAGAGTATTTTTATGTTGTTTTATTGTTTATTTACTCAAGTCAGCGATCCCCCAAGAAGCGACAATCTGCCTTAAAAAATTTTTTAAAAAGTGAAAATATAAACAAAAAGTGCCTCAGAATCGAATCACACATCTCCCCTTTCCCGTTCTGCTCAGTCACGTTCAGCTCCGATGTTTTTCCCTATAAAGTTACCCGTCGCCCAAACTTGTGTAACAGCTCTTTGCTGATCTTCGGTTTCACCTTACTCCCGACACACGCATTAATGCGCCTCCTGGAGCAGCTCAGAACATTATACAAAGATCTCTGTGTGTAATCTGGAGTTGCCGGTGAAACCTGTGCACCGATAATGAAATACTACTCTGGTATTCTTACTGAAAGAGTTAGGCCTGGTACATAAAGAGCATCTTAGGCAGGGAGGGGAGTGCTGACTCACGGGGTAAGAAAAAGGACACCATGGGAATTATTGAAATTTCAGAGGTCTTTGTAGAAGAACTGCTGTGTTTGTGAGACTGCAAAAACCCATAACTATGGCCTCCTCGGAGGTGAAAGAATGTCATTTTCTAAAGAATTTCATGGACCACAGGTGAATATCATACACAAGGATAAACGCAGAAAAAATCTACCTGGATTTTGGTTTTAATTTTACAGTTTAATCCTATTAAACAAAGTCACACGTCTAATAAAAACACATCAAAACTCAGAAAATATGGTGCTGTTTATGTGTTTGAGAGAGATACACTGTGAAAATCTGACAAAATGAATAAAAAGACTTTCACTTACTATCAACAGGTGTAGAGTGGACAACGGCAAGAAGTCCAAGAATAACCCCAAAAAGAAGATTCCTCATCTTCATACCAGAAACTTCTGATTTAGCCATGGTGGACTGTCAGCGAGCTGGAACTACTTGGCACACTAAACTAATAATGAAGCGGATGAATCATGCCTTTTTATACACCAGCAGGTAGGTGTTACATCAGTACAACAATGTCTGGCGACGCACAAACGCACACAGGAGGGCTGGCACACCTGTGAACACACCCTCTACCTCACACACTTTCTCACGCTTTTTTTTTACCTTCTTCCTCAGGCACAAACAGATCCCTTGGCACAACACACAAACACTCATGAAAAACAATCCAGTATTGCAGGAAGTTAATTGGTTGTCAGATTTGCTGGAAAATGAAGGATCCCATTCCTCCTTCATTTCAGTGTTATACAAAAAAAGAATGACAACAAACTGCACCTTAATGTTTAACAAGACCATAAAATAATACATGGCAGCCCGATTCTAACATTAATACAACAAAAAAATGAAAAGAAGAACCAGAAAAGCTGAATTTATTGTCATTTTCTTCCACAGTTGCTCAGATACCAGCTGAAAAGCAACCTAAGAAAAGTGGAAGGTAAAAGGTTAGATATAAATTTAACTGAATAAAAATAAAATGCCAATTATCTGACTGGTTAATGCCAAATTTCCCAAATTCTGTAGCAACTGCTGCAAGAAGAAAATAAGAAATGCACATGTTTTATTCACACAATGAGAAGGTAGAATATTTATATGTACATTTACAGATATACTTGCCTCAACATAACAATCAGTAATAGATGCAAATACATACATATGTTCTTACAAACATGAATACTTTTGCATCTACGTACATAATTGCCCAGCTGGGCATACTACTCATTGATTTTATATTTTTATATGTATATACAGTATATATACATATGTATATATATATATATATATATATATATATATATATATATATATATACACACACAAACAAACATACACACATACACAGACACATACAAACACACACACAGACTCACACTCTTACAAACTTGCATCCATCCATCCGTACATAAACACACATATATACACATGGTTATAATAAAGCTTACCTTTGTATTCTTTGTTAGACAGAGTGTACAGACATCACTGTAAAAAATGAACAAACAAATACACTAGACGATCAACAGTCAGCACATTGTTGTATAACGAACTTTAGTTTTTTTATGGGAAACATAGTGAAACCACTCTGCGCACTGTGAAACAGCGTTCAGGGAAACATAAAATCCAATGGCTGACAGTTGGGGAAATACCCTGGAAACAGTTCAAAATTTTACTTAGTGACATGACAAATGATGGTTCTGGAGAAGCACACAACAGCACTCCCTTTCTTATCAGCACTTCCTTGTCACACTATCTTTTACCATTCCAGCGTCACAAGAGCTGGGTTTCAACACAACAAAAATCTACATTTTTCATTTCAAATATTTGTGCGCAAACTTTCAGACTTCAGCAGATACATTTCACCACAAACTCAGCTCATTTTCATCTCTCCTGCAGGCAGTTTGCACTGTATATAATGACTGATGTGATTCGCTGGTATTTGACGGAAATGGATGCGTCACAGCAGAGCTTGAGCCTCGGGCTATCTGGCACGTTCATGAGCTCGAGACAGTTGTCATGAATTACTCAGCATGCGTGGGTGTGTGCCTGTCCAGTCTTGCGCTCCACACCCAGAAAAGGCTCAATTCTGTCACTGTAGAGACTGGGAGGTTACAATATATTAGTGATGATGCATAACAGGAATAACCTCAAGGCTCAAACCCAAATCTAGCTTTTACAAGCGTGTAACAGCCTTTCACTGGCTAGACGCTGCCGAAATGATTCAGTATTAGAATTATACGCACAGTGGGGTTGTCTCGTCAGTGTGCATGTTGTCTAGGTAACAGAAGTTGGTCATTTCATTTATTATCCTATTAGGCAGAATGTGTGGAAGACAATGTCATTAACCCTTTGAGACCTGGATCAACTTTTCCTGTGCTTTCTTCAGATGCCCTTCACAAGTATTTAAACCCTTGAAGCCTGAGCAAACTGATTTCTAAAAACATAGCCGTAAAGGTATTGAGCAACTTGGCAAGAAATGTCACACAAATTGCAGGAAGTTCGTAGATTTAGAAAAATAAAAAAAGGAAAAAATCCAGAGAACTATACTTCTAATTATCATAATAATAATAAAATATTTGTTTTTTTTAATTGAATTATTACAATATTTAAGCTGTTTTTACAGGTCATTTATAAAAGTGTATGAATGTTTAAAACTGAGTAGCAGGTGGCACCTTGTACGATAGCCTCGTCCACCAATGTATGAATGTGTGTGCGCGAATGGGTGAATGCTATTTGTAGTGCTTATAGTAATCGAAGGAACAGAAAAGTGCACAAATGCAGATCTGTTTATCATCTACATACAAGCCGCCAAAATGTGCTCTCTAATAAAGACAAGATTAGGAACTCAGACAGCGAAGTAGAACTGCTGCTCCTTGTTTCAAAAGGGGCCATTTAAGGTGGTTCAAGCATCTGATCATGATGCCTCCTGGGGGCCTCCCATTAGAGGTGTTCAGGGCACGTCAAAATGGTTGGACGCTCCGGGGCACATTCAGAAAATGTGGGAGTGATTGTTTATCGCATCTGTCCTGGGAATGCCTCAGAGGCCCCCAGGAGGAGCTGGAAAGCATTGCAAAGGAGAGGGATGTCTGCAGTACTTTGCTCAGGCTGCTGCCCCCACGATCCGGCCCTGGGATGGATGGAAATTATTCCTTACAGAGTATCACCCTTTAAATAGTCGGGTTACAACAAAAAGTGCATTTTTTGATGGAAATTGCTGCCAGAATTTTGGGGCAGAAAAATAACAGCAGTCGTTCGGGGACAAGGCTGAGATTTAAGTATGAGGGCTAGCTGGCTATGTCTTTCATCATCCTGCAAACTTCAATGACTTTTCAACGAACATGGAGGTGAATCAATAATGACTGAATTCTCATTTTGGTGCGAGCTTTTCCTTTACATTTTGAGACATTTTGACTCTGAGCAGTATTTCACTTTGGTCGAACATTTTACATTTTTCAAAAGCAAGCCTCAGTATGAAGCTGTGAACACTTGGCCCCAGGTGTGAGGTTTTTCTTCAGTGCATTTAAATCTTGAAAACAGCCTGGATTTCAAAAACACGGTCTGAACACAAGCTTTTCTGGCCAAATGCATCACACCTGAGGAGGATTTAAGGGGATTGATTTTAGTGTTAATATTTTTTCTCGGGTAATACAAAACATGCACACGTCTATCTCAGCTTTGCCAGATTTTTCAAACGCTAAAACATAATACAGGATTTTCTCTGTGTTCATGTATGATCAAATGCATGAATGAGTAAACACTTGCAAAGCAGCAGAACACAGGGTCTTTCAAGGGCAGGTCCACTGGGCATGTGCAGGCCAATTAGCAGCCATTGTAAAAGACTCTCTCCCTCACTCCCTCCACAGCGCCGTTATCTCATGTTTCGTGGCAGCCACCATTGTTCCCTCCTCCAGAATCCCAGCTCTCTCCCTCCGCAGCTCTCACATCTATTACCACCATGAATAATCAAGAAAAGCGAGTCAGCCTTTATCACCTCCATTCTACCATGGACAAATATCCGCTTCATTTTTCACATTTCTGCATCAGATTCATAAAAACACATAATAGCAGTGTTCGTTGCTGCCTCAAAGTATTGTTTATTGCTTGATGACTTTCCAATTTTGGCCATATCAGTGAAATGTGGAAAGGATTTCTAATTTAAAAGAGGGAGGAAGATAAAGTAGTGTTTCAACTGAAGAGGAAATATTACACTCACTGAAAGTTTGGAAATGCATCATTGTTTTCCAAGTCATCCTGAACATGTATTCTTCAGTTTCAGAGATAGCCACCATGAGCTTCTACATTGGTGCCCAGTGTAACCCTCATTAAAACTATCAATGCATATATTACTTGTAAGTCACAAAAGTGATTAGTCTTTATTCTTTCGCACAATTAAAGCTAGGGTTGGCAGTTTCATTTTTGGCGTCATTGGGCAAAAATCCCATAATAAAGTTTGAGCATATTGTAACTCAAGTAGTCTAAGAGAAAAAGAGCAAATAAGACTTCTACACCTCCTCTTGGCTCTGTTTTCAGGCTTTAGGAAGTCTAGCCCGAGACTTTAAGCAATCACAGGTCATTTCAGAGAAAGAGGGCGTTTGTATTGGCTCTTCTTCAAATGCAGATCGCGTGCAGGTTCCTTCAGGAAAAGTCTGATTCAATGGCAGAAAATCCTGCAGAGAAAGTTGCTATTGCAGCATTGGCAACAGCTACCCACACTGCAAAACAACCTCAGAAAGAAAGACAGACTTATCAAAGAGAATAAAAGTGAGTTTGACAATTAATGAAACAAAACATGTCAATATCATCAACGTGTTTCAGAGATGGAGCAAAATTTTGCTTATACAACAAGTTAAGCTTAAGGCTGTGGCTTCAAGTTCCAACATATTCTCATCCTTACATGTTGCTGCTTTGCAGTGGACTCTACATATAACGTTTTTGATAACCATCTGTGTCTGCTGTTGACGTTCCGGGATGCCTCTACCATTAGGAATAGCAACAAGAGCACAGATGGTTAGGATCAGGGGAGGGAGGCACATGGTAAGGTGTAGGAAAAATAAACATGAGCATGCTACACTTTTCGCCTGGTTGCATTTTCGAGTGATACTGCCCGTCCATTTATCAGGCTGACACATTTATCTGGCCGTCTGTCCTTCTCGTGGTGTATAATAGCAGCCTGTTCTTACTCTAAACTCGCCAAATACGGTAGCTCTGTCAGTGCTTTCGGCGTAGGAGCGTGACACCAAAGGCCTCCCTCCTACGTCCAATGGGAGCTGGATGTTTTCAGATCAGAACGCCCTCAGACAGAACCGGTGACATTGTTATTATACATTAGCGGACGGCTGTAAGGCAAAGGTCACGTCCACATGCAACACGCATGTTCCATCCGTCCGCGTGTGCCTGAAACGCTGAAGGACAGCGTCAGGCAACGCTGCCGGTAAAAACTTAATATAAGAAGCATGAGTGCACTTATAGGGTTGGTGGATGGGTCCCACAAACAACTGACTTTCGTCTTGGAGTTTGCTTCCCATGTGGATGTGTTGTTTGTTTTTTTCTGCCATGTACCTCTTTTGCCTAAACATAACCATCCATCCACATGCATTTGTCGATATCATGGTAACGGCATCCTGGAGCGTAAACCGCTGATGCAGAAGGATACTTAAAACGTCATAAGTAGATGCAGAAGGTCACTGACAGAGCAGCACCACGTGACAAGTTGAGATGAGTACATGTTGATAATCACAACGCAACTTGATTTGTCCAGCGGCGTTCTCAGCTGATACTGTCTGGGAGTGTATCAAGCCGATGCAAAATGTGCCTTTTGTAGAATTGTAAATCAAAAGCATTGCCAAAGCGGCAGTAACAACTTTGGAGTGAAAACAGACTGCGAGTTCATATTAATGTAGCTAATGTAAGCTAGAATCATGAATCACACTTTGTCGTCTGCCTCACTCTTCGCAGCTACAGACCACCTCACGGGGAGGAGACCGGGAGAGAAGGACCCCGAGTCAGCAGCCATCAAAACCAGGATGACCTGACAGCCTCAACTCTCTGCTGGATCAGCAAACTTTCTGTTGCTGCCTATACACAGGTTAGACCTGGTGCCACCACTGGCCACCAGCTTGCTGTATGACCCAGAAACTGCAACAGCTTTTCCTCTCTGTACCAGGAACCAAAATCAGTGGTATGATGTGAAATCACTTCCTGAGTCAGTAGATGGTTAATTTGGTTAATCTAGATGGTTAATAATAACTTTAATTATATAGCACCTTTAAAACAGAGTTGAACTAAGGCAGGACAAAATTTTAAGTAGAATTAAACAAGAGGGAGACAATTACATAACAAAAAAAATAATAACAGCCCATACCAATGAGAGTAATTACAATTCAAACACGGAAATAATAGCACTAATAGTAACATTTAAAACAATCAAGACAGAATAAAAGAATAAATTAAAAGATAAATTACAAAAACAAACTAAAATATATGAAATAAAATAGACATCACTCAAAAGTCAATAAAATTGTGTTTTAAGAAGTGATTTAAAAGCAGTCACAAATTCTGACAGTACACTTTTCACAACATGAACAGCACAGCTGTTCAGATAATAAAATTAATTCATTTTAAAGGATATAGGGAGTTATCACTGAAGATAACATAATTGTCATGGCTTACAAACTGTCATGTTTCAAGGCTGACAAAGCCATTTTCTTTTCATTTGATTTCATCTGCATTAACTATTTCTATGATTTATCATTGTTTCCCGGCTGTTGATGGACTCGTGGCACTTTGTTTTCTTACTGCCCAAGCAACTGATTCATTGAAGGTAGAACATTTCGTTCTGTGTACTGACTTTAATTTGCTAGGTTTTGTCATATGCAAGAAAATACAGCAGCCGACGTGCTGTGGCAGTGTTTGTGTCTCCATGGTGCTAACTGTTAAAGCAATGAAGGATAGCAAAACACAGATGTCTCCTCCCCTAATCTGAATGGGCTCGGTTTATTTGCTCCGGTTTTTGACATTGCTGTCCAAAACTTGACAAGGCACAACATTGGCAGGCGACTTAAAGGGCACCACTCCTTTTCAAGTGTAGGTTAATTATGCCCTGCAGGTTTAAGGGACTATGATACCTGGGATCGGCCTTTTAAAACTGATGCAACTCTTCAAATTTTTGGCAAATTGACCCAATTAAGATATTTTCAAAATGGCTCATAAACCTGCCGGATAGTCAATTTGTTTGTAGTCAAAATAAATCAAACTCGTTCATGCATGTATCGCTTTTCCTTTGAAAATCTAGTCATGGTTTCACCCTGTTTAACCCTTTAAAACTGAGCAAATTGGCATATTTTTTGTTCAAAAACACAAGAAAAAGGCTATGAACAACAAAAAGAGAAATGGCCCAAAAACTAGCAAGAAAGCAGTAACAAGTCAAAGAAAAAATACAGAGAGAAAAAAAATTAAATAAAAGGAAATTACCTGGGAAAAAGTCCTTAAAGGTATGATAATTCTATTACATAATTTAAAATATGTATTCATATTAATAAGCTATAAATATCATTTTTCCACAACCCCCATACATTTCCCCTAGCTTCTTAAAAGGGAAGTTTCTTACTAAGTTGCTCATTGCCTTTTTTTTTTTTTTTTTACCTTGTTTTTGAAAGAAATCAAACCAATTTGTTCAGGATTTAAAGGTTTAAATACTTGCTTAAGGCATCTAAAATCAGCACAGGAAAAATGATGTTGCTACAGGTTTCAAAGAGTTAATGGGAGACTTGCCCATCTTGTGCTCTGCAATATTTTGTCTATATCTACAATGTTTTTTTTTCTACGAATTTTTTCTTGAAATTGACTTTAAAATATTTTACTCCATGTGGACTACTTTGTCTTGTCACACTTAATTCTAGGTCCATTTTTTCCTCCTTGATTAAATTCTTTTTTTTTCCTGTTTCACAAAAGTGCAAATAGCAGCTGCGAGACTCCAAAGCATATTAATCAGATTCTGTCTCACTATCAGTAGATTTCATGTTTGTGTTTTTACAACTCAAAAATGCTTCTAGTTCACCTCATACTGGACAATAAGCAGCTTGTTGTCGAAGATGGAAGTTTGCAGGTCCATTTTTTTCCCTCTGTTTGGATCTTTTCTCCATTTACGTGCACTTCCCTCTCTTTCATAGTAATTTATTTTATTTTATGAGCATCACTGTCTGCACTGTAACAAATTGCTGTAAAATTACGGCCAAAGTCTGACTGTAATGTACAGTTTTTTTCAAAATACATTAAACTAACTTAAAAACTGAATAAATGAAAATAGCTCCCTGAGGTTTTACAAAGTAGAACTTCCTCCAGTGTGGGCACTTTCTTTGCACTTTTGATTAATTAATTTTAGCGGCTGTATCTGCATCTGTATGTAGATAATGGGCAAAATGCCAAATATCGGCTCCAATAATCGGCCAGGCAGATAATCTTTCGACCCTTACTATAAACCTCAAATTTTAGTGTAGAATACTTTTAAAAAATGTATGGTAAGATATTGTTGAACTAATTTAAGATGAAGGCAAGTACATGTGATTCAACAGAAATCTTGTTACAATCCTGTTACAAACTGCTAACAACTGCTAAAATACGGCTAAAGTCTATGTTGTGTTTTTTTTTTCAAATTACAGTAAAAATACTAGTGCTTTTTTGAGCCAATATTACACTGTAAAGCTCAAACTTTACTATAGAATACTGTGATAAATTTACCAGTAGTATATTGTTTCAGTCAATTACAGTATTGACACAGTAAAATAGGATTATGGCAGTCACTGCTGTCAGTAGTTTAGTGTAATTTAATTTTACAGGAAAATATGTAACAGCTTGAGAACAATAACTACTACTTAAACACTAATAGATAGCCTTTTAGAAAAGAGCTTTACAACTCAATTTGCATTTCAATAAGCATTAAAATCTACAAATGTACGCACAGAGCAGCTTGTCAAAGGGATGGAAAATGTAGCGGTGGTATTAAAGATTGTGGGCCTTCCTCAACTCACTTTCTACAGCCACATTCAGCGTGTGCCACCAGTCCATTTGGAGAATTTAATGACACTTGAATGTTACTCTGATGAGAGGCAGACCCTCACCAACATCTGCCACACTAAAGACGGGTCAGAAACTGGAACTTCCTCAGAGTCCTCGCAGTTATCCTTTCCCACACGCAATAGGATTTGGAGTCTTTTCAACAGAAAACAAAGCCAAGCTGTGAGGAGTGGCTCTTGCGGACCATTCCAGATAGGAATCAAACCAACCGATACTGTAGCAAGTTCAGACTAGATGCACCGCTTCTTATGAAATAGACCTCCGCAGAATTTATGACTTGCTTTGATTAAAACTGCACAGTATTTGCATTATTGCTTCCAGAAAAGCAGTATGCTAATGAGTTAAGACATGAACAGCATGTTTATATATTTGATTTCTGTATGGGCTCAACACCGCGGCGGATTTACGAAATGAACTATCATTAACAGTACTTAGAGGCAGAGAACATGTTAATAATAAATCATATGAATGTTTATCCCAGCTTTTTTTGCCCTTCCATACACTCCTGCACTATTTGTACCACAGTTATGTATAAGCAGTATACAGTAACAACATGACCTGTGTGATACAGGCCTATGTTTGCCATCCAGATCTTGCCTGTAGGATATATAATAGTTTAGCATATGCATATTGTCTTCATTTACATTTGTAGTCTGCACTGTGTATAAGCACACTGAGAGCTACTGACAGCCGCAGTAAATTTCAGTGAATTTGTTACACAATGGTTCCTAACTGGTTTAGCCGCTCGATCCACAGTTCTCCTTAGTCACATATTTAATTATTATTGTTATTATTTAAATAAGTTTTTTGACAGAGTGTAAACAATGGACATAAAAGACAATGAAATCAAGACATGTTGCAAGAATAAGATGTAGTTAGTTAAAAACAGGGTTTTTTCTAGGATTTGAGGGCATTTAGGATCCTAGCCTGGATCCTAAATGTCTTTCCCCTTAATAATTATTTTTTAAGAAAAGGGTTAGGAAGGCATGTTATCTTCAAAATATGTTGGTGATTTTTTTTCTTTTAATTTTTCTTTTTCCTTTTCCCCCTTTTAAATTGTGGGTGATTAAAAAAAATACTGTTGGCTTTTTTTTCTTCTTTTTTCTTCCAAATATTTTTTGGGGATTTTCAGAATCTTCCAAAGTATCCTGTTTCTTTTTTTGCTTTGCTTGTCAAAGCACTTTATCATCTGTTTTGGGGAATAAGTAATAATAGGAATAATAAATAGTCAAATAAACACATAAAATGTAGGTTATAGAAGGCACAAATTCATGAAGATATGCAATATTGAAAAGAATCTATATACAACAGGCCTACACTTTTTTTTATTTCACTTTTATTTAACAGCTATATTTACAAGTTAATTTTCAAATTGGGATTTAAAAGTTTCTAAAACTATATAATGGCAATAACCTACCACTAGAAAATATTTGGAGCTAAAACAATGTCCAAACATAAACCACTTTAAAATAATGTGTAGAAACATGATTTTCATGAAGTACAGGGATGAAAAGGGGCTTAGGAGCTATTGTTTATTTATTTGGTTTTTGAATTTCTTGCAAAGGCATTTCTTAGTGTAAATTTAAATGTAATTTTTTTTGTCTGCTTTTGTATAATAATTTCTCTCTTCTTTTCTTACATTTTTTTTTTAAAAATAAATGAAAATCAAATCAGTCCAATAAAGCCCTTAAAAGCTCCACCTCAACCAAATAAGACATTTAAATACTGCTCACTAAACATTAAAATACCACTGACATTGGTCATTCCACATTATTAAGTTAAGTACGTACTTTATTGTCTCTACTGAGTCTTTAAGTACATTTTTGTGCCAGTTTTACTCGAGTACATTTCTGAATTCATGACTTGTATTTGTAACATTATTATTATCGACTTCCTCCACCACAGAACCAGTAAAAAGCTAACATTATTAAAATGTAAATATCCTGAGGCCAAACGTTTGAGAGAAACACGTTTATTGGACTACATTTCACGTCCGGCAATATATCCTAGTTGGATGTCGCCCTCTGATGACGTCAGTTAGCGTTTATATACCTAACGTTAGCTGTTTTGGCTTCGTGTATTTTAACCACAGACTCACTTCACAACTTAAATAAGGTAAGAAGTTGTACTTATTATAAGTATTTTAGTTGTCTTGCGTTAAACTAGCGCAGTCATGCCGCGACATAGTGATTTTTGAAGCGAAACGAACCTGTTTTTAAAGAAATTGCTGCAGGTTAGCAACAGCAGTGGACACTGAGGCGACGTTAGCACACGCTGCACAGAGCTTTAAATGATATCTTTTAATGAGGAAATAACTCAACAGTTTCATGCTGCAAAACCGAGACAAGAGTAACTGCGCACTGCCGTTTGGTGAGACAGGTTTGACACAATGTCTGGCAGCGAGTGACTTGTCAAACTTGAGTGTGTGAGTGACAAGCTAACTAAAACATGCAAGTTTTCCCTCAGTCAGCGACATAAGGTGTAAACTTTGAGACACTGCACGTTAAAAAAAAACAAAAAAAACAGTGCATGTGTGTTTGTCATATGTGCCATATGGCAGTTTTTCTGCAAAGAAGATAAGATGCAAATGATTCTGTTGCGGCTTCAAAGGGTAATTTGACATGTTTACGCATGTTGAATTAAACTAAATTGAGCAACAAAGACTTGAGTCATACACATCTAATTTAACTAAAACATCTGGCCATATGTTGTTTTTCAGTCAAACAGCGTGCACAAAACAGCTGCACTATATATATGACTATATATATATACTGTATATATATATATATATATGCATTTGAACTCTGCCAGCAAGTATTGTTAAAAATCTTGAACACTTATAATTTTAACGTTTTTGGTTAAACCTGCCTGTGTTTTTTTTTTTTTTTGTTTATGGTTTTTTTGTACTATATTTTAAACAATTATAAACTCCATTGTTGTTCTACAAAAACGAGCCATACGAATCAATAATAAAACTGATTATTATGCTCACACAAGTCCACTGCTTCCAAATTCTCATGTTATGAAATTTAATGACTTGTTTTATTGTAAAATATTGCAAATAATGTTCAAAGCAAAATCAGTGTCTTAAAAGGAGTTGCATCTCTATTATTGGGGTCAAATTACGAAATAATGAAAGTATAATTTAAAAAATGTGTAATTCACTCTTTGTTTTTAAAAGAATGGTTTGTAAAGAAATTTTGGAAGGTTACAAACATGATTTTTTTTGTTCTTTTTCTCACATTTTGAAGGGTAGCTTAAACTGATGAATATGTAGGTTAGGCATATAAAAGCATTTTGCTTCTGTCGAAGCCTGTTTAGTCACTACATCATACACAGACTTTTTTTGGTTTATACTGACGATACTGTTACTGATACTAAATAAAAAACTACCACTACTACTACTATATGGCAATTGTCTATAAAGAAATACAGTTTCAAATGTTTGAAGATGTAATGTGACATGTTTGTGCATGTTTTAGTGAACTAAACGGAGTAACGCAATCTTACATATCATCAGAGATCCAAGTTTGTTATGTAAGTTTTCATTCTGAGCCAGCACCAAGACTACAGCAGGTGATTTCCCTGATAAACACACGACCTGAAACAGAAAATCAGGTTTAAAAAAGTGAAATGACACAACATTTGCAGACAGTATTTGAGTCTTTGCTCATCAAACTATTATGCATGGTGACGAACAGTTTCTCCAGAGCAGACACATGAGACTTTTATTAGGAAATAGGCTTCAGTTGTTTATGACAAATCGTGGGAAAACACACTGAACAAGTGATGATTAATGAGTAAAAAGTGATCCACTGATCCACTCAGTATCGAATGTCTCTGAGGTTGCCTCGACTTTGATAAAAGTGACTTCAGGTAAGACTAGGCGGCTTTTATATTATAGCACTTAAATGCACCAGGGCAATATAAAGTGCTTTAAGAGCAATAAAATATAAAACGTAAAGTATATAGATTTATAATCAAAGGTTAATGAGAAAATATATAAAAGGAAAAATTAATCACTAAATGATTAACAATTTTTTAAAAAAATCACCATTAAAAATAACAAAAATGCAGACGAGGTGTAAAAGATAATATAAAATGATTTAAAATAGAGTTTAAAAATAAGTTTGCAGTCCTTACAGGGTGAGGTAGACCATGTAAAAAAAGAGATGTGGACCTTTATACATTATCATAATGTTTATCTTATCGTATAATTTTCTTTAACTGATATGTATAGCTGCAACTAGAGAGTTTGAAGTCACAGACTGGGACTTAACTTTGACACAAGCAAAGTAACTTATATAACTGAAACATCTGGACATATGTTGTAATTCAGTTAAACAACATGCATACGGCAACGGCTGCTGGTTATAGTAGAGTGTATTTAAAATTACTTTTCTAGTAAGTAAATAAATGTTGAGCTCTTGTAATTTCAACTTTTGAAAAAAAAAATCTAAAGGAGTGCACTCATTTTCTGCATGCACCATATGGCATTACCTGCAAACACCAGATGACAGTATTTCTAGAGAAGCCCCAACAGAGTTTAACAACAGGAATCAGGCTTTAATTATAAATAGAACAAGATGTTATAAAACAGTGGCTTCACATTGCTCCTCATATCCATTCATCTGGACTTGGTACAAAACTTTGCCCATAAGAAATAAATGACAAAAGTGACTTCACACATTTATCAAAAAGTTTGCCTTTTCATATAAATTTACTTGTATAGTTGCAACTAGAGAGACTTGAGTCATAAACGTCTAATTTAATTAAAACATCTGGCCATATGTTGTTCTTCAGTTGAACAGCATGCACAAAACAACAGCTGCACTCTGTATTCATCAGTAGGGTACATTTGTTTTAAATTACTTTGCCGGTAAATCTCGTTAAAAATCTTGAGCACTTGTGGTTTTAACTTTTTGGTTAAACCTGCACTCATTGCGACTGCCTGTGTGTTTGTCCTATGTACCATCCGTCTACAAGGAAATAAGATTATCAAGGTTTAAAGCTTTGATGTGACATGTTTTTGTATGCTCAGTTGAATGAAATGGAGTGACGTTATCTTGCATATCATCAGTGATCCAAGTTTGTTTTCTAAGTTAAATTCCTATGCAGGCACAAGACTACAGCAGGTGATTTCACTGATTAGTAACAGAGAGTCATGTAATCGAATGTAATGATGCAAAACTTTAGTTTTTAGTGTCATATGATTGCTCATCCAGCTATTATGCGTGCCGTCATGTACAGAGCAGGCACATGCAAGGTTTATGAGAAAACAGGCTTCAGTAGTATTGAAGATGTGATTAAAAATTTGAGCACTTTTTTTGTATTTAACCTTTATTTAACCAGGGATAGTCCCATTGAGACTCAAAATCTCTTTTCAAGGGAGTCCTTGTCAAGACAGCAGCATGAAGAATTTGACATAAAAAAAGAACAGTCTAAAATCACAAAAAAATGTAAAAAGAACAAAAGAAAAAAAGTTGCCAAGTTACCAAGTCTTGACTAATAAGTAGTAGTTTAACGAGTCAGTTTAACCTGATGGCCACTCTTCACCTGTAGTCCTTCAGGTGTGATAACAACTGCAGAGCAGCACATATGATACCTAAAAACAGTAACTGCACTGTGCATACAACAGAGTACATTTCATAAGAGCACATAAAATATGTAAAAACAAAGACAACAATATGTAAAATATAAAAACAAAGCAAACTTCAGATTTTAAATAAGTTACAGAGTATGGTTGCCTTTTTGCCATGATTTTAGGTTATTTTTAAATGAACAACATGCGTCACAAGTGGCCTCACATTGCTCCCTTGGCCGAGAAAACTCTTAGAAAAACTCCTTCAATCCCACTGGCATAAACATCTAAAATAAATGCTAATGATCCACACATCTACATAAACACCATGCCACTTTGCACGCAGTAGGATATTGTAATTTTATTTTGTCTAAATTACTTGTATTAGGTTTTTTAGGAACACATGCTGTGTGTTTATTGTCCGAGTTTGTTTTGCACCGTATGTATTATGTTGAGCTATCTAAGATGATTTTCTGTCACGACAGACAATAAAGTTTTCAGAATCTGAATCAAATCCACACATATAGACTCAGTACAAAACATCTTTGAGGTGAACTTAATACATCAGAAGTAAATGGCAAAAGTGACAGAGTGAGTTCTTTAGTTACAAACTAGGACTAAATTGTAACAGCAGCAAATTAATTTCACTACAACATTGCACCATATGTTGTACTTGAGTCAAACATACAATACTGCCTACATAGACTATATGCATGTATTAGTAATTATTCCACCAGTAATTCTTGTTAAAAATACTGAACTGGTACTGTGTAATTTCGTTATGTAAAATTAAGTTTTCATTCCAGCCCAGTACCAAGACCTGCAGATGATTTCAGTGATAAAGACACAACTTGAAACAGAGAGCTACACCTGGTGTGGCCTTTCTTTGTAAGAAAAAAATAACGTGATTCAGTCTTTAGTGACGCAGACTTGTTCATTCAACCATTAGTTGTGCTGACATGTGCAGCATCTCCAGAGCAGCCACATAAAAAAGACTTCAGTAGCAGGCCTCCATTGTTTAAATAAGGACATGCTACTGTAAACATGCTCAACAATTCAAAACCACAAAAATAAGAAGGAGCTTTCATTAGAGCAGAGATACTCAAAGCTTTAGATCCACTGATTGTGCATCATTTTATTTTCTGCTAGTCGTTTTCTCCATTAAGTGTTTGGTTTCGAAATCTAAACTCTGCCCACATGGAGTGAATGATGAAATTAGCTTTCATAAAGATCATTTTATTATATTCTTTATCATCAAGTAGGGATGCAATTTACATGTATTTACTTTTTTACATAATTTATGTGTTTCTTGTTGTTTTCTTGATTAATAGTTTGATTTATAAAAAATATTAGAAAAATTCGGTCACAAATTAAGCCCCAAGGTGACGTTTTCCTTGATAAGTAAGATTTTTTCCCTTTTTTTTCTTCCTGGGATGAATGCTCATATTTAGTAAATGAGGCACAAACTGGGGCTATAGTTTGACATACGGACTAATAACTTGGCACACTACTTGGAGTCTTTTGTTGCGATACGAATTTGCATACTCGTACTTCACTGACACAGTGGCGCTCTCATCCAAGTAGGTGTGCTGACATGTAGGCTAGTGTTTCCAAAGCAGCCTCAACAGAGTTTGTAACAGGAAACAGGCTTCACTGGTAAAAAACTTACCACACGTTATCAGTAAGTAAATCAGTAAATCAGTAAGTGGCTTCTTGTTAGAGCTGTGCTCTTTAAATGTAGGTATTTTGGCTGTTTTATATTTTATTTTATTTTATTTTATTTTATTTAGTTGAGTTGAGTTGAGTTGAGTTGAGTTTAGTTTTATTTTGTTTATTTTATTTTATTTTATTTTATATTTTAATTTATTTTATTTTATTATTTTATTTATTTGTTTTGTTTTATTTATTTTATTTTTTATTATTATTTATTTGTAGTGAAGTGCAAATTTGCTCAGCTGATGTCAATGCATGAGTCATAATATATTATTTTATTATCAATTAATATCTTTATTATTGTTACAATCAATGCTGTGATCACATGGAATCAGGCAGAAGTTACACATAAACCTGATATATCATGTAAGTGGGAGAGAACAGGATAATAAGATAAGGTCGGTGGAGAATAAATGTAACAGTAGACGACATTGCTGCTCAGAGTTGAAATATTTTAACTTTTTCCATTTTCCACAATGGAATTTATAACCATAGCTCCTTCTTACAAAGAGAAAATGTGTGCAACGTGGACAATTACTGGACATTACTCGAAAAATTACATAAAACAATGAAAAAGAGATTATTTTTTTCCCCATTCTTTGTAACCATCATTGCAACATTAAAGGAAGCATGTTTAGTTTTACCACTTTGCCATTTTGTCATACTGTTTGTTTTTCCAGTGCTGCCCAGAGGATGTTTTCCCCTCTGCCTTCAACTGTCTGCCTGATTCTGTGTGTGAGCAGCGTAACAGTTTGGTCTATAAGATGTCAAAGAATAAAGATAATGCCTGTCATGATTTTCTGTAGCCCAAAGTGACTCCTTCAGATCGCTTGTATTGTCCAACCAACAGTCATAAAGCTTAAGATATTCAAAAGTGTGCCATAAAGATATAAAATACCTAAATAAAATAGAATCGAACAAAGAAATGAAGTAAAATGTCATGCACATTGTTATACACGGTTCCTTTTTATGTAAGCATTAACAGTGTAATAATTAAATGAAAAACATTCAAATATTTATCTTTTTTCTTCAGTTACTGAATGGATTGTTTCCATTGTGACACACACTTTCCACTCTACGTTAAAATCAAATCAGAACACAGAAAACTAATTAAAAAGATATACTGTTTTATATTACTACTGTCAATGAAATCAGTTTTGTCATTTAAATATATAACATACATGTACAAAGAGGCACTCATAAAAGTCTTTTCTTAAATTCTTTCTCTGAAGGAAAAGTAATGTATTGTAATACACTGTGAATGTCATCCATCCTTGAGTTTCACATCAAGCCCTTCAGGCATTTCCAGCTCTCTAGCTTGCAGACATCTATTAACAATAACATTAGCTTATCCTCCTCCATTAAACAAGCCAGTGTTGACAGTAAGCCAACTCAAGGTAGCTGTCAACATTTACTAAGAATCCTGCCAGTAGGAAGCCTGTAGGCGTTTGTTTGTATAGCTCCCTGCAGCAGAGTCCATCCCCTAAAACAATCACCAATGTAACTAAATGTAGAGTCAATACTAGTGTCCATGCAGCAGCTCGACTACAGGAAGCAAGTGTTGATATTCCAGGAAAGCAATGGAAATTTTAGCCTGGACCGTACCCCAAACTACTTCCATTTGTCGCCTACAAACGTTGTGTACTGTTAAAATACAGTTCTGCTGCTGTATTTAAAGGGATACTTCAGATTTTTTGGAGTGGAGTGGTATGAGGTACTTATCCACAGTCAGTAGGCAGGTTTCCCCAATTTCCTCAATTTCTCATTTTTGAGATCAATAAAGTATATCTATCTATCTATTTCTATTACAGATTTGCACAAAACCTAAGCAGTATTTGATGGTGATGGATGTTCAAAACTTTTGCAGGTTTATTTCTATTGCAGCCACCACACCAGCCGTCACTATTTCCAATGGAAGGTGACGTAGGCGTATAATAATATGGAAAGGCAAGCCTGTTATACATGGAAGTGGCCATGTATGAGGAATTTCTGTGAGGTTATAGTCTATTATTTCTCAGAGGAATAGTGGATTCAAAACTTTGAGTTGATCTGCTCAGCTTTTGAAGTAATGCGATCTTGGGAAACCTGCCTAGTGTATTACATACAGTAGATATCAGTCGACACAGTTTGGAAAAGCAAGCTGAACGGAAACACGTCACAGCAGCTAAGCAATGTACTGCTATGGATAGGGATCAGCAATAATGTTGCAGTGGTATACCAGTTTTGGGGTATACGGTGATATGAAATGTGACGATTATCATACTGTTTATATTGGTAAATGAAAGACTTTTTACAGATACGTATGTTAAAAAAAATGGTGCCCCATACAACCCCACTTTAAAAAAATCTGAACTCCCCCTTTAACTCCTGTCTTCATGGCTTTGAGCTAAGTGTTGGAAGGGTCTGTGTTGCTCCCTGCTGGATAATACAGGAAGATATTGTAGCTCACCTTTTATTACTTTTTTTGATTTGATTTTATTGTGCCATAAAATATTCATGTCACAACACACACCTAAATAATTGCCTTTTTGACATGTTTCTTTGTTCAATTACAGATAACAGAATAAATGCATACATAAAAAGACAGAATATAACAAAGTTTTCACTTGTTTTTCACTTTGTTTCTCTGGTTAAATTGTTTTCATTTAGGCATTCTAAATCTTGCATTGTTAATTCGATGTCCTCTGTCTGAACTGACACTAATCACAACAAAATGAAATCTGACTTTCTCGCCTCATTTGCCTTCATTCAACATTTAACTCACAATCAGTTCCACATTTTTATTTTCTTGTAATATGTTGGTAAAAAAATCTTGTTTGTAGAAAATGCCATAGCTTTAAGGGTTTTGTTATTGTGTAGTCGTTCGTATATAAATAGAAATTCAAATCAATAGTGGCATCTGAGATTTTTGAGCAGCGCTGCCTATCTGCTCTTCCATCAAAGGAAACCGTGGCTTCTCCCTAACTGACGTGTGGGAGGAGAAGGAAGGAGAGGAATTAGTGAGAACTGTAAATCAGTACTCTCTTATTCTTCCCTGTGTTATCTCAACAGTCTCAGATTTCAGCAGGGAATGAATCAAAATAAGGAAGTAAGACGCTGACAGGATGCTGTTTCATTGTGACTTAAGAGCACTACGTCTGTCTCACATGACACTAAAATCAATGTTACTGCAACCATTTCCCAAATGTCTTCTCTTTGCATTGTGAAGTGTCTCTGAATGTGGTCAATGGTTTTTCTCACAGGAGATGTCGTCTTTTTGTGGCACCAGCAACGGCTGCCAAGATGGGGGTCAAGAGGCCGCAGAGAAACAGGCAAGCATAAACAGTAAAGGCTCTGAAATGCATTTATATAATATGTTGCCTTAGAAACACACCTGAACTTACTTGGCAGAGACGCAACAAAGTGAGAAACTACAGCATATTTAATGGCCTTTGACACATTGTTCAGACACACTTTCAATGTGTGCATTGGTTCCAGTAAGATAAGATTCAACTTTATAGAGTGCCCCAGGGATGACGTTTTTCTGAAGGCCAGCAGAGAAGTTGGCTTTGCTCTGGTTCCCTCATTAAAAAGCGTATGGGATTTTTCCATTGCATTTTGGATCATTGCAGAAAATAAGTTCTGCAGAAAATAAGCTCTGCAATAAGCTCTCGCTAAAATGATCATTCCTGTCACTGCGTGTGTGACAGGTGCAGCAGCATTATCACCAACACTGAAATGACATTTGTCCTCTGCAAAAGAAAAAAAAAAAAGAATATTCAAATGCCTTAACTGAAAACCAAATACCTACCCAAATAACAAAAACTCAAATAGCCAAATATTTGGTATCAACCCTGGTGGATATATACAGTTTAAGAATATGGAAGGTTAGGTTAGGTGATATGTTAAACTTTGACAACAGCCACAACTCAGAAAATGTTGACAAAACAGACTTTACACCTACTGAACTCAAGTGTCTTCATTTACCTGAAGAAACAGTAACATGATTGCCTTGTTAACACTTAAAACACACCTACTTCCAAAGTTTTCAGAAACACAGTAAAACTTTCTAAAACTATCTTTGTTAGTCTTTCCATTGTTCCAACAATCACCAGCTCTGGTTTGGTCCAAATAAAACTTTAATTCACCAAATTACATGTGAAAATATGCTGCCTCTACATGCTGTTTTTCCCCGCAGTCTCTCTCCGTCCGCTGCCCGCTGAGGAGCGGCTCTCACTGGCTCTTTGAAGGCTGACTATAAATTAGCAAAATAAAACGACAAAAATCACCCAAAAAAACAACCCACAGGCGATGTATTCAGTCAGCCGCCAATAGTCGATATATTTTTTTTAATTGTCCGGTCTTAATGACTGGTGTTACTCTATATTTTTTCTTCAACAAAGACCAAACCCAACAATACATTCGTCAGATTCTCAGTACTTTATGCCTTTCCTACAGAGCCTCAAAGCCCATTAGTAAGTAACACAGCAGATGGGTGGTGTATGTAGGACTGAATCAAAACTACTATAGTGTGTTTGTGTTACCCAGTGCAGTAGTGTGGCCACTGATGCTTTTTAATATAGTTTTCGGACTCCAATGACGCTCTATGGCACAAAGGAATAACCCATTTCTGGCTATAAAGACAATACTTGTTAGTAGCTTTAATTCATTGATGGGTTTGATCTTTTCAGGGGATTTATTTACAATAAGAAACTTAATATATCACCAAAATTGTCCTTGGTTATTTTAAATAACAGCACTATAAGCACAGTGCTTCTACATTTAACCATGTGCACTGTATATTTATTAACTTTATTTATACATATTTTATGTTTAGATTGTTAAACTTGAGCTATGATATTTACGGCTTTGTGTCTGTTACAGGAGAAGAGGCATCCTCGTGTACTCGAACCTTTATAAATCACATTAATAGAAAAAGTATGTGTAAAATTTAGTTGTTGAATAAAATAAAGACAGGTGAATGTACTTGTCTTTGAGTGTATTATTGATAATATTTTTTTTTGTACATGACTGTGTATTATTTTACTTCTAAGGGCAAAATGCTGTACGACCTTAAGTCAACATAATCACGACAGTCAAGCACACGCATCTCATTTTTATTTTTCCAGCTGCATTGAATATTTAATAACTTTTTTCATACATATTTCTGTTTAGATTGTTAAACTTGAGCTATGATATTAACGGCTTTGTGTCTATTACAGGAGAGGGAGCATCCTCGTATTCTCATCCCAGAGTTATGCCGACTCTTCTACCAGCTTGGATGGGTGACAGGGACGGGCGGTGGCATCAGTCTGAGACGAGGGTTCGTGTATGAATAAATTTCCTCCAGAGTATTGTGAAGGATCAAAAATGACTCACCTTCATTTAACTTTTTTTGTTGGCATGTGTTTAACAATCATGCCCAAAAATTGGATTCTATTGTGAAGAATTTTTTTTAAAACATTTATGCACTGACAAAAGTGCAGCGAGGCTGATGTGAGGTCAGTTATATCGGTTTTGACAATGTGTGCAAATCTAGGGTGAAGACAGAAGGCCACAGTTTTGCCATAATGAAACGGAATTCAAACTGAAGGCTTTGACAGGTTATTACAAGCATCTTTGAACTGTGTTGTTTTGGACGGCAACTACAAAGAAAGCGCCACCCATCAGCAAATCCCTGCTTGAAACGGGGAATGGCAGACATTTATTTATTAAGCCAACAGGGGAACTTGATGAAACCTCAGATGAAACCAAATAAGATTTACTGACTGCTGCTCCGTGTATGCTGGTATTTCACTCAGATAGAAAAACATTGACTCACAGGAGAATCTCCTTTCATCTTGTTAAAATATTATACCTTTTAGATTTCTATAGAAAATAAGCAGTTCTAAGCTCCTCTTCAACATTTCAGCAGTGCAGGGTATTATTCTTTAAAATAACAGTTTTTATGCCAGAGAGATGACTATATTCTAGTTGTCAGAGTTTTTTTGTTTGAAGTTAAAAAAAAAACAAGACTTGTTAAGTCCCAATCTCTATAATCTACATGGTCTACTAAATGAGAATTATTTAGTTTTTTCTATCCTCTTGTTGTTTGTTCACTGTTCATAAATTGGTGTGAAGGATTTATGGGGCTATATTGGCAGGAATGGAATATAATATAAGTAGTTTTTTTTGACAATGCAAATTGTTGCGTTTTCTGTACCTTCGATTGAGCTGGTCCTTTTCCATGTTGCACAGCCATGTTTGTGCAGTAGACCAGAACACACAAACAAACACTGGCTTTTGAAAGGGACATTTTTGTTTTTGTGTTCATGCATTTTTGCGTCGGCTACCGTATTTAGAAGCTCCTCTCTGACGAGCAGTGTCAGAAAAACACCTTTTTTTAAAAAATGTCTAACTGCTTTTTTTTTTTTAGTGTTTTTACCAGTTTAAATTACTGAATTCATTATTTTTGGAGAGGAGGAGACCTCTGTCAATAATTCATCTCCTGATAAAAACTTCCTGAACGTCCAGATTTTAAGTTATCAGAGAAAAAAGGTTAGCATACGTTAGCAGGTGTTGGGCTAGCTGCTCATCTCCGACATGCCAAACAGCACCTGAGAAACATGAAACTGCTTTTTTCTAATTCTTCTTCTTCCTTGTTTTAAAAAATTAAAACAAAACCTCTAACACTTATAAAAGAAAGTTGTTGGACATATGCACATGCACAATAGTCTTGTCAGTTTACACAAGAATTACAGTAAGTATATTTTTATTTCCTGTGAGGGTTGGTCTGAATTCTAACTTTTGAGGCTTTTATTTTTCCTGCATTGCTTTAGTGTGACTCAGAAATGAGTCAGAGCCTGAGGAGGCCTTGCCGAACCTTGAACAAAAAAAAAAAAAAAATCAATAGGCTTCTCCTTTATCTGCTGTGTTTGGTGCTATATAAAGAGTACAATAGCTTTATCATCTCCATGCTATTGGCTCTCAATATTTAGTTTGAGGGGGCTGAAATGACGCTGTACATTTAAAATCAGTTGATTTCATCTTTTTGTCTCTGGCTTTTTTGTTTCATTTGATCGTTTGCTCTAAGCCATAGAAAGAAAATAATTCCAACAGTGACTCATATCTTTGTTAGGGAAATGTGATGTGTTGACACATTATTTACATTACACATTTGCAGTTCAAAGTGCATTCCAGGTAATGCTGTTTCAGACACTACTTTTTTTTCCATGCCCGTCTCCTTGATATTAATACACACTGTGTTGTTTGTTGTATAACAGAGAGCAGATCTACATTGCACCATCAGGTGTCCAGAAAGAGAGAATTCAGGTAAGAAGGTTCTAACCACAGTATGAAATATTGTTTTCTCCAGCCCAAGTAATGAGAATTATGATTTAGCAGTATTCAGATAGAGATCGGTGTGTTAACACCTTTGTAATGTTTGTGTCCCTCAGCCAGATGACATGTTTGTGTGTGACGTGGAGGAGAGGGACATCAGCTGTCCACCTGCCTGGAAGAAGTTGAAGAAGAGCCAGTGTACGCCGCTGTTTATGAATGCCTATACTATGAGAGGTAATAGACTACACAACTATAGATACATTTATTCACATGCAACCAATGCTAAACAACCTTTGCAGACACTTACAGTGCGTTTCTGCCTGCAGGTCAATACGGTTCAGCTAATTTCGGTACACGTTTTTTTGCGTTTTCATTGTGAAAAGTTGTTATTACTTTTAGTACCTTTGGAACTGTTCCCATTTTTCGTCACCCCCCTGCTTGGGGTATTTAGCACACAGATCTGGTACAATCACCAGTGAACAAGAAAATACTGCGAGACAGAGACAGAGTCTAGGTACTCTCTTTTTTGTATGTGGTACTTTTGGTTCCAAAGGTACTATATTCAAAGCCTTTGATGGAAATGCGGCTCTTGTGGTTGAACTGAGCAGTAACCCGAATGCCACCAATAATCTTTTTTAATCAAAGTAATACTACAACCAAAAAAAATAACCTTTCTAAATCAATTAGTCACAGCCTTGACTTCTTAAATCCATGCCTCCACAAAAATGGCAAATTATTTATTTATTGATTGGGGAACACATTTAACAACAGCGACACTACATCAAAACATCTGTTTACAAAGTCACATAACTCGTGCCATATAATCCAAGCCTTACTTATCCAGTCATAAGCCTCGAACTATCCAAACACATGTAATTTCCCTAAAACTACTTTTTTGATCCTTCACAATACTCTGGAGGAAATTCATTTATACACGAACCCTCGTCTTAGAGTGATGCCACTGCTCATCCCTGTCACCCATCCAAGCTGGTAGAAGAGTCGGCATAACTCTGGGATGATTACAAGAGGATGCTCCTTCTCCTATAACAGACACAAAGCCATAAATATAATAGCTCAGGTTTAACAATCTAAACATAAATATGTATGAAAAAAGTTTTTAAATATTCAATGCATCCGGAAAAATAAAAATTAGATGAATGTGCGTGACTGTTGTGATTATGTTCACTTATGGTCGTACAGCATTTTGCCCTAAAATAAAAAATATCCTTGTAGAAAAAAAAGTATTAGCAATTATAGACTCAAAGACAAATATATTCACCTGTCTTTATTTTATTCAACAACTAAATTTTACACACATTTTTCTATTAATGTGATTTATGGTTCCAGGAGATTTTTTTGGGTGAATTTACTCTGAAATAGAGACTGATATAAGCCAAGGATTGCCAAGGAATGAAGGTCGTCTACGTGGAAGTAATGTTTTGTTGAAGTATTTCTTTCAGTTAAAATTCCTAAAAAAAAAAAAAAAAAAAATTAATAAAGAAGCAGAGAAAGTTCCATTAAAAAGAAGTAATTTAATTAGGCATTTTCATCAAAGGTCAACATTTTAATGAAATAACTTGCCACAAAATGATTATTCTTGTATCAGTCACTCATAATTACGCATCTTCTTTATTCTGAAATGCCAGTTGAAAGTTTGTTCAGTTTGTATCCTTCAAAGATAATGAAGCCTTCAAAACTAGAACAAATAACTGACACAGTCTAAATTGTACCAAACTTTAAAGTATGGTGCACCTTGATGTCTGATCATTGGCTGTGGGTGGTGGCATGCTTTCTCTTGTCTTTTAACAATTATCATTTTAGAAAGACAATACTGGTAGACAAGACTCAAAAATTAAAATCTGCTTTTCGTTTTGCAAAAATACAGGGGCACAGGCAGTTATACACACCCACTCCAAGGCTGCTGTCATGGCAACGCTGCTGTATCCTGGCAAGGAGTTCAGGATAACACACCAGGAGATGATCAAGGGGATTCGTAAGGGCACCTCAGGCACCAACTATCGGTATGTAATCAAGCAGCAAGGATTAGTGAAGTCCAAAGACTTTCCAAGTATTTTCATTTCTCAGTAAAGTGGAGTTTTTATGTTGGCCAAAAAGGCACAAAAAGTCATAGTATAGTATGTCTTCCAAAATGGCACAAAAAGTCATAGTATAGTATGTCGTCCAAAATGGCACAAAATATGTCATAGTATAGTATTTCGTCCAAAATGGCACAGAAAATGTCATAGTTTAGTATGTCGTACAAAATGGCACGCAAAAAGTCATAGTATAGTATGTCGTCCAAAATGGCGTAAAAACATCGGAATCAGAATAATTTTTATTGCCAAATACATTTTCATGTACAAAGAATTTGACCTGGTGTTTGGTGCAAAACAATTAACCTAGCGGAAAATTAAAAATGGTAAATTTAAATAGAATAAGACAAAAGATTCATCAATAGGACTTGGTTTTACAATCCCCAAAGTTAAAGCACAGCACTTTTTCAGGTAGGATTTTGTTTCCCAACCAATGTAACTGCTGGATGTTGTTACCAGATCTGACACATCTTCAGTTGTGTACCTTGACCTCATCTGGTGTTTTGGCCTAGGTCAGCGCTCATGGCCCAATCTCTGGCTGCGTTTTGTGGGGAAGAATAAGGAGGTGTTAAGGATGACTCCTGGTTTCTGTCCTTCTTGGATGAAAAATGGCAGGTGTGGGGCTTTCTTCTGGTTCTCGGGTGGCATGGCATTGATAGCTGTTCTTATGCCCTCCGTTGCATTGGCCAGGCACCATAATACTTGGTTATGTCGTCAGGTGTATCTTCCCTGTGCTAGGCTGATCTTACATCCAGTATGTGTTTCAAGGTTGCTGGTTCAGTTCATAGTAGGCAGTTTGGATCCTCCCCCCACCAGAGGTGCCGATTCGTCAGAGAGGGCAGGATGTCGTCTGTGGCTCTGATGGTGAAGCTCAGGATGTTTGACTCCAGGTTCCACACTTTGTTCCATGTGAGCTTTTTTTCTTTCAACAGTGTCCCACCTCATCCAGGCTCCTTGCTTGGTCTAGGATATGGCTTTAGCCCACCTTGCAGGTTCTTCCTAGCATCGCACCTCCTCTACTACGAGGTGCCAGCGTTCCGTGGGAGTAGCCAAAGCCCCCCCTGCCTTGCTGAACATGGCCCACTATGTCATGCTGGCGAAGGGCAGATTTTGCATCTAGGACTGCTGCAGCCGGTGTCCCCTTTTTTTATGTGACAAGGTTAGGAGCTACACTTGTTACGACTGGATCCTGAGATTCTGCGAGTGTCATCACCAGCTGTTTGTTGACACATTTGAACTCCTCCACGAGACTGGAGATGGGCAGCAACACAACTCCATTCCCATACAGCCCGATGCTGCTGAGATATCTCGGCAGACAAAGTCATTTCCTCACTTCTCCATTCACCTGCCTTTCAACCCGAGAGATGTGAAATAGTGTGACCTCATACATTGAGACTGGCCACACAAGATGGAAAAGGAGACCGAACTGGAAGCACCAGAGCTTCAGCTTCCTTGGGAGAGCAGAGTGATTTATTTGCTTGAGGCTGTTGATTGCATCTTTCCTGAGTTGTTCCAGTTTTTGTTTATCTCTGAGGTCAGCGTTGTACTACCTGACAAGGCTTTTGATAGCTTCATACGTGCCCATTTAATGTTTTTCTTGAGTTTGTTCAAGAAGCTGTCGGCGTATGCTTTTGTTGATGTTATTATCGTCATGTCATCCATATATGCTCTGATTAGGGGGAGGCGCAGCCTGCTTCAAGCACTCTCCACCAACAACCCACTTTGATGCACACATGTTGAGCTCCATAGCCATAGTGAGAGCCAGGGGAGAGATGGTGCAACCCGCCAGAATGCCCTAAGATAAAAATAGAGTTGCAATATAAACATATAAAATGAAAAAAATAGAATATGAAGAACACAAAATGTATTTACAAAATGTGCAATGGAGGGATTGTACAGTTTTGCGGAAGTTGGATTGATGTGCAAATGTCTTCATGTTAAATAAATTCATCTCCAGTGTGCAGTGTAACAGAGAAAGTTCAGTCCAGTGTGCATTAATGTAACACAGAAAAACTGATTTAGGCTAACATTAATATAACTTTGTCAGATGTGGCTTGATTAGACCCTGTGTCATATTGGGGTGGAGGAGGGGCTAGGGCTGGAGTATTGTTAATGATGCTGAGAAACTGTTCTTAAGGCATGAGTTTTTGGTCATGATGGACTGCAGCCTCTTGCCAAAGGGGAGGGTCTCAAAAAGTCTGTGTCCAGGGGGAGAGCGGTTGGCCACAAGTTTACATGCATGCTTCAGGGCCCTGGAGGCCTATGGATCTTGAGAGATGGAAGATTGCAGCTAATCACCCTCTCTGCAGCGCGTATGATATGCTACAGCCTGTTCTTGTCCCTCGCCTTGGCTGCAGTGTACCAGACTGTGATGGAGGAGGTGAGGATGGGCTCAATGATGGCAGTGTAGAAGTGCACCATCATTGTCTTTGGCAGGTTGAATTTCTTCAGCTGGAGCAGGAAGTACATTCTCTGCTAGGCGTTCTTGATGAGGGAGCTGATGTTCAGCTCCCAATTAAGAACCTGGGTAATGATGGTCCCCAGGAGGCAGAAACACCCCACAGTTGAAACTGGGGAGTCACAGTATAGCATCCAACCTAGAATAACTTGTAGATATGCATCATAGTGTACAAAGTGGGAATTAAGACCCCCAAAACGCCAAAAACCTCATGATTTAGCGTGTCAAAAAATGGCCAACAAGGCAATAGAATAGTATGTCAAAAAATGTCAACTTTTGATCGCTCCTAAAAATGGCTGAAAACGACCTAGAATAGCTTGTGGAGACGCATCATAGTGAACAAGTTATGAATAAAGACCAAACCCCCCCCCCCCCCAAAACCTCATAATTTAGCATGTCAGAAAAATGGACAACAAGGCAATACTATGGTATGTCGAAAAAAGCTCCTAAAAATGGCTGAAAACAACATAGACGCGTCATAGTGTACAAAGTGGAAATAAAGACCAAAAAAGACCAATAACCATTTAATTTAGCATGTCAAAAAAATGGCCAACAAGGCAATAGTATAGGTCATTTATTCATGCTAGTCAAAATTTGACCGCTCCCGAAAATGGCTGAAAACCACCTAGAATAACTTGTAGAGACGCGTTATAGTGTACAAACTGGGAATAAAGACCAAAAAAGCCCCCAAACCTCATAATTTAGCATGTGAAACAAATGGCCAACAAGGCAATAATATAGTATGTTGAAAAAAGTCAAAATTTGACCGCTCCTAAAAATGGCTGAAAACCACGTAAAATACCTTATAGAGACATGTCATAGTGTACAAACTGGGAATAAAGACCAAAAAAGCCCCCAAACCTCATAATTTAGCATGTGAAACAAATGGCCAACAAGGCAAAAGTATAGTATGTCGAAAAAAGTCCAAATTTGACCGCTCCTAAAAATGGCTGAAAATGATTTAGAATAGCTCGTACAGACACGCTATAGTGTTCAAAGTGGGAATGACGGCCAAAAAAAAACCCAAAACCTTTTAAATTAACATGTCAAAAAAAATGGCCAACAAGGCAATAGTATAGTATGTCGAAAAAAGTCAAAATTTGACCGCTCCTAAAAATGGCTGAAAACGATCTAGAATAGCTCGTAGAGACACGTTATACTGTTCAAAGTGGGAATGGTGGCCAAAAAAACCCAAAAACCTCATAATTCAGTATGTCAAAAAAATGGCCAACAAGGCAATAGTATAGTATGTCAAAAAATGTCAAAATTTGACTGCTCCTAAAAATGGCTGAAAACGACCTAGAATACCTTGTAGAGACACGTCATAGTGCACGAATTGGGAATGACGGCCAAAAAACCCCCAAAAACCTTTTAATTTAGCATGTCAAAAAAATGGCCAACAAGGCAATAGTATAGTATGTCGAAAAAAGTCCAAATTTGACCTCTCCTAAAAATGGCTGACAACGACCTAGAATAGCTCGTAGAGGCACGTTATAGTGTTCAAAGTGGGAATAACGGCCAAAAAAACCCAAAAAACCTTTTAATTTAACATGTCAAAAAAATGGCCAACAAGGCAATAGTATAGTATGTCGAAAAAAGTCCAAATTTGACCACTCCTAAAAATGGCTGAAAACGACCTAGAATAAGTTGTAGAGACGCGTCATAGTGCACAAAGTGGGAATGATGGCCAAAAACCCCCCCAAAAACCTATTAATTTAACATGTCAAAAAAATGGCCAACAAGGCAATAGTATAGTATGTCGAAAAAAGTCCAAATTTGACCGCTCCTAAAAATGGCTGAAAACGACCTAGAATAGCTTGTAGAGACGCATTGTGGTGTACAAAGGGGAAATGATAGCCAAAAAACCCCCAAAAACCTCATAATTTAGTATGTCAAAAAAATGGCCAACAAGGCAATAGTATAGTATGTCGAAAAAAGTCCAAATTTGACCGCTCCTAAAATGGCTGAAAATGATTTGGAATAGCTCGTAGAGACACGCTATAGTGTTCAACGTGGGAATGACGGCCAAAAAAACCCAAAAAACCTTTTAATTTAACATGTCAAAAAAAATGGCCAACAAGGCAATAGTATAGTATGTCGAAAAAAGTCCAAATTTGACCGCTCCTAAAAATGGCTGAAAACCACCTAGAATAGCTCGTAGAGACGCGTTATGGTGTTCAAAGTGGAATAATGACCAAAAACCCAAAAAAACCTATTAATTTAACATGTCAAAAAAATGGCCAACAAGGCAATAGTATAGTATGTCGAAAAAAGTCAAAATTTGACCGCTCCTAAAAATGGCTGAAAACGACCTAGAATAGCTCGTAGAGACACGCTATAGTGTTCAAAGTGGGAATGACGGCCAAAAAAACCCAAAAAACCTTTTAATTTAACATGTCAAAAAAATGGCCAACAAGGCAATAGTATAGTATGTCGAAAAAAGTCCAAATTTGACCACTCCTAAAAATGGCTGAAAATGATTTGGAATAGCTCGTAGAGACACGCTATAGTGTTCAAAGTGGGAATGACGGCCCAAAAAACCCAAAAAACCTTTTAATTTAGCATGTCAAAAAAATGGCCAACAAGGCAATAGTATAGTATGTCGAAAAAAGTCCAAATTTGACCGCTCCTAAAAATGGCTGAAAAGGACCTAGAATAGCTCGTAGAGACGCATTATGGTGTTCAAAGTGGGAATGACGGCCAAAAAAACCCCAAAAACCTATTAATTTAACATGTCAAAAAAATGGCCAACAAGGCAATAGTATAGTATGTCGAAAAAAATCCAAATTTGACCGCTCCTAAAAATGGCTGAAAAGGACCTAGAATAGCTCGTAGAGACGCGTTATGGTGTTCAAAGTGGCAATGACGGACAAAAAACCCAAAAAACCTTTTAATTTAGAATGTCAAAAAAATGGCCAACAAGGCAATAGTATAGTATGTCGAAAAAAGTCCAAATTTGACCGCTCCTAAAAATGGCTGAAAATGATTTGGAATAGCTCGGAGAGACACGCTATAGTGTTCAAAGTGGGAATGACGGCCAAAAAACCCCAAAAAACCTTTTAATTTAACATGTCAAAAAAATGGCCAACAAGGCAATAGTATAGTATGTCGAAAAAGTCCAAATTTGACCGCTCCTAAAAAGGGCTGAAAAGGACCTGGAATAGCTCGGAGAGACGCGTTATGGTGTTCAAAGTGGGAATGACGGCCAAAAAAACCCAAAAAACCTATTAATTTAACATGTCAAAAAAATGGCCAACAAGGCAATAGTATAGTATGTCGAAAAAAGTCCAAATTTGACCGCTCCTAAAAATGGCTGAAAATGATTTGGAATAGCTCGTAGAGACACGCTATAGTGTTCAAAGTGGGAATGACGGCCAAAAAACCCCAAAAAACCTTTTAATTTAACATGTCAAAAAAATGGCCAATAAGGCAATAGTATAGTATGTCGAAAAAAGTTCAAATTTGACCGCTCCTAAAAATGGCTGAAAAGGACCTAGAATAGCTCGTAGAGACGCGTTATGGTGTTCAAAGTGGGAATGATGGCCAAAAAACCCCCAAAAAACTATTAATTTAACATGTCAAAAAAATGGCCAACAAGGCAATAGTATAGTATGTCGAAAAAAGTCCAAATTTGACCGCTCCTAAAAATGGCTGAAAAGGACCTAGAATAGCTCGTAGAGACACGCTATAGTGTTCAAAGTGGGAATGACGGCCAAGAAAACCCAAAAAACCTTTTAATTTAGAATGTCAAAAAAATGGCCAACAAGGCAATAGTATAGTATGTCGAAAAAAGTCCAAATTTGACCACTCCTAAAATGGCTGAAAATGATTTGGAATAGCTCGTAGAGACACGCTATAGTGTTCAAAGTGGGAATGACGGCCCAAAAAACCCAAAAAACCTTTTAATTTAACATGTCAAAAAAATGGCCAACAAGGCAATAGTATAGTATGTCGAAAAAAGTCCAAATTTGACCGCTACTAAAAATGGCTGAAAATGATTTGGAATAGCTCGGAGAGACACGCTATAGTGTTCAAAGTGGGAATGACGGCCAAAAAACCCCAAAAAACCTTTTAATTTAACATGTCAAAAAAATGGCCAACAAGGCAATAGTATAGTATGTCGAAAAAAGTCCAAATTTGACCGCTCCTAAAAATGGCTGAAAACGACCTAGAATAGCTCGTAGAGACGCGTTATGGTGTTCAAAGTGGGAATGATGGCCAAAAAATCCCCAAAAAACTATTAATTTAACATGTCAAAAAAATGGCCAACAAGGCAATAGTATAGTATGTCGAAAAAAGTCCAAATTTGACCGCTCCTAAAAATGGCTGAAAAGGACCTAGAATAGCTCATAGAGACATGCTATAGTGTTCAAAGTGGGAATAACGGCCAAAAAAACCCAAAAACCTTTTAATTTAACATGTCAAAAAATGGCCAACAAGGCAATAGTATAGTATGTCGAAAAATGTCCAAATTTGACAGCTCCTAAAAATGGCTGAAAAGGACCTAGAATAGCTCGTAGAGACGCGTTATGGTGTTCAAAGTGGCAATGACGGCCAAAAAAAACCAAAAAACCTTTTAATTTAGAATGTCAAAAAAATGGCCAACAAGGCAATAGTATAGTATGTCGAAAAAAGTCCAAATTTGACCACTCCTAAAAATGGCTGAAAATGATTTGGAATAGCTCGTAGAGACACGCTATAGTGTTCAAAGTGGGAATGACGGCCAAAAAACCCAGAAAAAACCTTTTAATTTAACATGTCAAAAAAATGGCCAACAAGGCAATAGTATAGTATGTCGAAAAAAGTCAAAATTTGACCGCTCCTAAAAATGGCTGAAAAGGACCTAGAATAGCTCAGAGACACGTTATGGTGTTCAAAGTGGGAATGACGGCCAAAAACCCAAAAAACCTATTAATTTAACATGTCAAAAAATCGCCAACAAACCAATAGTATAGCATGTCGAAAAAAGTCCAAATTTGACCGCTCCTAAAAATGGCTGAAAACGACCTAGAATAGCTCGTGAGAGACACGCTATAGTGTTCAAAGTGGGAATAATGACGGCCAAAAACCCAAAAAACCTTTTAATTCAACATGTCAAAAAAATGGCCAACAAGGCAATAGTATAGTATGTCGAAAAAAGTCCAAATTTGACCGCTCCTAAAAATGGCTGAAAAGGACCTAGAATAGCTCGTAGAGACGCGTTATGGTGTTCAAAGTGGGAATGACGGCCAAAAAAACCCAAAAAACCTTTTAATTTAACATGTCAAAAAAATGGCCAATAAGGCAATAGTATAGTATGTCGAAAAAAGTCCAAATTTGACCGCTCCTAAAAATGGCTGAAAACGACCTAGAATAGCTCAGAGAGACACGCTATAGTGTTCAAAGTGGGAATGACGGCCAAAAACCCAAAAAAACCTTTTAATTTAACATGTCAAAAAAATGGCCAATAAGGCAATAGTATAGTATGTCGAAAAAAGTCAAAATTTGACCGCTCCTAAAAATGGCTGAAAACGACCTAGAATAGCTCGTAGAGACACGCTATAGTGTTCAAAGTGGGAATGACGGCCAAAAAACCCCAAAAAACCTTTTAATTTAGAATGTCAAAAAAATGGCCAACAAGGCAATAGTATAGTATGTCGAAAAAAGTCCAAATTTGACCGCTCCTAAAAATGGCTGAAAACGACCTAGAATAGCTCATAGAGACACGCTATAGTGTTCAAAGTGGGAATAACGGCCAAAGGAACCCAAAAAACCTTTTAATTTAACATGTCAAAAAAATGGCCAACAAGGCAATAGTATAGTATGTCGAAAAAAGTCCAAATTTGACCGCTCCTAAAAATGGCTGAAAATGATTTGGAATAGCTCGGAGAGACACGCTATAGTGTTCAAAGTGGGAATGACGGCCAAAAAACCCAGAAAAAACCTTTTAATTTAACATGTCAAAAAAATGGCCAACAAGGCAATAGTATAGTATGTCGAAAAATGTCAAAATTTGACAGCTCCTAAAAATGGCTGAAAAGGACCTAGAATAGCTCGTAGAGACGCGTTATGGTGTTCAAAGTGGCAATGACGGCCAAAAAAACCCAAAAAACCTTTTAATTTAGAATGTCAAAAAAATGGCCAACAAGGCAATAGTATAGTATGTCGAAAAAAGTCCAAATTTGACCACTCCTAAAAATGGCTGAAAATGATTTGGAATAGCTCGTAGAGACACGCTATAGTGTTCAAAGTGGGAATGACGGCCCAAAAAACCCAAAAAACCTTTTAATTTAACATGTCAAAAAAATGGCCAACAAGGCAATAGTATAGTATGTCGAAAAAAGTCCAAATTTGACCGCTCCTAAAAATGGCTGAAAACGACCTAGAATAGCTCGTAGAGACACGCTATAGTGTTCAAAGTGGGAATGACGGCCAAAAAAACCCAAAAAACCTTTTAATTTAACATGTCAAAAAAATGGCCAACAAGGCAATAGTATAGTATGTCGAAAAATGTCCAAATTTGACCGCTCCTAAAAATGGCTGAAAATGACCTAGAATAGCTCAGAGAGACATGCTATAGTGTTCAAAGTGGGAATAATGACCAAAAACCCCAAAAAACCTTTTAATTTAACATGTCAAAAAAATGGCCAACAAGGCAATAGTATAGTATGTCGAAAAAAGTCAAAATTTGACCGCTCCTAAAAAAAGCTGAAAAGGACCTAGAATAGCTTGTAGAGACACGCTATAGTGTTCAAAGTGGGAATGACGGCCAAAAAAACCCAAAAAACCTTTTAATTTAGAATGTCAAAAAAATGGCCAACAAGGCAATAGTATAGTATGTCGAAAAAAGTCCAAATTTGACCACTCCTAAAAATGGCTGAAAATGATTTGGAATAGCTCGTACAGACACGCTATAGTGTTCAAAGTGGGAATGACGGCCCAAAAGACGCAAAAAACCTTTTAATTTAACATGTCAAAAAAATGGCCAACAAGGCAATAGTATAGTATGTCGAAAAAAGTCAAAATTTGACCGCTCCTAAAAATGGCTGAAAAGGACCTAGAATAGCTCGTAGAGACGCGTTATGGTGTTCAAAGTGGGAATGACGGCCAAAAAAACCCAAAAAACCTATTAATTTAACATGTCAAAAAAATGGCCAACAAGGCAATAGTATAGTATGTCGAAAAAAGTCCAAATTTGACCGCTCCTAAAAATGGCTGAAAACGACCTAGAATAGCTCAGAGACACGCTATAGTGTTCAAAGTGGGAATAATGACCCAAAAAACCCAAAAACCTTTTAATTTAACATGTCAAAAAATGGCCAACAAGGCAATAGTATAGTATGTCGAAAAAAGTCCAAATTTGACCGCTCCTAAAAATGGCTGAAAAGGACCTAGAATAGCTCGTAGAGACGCGTTATGGTGTTCAAAGTGGGAATGACGGCCAAAAAAACCCAAAAAACCTTTTAATTTAACATGTCAAAAAAATGGCCAATAAGGCAATAGTATAGTATGTCGAAAAAAGTCAAAATTTGACCGCTCCTAAAAATGGCTGAAAAGGACCTAGAATAGCTCGTAGAGACACGCTATAGTGTTCAAAGTGGGAATGACGGCCAAAAAAACCCAAAAAACCTTTTAATTTAGAATGTCAAAAAAATGGCCAACAAGGCAATAGTATAGTATGTCGAAAAAAGTCCAAATTTGACCGCTCCTAAAAATGGCTGAAAACGACCTAGAATAGCTCATAGAGACACGCTATAGTGTTCAAAGTGGGAATAACGGCCAAAAAAACCCAAAAAACCTTTTAATTTAACATGTCAAAAAAATGGCCAACAAGGCAATAGTATAGTATGTCGAAAAAAGTCCAAATTTGACCACTCCTAAAAATGGCTGAAAATGATTTGGAATAGCTCGTACAGACACGCTATAGTGTTCAAAGTGGGAATGACGGCCCAAAAAACCCAAAAAACCTTTTAATTTAACATGTCAAAAAAATGGCCAACAAGGCAATAATATAGTATGTCGAAAAATGTCAAAATTTGACAGCTCCTAAGAATGGCTGAAAAGGACCTAGAATAGCTCGTAGAGACGCGTTATGGTGTTCAAAGTGGCAATGACGGCCAAAAAAAAACAAAAAACCTTTTAATTTAGAATGTCAAAAAAATGGCCAACAAGGCAATAGTATAGTATGTCGAAAAAAGTCCAAATTTGACCACTCCTAAAAATGGCTGAAAATGATTTGGAATAGCTCGTAGAGACACGCTATAGTGTTCAAAGTGGGAATGACGGCCCAAAAAACCCAAAAAACCTTTTAATTTAACATGTCAAAAAAATGGCCAACAAGGCAATAGTATAGTATGTCGAAAAAAGTCCAAATTTGACCGCTCCTAAGAATGGCTGAAAATGATTTGGAATAGCTCGTAGAGACATGCTATAGTGTTCAAAGTGGGAATGACGGCCAAAAAACCCCAAAAAACCTTTTAATTTAACATGTCAAAAAAATGGCCAACAAGGCAATAGTATAGTATGTCGAAAAAAGTCCAAATTTGACTGCTCCTAAGAATGGCTGAAAATGATTTGGAATAGCTCGTAGAGACATGCTATAGTGTTCAAAGTGGGAATGACGGCCAAAAAACCCCAAAAAACCTTTTAATTTAACATGTCAAAAAAATGGCCAACAAGGCAATAGTATAGTATGTCGAAAAAAGTCAAAATTTGACCGCTCCTAAAAATGGCTGAAAAGGACCTAGAATAGCTCGTAGAGACGCGTTATGGTGTTCAAAGTGGCAATGACGGCCAAAAAAACCCAAAAAACCTTTTAATTTAGAATGTCAAAAAAATGGCCAACAAGGCAATAGTATAGTATGTCGAAAAAAGTCCAAATTTGACCACTCCTAAAAATGGCTGAAAATGATTTGGAATAGCTCGTAGAGACACGCTATAGTGTTCAAAGTGGGAATGACGGCCAAAAAACCCAGAAAAAACCTTTTAATTTAACATGTCAAAAAAATGGCCAACAAGGCAATAGTATAGTATGTCGAAAAAAGTCAAAATTTGACCGCTCCTAAAAATGGCTGAAAAGGACCTAGAATAGCTCGTAGAGACGCGTTATGGTGTTCAAAGTGGGAATGACGGCCAAAAAAACCCAAAAAACCTATTAATTTAACATGTCAAAAAAATGGCCAACAAGGCAATAGTATAGTATGTCGAAAAAAGTCCAAATTTGACCGCTCCTAAAAATGGCTGAAAACGACCTAGAATAGCTCGTAGAGACACGCTATAGTGTTCAAAGTGGGAATGACGGCCAAAAAACCCCAAAAAACCTTTTAATTTAACATGTCAAAAAAATGGCCAACAAGGCAATAGTATAGTATGTCGAAAAAAGTCCAAATTTGACCGCTCCTAAAAATGGCTGAAAAGGACCTAGAATAGCTCGTAGAGACGCGTTATGGTGTTCAAAGTGGGAATGACGGCCAAAAAACCCCCAAAAAACTATTAATTTAACATGTCAAAAAAATGGCCAATAAGGCAATAGTATAGTATGTCGAAAAAAGTCCAAATTTGACCGCTCCTAAAAATGGCTGAAAAGGACCTAGAATAGCTCGTAGAGACACGCTATAGTGTTCAAAGTGGGAATAATGACCAAAAACCCAAAAACCTTTTAATTTAACATGTCAAAAAATGGCCAACAAGGCAATAGTATAGTATGTCGAAAAAGTCCAAATTTGACCGCTCCTAAAAATGGCTGAAAATGACCTAGAATAGCTCATAGAGACACGCTATAGTGTTCAAAGTGGGAATAACGGCCAAAAAAACCCAAAAAACCTTTTAATTTAACATGTCAAAAAAATGGCCAACAAGGCAATAGTATAGTATGTCGAAAAAAGTCCAAATTTGACCACTCCTAAAAATGGCTGAAAATGATTTGGAATAGCTCGTAGAGACACGCTATAGTGTTCAAAGTGGAATAATGACCCAAAAACCCAAAAACCTTTTAATTTAACATGTCAAAAAAATGGCCAATAAGGCAATAGTATAGTATGTCGAAAAAAGTCCAAATTTGACCGCTCCTAAAAATGGCTGAAAATGATTTAGAATAGCTCAGAGAGACACGCTATAGTGTTCAAAGTGGGAATAATGACCAAAACCCCACAAAAAACCTTTTAATTTAACATGTCAAAAAAATGGCCAACAAGGCAATAGTATAGTATGTCGAAAAATGTCAAAATTTGACCGCTCCTAAAAATGGCTGAAAAGGACCTAGAATAGCTTGTAGAGACGCGTTATGGTGTTCAAAGTGGGAATAATGACCAAAAAACCCAAAAACCTTTTAATTTAACATGTCAAAAAATGGCCAACAAGGCAATAGTATAGTATGTCGAAAAAGTCAAAATTTGACCGCTCCTAAAAATGGCTGAAAAGGACCTAGAATAGCTCGTAGAGACACGCTATAGTGTTCAAAGTGGGAATGACGGCCCAAAAAACCCAAAAAACCTTTTAATTTAACATGTCAAAAAAATGGCCAACAAGGCAATAGTATAGTATGTCGAAAAAAGTCCAAATTTGACCGCTCCTAAAAATGGCTGAAAAGGACCTAGAATAGCTCGTAGAGACGCGTTATGGTGTTCAAAGTGGGAATGACGGCCAAAAAAACCCAAAAAACCTATTAATTTAACATGTCAAAAAAATGGCCAATAAGGCAATAGTATAGTATGTCGAAAAAAGTCCAAATTTGATCACTCCTAAAAATGGCTGAAAACGACCTAGAATAGCTCGTAGAGACACGCTATAGTGTTCAAAGTCGGAATAATGGCCAAAAAACCAAAAACCTTTTAATTTAACATGTCAAAAAATGGCCAACAAGGCAATAGTATAGTATGTCGAAAAAAGTCAAAATTTGACCGCTCCTAAAAATGGCTGAAAAGGACCTAGAATAGCTCGTAGAGACACGCTATAGTGTTCAAAGTGGGAATGACGGCCAAAAAACCCCAAAAAACCTTTTAATTTAGAATGTCAAAAAAATGGCCAACAAGGCAATAGTATAGTATGTCGAAAAAAGTCCAAATTTGACCGCTCCTAAAAATGGCTGAAAAGGACCTAGAATAGCTCATAGAGACGCGATATAGTGTTCAAATGGGGAATGACGGCCAAAAAACCCAAAAAAACCTTTTAATTTAACATGTCAAAAAAATGGCCAACAAGGCAATAGTATAGTATGTCGAAAAAAGTCCAAATTTGACCGCTCCTAAAAATGGCTGAAAATGATTTGGAATAGCTCGTAGAGACACGCTATAGTGTTCAAAGTGGGAATGACGGCCCAAAAAACCCAAAAAACCTTTTAATTTAACATGTCAAAAAAATGGCCAACAAGGCAATAGTATAGTATGTCGAAAAAAGTCCAAATTTGACCGCTCCTAAGAATGGCTGAAAATTATTTGGAATAGCTCGTAGAGACACGCTATAGTGTTCAAAGTGGGAATAATGACCAAAAACCCAGAAAAAACCTTTTAATTTAACATGTCAAAAAAATGGCCAACAAGGCAATAGTATAGTATGTCGAAAAAAGTCCAAATTTGACCGCTCCTAAAAATGGCTGAAAAGGACCTAGAATAGCTCGTAGAGACGCGTTATGGTGTTCAAAGTGGGAATGATGGCCAAAAAACCCCCAAAAAACTATTAATTTAACATGTCAAAAAAATGGCCAACAAGGCAATAGTATAGTATGTCGAAAAAAGTCCAAATTTGATCACTCCTAAAAATGGCTGAAAACGACCTAGAATAGCTCGTAGAGACACGCTATAGTGTTCAAAGTGGGAATGACGGCCAAAAAACCCCAAAAAACCTTTTAATTTAACATGTCAAAAAAATGGCCAACAAGGCAATAGTATAGTATGTCGAAAAAAGTCAAAATTTGACCGCTCCTAAAAATGGCTGAAAAGGACCTAGAATAGCTCGTAGAGACACGCTATAGTGTTCAAAGTGGGAATGACGGCCAAAAAACCCCAAAAAACCTTTTAATTTAGAATGTCAAAAAAATGGCCAACAAGGCAATAGTATAGTATGTCGAAAAAAGTCAAAATTAGACAGCTCCCAAAAATGGCTGAAAACAACCTATAATAGCTCGTAGAGGCACATTATAGTGTTCAAAGTGGGAATGACGGCCAAAAAATCCCAAAAAACCTTTTAATTTAATGTGTCAAAAAATGGCCAACAAGGCAATAGTATAGTATGACGAAAAAAGTCCAAATTTGACCGCTCCTAAAATGGCTGAAAATGACCTAGAATAGCTCGTAGAGACACGCTATAGTGTTCAAAGTGGGAATGACGGCCCAAAAAACCCAAAAAAACCTTTTAATTTAGCATGTCAAAAAAATGGCCAACAAGGCAATAGTATAGTATGTCGAAAAAAGTCCAAATTTGACCGCTCCTAAAAATGGCTGAAAATGACCTAGAATAGCTCGTAGAGACACGCTATAGTGTTCAAAGTGGGAATGACGGCCAAAAAAACCCAAAAAACCTTTTAATTTAACATGTCAAAAAAATGGCCAACAAGGCAATAGTATAGTATGTCGAAAAAAGTCCAAATTTGACCGCTCCTAAAAATGGCTGAAAATGATTTGGAATAGCTCAGAGACATGCTATAGTGTTCAAAGTGGGAATAATGACCAACAAACCCCAAAAACCTTTTAATTTAACATGTCAAAAAATGGCCAACAAGGCAATAGTATAGTATGTCGAAAAAGTCAAAATTTGACCGCTCCTAAAAATGGCTGAAAAGGACCTAGAATAGCTCGTAGAGGCAGCGTTATGGTGTTCAAAGTGGCAATGACGGCCAAAAAAAACCAAAAACCTATTAATTTAACATGTCAAAAAATGGCCAACAAGGCAATAGTATAGTATGTCGAAAAAAGTCCAAATTTGACCGCTCCTAAAAATGGCTGAAAATGACCTAGAATAGCTTGTAGAGACACGCTATAGTGTTCAAAGTGGAATAATGACCCAAAAACCCAAAAAACCTTTTAATTTAACATGTCAAAAAAATGGCCAACAAGGCAATAGTATAGTATGTCGAAAAAAGTCAAAATTTGACCGCTCCTAAAAATGGCTGAAAACGACCTAGAATAGCTCGTAGAGACACGCTATAGTGTTCAAAGTGGGAATGACGGCCAAAAAAACCCAAAAAACCTTTTAATTTAACATGTCAAAAAAATGGCCAACAAGGCAATAGTATAGTATGTCGAAAAATGTCAAAATTTGACCGCTCCTAAAAATGGCTGAAAAGGACCTAGAATAGCTTGTAGAGACAGCGCTATAGTGTTCAAAGTGGGAATGACGGCCAAAAAACCCAAAAACCTTTTAATTTAACATGTCAAAAAATGGCCAACAAGGCAATAGTATAGTATGTCGAAAAAGTCCAAATTTGACCGCTCCTAAAAATGGCTGAAAAGGACCTAGAATAGCTCGTGAGGCAGCGTTATGGTGTTCAAAGTGGGAATAATGACCAAAAAACCCAAAAAACCTATTAATTTAACATGTCAAAAAATGGCCAACAAGGCAATAGTATAGTATGTCGAAAAAAGTCCAAATTTGACCGCTCCTAAAAATGGCTGAAAACGACCTAGAATAGCTCGTAGAGACACGCTATAGTGTTCAAAGTGGGAATGACGGCCAAAAAAACCCAAAAAACCTTTTAATTTAACATGTCAAAAAAATGGCCAACAAGGCAATAGTATAGTATGTCGAAAAAAGTCAAAATTTGACCGCTCCTAAAAATGGCTGAAAAGGACCTAGAATAGCTCGTAGAGACACGCTATAGTGTTCAAAGTGGGAATAAAGGCCAAAAAAACCCAAAAAACCTTTTAATTTAACATGTCAAAAAAATGACCAACAAGGCAATAGTATAGTATGTCGAAAAAAGTCCAAATTTGACCGCTCCTAAAAATGGCTGAAAATGATTTGGAATAGCTCGGAGAGACACGTTATGGTGTTCAAAGTGGGAATGATGGCCAAAACACCCCCAAAAAACTTTTAATTTAACATGTCAAAAAAATGGCCAACAAGGCAATAGTATAGTATGTCGAAAAAAGTCAAAATTTGAACGCTCCTAAAAATGGCTGAAAAGGACCTAGAATAGCTCGTGAGGCAGCGTTATGGTGTTCAAAGTGGGAATGACGGCCATAAAAAACAAAAAACCTTTTAATTTAGAATGTCAAAAAAATGGCCAACAAGGCAATAGTATAGTATGTCGAAAAAAGTCCAAATTTGACCACTCCTAAAAATGGCTGAAAATGATTTGGAATAGCTCGTAGAGACACGCTATAGTGTTCAAAGTGGGAATGACGGCCAAAAAAACCCAAAAAACCTATTAATTTAACATGTCAAAAAAATGGCCAACAAGGCAATAGTATAGTATGTCGAAAAAAGTCCAAATTTGACCGCTCCTAAAAATGGCTGAAAATCACCTAGAATAGCTCGTGAGAGACACGCTATAGTGTTCAAAGTGGGAATAATGACCAAAAAACCAAAAACCTTTTAATTTAACATGTCAAAAAATGGCCAACAAGGCACTAGTATAGTATGTCGAAAAAAGTCCAAATTTGACCACTCCTAAAAATGGCTGAAAATGATTTGGAATAGCTCGTAGAGACACGCTATAGTGTTCAAAGTGGGAATGACGGCCCAAAAAACCCCAAAAACCTTTTAATTTAACATGTCAAAAAAATGGCCAACAAGGCAATAGTATAGTATGTCGAAAAAAGTCCAAATTTGACCGCTCCTAAAAATGGCTGAAAACGACCTAGAATAGCTCGTAGAGACACGCTATAGTGTTCAAAGTGGGAATGACGGCCAAAAAACCCCCAAAAAACTATTAATTTAACATGTCAAAAAAATGGCCAACAAGGCAATAGTATCGTATGTCGAAAAAAGTCAAAATTTGACCGCTCCTAAAAATGGCTGAAAAGGACCTAGAATAGCTTGTAGAGACACGCTATAGTGTTCAAAGTGGGAATGACGGCCAAAAAACCCCCAAAAAACTATTAATTTAACATGTCAAAAAAATGGCCAACAAGGCAATAGTATAGTATGTCGAAAAAAGTCCAAATTTGACCACTCCTAAAAATGGCTGAAAATGATTTGGAATAGCTCGTACAGACACGCTATAGTGTTCAAAGTGGGAATGACGGCCCAAAAAACCCAAAAAACCTTTTAATTTAACATGTCAAAAAATGGCCAACAAGGCAATAGTATAGTATGTCGAAAAAGTCAAAATTTGACCGCTCCTAAAAATGGCTGAAAAGGACCTAGAATAGCTCGTAGAGACGCGTTATGGTGTTCAAAGTGGGAATGACGGCCAAAAAACCCCCAAAAAACTATTAATTTAACATGTCAAAAAAATGGCCAACAAGGCAATAGTATAGTATGTCGAAAAAAGTCCAAATTTGACCGCTCCTAAAAATGGCTGAAAAGGACCTAGAATAGCTCGTAGAGACGCGTTATGGTGTTCAAAGTGGAATAATGACGGCCAAAAAAACCCAAAAAACCTATTAATTTAACATGTCAAAAAAATGGCCAACAAGGCAATAGTATAGTATGTCGAAAAAAGTCCAAATTTGACCGCTCCTAAAAATGGCTGAAAACGACCTAGAATAGCTCGTAGAGACACGCTATAGTGTTCAAAGTGGGAATGACGGCCCAAAAAACCCAAAAAACCTTTTAATTTAACATGTCAAAAAAATGGTCAACAAGGCAATAGTATAGTATGTCGAAAAAAGTCAAAATTTGATTGCTCCTAAAAATGGCTGAAAAGGACCTAGAATAGCTCGTAGAGACACGCTATAGTGTTCAAAGTGGGAATAAAGGCCAAAAAAACCCAAAAAACCTTTTAATTTAACATGTCAAAAAAATGGCCAACAAGGCAATAGTATAGTATGTCGAAAAAAGTCAAAATTTGACCGCTCCTAAAAATGGCTGAAAAGGACCTAGAATAGCTCGTAGAGACGCGTTATGGTGTTCAAAGTGGGAATGACGGCCAAAAAAACCCAAAAAACCTTTTAATTTAGAATGTCAAAAAAATGGCCAACAAGGCAATAGTATAGTATGTCGAAAAAAGTCCAAATTTGACCACTCCTAAAAATGGCTGAAAATGATTTGGAATAGCTCGTAGAGACAAGCTATAGTGTTCAAAGTGGGAATGACGGCCAAAAAAACCCAAAAAACCTATTAATTTAACATGTCAAAAAAATGGCCTATAAGGCAATAGTATAGTATGTCGAAAAAAGTCCAAATTTGACCGCTCCTAAAAATGGCTGAAAATGACCTAGAATAGCTCGTAGACACACGCTATAGTGTTCAAAGTGGGAATGACGGCCAAAAAAACCCAAAAAACCTTTTAATTTAACATGTCAAAAAAATGGCCAACAAGGCAATAGTATAGTATGTCGAAAAAAGTCCAAATTTGACCGCTCCTAAAAATGGCTGAAAATGATTTGGAATAGCTCGTAGAGACACGCTATAGTGTTCAAAGTGGGAATGACGGCCAAAAAAACCCAAAAAACCTTTTAATTTAACATGTCAAAAAAATGGCCAACAAGGCAATAGTATAGTATGTCGAAAAATGTCAAAATTTGACCGCTCCTAAAAATGGCTGAAAACGACCTAGAATAGCTCGTAGAGACACGCTATAGTGTTCAAAGTGGGAATGACGGCCAAAAAACCCCCAAAAAAAGTATTAATTTAACATGTCAAAAAAATGGCCAACAAGGCAATAGTATAGTATGTCGAAAAAAGTCCAAATTTGACCGCTCCTAAAAATGGCTGAAAAGGACCTAGAATAGCTCGTAGAGACGTGTTATGTTGTTCAAAGTGGGAATGACGGCCAAAAAAACCCAAAAAACCTTTTAATTTAGAATGTCAAAAAAATGGCCAACAAGGCAATAGTATAGTATGTCGAAAAAAGTCAAAATTTGACCACTCCTAAAAATGGCTGAAAACGACCTAGAACAGCTTGTAGAGACATATCATAGTGTACAAAGTGGGAATGAAGACCAAAAACCCCAAAAAACCTTTTAATTTAGCATGTTAAAAAAATGACCAACAAGGCAATAGTATAGTGCCTTCATTCATTCAACCTTTATTTAATCTTGTGATATCATTGAAATCATACTTTCATTCACAATAATGTTGAGAATACAATCAATACAATTCAAAAACAGGCAATGAAACACAAGAAACAAGAGGAAGAGCAAGAGCAAGTGGCCCAAAGTTAGGAACAGTCAAATTCGTAGTATGTCGAAAAAAGTCAAAATTTTACTGCCGCTAAAAATGGCTGAAAACCACATAGAATTGTCTGTAGAGAGACGTCATAGTGTACAGAGTGGGAATGAAGGCCAAAAACCCAAAAAACCTATTAATTTAGCATGTGAAAAAAATGGCCAACAAGGCAATAGTATAGTATGTCGAAAAAAGTCCAAATTTGACTGCTCCTAAAAATGGCTGAAAAGGACCTAGAATAGCTCGTAGAGACGCGTTATGGTGTTCAAAGTGGGAATGACGGCCAAAAAAACCCAAAAAACCTATTAATTTAACATGTCAAAAAAATGGCCAATAAGGCAATAGTATAGTATGTCGAAAAAAGTCCAAATTTGACCGCTCCTAAAAATGGCTGAAAACGACCTAGAATAGCTCGTAGAGACACGCTATAGTGTTCAAAGTGGGAATGACGGCCCAAAAAACCCAAAAAACCTTTTAATTTAACATGTCAAAAAAATGGTCAACAAGGCAATAGTATAGTATGTCGAAAAAAGTCAAAATTTGATCGCTCCTAAAAATGGCTGAAAAGGACCTAGAATAGCTCGTAGAGACACGCTATAGTGTTCAAAGTGGGAATAAAGGCCAAAAAAACCCAAAAAACCTTTTAATTTAACATGTCAAAAAAATGACCAACAAGGCAATAGTATAGTATGTCGAAAAAAGTCCAAATTTGACCGCTCCTAAAAATGGCTGAAAATGATTTGGAATAGCTCGGAGAGACACGCTATAGTGTTCAAAGTGGGAATGACGGCCAACAAACCCCAAAAAACCTTTTAATTTAACATGTCAAAAAAATGGCCAACAAGGCAATAGTATAGTATGTCGAAAAATGTCAAAATTTGACCGCTCCTAAAAATGGCTGAAAACGACCTAGAATAGCTCGTAGAGACACGCTATAGTGTTCAAAGTCGGAATGACGGCCAAAAAAACCCAAAAAAACTATTAATTTAACATGTCAAAAAAATGGCCAACAAGGCAATAGTATAGTATGTCGAAAAAAGTCCAAATTTGACCGCTCCTAAAAATGGCTGAAAAGGACCTAGAATAGCTCGTAGAGACGTGTTATGTTGTTCAAAGTGGGAATGACGGCCAAAAAAACCCAAAAAACCTTTTAATTTAGAATGTCAAAAAAATGGCCAACAAGGCAATAGTATAGTATGTCGAAAAAAGTCAAAATTTGACCACTCCTAAAAATGGCTGAAAACGACCTAGAACAGCTTGTAGAGACATATCATAGTGTACAAAGTGGGAATGAAGACCAAAAACGACCAAAACCTTTTAATTTAGCATGTTAAAAAAATGACCAACAAGGCAATAGTATAGTGCCTTCATTCATTCAACCTTTATTTAATCTTGTGATATCATTGAAATCATACTTTCATTCACAATAATGTTGAGAATACAATCAATACAATTCAAAAACAGGCAATGAAACACAAGAAACAAGAGGAAGAGCAAGAGCAAGTGGCCCAAAGTTAGGAACAGTCAAATTCGTAGTATGTCGAAAAAAGTCAAAATTTTACTGCCGCTAAAAATGGCTGAAAACCACATAGAATTGTCTGTAGAGAGACGTCATAGTGTACAGAGTGGGAATGAAGGCCAAAAATGCCCAAAAACCTTTTAATTTAGCATGTGAAAAAAATGGCCAACAAGGCAATAGTATAGTATGTCGAAAAAAGTCCAAATTTGACTGCTCCTAAAAATGGCTGAAAATGACCTAGAATAGTTTGTAGAGACGCATTGTGGTGTACAAAGGGGAAATGATAGCCAAAAAAACCCCAAAAACCTTTTAATTTAACATATCATTAAAATGGCCAACAAGGCAATAGTATAGTATGTCGAAAAATGTCAAAATTTGACCGCTCCTAAAAATGGCTGAAAACGACCTAGAATAGACTGTAGAGACGCATTGTGGTGTACAAAGGGGAAATGATAGCCAAAAAAACCCCAAAAACCTCATAATTTAGTATGTCAAAAAAATGGCCAACAAGGCAATAGTATAGTATGTCGAAAAAAGTCCAAATTTGACCGCTCCTAAAAATGGCTGAAAATGATTTGGAATAGCTCGTAGAGACACGCTATAGTGTTCAAAGTGGGAATGACGGCCCAAAAAACCCAAAAAACCTTTTAATTTAACATGTCAAAAAAATGGCCAACAAGGCAATAGTATAGTATGTCGAAAAAAGTCCAAATTTGACCGCTCCTAAAAATGGCTGAAAAGGACCTAGAATAGCTCGTAGAGACGCGTTATGGTGTTCAAAGTGGGAATGATGGCCAAAAAAACCCAAAAAACCTTTTAATTTAGAATGTCAAAAAAATGGCCAACAAGGCAATAGTATAGTATGTCGAAAAAAGTCCAAATTTGACCACTCCTAAAAATGGCTGAAAATGATTTGGAATAGCTCGTAGAGACACGCTATAGTGTTCAAAGTGGGAATGACGGCCAAAAAAACCCAAAAAACCTTTTGATTTAACATGTCAAAAAAATGGCCAACAAGGCAATAGTATAGTATGTCGAAAAAAGTCCAAATTTGACCGCTCCTAAAAATGGCTGAAAAGGACCTAGAATAGCTCGTAGAGACGCGTTATGTTGTTCAAAGTGGGAATGACGGCCAAAAAAACCCAAAAAACCTTTTAATTTAGAATGTCAAAAAAATGGCCAACAAGGCAATAGTATAGCATGTCGAAAAAAGTCAAAATTTGACCGCTCCTAAAAATGGCTGAAAACGACCTAGAATAGCTTGTAGAGACATATCATAGTGTACAAAGTGGGAATGAAGACCAAAAACGACCAAAACCTTTTAATTTAGCATGTTAAAAAAATGACCAACAAGGCAATAGTATAGTGCCTTCATTCATTCAACCTTTATTTAATCTTGTGATATCATTGAAATCATACTTTCATTCACAATAATGTTGAGAATACAATCAATACAATTCAAAAACAGGCAATGAAACACAAGAAACAAGAGCAAGAGCAAGAGCAAGTGGCCCAAAGTTAGGAACAATCAAATTCGTAGTATGTCGAAAAAAGTCAAAATTTTACTGCCGCTAAAAATGGCTGAAAACCACATAGAATTGTCTGTAGAGAGACGTCATAGTGTACAGAGTGGGAATAAAGGCCAAAAATGCCCCAAAACCTTTTAATTTAGAATGTGAAAAAATGGCCAACAAGGCAATAGTATAGTATGTCGAAAAAAGTCCAAATTTGACTGCTCCTAAAAATGGCTGAAAATGACCTAGAATAGTTTGTAGAGACGCATTGTGGTGTACAAAGGGGAAATGATAGCCAAAAAAACCCAAAAAACCTTTTAATTTAGAATGTCAAAAAAATGGCCAACAAGGCAATAGTATAGTATGTCGAAAAAAGTCCAAATTTGACCGCTCCTAAAAATGGCTGAAAAGGACCTAGAATAGCTCAGAGAGGCAGCGTTATGGTGTTCAAAGTGGAATGACGGCCAAAAAACCAAAAAACCTTTTAATTTAACATGTCAAAAAATGGCCAACAAGGCAATAGTATAGTATGTCGAAAAATGTCAAAATTTGACCGCTCCTAAAATGGCTGAAAACGACCTAGAATAGCTCAGAGAGACACGCTATATAGTGTTCAAAGTGGGAATAATGACCAAAAAACCCAAAAAACCTTTTAATTTAACATGTCAAAAAAATGGCCAACAAGGCAATAGTATAGTATGTCGAAAAAAGTCCAAATTTGACCGCTCCTAAAAATGGCTGAAAATGATTTGGAATAGCTCGTAGAGACGTGTTATGGTGTTCAAAGTGGGAATGACGGCCAAAAAACCCCAAAAAACCTATTAATTTAACATGTCAAAAAAATGGCCAACAAGGCAATAGTATAGTATGTCGAAAAAAGTCCAAATTTGACCGCTCCTAAAAATGGCTGAAAACGACCTAGAATAGCTTGTAGAGACATATCATAGTGTACAAAGTGGGAATGAAGACCAAAAACGACCAAAACCTTTTAATTTAGCATGTTAAAAAAATGGCCAACAAGGCAATAGTATAGTATGTCGAAAAAAGTCCAAATTTGACCGCTCCTAAAAATGGCTGAAAAGGACCTAGAATAGCTCGTAGAGACGCGTTATGGTGTTGAAAGTGGGAATGACGGCCAAAAAAACCCAAAAAACCTTTTAATTTAACATGTCAAAAAAATGGCCAACAAGGCAATAGTATAGTATGTCGAAAAATGTCAAAATTTGACCGCTCCTAAAAATGGCTGAAAAGGACCTAGAATAGCTCAGAGACGCGTTATGGTGTTCAAGTGGGAATGACGGCCAAAAAACCCAAAAACCTTTTAATTTAACATGTCAAAAAATGGCCAACAAGGCAATAGTATAGTATGTCGAAAAATGTCAAAATTTGACCGCTCCTAAAAATGGCTGAAAACGACCTAGAATAGCTCGTAGAGACACGCTATAGTGTTCAAAGTGGGAATGACGGCCAAAAAAACCAAAAAAACCTTTTAATTTAACATGTCAAAAAAACGGCCAACAAGGCAATAGTATAGTATGTCGAAAAAAGTCCAAATTTGACCGCTCCTAAAAATGGCTGAAAATGATTTGGAATAGCTCGTAGAGACACGCTATAGTGTTCAAAGTGGGAATGACGGCCAAAAAAACCCAAAAAACCTTTTAATTTAACATGTCAAAAAAATGGCCAACAAGGCAATAGTATAGTATGTCGAAAAATGTCAAAATTTGACAGCTCCTAAAAATGGCTGAAAAGGACCTAGAATAGCTCGTAGAGACGCATTATGGTGTTCAAAGTGGGAATGACGGCCAAAAAAACCCAAAAAACCTTTTAATTTAGAATGTCAAAAAAATGGCCAACAAGGCAATAGTATAGTATGTCGAAAAATGTCAAAATTTGACCGCTCCTAAAAATGGCTGAAAACGACCTAGAATAGCTCGTAGAGACACGCTATAGTGTTCAAAGTGGGAATGACGACCAAAAAACCCAAAAACCTTTTAATTTAACATGTCAAAAAATGGCCAACAAGGCAATAGTATATTATGTCGAAAAATGTCAAAATTTGACCGCTCCTAAAAATGGCTGAAAAGGACCTAGAATAGCTCGTACAGACGCGTTATGTTGTTCAAAGTGGGAATGACGGCCAAAAAAACCCAAAAAACCTTTTAATTTAGAATGTCAAAAAAATGGCCAACAAGGCAATAGTATAGTATGTCGAAAAAAGTCAAAATTTGACCACTCCTAAAAATGGCTGAAAATGATTTGGAATAGCTCGTAGAGACACGCTATAGTGTTGAAAGTGGGAATGACGGCCCAAAAAACCCAAAAAACCTTTTAATTTAACATGTCAAAAAAATGGCCAACAAGGCAATAGTATAGTATGTCGAAAAATGTCAAAATTTGACCGCTCCTAAAAATGGCTGAAAAGGACCTAGAATAGCTCGTAGAGACGCGTTATGGTGTTCAAAGTGGGAATGACGGCAAAAAAAACCCAAAAAACCTTTTAATTTAACATGTCAAAAAAATGGCCAACAAGGCAATAGTATAGTATGTCGAAAAAAGTCCAAATTTGACCGCTCCTAAAAATGGCTGAAAAGGACCTAGAATAGCTCGTAGAGACGCGTTATGGTGTTCAAAGTGGGAATGACGGCCAAAAAAACCCAAAAAACCTTTTAATTTAGAATGTCAAAAAAATGGCCAACAAGGCAATAGTATAGTATGTCGAAAAAAGTCCAAATTTGACCGCTCCTAAAAATGGCTGAAAAGGACCTAGAATAGCTCGTAGAGACGCGTTATGGTGTTCAAAGTGGGAATGACAGCCAAAAAACCCCCAAAAAACTATTAATTTAACATGTCAAAAAAATGGCCAACAAGGCAATAGTATAGTATGTCGAAAAAAGTCCAAATTTGACCGCTCCTAAAAATGGCTGAAAACGACCTAGAATTTCTTGTAGAGACGCGTTATAGTGTTCAAAGTTGGAATGACGGCCAAAAAACCCCAAAAAAACCTTTTAATTTAACATGTCAAAAAAATGGCCAATAAGGCAATAGTATAGTATGTCGAAAAAAGTCCAAATTTGACCGCACCTAAAAATGGCTGAAAATGATTTGGAATAGCTCGTAGAGACACGCTATAGTGTTCAAAGTGGGAATGATGGCCAAAAAAACCCAAAAAACCTTTTAATTTAACATGTCAAAAAAATGGCCAACAAGGCAATAGTATAGTATGTCGAAAAATGTCAAAATTTGACCGCTCCTAAAAATGGCTGAAAATGATTTGGAATAGCTCGTAGAGACATGCTATAGTGTTCAAAGTGGGAATGACGGCCAAAAAAACCCAAAAAACCTTTTAATTTAACATGTCAAAAAAATGGCCAACAAGGCAATAGTATAGTATGTCGAAAAATGTCAAAATTTGACCGCTCCTAAAAATGGCTGAAAATGACCTAGAATAGCTCGTAGAGACGTGTTATGGTGTTCAAAGTGGGAATGACGGCCAAAAAACCCCAAAAAACCTTTTAATTTAACATGTCAAAAAAATGGCTAATAAGGCAATAGTATAGTATGTCAAAAAAAGTCAAAATTTGACCGCTCCTAAAAATGGCTGAAAACGACCTAGAATTTCTTGTAGAGACGCGTTATGGTGTTCAAAGTGGGAATGACGGCCAAAAAAACCCAAAAAACCTTTTAATTTAACATGTCAAAAAAATGGCCAACAAGGCAATAGTATAGTATGTCGAAAAATGTCCAAATTTGACAGCTCCTAAAAATGGCTGAAAAGGACCTAGAATAGCTCGTAGAGACGCGTTATGGTGTTCAAAGTGGGAATGACGGCCAAAAAAACCCAAAAAACCTTTTAATTTAGAATGTCAAAAAAATGGCCAACAAGGCAATAGTATAGTATGTCGAAAAAAGTCCAAATTTGACCGCTCCTAAAAATGGCTGAAAATGACCTAGAATAGCTCGTAGAGACGCGTTATGGTGTTCAAAGTGGGAATGACGGCCAAAAAACCCCAAAAAACCTTTTAATTTAACATGTCAAAAAAATGGCCAACAAGGCAATAGTATAGTATGTCGAAAAATGTCAAAATTTGACCGCTCCTAAAAATGGCTGAAAATGATTTGGAATAGCTTGTAGAGACGCGTTATGGTGTTCAAAGTGGGAATGACGGCCAAAAAAAACCAAAAAACCTTTTAATTTAGAATGTCAAAAAAATGGCCAACAAGGCAATAGTATAGTATGTCGAAAAAAGTCCAAATTTGACCGCTCCTAAAAATGGCTGAAAATGACCTAGAATAGCTCGTAGAGACGCGTTATGGTGTTCAAAGTGGGAATGACGGCCAAAAAACCCCAAAAAACCTTTTAATTTAACATGTCAAAAAAATGGCCAACAAGGCAATAGTATAGTATGTCGAAAAATGTCAAAATTTGACCGCTCCTAAAAATGGCTGAAAATGATTTGGAATAGCTCGTAGAGACATGCTATAGTGTTCAAAGTGGGAATGACGGCCAAAAAAACCCAAAAAACCTTTTAATTTAACATGTCAAAAAAATGGCCAACAAGGCAATAGTATAGTATGTCGAAAAATGTCAAAATTTGACAGCTCCTAAAAATGGCTGAAAAGGACCTAGAATAGCTCGTAGAGACGCGTTATGGTGTTCAAAGTGGGAATGACGGCCAAAAAAACCCAAAAAACCTTTTAATTTAGAATGTCAAAAAAATGGCCAACAAGGCAATAGTATAGTATGTCGAAAAAAGTCAAAATTTGACCGCTCCTAAAAATGGCTGAAAATGACCTAGAATAGCTCGTAGAGACGCGTTATGGTGTTCAAAGTGGGAATGACAGCCAAAAAAACCCCCCAAAAAAATTAATTTAACATGTCAAAAAAATGGCCAACAAGGCAATAGTATAGTATGTCGAAAAAAGTCCAAATTTGACCGCTCCTAAAAATGGCTGAAAACGACCTAGAATTTCTTGTAGAGACGCGTTATGGTGTTCAAAGTGGGAATGACGGCCAAAAAAACCCAAAAAACCTTTTAATTTAGAATGTCAAAAAAATGGCCAACAAGGCAATAGTATAGTATGTCGAAAAAAGTCCAAATTTGACTGCTCCTAAAAATGGCTGAAAATGACCTAGAATAGCTCGTAGAGACGCGTTATGGTGTTCAAAGTGGGAATGACGGCCAAAAAAAACCCAAAAAACTTTTTAATTTAACATGTCAAAAAAATGGCCAACAAGGCAATAGTATAGTATGTCGAAAAAAGTCCAAATTTGACCGCTCCTAAAAATGGCTGAAAAGGACCTAGAATAGCTCGTAGAGACGCGTTATGGTGTTCAAAGTGGGAATGACGGCCAAAAAAAACCAAAAAACCTTTTAATTTAGAATGTCAAAAAAATGGCCAACAAGGCAATAGTATAGTATGTCGAAAAAAGTCCAAATTTGACCGCTCCTAAAAATGGCTGAAAATGACCTAGAATAGCTCGTAGAGACGTGTTATGGTGTTCAAAGTGGGAATGACGGCCAAAAACCCCCAAAAAACCTTTTAATTTAACATGTCAAAAAAATGGCTAATAAGGCAATAGTATAGTATGTCAAAAAAAGTCCAAATTTGACCGCTCCTAAAAATGGCTGAAAACGACCTAGAATTTCTTGTAGAGACGCGTTATGGTGTTCAAAGTGGGAATGACGGCCAAAAAAACCCAAAAAACCTTTTAATTTAACATGTCAAAAAAATGGCCAACAAGGCAATAGTATAGTATGTCGAAAAAAGTCCAAATTTGACCGCTCCTATAAATGGTTGAAAACGACCTAGAATTTCTTGTAGAGACGCGTTATAGTGTTCAAAGTGGGAATGACGGCCAAAAAAACCCAAAAAACCTTTTAATTTAACATGTCAAAAAAATGGCCAACAAGGCAATAGTATAGTATGTCGAAAAAAGTCCAAATTTGACCGCTCCTAAAAATGGCTGAAAATGACCTAGAATAGCTCGTAGAGGCACATTATAGTGTTCAAAGTGGGAATGACGGCCAAAAAATCCCCAAAAACCTTTTAATTTAATGTGTCAAAAAATGGCCAACAAGGCAATAGTATAGTATGACGAAAAAAGTCCAAATTTGACCGCTCCTAAAAATGGCTGAAAACGACCTAGAATAGCTCGTGGAGGCACGTTATAGTGTTCAAAGTGGGAATGATGGCCAAAAAAACCCAAAAAACCTTTTAATTTAGCATGTCAAAAAAAGGGCCAACAAGGCAATAGTATAGTATGTCGAAAAAAGTCCAAATTTGACTGCTCCTAAAAATGGCTGAAAACAACCTAGAATAGCTCATAGAGCTACATTATAGTGTTCAAAGTGGGAATGACGGCCAAAAAAAACAAAAAACCTTTTAATTTAACATGTCAAAAAAATGGCCAACAAGGCAATAGTATAGTATGTCGAAAAAAGTCTAAATTTGACCACTCCTAAAAATGGCTGAAAACGTTCTAGAATAGCTCGTAGAGGCACGTTATAGTGTTCAAAGTGGGAATGACGGCCAAAAAAAAGAAAAAAAATTTTTAATTTAACATGTCAAAAAATGGCCAACAAGGCAATAGTATAGTATGACGAAAAAAGTCCAAATTTGACCGCTCCTAAAAATGGCTGAAAACGACCTAGAATAGCCTGTAGAGACGCATTGTGGTGTACAAAGGGGAAATGATAGCCAAAAAAACCCAAAAACCTCATAATTTAGTATGTCAAAAAAATGGCCAACAAGGCAATAGTATGTCGAAAAAAGTCCAAATTTGACCGCTCCTAAAAATGGCTGAAAACAACATAGAATAGCTTGTAGAGACACGTTATAGTGTTCAAAGTGGGAATGACGGCCAAAAAAACAAAAAAACTTTTAATTTAACATGTCAAAAAAAATGCCAACAAGGCAATAGTATAGCATGTGGAAAAAAGTCGAAATTTGACGGCTCTTAAAAATGGCTAAAGACAGCATAGAATAGCTTGTAGATCCTCATCATGGTGTACAAAGTAGGAATAAAGGCCAAAAAAGGCCCAAACCCTCATAATTTAGTATGTCAAAAAAACAGCCAAGAAGGCAATAGTATAGTATGTTGGAAAAAGTCAAATTTTAACTGCTACCACAAATGGTTAAAGACAGCATAGAATAGCTTATAGAGACACGTCATAGCGTACAAAGTGGGAATAAAGGCCAAAAAAAACCCCAAAACATCATAATTTAGCATGTCAAGAAATGGCCAACAAGGCTATAGTATAGTATGTCGGGAAAAAAAATGGCTGAAAACGACCTAGAATAGCTTGTAGAGACGCCTCATAGTGAATTAATTGGGAATCAAGGTCAAAAAAACATATCATGCAACAATAGTGATAGACACAAAATTAATAAACGCAATTAATGATAGCTTGTGATGTTTCATACAAATACTGTAGGTGCTGATAAGAGTCCCATGCATATATTAATAGTGGAGGCATGACTGATAATAATGTCAGTAGAAGATTGCGCAGTCAAAGCCTGCGATACAGGCTCATCTTCAAACAGGACCACAGCAACAGCACAACCAAGTCCACGATCCAAGTGAGCCGGAGGTACAGCATCAGTGAAGCCACAGCACGATCCAGGCGCAGCCAAGATAACATCCAGGAAAATTAAAAAACAAGGGAGCACTTATAGAATACATAGTATAGTATATCGAAAAACGGCAAATTTTAACATGTCAATGTCAATGGCAACAATGGCTAAAAATGACGTATTATATCTTCGTCTTACTAAACAATGTTGGAAAAAAGGCCAAAAATGTAATAATTTAGCATGTCCAAGAAATTTGCAAAAAACGCCACAGTGCTAGAGTACATTGTTTTGGGTACACTATTTTAGGTGTTTTTCATCTGTTTTTAGGACATGCCATATTTTGACATTTTTCACAATGTTGTACTATTGCATTTTCTGTAATTTTCTCGACATGCTATATTATGGTGTTTTTAGCCAATCTTGCAACATTTTATGCTATGGCGTGATTTGGCACACCATTCCAGGTGCTTTTCAGCTGTTTTTGGGACATTTCATAGTTTGACATTTTTTGCCCTACTATTGTATTGCATTTTCTGTCGATTTTTTTGACATGCTACATTATGGGTTTTTTTTGGACGTTTTTGCGAAAGTCTATGCTATGGCGTGTCTCTACACCATATTTTAGGGAACGTTTTCAGGACATGACATATTTTGACATGTTTTGCCATACTATAGTATGGCATTTTCTGTCATTTTTTTGACATGCTATATTATAGTGTTTTTGGCCAATCTTGCATCATTCTATGCTATGGCATGTCTATGTTATGGCATGTCATACTATACTATGTATGCTTTTTTGGTATTTTTTTTGACATGCTATATCATGATATTTTTTAACTTTTTTGCGTGTCAAAAAACGCCATACTATAGCATGTCAAAAGTGCAGAAAAAGTCCACCTTTGTTAGTTGAAAAATGCTGTAAAATAGCATGTGGAACGTCATATTATAGCACACTGAATAAAGTGCCAATAAAGTCGACATTTTTTATGTCCAAAGACGACATAGTTTATCATGTCGAAAAACGCCATATTATCCATCTATCCATCCATTTTCTTCCACTTATCCGGGGTCGGGTCGCGGGGGCAGCAGCCTAAGCAGGGAAGCCCAGACTTCCCTCTCTCCGGCCACTTCGTCCAGCTCTTCCTGGGGGATCCCGAAGCGTTCCCAGGCCAGCTGTGAGACATAGTCTCTCCAGCGTGTCCTGGGTCTTCCCCGGGGCCTCCTACCGGGGGGATGTGCCCTGAACACCTCACCAGGGAGGCGTCCTGGAGGCATCCTAATTAGATGCCCGAGCCACCTCATCTGGCTCTTCTCAACGCGGAGGAGCAGCGGCTCTACTCCGAGCTCCTCCCGGATGACTGAGCTTCTCACCCTATCTCTAAGGGAGAGCCCAGCCACCCTACAGAGGAAGCTCATTTCGGCCGCTCGTACCCGCTATCTTGTTCTTTCGGTCACTACCCAAAGCTCGTGACCATAGGTGAGGGTAGGAACGAAGATCGACCGGTAAATCGAGAGCTTTGCCTTTCGGCTCAGCTCCCTCTTCACCACGACAGATCGGTGGAGAGTCCACATTACTGCAGACGCTGCATCGATCCGCCTGTCGATCTCCCGCTCCATCCTTCCCTTACTCGTGTACAAGACCCCGAGGTACTTAAACTCCTCCACTTGGGGCAGGATCTCGTCCCCGATCCGGAGGGGGCACTCCACCCTTTTCCGGCTGAGAACCATGGCCTCGGATTTGGAGGTGCTGATTCTCATCCCGGCCACTTCACACTCGGCTGTGAAGTGATCCAGTGAGAGCTGAAGGTCACGACCTGATGAAGCCAACAGGACCACATCATCTGCAAAGAGCAGAGACCCAATCCTGAGGTCACCAAACCAGACCCCCTCAACCCCCTGGCTGCGCCTAGAAATTCTGTCCATAAAAGTTATGGACAGAATTGGTGACAAAGGGCAGCCCTGGTGGAGTCCAACCCTCACCGGAAATGAGTTCGACTTACTGCCGGCAATGCGGACCAAGCTCTGGCACCGGTCAAACAGGGAACGGACAGCTTGTATCAGGGGGTCCAAAACCCCATATTCCCGGAGAACCCCTCACAGGATTCCCCGAGGGACACGGTCGAATGCCTTCTCCAAGTCCACAAAACACATGTAGACTCGTTTGGCAAATTCCCATGCACCCTCAAGGACCCTGCCAAGGGTCCAGAGCTGGTCCACAGTTCCACTACCGGGGCGACAACCGCATTGCTCCTCCTGGATCCGGGGTTTGACTATCAGGCGGACCCTCCTCTCTAGTACCCCCGAATAGACCTTACCAAGGAGGCTGAGGAGTGTGATCCCCCTGTAGTTAGAACACACCCTCTGGTCCCCCTTCTTAAAAAAGAGGGACCACCACCCCACTCTGCCAGTCCAAGGGCACTGCACCCGATGTCCACGTAATGTTGCAGAGTCGTGTCAACCACAACAGCCCCACAACATCCAGGGCCTTGAGGAACTCCGGGCGGACCTTGTCCACCCCCAGGGCCCTGCCACCAAGGAGCTTTTTGACCACCTCGGCAACCTCAGCCCCAGAGATGGAAGAGCCACCCCCGAGTCCCCAGGCCCTGCTTCCTCACAGGAAGGCGTGTCCGTGAGATTGAGGAGGTCTTTGAAGTATTCCTTACACCAATCCACAATGTCCCGAGTTGAGGTCAGCAGCGCCCCATCCCCACAATACACAGTGTTGACAGAGCACTGCTTCCCCCTCCTGAGACACCGGATGGTAGTCCAGAACCTCTTCGAAGACGTCCGGAAGTCGTTACCCATGGCCTCACCGAACTCCTCCCACGCCCGGGTTTTCGCCTCGGCGACCGCTGCAGCTGCATTCCACTTGGCCTGCTGGTACCTGTCTGCTGCCTCCGGAGTCCCACAGGCCAAGAAGGCCTGATAGGACTCCTTCAGCTTGACGGCACCCCTTATCGCCGGTGTCCACCAGCGGGTTCAGGTGTTGCCACCCCGACAGGCACCGACCACCTTACGGCCACAGCACCGGTCGGCTGCCTCAGTAATGGAGGCACGGAACATGGCCCACTCGGACTCAATGTCCCCCGCCTCCCCCGGGACATGGTCAAAGCTCTCCCAGAGTTGGGAGTTGAAGCTCCTTCTGACGGGAGACTCTGCCAGATGTTCCCAGCAGACCCTCACAATGCATTTGGGTCTGCCAGGTCTGACCGGCGTCCTCCCCCACCATCGGAGCCAACTCACCACCAGGTGCTGATCGGTTGACAGCTCTGCTCCTCTCTTCACCCGAGTATCCAAGACATACGGCTGCAAGTCCGACGATACGACTACAAAGTCAATCGTTGAACTACGGCCTAGGGTGTCCTGATGCCAAGTGCGCATATGGACACCCTTATGCTTGAACATGGTGTTCGTTATGGACAATCTGTGGCGAGCACAGAAGTCCAATAACAAAACACCACTCAGGGGGGCCATTCCTCCTGATCACACCCCTCTAGGTCTCACTGTCTTTGCCAATGTGAGCGTTGAAGTCCCCCAGCAGAACGAGGGAGTCCCTAGAAGGAGCACTCTCCAGCCCCCCCTCTAAGGACTCCAAAAAGGGTGGATACTCTGAACTGCTGTTTGGACCATAGGCACAAACAACAGTCAGGATCCGTCCCCCAACCCGAAGGCGGAGGGAAGCTACCCTCTCATTAACTGGGGTAAACTCCAACGTACAGGCACCGAGCCGGGGGGCAATAAGTATTGCCACCCCTGCTTGGCGCCTCTCACCAGTGGCAACTCCAGTGTGGAAGAGAGTCCATTCCCTCTCGAGTAGACTGGTTCCAGAGCCCACGCTGTGTGTCGAGGTGAGGCCAACTATATCTAATCGGAACTTCTCAACCTCGTGCACCAGCTCAGGCTCCTTCCCCACCAGAGAAGTGACATTCCACGTCCCCAGAGCTAGCTTCTGCAGCCGAGGATCGGACCGCCAAGGTCCCCGCCTTCGGCTGCTGCCCAACTCACAAAGAACCTGCCATATTATAGCATGTCAAAAAAAGTGCAGAAAAAGTTGACCATTTTTATGCCGAAAAACGACATAGTTTAGCATAAGGAAAAAGTGCCAAAAATGTTAAACTTTGGGGGAACTATAATGTTGTCCATCTTTACATACAGTCTATGTTCCCAGTCGATAAATCAGTGCTTGTTTTTCTCGCATACCTCCACAGAAATCTGCAGTTTGCTTGACGAATTAAAGATAACTCTGTATGCAAATGGCCCATCAACAGTAATTATCAACTGTGTTTTTTAGTCAATAGATTTTGCTCACCTGCCAAGAATTATCAGTATAATAAAAACTTTCATACCTGGAAAAAGAAGTCAAGGTGGAGATCTGGCACGACGGTACAGCTTTCCAGCATCGCCTTTATTGTGAAAACCAACATGTTTGGCTCATTATCTTCATCTGTGTGAAGAAAAGCATAACCATAGTATATCAAATCAACCACGAAGGGTACAATTTCATAATCTCCAAGTATTTGTACAGAAGATAAACAATGATTTGAACAGCACTTGGTTGGCCAAGATCTCTTTGTACACAAATGTGCCCCATCTTGCCTAATTTTTCTCAATAACTCTGATCCAAATTACAGGCTGAAACATGTGGGTATCAACCACAAACTTGTTTTGTACATCACAGGCATTGTTGCTAGGATTTCTTTTTTCATTCTTGGTAAAAGGCAGATAGGGTTAGCAATGACATTATATTTACAGTTAAAAGATTTGACTGTGCTTGTTACCTGTCCAGGCAGCTGAAAGAAGTGGTTGGCAGAGCTTTCTCTCGGGTCAGAGTGAGGGAGCGAGGCAGTCCAGGGCCTGTTGGATTACAGCAGGAACAAATCATTTTTATTAGTCATCATTTTCATTAATTGTTGAGTCCAAAAAATGGGTCACAAGGTCAGAGGTGAATGCTTGTTTTGTTCAACCAACAGGGCAAAACCCAAATATATTCAACTTGCAATGATAGAACAGAGAAAAACAGCACTTCCTCACGTTTAGGAGGAATTCTTTGATGTTTTTTATTGATAAACTACTTAAGCAGTTTCAATACTGTGCCTAATTTATGGTATCACTTCAATTTGTCCAACAATCAAAAACTGTACAATTAATAAAGATTTAATGGATAAACTCCTTTCATACATTTTTAGTTTCAAATCTTTTTGGAGGCTTTTATAAGTGAGGGGAGCAGAGCTCAAAAAAGCTTCTTTCCCAGCTCAGTCCGTGCACAAGGAACAGACAACAAATCTAAATCTTGAGATCGCAGACTATAGCTACATTCAGATCTCTGTTCAGTCAAACTGAAGGGCTGTTGACATGGCAACGGTTCTTGCATGAAACGTTAAACTTTTGAAACAGGGTGACAGAGTGTAATCTTGAAAACAACCCCTTAAGTCGCGTGTAAACTGGCAATGTGCGGATCCTATGAGAACAGTGACGCACTGGTGTTCTTCTGTGGTGTGACATTACAAAGTTACACTGCCAACCATCGGCTTGGCATACATACTACAGCGTTTTTGGTTGCTTTGGAGGATCTGTGTACACGAGGCTCGTTTCCACAGTGTTTTCACATGAATTAAGATTTTCTTTTAAAAACGCAAGAAAAGACTTTTCCGTTTTTAGTAGGTCTGTCATCGTGGCCTTAGTGAAGTGGTGTCTGCCTGATTTTAACGCTCTCAGAAGTAAAAGAGGGAATGAATCAGTTGAAACTTGTCATAGTGTGTAGGTGTTTTAATATTTCTACATGCTACACTATATTCTATGTATTTTTTATTGTGGTTACTGTTGTTTGTAACTTTTCTTATGCTGCTGTCTTGGCCAGTTCTCCCTTCAAAAAGAGACTGTTGATCTCAACAGGACTTAAACGGTTAAATATGGGCTAAATAAATAAACAAGCTTCATCAGGCTTTGAGAACAGGCACGTGAAGCCTCCAGCTTTACTCTGATGGTGAAGGTTTGTGCCTCAGAAACTGATGTGTAATTTGTGATTTTGTTCCCTTCATATCCACAGGTATGATGACTGCCTGGTGGTGCCCATTATTGAGAATACACCAGAGGAGAAGGACCTGAAAGACCGGATGGCTCGGGCAATGCAGGACTACCCAGACTCGTGCGCCGTCCTAGTGCGCCGACACGGTGTTTATGTTTGGGGCGAGTCGTGGGAAAAAGCCAAGACCATGTGAGCATTTACCTCCCAGCACTATTAACCTGTTTGGTCCGTTTATGACCAAGAATATATATTTGTACTGAGAGCATGTGTAACAAAGAAAACAGATTTAAAATCCCTACGGTGTATTTTTTTCCCTCAACACTGAAAATACTGCTTTATTTCGAAGGTGTGAATGCTACGACTACCTGTTTGACATCGCCGTGCAGATGAAGCAGTGTGGACTGGACCCCGCCGCCCACCCAACGGAGGAAAAAGGAATAGTTTGACATTCAGTGGTGCTTTTTAAAGAGACATTTGTTGCAGAAAGGTCAGTGGAGTTCAATCAGGAGAGCAGATTGTAATCATTTGCCTTTTCACGCCGGCCTGCTTCAAATTTGATGAAATTTGATGGTGAGGGCAGATCCAAGGTTGAAGGAGATTGAATGCCTGTGATCCGGAAGCACCTGCAGCTACGCTTGCAAAGCACTATGGGACAGATCTTGAATGAGCAGCCGGCAAATCAGGGTCCTCAGGTTCAAATGCTTCTCTATTCAAGTCTGACTGCACTGATAATATGGTGTCTGTGCAGGTCAGGCATGATCATACAGTGCATCTCTATTGATCTGCAGCAGTGATTAACTGCCTTTCCTTCAATCAATAAAAACTGATGGAATGTAAATTGTGTCTCAGAGTTTATTTTTTAAGGTTTCCCTTACCTTTACAAAAAAGTCCATTCGTCTTATTCTGCTCATCTGGAGCCGAGTCGCAGCGGGTGAAGCGAAGAGATGCAGCAACGTTTTTCCAGCTCCTTTAAAAAAACAAACAAAAAAAAAACGTTTTGTCATGTAAACAAATTTTCCCTTTGAAAGCAGTTCGTCATTTTCTGTGTTTAACTCTCAGAAAATCCTTATTAGTGACACCTCTCACTTACACACTGTATTTAAGTATAATTTTTTTGACGACACACTGTACTATGGCAGTTTAAACATGCAATTATTTAATTTTTTCATAGCACATTTTACATGATTTTATTCTTTTTTCAACATACTATGCTATGGCCTTTTTTTGACATATTTTACTATGGCACTTTTTTAAAAAATACTATGTGTGACTGACTTTTTATACATACTATAGCCTACTATGGCTTTTTTTGGGATAGCATACTGTGAAATGGTAACGACAAAGTATGCGTTTACATTTTTATGGACATGGTATACTGTGGCTTTTTCGGCATACTATACTATGATTTTATGAGTTTTTCGACGTACTGCACTGTGGCATTTTTTTCAACATTCAGCTAAGGCTATTTTACCATGCTATACTGTGGACACTTTTTTGGTGTACTGTGCTATGTTTTTACGACTTATATCAACATACTATACTACAGCATTTTTTTCTGGATACTATACTATAGATTTTATGGACATATACTAAATTATTTTGACATAGTATACAGAGACTTAGTATCGAAATACTTTTTTTTGACACACTGAACTATGGCTTTTACATACTGTACAATGGTTGTTTGAGCGTGCCATTTTGTGGAATATTTTTGGTATATTGTACTATGTATTTGTGCTTTTTTTTTTACATACTATACTAGGATTTGTTGTGGACATAGTATACTATGACATTTTTTGTGACACACTATATTATGGAAATTTACACATGCTACTCTACATTTTATGGCATACTTTACTATGTTTTTAGTACCTTTTTCGAAATTCAACAGTCTTTTTTTTCAACATACAGCTAAAATGTTTTAAAAAGTTTTTGTGTGGAATTTCTTTTTGGCATACTGTACTATGTTTTTATGACTTCTATCAACAAACTATACCATTGACATTATATTTGGGCATTTTTGGACATAGTATACTGTGACTTAGTATCGACATTCGACATACTGTACTATAACATTTATTTTCAACATACTATATTTTGGCAGTTAAACATGCTATTTTTATAGCAAACTGTACTGTGATTTTATTGCATTTTTGACAGTATAATGGCTGTTTTGACATGCTATAATATGACTTTTTATGACATAATATAGTATGACTTTTTAATCAACATTGTATACTTTTTACTATTTACATTGTATGATTTTATTACTTATTCGACATATTGTTCTATAGCTTTTTTTAACATGTTATTTTGTGAAATTTTTTTGGCATGCTGTACGATGTTTTTAAGACTTCTGTTGACATATTTTACTATGGCTCTTTTTTGACATTCTCTACTATGACTTTTCATCAAAATACTTGTCAAAATACTTTTTACTTATTCGACATACTTTACTATAGCTTTTTTAACATGCAGCTAAGGCTGGTTTAACATGGTATATTGTGGATTTTTTTGACATACTATACTATGACTTGTTTAATGGCATATGATTTTTATCAACATAGTATACTACACAGTTTATTTTACAGATACGCTACATAATTAATTTTCTTCTGCATACTATACTATGGCATTTTGGGGCATTCTATATTATGGGAATTTCAACATGCTTTTCTTTTAAAAAATATTTATGGCACACTAACCAATGATTGTTTTCCTTTTTTCTACAGACTATACTATGTGACTCCTTCATGGCATACAACAAAATTTGTTGTTTTTTTTAAATAGACATAGTATACTGTGTCATATTTTTCAGCATACTGTACTGTGGAATGTTTTTCAACAGATTTACAACACAATGGATTTTTTTTTTTTTTTTTTTTTTTTAATATTATACATTGTCACTGCAAAATGTCACGGCAGCTTTTTCCCCTCTGCACCTCTGCACACAGTACCTGTAACACAAGGCCCAGATATTTCAGTTCCAAATAGATATAACACAAATACCATTTTTCACTTTTCGTAAACACTGTATTCACACAAGTGACTGGTCATATTGTCCAACACACCTCGGCAAAAATAACCCCGCGCTGCATAAAGGGACCCTCGCTGTGTCCATGAACATCACCCACACTACCATTTCAGCACCAGGCGGGTGCACTGGGTGCAGGGATCACACGACAACGCCTGTAGATCCTCACGCTGCATGCCTCCAGTTGTCTGCATACTCATTTCTCATGAAAGCCGGCGTTGCTCTTTTAACAAGCTCCCTCTGCTGCTAACATCCCCTGCTTCCACCACTGTGCTCCCTCAAAACAGACTGCTGTGAAATATGCTGCAGGCTTATTTGAATTTAAAAAAAAAACAAAAAACCGACAAATATACAAAAAAACCAAAAATATTCTTCCGTGGTTCACCATCACTGCCAAGATTCCCCATATTTTGATTAATGAGGAATTCTGGTAAACTCATCTGCTGTTCAGTGATTTTCTGAGGAATGATCTGTAAAAAGCTGACAAATGACTGTGTTAAAAAAAGAAAAAAAAAAGCCGTAACTAAAGAATTCAGCATTGTCAAAGGCAGACTATCCACCCACACTCAAAACCAAATATTATGTGTATTATATATTCCAATATGCACACCATTATGCATTTATATTAATATTTATTACCTGTCAGACGGCAAAGTTCAGCTACAGACACATTGGTAATGGAATATGAAGCCAAAGACGCATCACGTGATACGAAGGCTCAGGAGGGCGCTGTAGCAAGTCGTCCACACTGTGGAATGAGGCCAGCTGGGCTCAGACACTTTTTCCACAAATACCTGAAGACAGAGGAAAGAAAGAAAGAGCTCAGGGTTAAAGTGCAAAAGCACAGAAACAAAGAAGCAAAAACATTTTCAATGACAAGTTGAGCATTTTTATACCTTAGCAGCAGGACGGGGCATTATGGAGAAAACCAAATATCACAATATTTTTGACCAATACCTTGATATTGTGACTATATTGTAGGGTTTACTATTGGTGCTTTTAAATGATGAGAATTTTGATAAATAATTATTGGTAATGTAGTTATAATGACTAATTGGGTAAAAGCAAATAGTAGAGGAGCTAGAACAGTGTGGTAAGTTAATAAAAAAAACATCTCTTTACTGTAATGCAGCCTTTAAAACCAGTAGAAGAAAACACTGACTTACTTACTTATAATATCTAAAATCTAGTCTCATATCATGATATTGATATAATATCAACATATTGTCCAGCCGTACTCAGCAGTTTTCTGAGCGTTCACACAACAACCTTTGGGCAGTTGGGGTGGGAAAATTGTCAACAACCTGTGTCATAAAAATATATATACACAGACAGACACACACACACACACACACACACACACACACACACACACACACACACATTTATATACTGTTCTACGAGCAGTTGACTGAGGTCGAGCTAATTTTAACTACTTCATATGCACTGTTGTATCATTTAAATCTGTTATGATTAAGTGAAATCATGTCATATGTTCTTTGATGAAACTCTTCATCAGATAAGTAAAAGGTAAACTGTCTCAGATAAATGTAGAAAAGGAAAAGTACAATTTTTCTCTTTGAAATATAGTATGTTAGAAATATAAAGTGGTGTTAAAAGAAATAATCAACTTCAAAATTGTAAACAAGTTACAGGTCTTGCACAGATTTATTCTTGGTTTCCTGCGGAGTATTTTTTTTTAACCTTTTTATTCATTAATATTTTATATGTATTTATTTTCAAAAATCATCAGGAAAATCATTCAGCATGGTTGTTGGACCCCAAGGATGCACACTGTGCATTTTGGTGAGTAACACTAAATATGTTTTGTCTGTAAGAAAACTACTGAGCACCTTTACACTAAATATCTGCCACTGCATTTTTAAATTCAACACAATAATCGAACTCACACTGATGGCAATCATTAAAACAAATATAAAATAATACTAAGATGAGGATATGCTATATGCCAGTGAACAGCCACAGATGGAGCAGCAACAACGCACCAACTACTGACCGTACGTACACACACGTACGGTGCTTTCAGTCACAATGAACTCATTTAGCACCAAAGTAACCAGCATGTTCCTCCAAAACCTTATTGCTATCAGACTCTTTTCCTGGCACAAAAATGTAAACAAATATTCGCCCTTTGGCACTTCTTTCCCCTCCCCTGTTATAATCTCTCGTCAGAGCCAGCCCTTACTTCCTGTAGGCCGTCCATGACAGACGCTACGAGAAACCCTTCTTCAGATTTTTTTTTGCTCCCCGTTTGCGCTTCTGTTTGAACTCCCTCAAAAAAGCTTATTTTAATTCATGTTTGTTCATAAAAATTTAAATGGTATACACAGTGTGTTGCCTGGATAGAGAAGAAATCACATCACTGTTTTTGATCCTCTTCTCCTTCATCACTACAGCCATTAGCAGTCTTTTTTGGAGCACATTATCAGCTGCTGCGCAGGGCATCTCATTATAAGCGTTGCAGAAAATGTTATTTTCCCCAGCCTTTTCAATCAATTGAGGGATGTGTAACTGTTCAAGTGCTGTAGTGGCGCCTCTCAACCCATAAATTATGTTCAAGTTGTATTAATGTGTTTGGCACCCATGTCTCAGGAGAAAAGGAACACTCATTGCTGCACCATATTTTTTTATGATATTGATTAAAGTGTAAATGTGTTTATGATTTTTAGCTTCAGTAAAAGCCTTGTGACAGGCCAAATGGTGACATAAATTAATATTATTGACATTCAGACACAAGTGCCATAAGCTTATGTGTGTCCACCACTCAGCCAGCGGCTGCACATCCACACAAATAACGGTTGAAGCTAACTAATGTATCTCGGGGTCAACATTTAAAAGATCACTTTTGCATTTTGACATTCTAACACGGCTCCTTTTTGACATCCTGTTCTTTTTTTTGGCATTTTGCCTCATTAGATAGTTCTAACAAGGGAGTTTTAGAAAATAATAAAAGAGAGGAGCCAGCATGATGAAAGTGGTGGATTTGAGAGCAGAACATTGCAGTCACATGGTACGATATGTTCCTCAGCTCACTGACTCACTAGGATACATTAGATTTGGTTCTCAAATTTAGTAAATTGTCACTTGGCACTTATTTTCAATAATAGTGGGTTCGAAATAATCTGCTTTAGCCCCCTTGAGAAATTTAGGGAGAAGTGTGTAGGATTTATTGGCATCTAGCGGTGAGGACTGCAGATTGCAACCATCTGAAACTTCTCCCATGTGCCAGGCGTGAACTCCCACGAGGCTTCCCTCAGTGTTCATTGTTTATGAGGCTTTTAACCGGGAGCCGAATTATCCACACTGCCTTTCCAAAAGGAACGGCCCCTGTGATTTAAATCAGTAAAACTCTGAAAACAGCAGTTTGACGTTACAAATCTGTTTCTTCTATGTTGGAGTGGACTGTCTACCCAACACCTGCTAACATGGCTCACATTTTATCTCTGGTAACTTAAGATTCAGACATTCGGGAGGTTTTTACCGGGAGCCGAATTATCTGCAGAGCACTCCTCCTCTCAAAAACAAACAGACTCAGGGTTTTAAAATGGTAAGAACACTGAATAAATCAGTTTCATGTTAAAATCTGTGTTTTTCCAATGCTGTTTGGCCCATTTGCAAAGCACCTGATGAAGTCTGCACACATTTTTTCTCTGCTAACACAAAAGATCCAGACATTCGGGAGGTTTTAATGGGAGCCAAATTATCTGCAGAGCTCTCTTCCTCTCAAAAACAATCAGACTTGGTTATTCAAACCTGTAAAAAGACTAAATAAAACACTTTCATGTGTTTTTTTTTTTTTTTCAGTGGCGTTTGGCTTGTCTTGGAGGGGCTGCTAACTACAGAGGCAAACACAAAAATGCAATAATCCCTGTCAAGAGCCAGTGTTTGGTTTGTCTGCTCTGAGATTCTGTAGAGACATGGCAGATTTTGTGGATGAGGACCTGCTTGCTATGTAGATATTAACGGCTCATTGTGAGGTTTAAAAAACATGACGGTTCTGATGTTTATGCTCTCTGTTCCCTTGTGTATCTGGGTTTTGTATGTGTGGTATAAAAAGCTAGCGGGTGTCTACATTTTCCTTGGGATTCATAAAGTATCTATGAATCAATCTATAAATCTATATATGAATCTATGGACGAATCTATGAACGAATCTATGTATGAATCTATATATGAATCTATCTATCTATCTATCCATCCATCCATCCATCCATTTATTTTCAGGTGATAATATACAAAAAAAACAACAAATTTTTATATAATATTTCTTTTCTGCCAGTATATCACATTATTACACACTATATCTACACACCGGACCTTTAAGTATATTTTTTTTACCAGGAGAACAATAATGCATTTTACACAATGAAGCCCTGAATATAAAAAAAAAACACTCCACAGAAGCATTCGAACATGGCAGCCCTTCATTAGTGATTAACAGGCAGCCTGTCACCAACAAAGCAATATGGATTTTCTTCTCTAAGCCGCGTCTTTAGAGGGGAGCGAGTGGGCGGCAACCACATCCATGTGATTGACCAACATTCATGTCATTCAAGCCTACCCTCTTACAAACACACCTCATTTTTATGCTTTCAGTCAAAATGTATCTTGCAAAAACACCACCAATACACACCATTATCCTCAAACCAACATCTACTTATAGGAGCCACAAATTAAAAATCCATTGAAAAATGGAGCCAGCTCACTGAAAGCATCATCTTTCACACCATGTTTAGGCCTTCACATTTTTTAAATCATCACCATAAACCCACTGCTAGTAGCACTGAAGACTGCACTAATGTGTTTTTTTTATTTTTGTTTTTTTATAGTCACTTCAGTTTCAACTTGTGCAATAAACATTATGGAAGACTGAGACTGCACTCAGGGAACTTTGAGTGAAACGACAGTATCAGTAGAAAAACTGCCCTTTTTCAGTTCATTGTTAATTTTTTTTCAATAAAAGGATATTGGAAATAATTTCCCCACATTTTTAAAAAAAAAATCAACCTGCTATTTGTTTTACTCCAGCAGACTGGAGCTCGACTAGACTATCTGTTTATCACAAGAAATGTTATTGTATATTACATAATTTCCTCATATCCTGCAGCCCTAATGATATTTCATGTAGTCTCACCATTATAATCCCGCCAGATAAAACAATGAGCAGTCAATTTCCAGCAACCATGCTCAGTAATCTCAGCGTTCACTACTTTCACTGCTGAAAACAGCAAACAATCTGATTTAGCAACTAGCCGGTGGAAAAGTTGCACACAAAACCAACGCAGTACTTACAGCCAGTGGTGGAAGAAGTAATGTTGCTTAAGAAAAAGTAAGTATAATCAGGAGCATGTACTTAAAGTATTAAAAGTAAAAGCACCCATTGCATAAAAATCTTTAAAAATAAATAGAAGTTCTATGACTTTTCTAGGTTTTTTCTGACTGTGGGAACTCTCAATAGAGCCATAAGAAGTGGCAATAATCAATGACACGCTCTTTCTCTCTCAGTATCTCCCTCTTGAGTGCGTGACTGCTCACTCGTTATCTACTCTCACACACTTTACATGTAGTTTACATATTTTTTATACTTCAGATTTGTGTGTGCTGGGCCACTCAGAGGTTGCTTCCGGGCCGGATGTGGCCCACGTGTCACCAATTGAATAGCCTGGGTTTAGAGTGGTTTTTGTGCATAAGTTATCCAGGTAGTTCCATCAACTTTTAAGAGTTTTCTGTAATTTGAGCTGAAAAATGAATTTGGAAGAAAAGCCAAACGCAAATCCAGTAGAGTGGATTAATTAACTGCTGAAACACTGAGAAAAAAAACACTACATTTACCTACTACTAATGATCATTAAAGATTAAACATGTGATGGATGTCCCTATTTGCAAGTAAAATCACACATTGCATTTGGGTAACTAAAGCTACAATAAATGCAAGCCCATAAATGCAGCTTTTTAGACTATAAAAATAATCATAATATATATATATACAGCAAACAGATAAAAGACTATGTATCTGCATAACGTATCTTCACTAACTGTAGCTGTTTGGTGTTGCTGGAAACCTTTTATTGTCACTCACTAATCACCTTGCAAACACACATCAAGCACTTATAAATTACTGATTGTGCTAATTAAAGTGCACTGACAAAAGAGGATTAATTTCGGCGAGCCACCAGGTTACAAAACAAAACTAAATGAGGACTTTAGGCAAAGAGCTGCTGCAGGTTCAGGTCGGCACGGAGACTTTAGCCTCTCTATCAGGTTTAATTTACTGAGCCGCATGCCACGTAATCTAACTCAGATAGCGGGCTAAATAAGCCCAGTAAAGCATATAAATCAAGCTAAGTGGCTGCAGCTGATGTGAGCCGCAGCTACACAAACAAAAGGTCTCTTGCCACGGTCCGCGCTGCTACAGGTTTCTAGCTACAGTTGAAGAAAAATGAATCGTCTACTTTTTGCTTATGTCCTCTGCAAAGCAGTAATGGTTTGATGTCTGCCAAATTCCAATGTGAATCAGCCTCCTCAGCAAACTTATCAGACCAGCAGCAGCACTTTGCTCTGGGCCGTCTTCTTCCCTTAATCCTTTCACCCGGGCCTCACTTTGTTTTCTTGCCTGCTCTGACTTTGCTGATAGAGATGTAAAGAACCTCAATCCACTTCCCTAGAAAACCTCTGTTTGCTCCCCAAAATACCATTATTTCTGTCTAAACTGTAGATGGATGCAGTTTCAAGTCAAGCTTTCAAAAACAGCCCAGAGTGCCTCGTTCTTTTTTGAACCGCATGAATATCACATACATAAAGAACACTTTAAAGAGCCTCTTTGACTCTTGAAGTGGTATGTTCATTGAGCCCGAGCTTTTTAATGTATGATTCTGCATGCAGATCTAAGAGCTTAAAGGAGCTCTGTGTGACATTTAGAGTGTATGTGCTGTGTGGACACGCAAGTCTCAACAAGGAGGTGACAGCTAGGAACTAATGGTGCTAACTCCATAAACAGTGCTGGACCATAGACTGTATATAAAAATGGATGGCATGACAGCTCCCCCAAAGTGAGGTCATTCAATCTGGATCGCCCCCTGGTGTCTGACTGCAGTATAGGTCATAAAGCCCGCCGCTCACTGAAGGTGGTTCTCATCACTCTGATGTTTGTTCAAGTGTTTGTTTTCGTGATAAGTTTGTTTTTAATGAGTTATTAAATTATACAAAAGGGGGCTTTTCTGCCATGATTGACAGCCATGACAGCCAATCCGTGCGCTCACATTCAATGGAGCTGCTCACGATTGGTCTGACCGATGTTCGGGCGGGAACTCCCCCACCGCGGATATCGTTATTGAGCAGATGCAGGGCTCCCAATAACATGACCCTTGCAAAATGGCAATGCTCGTATCGGGGATATTTTAACTTCACTTCAGCGTAGCGAGGGGAGTGGGGGCGCGTCGTCCATCTTTATTTACAGTCTATGTGCTGGACAGTGCTGATAAAGCTAACTGTGTTGATGCCATCCTATCAGCTGTAAATGCCAGCAGACTTTGCAAGTTACAAGCAATCTGAAGTTTGTACTCGAGCTGCAAGTCAAGTCCCAAGTTAAGACAGGTGAGGTAAGTGAAGGCTCAAGTCAAGAGTGATGACTCATCGCCTCAAGTCTTAAACTTTGAGTTTTGAGTCCTGAACAAGTTATCATGTGCTCTTCACTACATGTAATGCCATTTCAACAACATTGTAATATGCACTAACACACACAAACGTCTGGTCTGACCTACCACAACAAACTACAGAGAGGATTATATTATATAACACACACACACACACACACACACACACACACACACACACACACACACACACACACACACACACACACACACACACACACACACACACAGAGCATGACTTAATTCTCAGCTCAGGTCGCCGTTACTCCACTATATCTTCACATAGCAAATTGTGGTTTGTTGTTATATTAATTCTCTGAAGGTCGCACACACAACCATTAAAAAGTCATCTGCTCTTATTTATGTGGATACTTTATTAGCTGGATTCTTCAGTGGGTTTAATAAGATAACGATAACATTATTGTGAAACATCTGCTTGTTGCGAAGATATTTCACTCAGGGTCAAAGTGATGGACTCATCAACCGCCTAACTTCACCATCCCTGGAGGTACGCCACAAGCACGGCTGATAATAAATGAATGAATTCAATGCTGATCGCGGCGTGAATGCACATGCACAATTAGAGGAAAATAAAATACACCCTGGCGCATATTGCTGCTGAATCTATTTTTTATGTAGGTTAAATCACACAATAACAAACTGTGAAAACTAAATCTCTAGAGCATTAATGTTCCGTGTATGTGTTTGTGTGCACTGTCATCACGTTTATCAGATAAAGTGCCGATGTGAGCATTGCTTGAGAAATAATGTCACTGTCTGTCTCGGTAATGCGGCTGCTGTCATGGCAAGGCAGCTTAATTTGTACAGCACATTTCATGCAACCTCTCAATTCAAAGTACTTTACAGGGGAATAAAATATCACATATTAAAGGATAGAGACTTGCAATAAAAGAGTACAGAGAAAAGATTTTAAAAAAGGTCAATTTTCTATTTAACTCTTTGAAACCTGGAAAACTGATTTTCTTGTGCTACATTAAGATGCTGTTTACAAGTTTTTTGACTGCTTATCAAATTGGTTTTATTTCTTACAAACACACATAACTAACTATAAAACACATAACGGTGTGTATTAAAAGTGCTGTTACAGAATTATTATTGTTATTATTAATCAGTTTTTCTTTTTCTGTGCTGATTGTTCGGAAATTTTATTCTGCTTTTTAGTTATTTCTTGCTAATTTAGGGTAGGGTTTAAAGGGGTTACAAAAATCATCATTAAAAATAGCAAAGGAGCAGACAAGAGGTGCAAAGATAAAAAAAAAATATTAAGAAAACAAAAACAATTTTAATGGATTTAGGAAAATAATTTCCATCAATCTTTAATTCAATCCTCTCTTGAGTTTGTCTGCAGGTTTTTGTTAAATCCCAAATTATATATAGAAAAATAAAACATTTCGTTGGAAGCAGTGAATGGGGGAAAAAGTATTCTTATACTGAGGGATTTATATTTCAGTGACATACTGAAATCATACACAGCACTGGTGCAGCAGTTTCCTCAGCAGCAGTTTTGCAGATATCTTCAAATGAGACATCTTCTATCTAAAATCTTCGGTTCCACTACAACAACCGCGCCAATCCCGATGTTCTTTCTTATGTAGTAAAGGTGTCTGACATGAGGCCGTCTCCCTGTCTCTTATAAAGTCCAACAGAGGGCTAATCTGAAGTCAGCCTGCATGGGAGGCTGATCTCAACCTCTGATTCACAGAGGGAGAACGGGCCGACGTCTTTAAGAACTGTAAGATACCATCAAACCCAGCAGTGAGAATAAAGGACAGGGTGTACTGTTACCCTCTCAAGGTTACAAAGGGTGAAATTAAAGTGAAATTTTACCCCCCACAATCAAAAATACACATTCCTCCTCTGACCTGTAGTGCTATTTATCAGTCTGATTTTTTGGGTTTGAGTCACAGGATTGTTGCACTTTTGTCTGAGGTGAACGTACCGATAACACACTGGATCCTCAAAACAAACAGGAAGAAAGACGAGGACACAGATTTACCATGTCAGGGTGATTTATTCTCTCAAAATCCAAAAAGAGAGAGCAATTTACAGGGGCGGTCCCTTGTTTGCCTGTGATAGAAAACACACAGTTAAACATAAAATACCAAATACCAGCATTTTACCAACACAGATGAGCTCATAATAAAATAAATAGTAATTTAAGTCAAAACAAACAATATATGCCAATGATGATTGGAGGTAAAAATCACGTCACCTTTAACGCAGGTTTTTATGGGCTCCTCACAGCCTGTCGGTGTGTCTGCAGAGCAGAGTGGATCTGAAGCTCTGCATCAAACCTCACCTTTACACTCTTCCTATGCCCTCATGGTCACATGGTTACAGATATCCGCCGTAGAGATGTTGGCACTCTCTTTACTATAACTGAACTAGATGGCGCTCAGCTAATGGTGCTCAAAGAACCAACAAGAAAAATATATTTGAAAAACTCAAATTTTTCACAAATCATGATCCTTGTACTCAAGATAATTCACACACTTTGTGAGCAGTTTCACGTAAGAATTATTTGTTGTCTTCTAAACATCTGCCAACCGCATCATCGCACAGAAGGAAGCATGCATCTGCTCACTGACAGGCTCGTGCTCGTGACGGCTGAAGACGTAAACTGTTGTCTAATTTAATAAAGTAAGAGTACTTTTTTTTATAGTACTTTAGTATTTTTTTAGATTATGTGTACTTAACTTGAGTTTTTATTTTTCTATCAACTTTCATGACACTACATTTCCTAAATGAAATGTATACTTTTTTCACTACTTTTCCCGAAGCGTTTTAGTGACTTACTAAGGAACAGGGAGCCAAGTGAAGAGAGGCGGACCCGAACGGTTAATGAAGCAATGGGAGGGGAGGAAAATGGGAATTTGTTTTTTAAATCATTTAAGTCGCAAAACTGACCTTGTTTTTCTTCAAGAATAAAGTGCGCTCCATTTTTAAGGAGTTTTTCTCAACTTCATGATTCTCAAAATTCAGACCGCTGGCTTTTTTATTACCAGCATTTACTCATACTTTACTTTTAATATCTAAATACATATGATACAATTACTTTTGATACTTAAAATAAATATCAGATATTTTAAGACTTCTCTTCGAGTAATATTATAATATACAGGTATATATATAGGTGACTAACCCTTTAAAAACTGAGGAAATATGCTCGATTTCTTTCAAAAACACGGAAAAAAGGCAATAAGCAACTTACCAAGAAATTATTATATTAGTAAATAGTTACAAGAAAATAACCTTAAATTAACAATAAATAAATAAATCAAATAAGGGAACAAAAACACGAAATGACCCAAAGAAATGTGCTAAAAAAATTGTTTTTCTAATTTATAATGTTTAATAATGTATTTTTTGATATTGTCCCCTTGTTGTTTGATAATTTTCAAAGGATTCTCTCTCTCTTTATTTTAGCTAATTTTCATGTAATATTCTCGTCACCTTGCGAATATTTTTTTCAATTTGCGAGACATTTCTCGCCAAGTTCCTGATTAGGTTTCAAAGGGTTAAATGCTTGTGAAAGGCACCTGAACGCAGCACAAGAAAACTGATGTTGATCCAGGTTTCAAAGGGTTAACTGCTACAAAAGTCATTTCCTGTAGATATCAGGACCATTTCTCAAGTTTGGCTTTCAGGCACTTCATCCACCAATAGATTACAGGTAAGAGGAAAAAAAACAATCCTGATTTTGGGTGTGAACTGTCCCTTTAAGGGACGTCCTAAATATCTGGCAGTTGGCGAGTTGGTACACTCCTCCATATGTTGCGATCCTGCCCGATCAGAAAATGAAATCCCTAAATTACACATCCCCATTCTGCCCAAGCCTGTTTGTTCTGGGTGCTCCTCCCCCTCAAAAAGCTCCCTGCGGTGCAGGCAGATTGGCTCCAGACGTCTCCGAGGAACGAGCTCATAGTCACAGACTGGAAGGAGATCACTCTGCCGCCAATCTCATCATTCATTTTCTATTAATCAGAATTTTTGTTTTATCAGTGTCAGACTCAGTGTTGTCTGCTGCTCAGCCTTTGAATTGGGTAACCTTGTGTGTATTTCATCTGTCTCTCAGCTCTTACATATTAGATATCTGATGTGCTGTCTTTTCCTGTTTGGAATTTATTAATTTATTTTTTTGTAATTCATATTAAATAAAAATGTTTTTTATTGTTTTCTAAATTACTGAATTATAATGTTGGATTTAGAGAGATACAGCCTGTATTTTTGGTTTTACGATAGGGGAGTAACCATTAAATGAGAGATATTTGTGCATTTATTTTACTTTTGTTGCATTTTAACTTGAAACCTGGAACAGCATCACTTTTTTTGTGCTGTATTCAGATGCCTTAAAATGTTAAATCTTTGCGAGCAAATTGGTTTGATTTTGAGGGAAAAAGCAGTAAGGTACTTGGCAAAAAATGCTGTCCAAATTGCAAGAAAGTAGTTGATCTAGAAAATTATTATTATTTCTTTAAAGCTTGGAAAAATGTCCAGAAAAAGTATTTTTTAATACTCGTCATAGTTATATATCCACATTATTTTTAAGCACATATTTTGCTTGTTTTGTCTGTTTTTTTACTTTCCTTTTTAAGCTAATTTTCAGGGGTTTTTTGGGGGGTTTTTTTTAAACTTTTTTTAATGTGGTTTTTTTTTTTTTTTTTTTAGCAATTTCTTACTTTTTTGGGTCATTTCTTTATTGCCTTCCTCCCATGTTTATGAACAACAATGAACAAAATCAAGCCAATTTGTTTTGGTTTCAAGGGTTAATTATCAGATGATCATTTTTTGTACAAGAGTGATTCTGCACATAATTCACATATTATCTGGAGGAAAGGACACATGTCATTAAAATCAAAAGAGTTTATCCTCTTGGGGTCATAATGTTCTCTGCAATTTCAGTGGCAATCTGCCACACAAACTAAAATTAGGTTATGAGGAATCATGCGTGCAGAGTTGATATATTTGGAAAAAAATATAGAAAAAAAACAAACATCATGGGGCACCAAAACATTCAGATTCCTCCTGGGGAGCATTATTATCCACAGCTAATTTGATGGAAATCCAGTTGTTTTGGGGGATATTTTGTCATGCACTACAATGTTAGTCAACACTATAGCATTTCAGTATGCAGGAAAAGTAGGTTTTGCATAAACTGTAGGTTGGTGTGTTTTTCAGTGTAGATTACTGTAATATTTTACCGAGCAAGTGGACCAAATGTTAAATAATAAAAAATAAAAAATAATAAGCATTTACAGATGGCTTTTTATGAGGTTTTCTGTCAGTTTGTTTATTAAGTTGTACAGCGGAACTGGACAGAAGATGTCATAAATCAAGCATCAGTGAATATTAAATTTTGATTCCTTTTTCTACGGAGGAAGCTCAAAAATAGCTCCATTTAAACCGGTGTGATGTGCAATGAACAATAACCACCTATTATGAATATTTTATCGGTTGACTGCGTTTACATGGTTGCGTTTTATATTTGAGTTTAGTATTCTTTGAGGAGATGCCCGCGTGTCTGACTTCAAACACGTGGAGTTCATTATAACTTTGGCTTTGAGAACACAGCTTTGACTGCAGCTTTGGTTTCTCTCAGCAGAGGCCTTTTTCCCAAAGGGTCTGAACAGATCCTCAAACGAATGGATTGGACAAGAGAGATCATCAATAAAAACTCTGAATTAATATTACCTTTTATGTGCAAATGTGTATGCATGGCAGCCTTTTATTTTAATTATATGTACAACATCCCTCCTTTCTTTAAGAGCACTGAACATACAGCAGAAGTAAGGAGAGGGGATGTGTAGCACAGATTATTAGCCAGACTTATCACTGATTGATAATAATTTCTCTAAATCCTAATATCCAAGTGACATTCAGCCCCCGAACGACGCAAAGTCATAAATAATGTTTATCCTGCAGACTTCAGAACAGGCGGTAAATTTAATTCTGAATCCAAGTCTGCAACATTAATTCCTACAAAGAAATGCTGCTAAATAATGTCTTTCAACAAGTTCTCAGACATGTATGACCACATGGGCTGTTCCTGCTCTGCAAGGCGGGGAAATTCATCTTGCTTTGCTAAGAGGCCGCTTCTGTAAAAAGACAGAAGTTCAGGGCCAGTCGCAGCAGCCTCATCCATTTCTAGGATTTTAGGACATCTCTAGGATTTTAGGACATTTCTAGGATTTAAGGACATTTCTCTGATTTTAGTACGTTTCTAGGATTTAATTTTTTTTTGCCAATTTTAGAAAATGTTTCAGCTTTGAAGACATCTCTAGGATTTTAGGACATTTAAAGGATATCAGGACATCTCTAGGATTTGGGGAATTTTATGATGTTTTAAGGATTTTTGGGCATTTCTGGGATTTGAGGACATTTCTAGGATTTTAGGACGTTTCTCTGATTTGAGGATGTGTCTCAGATTTTAGGATGTTTCTAGGATGTTAGGACATTTCTCAGATTTTACAACGTCTCTAGGATTTGAGGACATTTCTAGGATTTTAGGACATTTTTTCTGATTTTAGGATGTTTCTCAGATTTTAGGGCATTTCTAGGATTTTGGGACATTAAGAGCTTAGCTAGGACTCTGTCGGTGGGTGGGTGAGATCCTCCACTGGCATGGTTTTGATAAACAAGCTCTTTTTTGATGCTGTTTCATACTCTCTGACACCTTATGTAAATTAAAAGTTTCAGTGTGAAAGACTATATTTTAATTGTAAATTAGAAATGGTTGGGTGGTCCGTCCAACACACTGTCAGAGCCAGATTTGGCCTGAGGGTTTGTAAGTTGAGTATCACTGCTCTGAGGGCTCATTTATGCACATTAGATGTGTATCAGGACATGGATGGAGCTTCTGTGTCTACTCTGCATTGTTTTGTTCATATTTGCACACGTTTTCTTAAAATTTACAGTTCTGGATGTAATGTAGCAGTATCACCAGAGATTGTGAAGGCAGTGTCATGCAGTTCAAGATACAAGATACAACTATGAGAGCGAACTCAGAAAAAATGACCGAATGGACTAACTAATTCATATGAACATTGCTAAGTGGTGCATGTAGCCAAACAAGCTAGCCTTCTCTCTATGGGCCCATCGGGCTCTCACTAATTTCTGGTTCAGTCCTCCGCTAACTTCAGCCAAAACAAAACAATTTGTCCATTCAACTCCTCCAAACAGGTCATTTCACAGAGGTTGTGATGCAATAAAAAACATTATCCACTGATTTACAGACATCTCACGCTGGGAAAAAGTCTTTCAGGGCCCAGTGGTATCATATGACTGACCCCGAGCTTTAATTAAACTTTTGACCACTCTGTCAAATTGGTTTCAAATCCAAGCACTGTCCCTGGGGTTTATTATACACCTGACTTACTGCTTTGCTCCTGTCATAGGTAAAACAACGCTTCAGATCGCTACCTACAAGAAACGTACACACGTGTTGTAATAGGTTGCTTGGTCACATTTTGGAGAAGGTCAGTCTCTGATTCTGATAGAAATCGAAGCAGACAATGTTCTCCAGAAGCACGCCACTAAAAAATATATTAATCTCATAAAATGATGATGTCATGGTATAGCCTGGGTTAAATTAGCTGATGTTAAATATTAGCCTGACAGACTGTATAGGTCACTTCATTAAGAGTCCCTATAGGCAGAGTTACGATGTTGGATTGTCCTTGAAAGCATTGAGGCACAGTGAAAAAGATGTCTGACTTGACAAAGATTAAAATGGATTATGATCATAAATTCGTATTCTTACATTCTTCATCTTCCATGCAAGTGTAGTCATAAATGTGCTAATATGACTATGAGTAGCCCTGCTGACATTTTACATGGTATTAGTGTGAAAATGTGAAACATGCAAATCTCAAGTCTTTTATTAGCGCTGAATCGAGGCGCTTCAATAAGGAGTTATATAAGCATTGAGATCTTTAATCCTAAAAAACTAGTGTAGATGCTTTAGATTGAGACTTTAATACTGCTGCTTTTAATTATAATAATTACATTCCTAATAATAATATTAACTTCATAATACCTTGCTAAACAGAGGCTATTTACTTTACTATGACAAATAAAATACAGAGACGAAAGACAAGGGGCATCATTAAAGAACCACAACTATTACGCACAGCAATAACCCATTACATATTGCACATGTATCCAATGATAATACTAGAGTCAATTGTGCAAATACTACCTGTTTTATGTTGTGTTATTTTAAAATTGTATTTTAACCTCCTCCGTGACCATGCACGCGTATTGCTTTCTACACTTAATTAAATCTTAATTGCAGTTCAAGTAAATTATAGTGTTGTTAATTTGGCTGTTTGTTTGATCAGATCATTAACCCTTCTAGTGCTGCATTCAGGGGCTTTTCACAAGTATTTTGAACTTTCAACCCTGAGTAAATTGGTTTGATATCTTTACAAAACCATGGGAGAAAAGAAATGAGCGACTTGGCAAAAAAATGTCTGTGAATTGCAGGAAATAAGTAAATGTAAAAAATTCCAAACACTTCATAATCAGACACTATACTGTATATCCAAAGAGAAATACAATATGAGGTTTCTTTGATCATATTTTTAGTAGATATTCTACTTCAAACCAAAGCAGAAATTTGTATTCGTGGATACATTCACATGTGAAACCACATGGGAACCTGACTGAAGACAGCCTATCTAACTACTGATATACTAATCAGCATGCTTGATTGCACAGTAAAAGACAGCGTTATGCATTATTCAACCCTTCTTGTTGACTCCTGTCTCAGTTTCTAAGTCAAAGAAGAGACCAAAGCCTTTTAACTTTATGGACCTTTTTATATCTTGCTAGAAAACAAAAGAAAATGCTGTGATTGGTGTTGGTGAATTGGTATTCATTTGAAAAAGACATTGTGTCCAAGCCTGCAGACAGTAATATTATCTAACATAGCTTCAGCACATCTAAGAGAGTCACTACACTACTGTGTGTGTGAGTGTGTTTGTGTAATACAGTATGCTTTGTTCGTATAATCAAATTATGTGGATTGCAGACACAGGGTATCGGAGCACTGGGGGGGGTTGCAAGTAACACAATCACAGTGTTCTCACTCTGTTGTCCTTGTTAGCATCTGAAAGCTATTAATTCTCACCAATTTACAGTTGTTGAGATTCAACAGTGTTCTCTGTGATTGAGTGAGCAAAAACAAGGATATTATCAAAAGCATGGGGTCAAAAATACAGGATATCTGTGAAAGGCTTTGGTCCATCAAGCACTACATTTAGTATTTTAACATTGAAACAAGAGCTGACATTATCATTCAATTGGAGTTGTGTTTTTGGCCATTTAATGAATAAGAGTACAATACTGCCTCTCTTCTCTTTTTTGGTCACTTCTATGAAAGCTATTTTGCTCTTTAGCTGCTAAAAGCTTCATCATGTTCAGTTAGTCTATAACTTTGTCTTTTCTTTGGTAGTCTCGCCTAGCCAGACCTATCTCTACTGTGTCAGAAACATTTTGTATGTGCAATTTATTGGTGTGATTGGGTACAGCTAGTGGTGTTTTGTTCAAATGCGGTTTGTTTTATTGTGAATGTGAAGGCATTTATGGGTACAGCATCTAAATCCAAGACAAATTTCCCTACGGGGACAATGTAATATATCGTATCGTATCGCATCGCATGGCATGGCATGGCATGGCATGGCATGGCATGGCATCGTATCGTATCGTATCGTATCGTAAGATGAGATTTATTTTTGTGAAGATTTATTTTATTAGGTAGATAGCCTTATTCTATACTCTAATTTATTTTGAAAATTAGGTTAATTTCATGGGTGGAAAATTCATACATCATATTGTATGCTCCTCTTTATGTTAAAATTTGGAACTACATAATGTGGTGCACCTTCCCTTTAAGGTCATGGATGGTTTAGACTTGGCGCATGAGCCAAAAAAAGGTTCCAGCCCCCGGGGTATACTTATAGTCCACTGAATAGCATGCTCCAGTGATGACTTTTTTCTATAGGCCGATATGGTTCCCTTGACAAAAAGTCTATGGGATTTTTCCATTTGATTTTGGATTATTGCAGAAAACTTTGTGGCAAACAAACGTTTTGTTCAGCAAGATAATTTTCACAACTAAACGCCACTATTATGATTTTTGAAGCCAAAATGCAATCACCAGTTGTAAAAATTAAACGGGATAAAAACTAACAATACGACAACTTAACATTGCCACCACAACAAGGCTGTAAACCCATGTTTGGCATGATGACGTTATTTAGATACTTGTTAGCAATTACCTTTTTAAGACATAAAAGCCTTAAAATTCACATGTATTTGCGGACATATTTTATGTCCCAGAACAAAACATGAAAGTCTCACAGGCACATGTTAATCACAGACCTGATTTAAGATTTAAAACCAAAAACCAATTAAAAAAACTCACTGACTTAGAGACAATGGAACCAGATGTGCTAAAATGCTATCTCATTTTGCAGTTTTCAGACTCAGTCCTGGAGTGCTCTATATGCACAGTAGTTTTTTTATTCCCTTGCTGGCTCCACCCATCAGTTACTGCTTAGCTCATAGACTTTACAATGAAATGATGTCACAGATTTTCTCAGCTTGATGAAATTTTACAAAAGTAAACCCTCCATAGAACTAAAATTCCCAAAAAGAAAGAGTAATAATTGACCTTGTTTGCAGTTTAAGGTTTCCTGTCAATGTCTCTTTTACAATAGCAATCTATGGGGAAAATGCTTTTTGGATTGCAAGGGATTTTTTTACTGCAATACAAGTGGTCACTGGGAAATTCAGAGGCAAGGCTGAGCAGCACTTCCTGGGGGCCTGAGGTGCAAAACGGTAGCGCAATTGCAGAATGAAAAAGAAAATGCCAGCTGAAATAGCTGGCCAATGGCAGGCTCAATATCCACAGTCTACATCTGGTGAGTCAGACTAGTTCTGTGGTCCTGGGCAGTTTCTCTATGTCTTTTTTTTTTTTTAAGACAGCAGCTGCCTGCTGCATCTGGAACTGATGCTGATGAGAGAGAGTAAACCAAAACTGTAAATCTGCAAACTGTAGAAACAAAACAATGAGCAGAAAATTGCTGAAATGCTCTGCAGAGCTGAGTGCAACTGCAGAATTTGGTGATAATTCTCTGTGGATTCGTCACTACAAGCAACACCTTTCACAAACACATTCATGCAATCAATTTTTAATGGAAAAAAATACTGATTAAAGTAGATTCAAAGTGCTGAAATGTGATTACATGATTAGACTGAAATTCATTTATTGAAAAGAAAAGCTTTGAGCTTCCTAAATGTTTAAAAAGTTGGTTTTTTTTGTAAATTATATATATCTTGGGGTTTTGGACTTTTGATTAGACAAAACAAATAATTTAAATACTTCAACTTAGATTATAACAAAAAAAATAAAGGATATGCAATAAATCAATTGCCCATAAAAATAATTGACCAATTACCAGTAATGAAACTAATTGTTTGTTGCATCAATAACATTCTCTTTTCCTATTGACCTCTCAGCCCGTCTATTATCTATGCACCCTGGAGAGGCAGGGTTGACAGATAACCAAATCACCCATGCACACACACACAGTATGCTTACATGCAAAGTTAAGCCAAAGCTATAGCAATGGTCATAGCTCGATTAGAAAATTTAATTGGGCTACAGTACTTGTAGACAAGCATCGAGGAAGAATCGATTTATTGACAAAAGTATGACTGACGCAGCTATGGCGAGTGGCAATACAATTCAGTATTGTAATACAATTCAGCTAGTTGCTATTGGACCTTCTTCTGCCTGTCGACCTATTACGTGACAAACCAAACAAGTTAGCGAGTAAATGGGCTGCTCGTCGAATGGTAAAAAAATGGATAACTTTTCTGGGCAGTACATTTCGTACGTAATCTACCCTTTACTTTTTACCTAAATCTCGTTTGTTTTGCAAGAATGTGAAAATGGCCACCCTTGAACCTCTTTCACTCTACAATGTAGAACCACTGTTTTAGAGCCACGACCAAAGAAATCGCCAGTTTTCTTTCAAGTTTATCATCAGATTAAATTTGGAATTTATATTATTTGGAGTATATAAACCGGACTTCAGTCCGACCATCACAATAATTGGACTTTTTCTAACATCATATAAACATACTGAGAGAATATAAAAGCTGCATACAGAAACAGACAGCTGGAGGATGCAAGGTCTTCTTGCTATGAGGCGCCACCCTTGGATGTACTGTACGCTGTATGAGTAAATCTATTTGCATATATCCTAACTGCCATTTCAAAATGAGGCATTAGATTCATTAACCCAGTGTATTGTTTGAGCCCTGGGAATCCTCCTCCTGACTCATTTAGCCTCCTGGGCATGTGCGTCATCCCCCTCCCCCTCATCACCTCCCCCAATTGGAGCTCAAGGTTCTGTCATGCAAACTACTTTTTGCCAAATCAAATTTGAATGGATTGGAGGGATGACAACCATTCTCAGTGAATGGATTTGCAAGGGACTTAGTTCCTTCTTGGCACACATCCCCGCTTCGAGAAGCAGCCACAAGACAAGGCGCCTATGCAGCTGCCGCCGCCGCACACATCTGCTATCACAGTTGAAATATTTTATATTCCTGCAGTGTGTTTCATACATAACATAATTGGATGCATCCAGTGGAGATCTGGCAGGCTCGCTTCTAATCTAGTCACTGCCACATCTGGATTAAATGAGCTGCGAGCCAAGTAGATGTAGGATGATAGACTGTTTTACACATATTTTATTATCAAAGCAGAACCTTGTTTATCTGACGTCTCAGGAATGTTTTCTGCAGTGAAATGATTGGATGACTACATTATTACAGGAGTCCTTACTCTGACGCTCAAAGGTGGTTTATCCTGGCATGTAATCACAGGAAAGAGCTGCAGTGTGAGAGATTTAACAACTCCTCGTCTAGAACAGTTCACAGAAAGCGGACTGTGATTGCTTCTGAAGTCGGAGCTTTCCAGGCAGCCAGTGGTGTCCAGTTGCGCACGGCTGGTACTTTAAGGTTTGAGAGAGCTGACAGCTTCACTGCTGTTCTGCAGCACGACATGACAGCAATATGTTAGCCAAGCTCGGCTGTCACATGTAGATCCCATAAGCATGTGGCTGTCCCACAGCTTTCGCCTTTTTTTGCTCCTAGGTGTCCCTGCTGCATCTTTTGGATTCCTGATAAACGTAGCTGTTGGAGGTGCCCTACAAACAGTTGGCTGGGAACGTCATGATTTTTTGATGCCCTCTGCTGGTGCCTTGTTGTTGCTAATTGATGCGTGTGGAGTCCTAATAATGACGCTGTGATTCAAAGGAAGATTCACTGGGATCAGCAGTGCGACAAAAGAGAAGGATTTTTATATATTACAAAGGCATTTTGTCATCAACGGAAGAGAAAAAAAGGTGTTCTGAGCTCTTCTGCAATCATTCTGTTCATGTTACCCAACACTCATAACTAAGCTGAAATTGAACTCAGCGGTGCCGTTTCCATGGAGCTGTTGCCTCAGCAGAGCAGCATCATCAGGCAAATAAGGCAGTCAAAAGTGAATCTTTAACCGTGACAAGTTTGTTTTATCCAACTTCACTGTTCACTGTTTATCAAATAATTACTTGCCTTTCACAAGCTATTTAACCCTTGGAAACCTGAGTAAATTGGTTTGATTTCCTTCTAAAACATGGGGAAAAAAACGCCAACTTGGCAAGAAATTTGTTAAAGAAAGTGACCAGAAAATTACCTAAAATTAGCTTTTTTAAAGAGGATTATTACAAAACATAAGAAAAATGTATATATATATCGTATATATATATGCTGTTCTATGAGTAGTTGACTAAGTTGGAGATAATTTTAACTGTAAACTATTTAATATGCTTGTTAATCATAACTTATTATTAGATAATTTTCTTTTTTCGATTTTTTTGCTCATTTTTGGGCCATGTCTTGTTTAGTTATTTGTCGACTTCTCTCCATGTTTTTGAAAGAAACTAAGCCATTTTATTTTAATAAGAAAACATCATATCACGATAATGGCAGTATTTTGGCATGTTGACATAATACCGCTATGTATTGCAACAGTAAGCATCGTTATCAGTAAAATTGTTACCGGCTCTGTACTGGAAGAATTAAGTTCCAAACAGGAGCAACTTCAGAGGTGTGGAATAATTGCCGTCGTTAGGCCTGGGTGTTAATGAAAAGCCCCTGACTTTTCAGACTTTAGCAGCACAGCATCTCTCTCTCATCACGTGCATGCAAGAATCTGCATAGTCAGGTAATTTTGTCATAAGTCTTTGTTGTACTAATTATATTTTACACAGAGTCTGAATCTCACTTTGAGTTACTGTTGTTTTTCTTTACAAACCAAAGAAATGAGAGATGATTTTGATGGTCATTTGTTTTTTGTCTGTTTAAAGTGACTGCTGGTGACATCAGTTTGGTCTCATTTCAGCACCCTATCTGCTCAGCCTTTGTTTTGCCGGAGGGATTAACTCAGCCTGTAAGTGAGGACTGGAACAGAACATTAAATCCCTATTGTTCTGCTCATGTTATGCATTTATAGACGTAGCACATAATAAAACAGCCAGGCATCTATGAGTATCCAAAGTGATGGATGTTTTCAGCACATTGCTGAGCACATCCCAATGCTAACCTTTCCATTTATAGTGTCTCTTCTATTAGTGCTGAGGTAGTCAATCAATCAATTTCTAGATGGATAATTGATTTAGAATAGTTTTCCAAATATATATAAACTGCATAATGCTGCATTAATCAATATTTTGTTATTTAAAAAAGAAAAGACCTTTAATGTGCTTGTAGTGATAAACCCACTAGAATAATCACTTGACTCTGCAGTTCCTCTCAGCTCTTTAGGCTAATTGTTTTGCTTTTACGGCCCCCTACTTTACTGTTTTGGTTTGCTCTCACTGCCCTCATAAACCCACTTTCCAGCAGCAGCAGCAGCAGCAGGCAGCTGTTTTCAGAATAAAAGCTCTGATAAACCTGCCGTAAGCTCTCTGCCCAGCACCGAACGAATGACAGACACAGGTAGCAGCTCACATGTGAACACAGTGCAACATTTAGCAGCTACAACGCCAGCTGTTGTTTTCTAGATTTGCTTTATATCTGCTGGATGTTCTACTGGGCAACTGTACATCTATCAGCTTTGTACGGTGATAATATGTCTTTGTTGTGTAAGTCAGAGTTGATTAAATTAGCTTTAAGTCTCATGTAAAGCGAAGCATGTGCTAAATTCAGATTCTCAAATGCGGGCTCATATTTCTTTGCTCTGTTTATATCATTGTATATTAAATTGAATTACTATTGAAAGATTGACATTAAAGCTTCATTATGGATCTTCCTCAGCTACACGTGTAATGGCACTTTGTAATGAAGAGTTAATCAAGATAGATTGGTTTGACCAATGTGGGCTAGATGCATGTCAGATGTGTAAACTAAACTAGAATTACTGACACATGGTTGTATGCCTCCATGCACAAGTCAAGCTGCACTTTCAATTTACACCCATGTCTGTGAAAATACGGATGCTTTACACAAATTTCCCCCCGTCGACCACCGAAGATCTATACAATCAGCACAGTTTCAAAATGAGTGTCACCGATTCAGCATCTGACCAAATGTCGACCCTTCTGTTATGACATTAAATTATGGCCAAAAACGTGTTTTTGCATTATGATGTCACAGACAACGTGACCTTTGACCTCTTGGATGAATGTCATCAATTCATGATTTTGTCCTATTAGACATTTGTGTACTTGACCTTTGACCTATGACCACCAAAATCAGTTCATCCTTGAGTCAAAGTGAACATTTGTGGCAAGTTTAAGGAAATTCCTTCAAGGTGTTGAAGACAGACGAGGTCACAGTGACCTTTACCTATGACCTTTGACCACCAAAATCAACAACCCTTGAGTCCAAGCCGACCTTTGTGCTAAATTTGAAGAAATGCCCTCGAGCCGTTCTTGAGATATCGCATGCAAAAGAATGGGACGAACTTACTGCCCCCTGAAAACATAATGCTACCACCTGCGTGTAGGCATTCGCTGTTAGCAAATTCACATTCCTATGCTTACATTAGATTATTTTTTTGCCAGTACTCTACAATCACTTAAAGCTAGTACTCAAATACAGAATTTACTTAAAATGCCCGTTCCTGTCATCATCACAAAATTTAAAACTTAACGTGTTACCACAATGTAATGCAGTGTTGAGAGGTTGAGGTCACATCACTAATTTCTGTGAGATCAGCATTAGAGTGCTTTGAAAAAGAGCCATCACGTGCGTTTTTTGTAAAAAATCTATCACAGAGTTTGTCGGGACGAGAAGAGCAGAATGCATTTACTCAGTTCATCAAACCAAAACGCTGATCTCAATCACAAACTGGAATTCTGGACATCAGTGAATGAGTGCCCCTTTCAATAATTAATAGAGAAAAATCCTGCTGACAAAATGCTGCCCGAAATATTCTCAAGGAAAAACGTATGCTATGACACAGCTGGGATGTTTGAGTGCAGCATCTTCATTAGTCTGTCTGAACCTCAGCGTGGGTAATTACTGTAAAAGTAACAATAGAGACATTAGAGATGACTGAGACAGTCAGGCTGAGCAGAGGTCCAGTACAAAAGTGTGGAAGTGTGAGAAACATCTCTGTATTACACCTTTAATGAGTGGAAATAGAAGCTCTTTTTCATACACACATTTTCACAGCTTTATGCCTCATCTCTTTCATTAATGAAATGGAGAGTAAACTATCGCAGTCCCCATCTTTTCAGCGCTATGTGTGAAAAAGAACTTCTCGGCACACTATTAGAAATGACACGCCTTACTTGCGTAAAGTTGACATGCACAATCAAAACACCGCCGCACACACATTATAGCTGATATTTGCAGTTTTGCGACATGATTCAAGACTGTTTGTAGCTTGCAAAACCTCTAAAGTGCCTAGGGAATACGGAGAAGCTGCACTCGCTATCACAATGACTCCTTGTTGCTATTTCGTTTGCAAATATATGCAAATCCTCTAGACACTTTATATTTGTGTAATTTCTGCTCAAAAGAAAAATGTCCACTTTGTTGTACTTTGGATTGCATTGTTTGCCCTACTTTCCACCACACCAACTTGGCATGCCGAAGCACTCAGCGCTGGCCCACAGTGTCTGGCAGGGTGTGCGTCTAGTTCACGTTTCTGTGAGCCTCCCTGCCAGTTATGCTTTCTAGGGCCACAGTCAAACACAGAGCGACAGGGGCCCTCGCTATCCAAGCTCACAGCGAGATCTGGAGTGTGATCTGCTCCCTGCCCGCATGTTTTTTAACTCTTGAATAAATGAGCATGCGGCAGGATTCATCATTAGGGCTTGTTTGTGTCAAGTGTTTTATAATAGCAGTGATCGCTTGAGACCAGCTGCTCCAGGAGCATGTAGACACGCTCGGAAAGTAAATTTGTTGCACATATTCATTCCTCACATGCTAAGTCCATATTGCTATGCGACTTGGCAAGTGGTCGCTGAATCATGAGACACAGAGGCTTGCATATTCTGCAGCAGTCGGAGTGGGAATAAAAAATAGATGACTGTCAGATCTGAGATTTCATGGCACCTTTCTGGTGAAAAGGGAAGCTGTGTACAGCAGGGACACTCAACTTGCTGTGCCTGGGGACAACATTTGCAAAATGACAGGAGGCCAACGGCCAGTCGCAGCAGTCCCATACATGTTTCAAGGATTTTAGGACATTTTGAGGATTTTGAAATGTTTCTAGGATCGAGAAATATTAGGATATAAGGATTTTAGAATGTTTTTAGGGTTTTAGGATATCCCTAGGATTGGCGGTCTTTACTAGGATTTTCGGCCGTTACCAGGAAGTTTTTAGGATTTTAGGACATTTCAAGAATTTGAGGACGTTTTTCAGGATTTTAGGACATTCCTTGGATTTTAGGTCCTTACTGTGCTTTTAGGACGTTACTAGGATTTCAGAAGTTTCTAGGATTTTAGGACATTTCAAGGATTTCAGGTTGTCACTGGGATTTTAGGACATTTTCAGGATATTGAGTTGTTTCTAGGATCTAAGGACATATCAAGGATTTTAGGACATTTCAAAAATTTTAGGATGTTTTCAGGATTTCAGGAAGTTCCTAGGATTTTGTGATGTTTTCAGGATTTTAGGAAATGTCTAGGATTTTGGGTTGTTACTGGGATTTTATGTCGTTTCTGGGATTTTAGGACATTTCAAGGATTTTGAGTTGTTTCAAGGATCTAATGACATTTAAAGGATTTTAGGATATTTTAAGGATTTTAAGACATTTCTAGGATTTTAGGGTATTTTTAAGAACTTAGGTCATTTCAACGATTTTATGATGTTTCTAGGATTTTAGGACGTTTCTAGGATTTTTGGACATTTTTAGGATTTTATTTTGACTATTTTGATGGGGTTCTTTTATGCACCCTGGCACTTCATGTATAGCAAAAAAAGAAAAGTAATTCCCAGTGTAAATCACTTTATTTTTATTGTTTATCAGAAAATGTTTTGGGGGTGGGCCACCCAGCACACTATTGGGAGGCCAGATTTGTCCTGCAGGCAAAAGTTAAGTATCACTGGTGTAAAGCTTCCTGATGGAGAAACTAACCAACTCTGCTTTGATGTTAGTGTTTTGAATTAACCTCACCTATTAAACACTCAAGATGTAATACCATCAGCACAGCCTCTAAAAACCAACAGGCACTTGTTAATTCAAACAGCACGAGGTGTGCCGATGATTATCTCACTTCCCACAGAAGATGAATAATAAAAAACAAATTCATGAGCTCGCAAAACTCAAAGGTCCGCAGCCTCGGTGGAATAACACGAGGAAAGGCTGAACGCTACAAATGCCGGCGAAGCTGAGGTAATAATTTAGACGTGCCGCCAGACAGATCTTACTGAGCTCTTAGGAAACCATGACGGCACCTCATCCGTCATCTGTCATCCTCCCTTCAGCCCATCTCCTGGGCCCGGCTGGAGAGCATCCTCCGTCTCTCCGTTCCCACATAGACAGACACATAGAGCCTCAAATATGATGGATGAGGGGAGCGTGCACACAAGCCTTACTCTTTCAACAGAGCATGACTCCATTTACACCTACAGCATTACCAGCGAGCACTGTGTGGCAGCCGGATCCCAGTGTTGTCCTTATCCCGCCTAGTTTTATGAACAAACGCAGACAGATGTAGGGCACACTCGGCTTCATTTTTACTCTTTTTCTGCAACTCTAAAGCTGCTGTTAAAGTGGATGCAAAGAGCTGACGCCATTAAGAAGGAAAAACATGTATTAGCATATTAAAATGTTCCTTCCGGCATGAGAATAAAAAAGTTAAAAATAGCGAGTCACGGGGAGATTTGCATCACAGTTATTTGACTGTAATCTGTCATGAAATCATCTTTGGAAGTATATAGCCTGGTCTGAGTGTACTACTGTTTAATTCAGTTGAGTTTAGGCCAACAACTGTCAGAAATGTTTTGCATCTTTTTTTGCTTTAAATGAGCAGTCACAACAGCCTGTATTTTGGTACTTTAGTATTTAAAGCTACTTTACTTTGATGTCCACAGCATTGTCAAACTCGGAGACTTTTTTTTTTTTTAAATTATGTTGGGAATCATTCTCTACATTTTAAATAACCACAATTATTTCGTATGCAGCTGACAGCTGTTTTGATTTCTCTCTTTTAAGAAGCCACAAGATACACACAGTTTTCATTTTTTTTACGGTAAGACCTTGTTTGGATTTGCTTTAAGGAAAATTACAAAGTTACTTGACTGTTTCTAAGACGACACACCTGTCAAAGCCCATTTTATATTTCATATGTTTGCTTTAGGCCTCATTTTTCTGAAACTAGCACATTTCACTGGTGCTTCTTCACGTACAGGATGACTGCAAGTAACTAACAAAAGGTGTACAGCATTTATACTCAACGGGCTTTGCTTGGAGGCCACTTTTGCAAAATTAAAGGAGACCAGAGGCCATTCACAAAAGCCCTGTACATCTTTCTTGAATTTTAGGACATTTTTATGATTTTAGGAAGTTTCTAGGTTTTTAGGACATGTCAAGGATTATAGTGCATATCTAGGATGTTATGATGTTTCTAGGATTTTTAGGACATTTATAGGATTTTAGGATGTTTCTAGGATTTTAGGACATTAGGGGCTTTGGTAGAACCTCTGTGGGGGATCCTCCACTGGCACTTTTTTGTAAACAAGCTCAAATTTGTATCCACTCTGGCAACTTTCATATACTTAAAAGTACAAAAACAATTTCCTGTGTGAATCACTTTATTTATTTGTACTGTGTGTATATATACTACATATGTACATGAGTCACTTCTTGAATTCAAAGGGGAAACTTTGCTGATTTTCAATCAGCTTTGTAAAAACACAGTTCAGGTAGTATGTGTTCATGAACTGTGGTAATTTTTCTCTATCTAACCAAGGCCAGAAGACACAAATTGATACTAAAAACACAGTTTTGCTGGTTCTTCGGGCTGTTGCTCGAACTAGGGTGTACTCCCAAGCGTGTACTTCCACACATATATAACCCAAAACCCTACACTGGACCTTTAACTCTTAATCAAATAGCACCAGAGCACTTAGATACACACTTATGAAAAAGTGTGTATCTAAAATCCTTAGACTTCTTCGTGTGCAAAGGTGTCACAATTCTGCAACTATTTCTAAACTCTACACATTTTCCGTCTCCTTTTCTGAGACTTTGGTGAAGCTAAAACTGTCGACTGGTGTGTGTAGGCCTCAATGCATTGTAGGAGATTAATAAGCCCCCTCATTGTGTGTGCATATTCAATTTAACTGATGTTTTGTATGGAAAACCATGGTGATGTGTTGCTTCAAGAACAAACAGCAGAGCAGAAGTCAAGGACCTCCTCTTTCTGTTTTTTTGACTTTCTCACACAGTTCGTGGAAAATGACTAATGAGAAGTTTGATGTGAAAGTTTGTGGATAACTTCAAGTTCAACTGATCTGTGGCAACATAAACAAAACAATACATACAAAACAACACTTTTTGACAATGTTTTTTTTTTCTTATATGCCAAAGCAGTCCTGGAAACATGCAAATCAACACCAACCACCAACATTGCAGACATTGCTGCTGTTTTGCACTTCACTGGACAAATATTTATGCTTTATGCCCGTCTCATGTAGTTTTTGATGTCGTTTAAGACCTAATTGAGACAGTCTGGTAAGAATTGCTTCAGTTGTCATATGGACTTAAATACTATTTGGAAATGCAAAATAACGGAATTGAAAATGTGATGAAAAAATGTGATCAATCATGATTAACTATTGAAATTCTGTGATTTTTGCAATTAAAAACATGAATTGTTTGACACTGATAAATACATGAACCTGTCAATAATTCTTTCACTTCCTTAGTATTGTATGTCCCATATAAAGGTGTAAAACACTGAAGACTGCGACTTTAAAGAAACCAGTGCTGACTGCTGGTAATAGATGGGATGTGAACTGTGGCCTCCTGAGTCAAAATTGACCTCCTGAAGACATTTTGCGACAATGCACACTACTTTCACCCATGCTACTTAGAGAGGACAATCATTACTCTGACAGCTGTAAGAAGGAGCCTTTCAGGAACTGGAACATAACCAATGCTGTCATTTTTCTGGTGAAAAAAAGTCTCTAAATAGCACATCTAGTGACCACAGACTCAACTGTATAGTTCCAATAATCACTCGCTATTTCAAAGTGGAGCAAAAATGGCACCGATCCACGTTCTGCATTAGAGGCATCATCACGTCCTGAGATGATGAAAATGCTGTCAAATCTGTGGGTTTATTCATCCACCAGCAAATAAAACACTGTTGCACTGAGACTCTATGTCATCAACAACACCCACTTCAACGGAAACAGAGCGTGCAAAAAACAAAACACACAAACCTCTTCAAAGCTTTACCACATTAGTCTGCGTCCGACTAAAGACCACTGTAAGTCAAATCGTTTTCATCACAGCAGGTTTTAACTGGGACAAATTGGCTTTTCTATATTTTAAACAACTGCATTGGTAACCCAATAAAGTGTTTCTTTTTACAGTGAAACACTGAACGGGAGCTACACCGAAAGAGAGAGTAATTCTTTGGTAGAAATGTTCACCAATTAACATTTGCAGGCTGTAACATGATTGTGAATCACTTAATTTTTTAAGGGGTCACAAAGGTTCAGTGCCACTGGCCCAATGTAATAAATATGAATGTGCAAAGAATAGTCAAAGGGATACTTTGCCCATTTTCAACCAGCTTTGTAACATAACAATGTGGTTAGTGATTGTCAGTGAACTGTGGCAAACTTCCCTCAATCTTACCAGCACCCAGATCTCCCACTCATCTCTCTGCTCAAATCTGAAGGATTATGTAAAACTCGATTTTTGACAGCTCCCAGGCTGTTGCATGAACAGTCACTTGTCTTTTTGACAATATTTGGTTTCTACAATGTCTGACAGTAGCTTTTTCAATGACGTTCATAAAAAAAGGGCTGTTGCTTGAACTACATATTTTCCTGCCCCATTCTGTATGTTTGCAATAACAGAAGAATTACACCGTCAGGTGACACCCTGAGGCCCAAAAAGTCTTTTTTCACTGACATCTATGGCAAAAAAGACATCTGCTAATCAGTGGATACATCTTTTTGAGTAACATCCACCACAAACTGACTTACATCACTCTCAAGGTTTTAATCCATTCAGTCTGATTACAACTGAAAGTCCAGAAAACTGCATAATTTAATCTTTTAATTCCCATTTAAGTTAACGGAGCCCTAAACCGGAAATGGCCGGCATCGTCAGTAGGAGTCTCCGGTGTGCCTGCTCTATGAACCGCACAGTGCAGAAGCAGTGCCGATCATCTGGGTAATATTGTACACGGCAGTTGAACCATTTTGGATTCATGCACCACTAAGAGTTCTCAAAGGAATGAACGGAGCCTCGCACTGATACTGTATACAAATCTCTTCATAAATCCACACCCACCATGGATACAAAGAGTAGGGCTGCAGGTCGAGAGCGAGACACGCCCCTCTCTCTATCAAACTCAAACCAAACTACAATCAAACTCTAAAACTAGGCAAATATAAACCAAAAACATATTACTGTGTGGCCCATTTCTTACCTAAAGTTCCTTCAGACACATGATTCAGTGCCTTGTTTGGCTGTAATAGGAGCTTTTGTGAACAGAAAGTTCAGTTTCCTGTCTTGTAAAGACAGAGGCTGAAAAAACTGAAATCAAACGGTAAAACTAGGCAGCACTGATCAAATATGAACAAAGATTCTGCTACTGCGTTACCTATTTCTCAACTCAAATGTTTTTAGAAACATATTTTAGTGCACTGTTTAACTGTAATTTGAGACTGCTTGTTACCAGCTCACCGCCACATTGATTCCTGTATCAAAATGAACACGTTCGCATTACGTCACCGACCAGCAGAAGCGTTTATTCCATGACTGTCTGGCCTGAAAGGGATCCCTCCTCTGTGGCTCTTCCTGAGGTTTCTACCATTTTTTTCCCCGTTTTAGGATGTCGTATACGATAAAGCCCTCTGAGGCAAATTGTGATTTTAGGATAATGGGCTTAATGGGCTAAACAGACTTGGTTTGACAGTACCATGCCGTGCATTCTTGTAGTAGCGGGTTTTCTACCTTTTAACTAAAAGCAAATACCACAGTCCGTTTTCTCTATGTTTCGTCTTATCATGTAGCACCGATTTCAAAAGTATTTGCATCTTTCTACCGCAAAGACAGCATGGTTTTATAACAAGAAAGTGAAATAGTTTTTAAAACATTGCCATGGCTTAATAAATATATAATCAGTGTTGTGGAAATAAAATCTGCATGTAAATAAATTACTGATACGCAGAGTCAAAACCCAGCTGGCTCATTTCCAAGACAACAGTTAAATATCAGATATAGGTTGTGACTGAGAAAAGACCTCTACAGCCCTGAAGTGTCTCTGCAGTAATGTTTACTAGAGTTAAGAACAGCAAGTGTAATGTGCTGTGATGTAAATGAGGAATGTCAGGTGGCGCAGTTATGTAATGTTGATTCTTCGGGTATTTGAGAAAGTGAGCTGCAAATGCCTATAAAAAAAAACATATTTACCTATGTGAATAATTCCCGCCACATAATAAGAAATGAGGCATTAAAGTGTGCTCGAAGGGAAACTAAAATTTGCAGAAGTTTTGTGTGCTGAAATATATCAGTATATAATAATAACTGCTTATCAGAGTTAATGTGTTTGCACTAAACCTCCATTATTCACCTCCCACCTTTAATATGATATCATAATCCACAGCATGCATTAGTAATAATCCAGTGTGCATGTTTTTGTTACCTCCTGAGTGAGTTAAGCTAACATCCCACTTCGCTTTTATTAATTTGGAGCTGTGAGGGTCACTGCTGTTTGATTTGAAGATCTGCTATTTTCTCTGCTCATGTCAGGAACACACAAAAGTTAACTCCGAGATATCTACCCTGTTTGTCGTGCACAACTGACTGCACTGGTTAGATAAACTAATAAAAATTCCAAATCCATCTAACAGTGGACCATTTAAATGAACATAACCACATTTAAATCAAGTTTTTCTGCTCACAGAGAGTCTAAAAGATGGTATTTCCTTGTTTTCTTGCCACAGATTTGATCTTTTTCTTTTCTTTTTTTTTTTTTTACTATCGCTTCCCTGTTTATTTAGATATTTATTTCTTTACCGTTTTCTATTTATTTATTTTTTGCTGATCCTGCTCCTATCGATTGGCTGCACTCTGTTGCAGCTGAGAGGGATGGGTAGGTGGTGCGTGGGCGTTTTATGATCCGTCCTCATCCTCTTTCCATCCTGTAAAGTGCTTAACGACAATCAATCTTAACTCCCCTCCTTAGGAGATAACGTCGACCATGAGGTTGGTATTGATTTGTGAAGAGGCCTCCAGGTGGTCTTTAGTCATTCCACAAACCTCAACTACCTGCCGACATGAAAAAATACTGATTTAGAAGGAATCGGGTAACCCAGGAGACATAACCTCTATTAATTAAATTAGTTGGCTGGTGAATAGAGCAGTTAGATTGGTTGGTTATATAATGAATCGTGCTGCCTGTCTGATTGTCACACAGATTTATGCCCAAGTCACCATTTGGAGGCGAGTATATCTTTCTTTCTATGTTAGAAATTGTGCTCCTGTGTGGCTGCTTAGCTCGCATTATGGCCCCAAAGACTGTAACATCAGATTCTGTGTATTGATTAATACAACCACCTGATCATATCTGTCGCCCGTCAGCCATTTTATAGGATTTCAGAGTAGAGAAAATGGTCTTGTTAGGTTGAAGATTTCATCGTCAAGACAAGTAAAGAGCACTCACAAGCCCCTGATTATTTTTTCTGCTCTTAAAATTGATTTTTTTACACAAATTTGTCTGGCATTCAGAACAATTTTTACTGAAAGATAAGATGCACAATGCGGTCCGTGAGCACGGCGAGATCAATGTTGCAGAAGACTGACTCGAGTTGTGAGAGGCAATTCAACAAATGGAAGGTCACTGCTTCGGTCCTTTATGACACCCACTGTCCATTCTGATTAAGGAAGACATTGAGCTGCCACTGCACGAGCGCAACCAGTATCTTAACCTGCAGTTCAATCTTTACTGTGATGAATGCGCTCATTCGACTGTCTCTACTGAATGTGGAAGGGAACGACTTTATATATTGAATATTAAAATTTTCTATACCCTATATGATAAAATGTTATATCTACTGTCTAAAGGCTGTCAAAACATTTACAGGTCCAATTCATTGGCATAAATACGTTAGAATGAAAAATTACATCTTCTTCAGCATGTTATCACCTGAAAATAAGAATTATTGTGTTTCACGATTCGTTTTCAACTATGGCTGAGAATCTCTGGCCACCTCATGATTTGATTATGATTCAGAAGGCTACGATGCAATGATAAAACGATTATTGATGCATCTCGATAATTATGATGCGTCTTTTTTGCGATTGTTTAATTCAATTATTTTTTCAATCCATAATTTTTTCTGTACGTAATTTCTTTTTTCTCACTGTGTGACTACTAAAACGTTGTATTTGTATCGATCCATAATTAAAATAAGCACTAAACAGATTAATTTACTTCCATTATCATTATTAATAAACAAATGGAAGAGATGTGTCAAGTCAACCTTTGTTATCATGTGCTCGATGGTTCTCTGGTTGGCAGTACAGCTGTCTTTTTTTTGCTCCTCATTCGGGTGGAAACGTATAATATGGTTTCTCATGTTTGGCATGTTCCCATAATACTTTAGCTTTGTATGACACAACTTGCATTAGGGCTGTGCAATTATACCTAAACTCAATATCACGATTAATTAAACATTTTGCCTCCTCAAAGTTTACTGACATTGTTTCATTTGACCATGGTGTGTTGGAGTTTAACTAAAATATGATGCATTTTTATTTATCAAACTATTCGGTATTATATAAAAACTAAAAGCTCCATCTTAAACCAACGTCCGGTAAATTGAAGTACATTGTGCTACTTGATCTTCTGGTCTGTGTTATTAATAATTTTATTTTAGAGTAGGCCTATTTCTTTTATAGCTGCCAACATTCTCAGTTAGAGAAAGGGTGAAAATAACCTCATGGATTTGTGGCCCCAGGCCCCCAAATTACTACACCTGCCCCTGGTAATAATAAGGAGAGCTCAGCGCGAGCGGCTGGATGAGACATGGAGCGATGCGTCCAAAGTCTGATTAAACCTGAAACTAAAACAAAGTAGTCTGTAGAAGTCTAGAGAAGTCACTTTCTACCTCTGAATATTTGTCTGTTCATTCAGACTCGTTGGTGCTGTGAGGAGAAGCTCTGTCTGTTTGTCTCTAACTGCGCTGCGCTGTCAGACGATCAGCCATTTGATTCTCAATAATGACATGCCATGACTCAGCTGTCAAACGCTCAGTAACAAAACGTTTCGTCACTTCCGGTTTCGGTAAGGAGTTGAGCTTGAGACGGGTTTCGAATGTCACATGATCATGAAAGGACTGCGGGAAATGCTGGTGTCTGAGGTGTTGTTGATTAAACAGAGAGATTTGTGAGGACTGTGCTACAGTTAGATAGATAGATAGATAGATAGATAGATAGATATACAGATAGATAGATCACATTGTCTAAGGAAAAATGCCCCCCAAAAAAACCTGTAACGGGGGGGGTGGTAGAAAGCTAAGTAACTAAGTAGATTTGCTCAAAGATTATACCTAAATACAAATCTGAGGAACTTTTATTGGAAATATTGGACTTTTTCACAGGTTTTAACCACCTGGTCCATTTGTTTTTGAAGAGGAGGAGACCTCTGCGGATAATTTGGCTCCCAGTACAAAACATTTTGAGCAATGAGGAATTCTAACTGGTAAAAGTTCCAGCTGGTTGCAATCTGCAGTCCTCACCACTAGATGCCTCTAAATCCCCCTAAATCTTACACACTGCTCCTTTAATGCAATACTCATTGAGAGGATTTTCAGTATAAACATATTTCATGCATCAGGCTAAGAACTGCACCCTACAGATCAACTATGACAGCGTGGATATAATGGGCTGATGTTGTCATTTCTCACCGCTGTGAAGCTGAAGACACATGGACGCATCATAACTCAGCACACTCTGGTTTGCTTTATCGTGACATGCTACAGCGTTTATGACAAAATAACAGGTCACACTAAATTTTCCTTAACTGCGCTCCCTGTGCACTCCCCAGTGCCTGAAGCATTTGCATTAATCACCATCCTCATGCATTTCGTTTTTTCTGAGCTGCTCTGTAGAGGTTCATGTGAGGCGGTAAAACTGTCGAGAAAGTTACCAGATAAAAGATATAACACCCCAGCCCATTTTAGATGCCTCTCTCTGTCTTCATGTTTATGCTAATCAGCCTCATTATGATGCTTTATAGAAATCTGGGCCCACACAGGAAGTCACATGACAAGGACTTGGTACACTCTTTTGGAGGTCATTCAAATTCAATGGGGACCTGGTGTAATTAATCAAAATAATGTATCCTGGAGAAACAAGGCCTGTTGGACAGCAGTGTTCAACAGCGATGGGAACACGGAGTGAATCTGACTACGTGCCAAGATATCCATATTGGCATGGCATCGGAGAGCAGGAAGCTTTGCATAACTTGTCATTGTTTCTCCGCACCTAAAATAATCTGGCCCAGAACCTATGAGGAGGGCTACAACATTGTTTTCTTTTGCAAAATGTGTCACAAAAATGTTGCATAACAGGCCTGTAGCTCTTTGTAAAGAACCGACCAGAAAGACTGACTGTTTCTGCAGATATTACTGCATTAAATACACATTTGAATGCCCTCTGAATTACTCCCTGCTGACAATGTCCTTAAAGAACATAGGTGCTGTGAACAGACTTAAGCTGTTAAGTCTTGATGTACTGATATATTTTTCACTCTGGTCTCCACTTATCTTGGCCTCAAATTAGTTCAGTGCATAAAAGAAATTATCAGCTGTTCCTTTTTCCCCACATCAGTCACAAAGGCCTTTGTGGCTGAGCACACGCAGGTCAAAAAGTCAGTGCGGAAGTCATGTCGCACTTTAATGGCAAAGAATATGAACGGATGATTCTATTTGACCTACATAAAGATAATTTTGAGCCTTTATAAGCCATAAAAGGAAAAAGATACTACTTATTTTTTTAGACTTAAAGGGACAGCTCACTCCAAAATACATATTTTCCACTTACCCATAGTGCTTTTTATCAACCTACATTGTTTTGGTGTGAGCTGCAGTGCTGGAGATATCTTCAGTAAGGATTTCTGTCTTCTCTCTAATATAATGGAACTAGATGGCACTCACATTGTAGTGCTAAAAGCCCAAAAAACATTTTGAAAAACTAAACAGCAAAGTTATTTCCTGATATTTTTAAAAGCAAACTCAAGATCTACCTTTTTAGTTTGGTTTTTAACTGAACTTTATTTATCTATTGACTATATAATTATACTTTTTTTTTTTACACCCTATATCATTTTACTGTTTTTAGCATATTTATTTTATGCTATTATCCTTTCATTTACCCCTATTTGCACAGGATTTTGCTTATTTATCTTTTATCATTACTGTTATCATTTATTTATTTACTTACTTACTTATTATAATCTTTCTATTTATAACTTTTAACCCAACTCACCAAACTACACCCGCCAACCGGATCATTGTGCAGAGGGAAGAGTGCATGTACTGCTAGCTCACATAGTGCCACTGATACAGCAAATGTCACAGCTCCGCCGAGGAGAAGGGTCATTAATGTTTACATCTTGCACCACCTTAAACGTGAGCTTCTTGTTTATAAGTACGTGTACAAGTACTTCTGCACTGTGCTACATTTGGTGGGTGTAGTTTGAATTAGAAAGAAAATAGTTCCTGTGAAACTGCTCACAACAAGGTATGTAAATTATCTTCAGTACATACCTTAAAGAGACATTGCTGTTGAGTTTTTTAAATATATTTTTGTGGTGCTTTGAGCACCACAAGCTGAGTGCCATCCAGTTCCATTATATATGAGACAAGAAAGACATCTCTACAACTGATATCTCTAACACTCGGCAGCAGGCAAAGAGCACTACAGGTAAGAGGGAAAATGTGCATTCGTAACTGTACCTTTGAGAGTACAGCAGTGGCACACTGGACATAGATATCATGCACTAATAGACTGCACACTCACTCCAGAAAGGATGATTTTGATGCTAATGAGTCACAAAAATATAAATAAAAGGGTTTTTTTTTTTTGTTGTTGTTGGGTTTTTTTGCCACAAATATTTGAAACCTCTCAGGATTGTTTGGCTTCACATTAAAACAGAAAGTGGCATCTCAAACTGGCACCTCTCTGTTCACTTCAGCGCGGAAACAGTCACAGCCTTCACAGCCATTTCACCAGCTGAGTTAGTTCTTCTTTAATCCACAAAGGGACTTTAGTGTAATATGCATGCACAGAAATGCCACTTCAGTTATCTGGAACTGCTGTAATGAGAGGAAACGCGGTCCATTAAGGTTCATCCTCCTACGCTGCTCACTGTGATCACTGAATACTAACAAAATAAAACGAAATAAAGAATTAAAAAATACTAAATAAAATGCCTCGGGGTCTCTCTCTGGGGGAGTTTCTATTAAGCCGCATGCACTAACAAATTAAAAGTGGTAAGGTATACAGGAGGTTATGCCTCGTTTTTTCCTCTCTCCTGTAGTTTTGGCCTTAATATACATATAGACAGGTGATGTGTATTAATGAAAGGAGAAACATGCAAATACTCCTATTAAGGGAATAAGGGGACATGGAGCGAGCAGTCTGATGAGTAGGAAAATGATGCAAATTACACGCTATGGCACTCAGTCTCAATATTGCTACACAATACACATTTTACACCTCTTCCTAAGATACAGTGAGCAACAACAACATGAGCCAAGAGATCTGAGCAACAACAACATTCAGGAAGGCCATCAAGTCCTGATCAAGCCTACAAACGGCTTGCTATTGCAACTGTTGGAGGTACCTGATTCTCTGCAAAAATAGAGCCAGGGCTTCAAGCAAGTAACCTGTGCTTTGCCTGCTTGCTGATGCACGGAGCAAGTTCAGTTCACTCATTCTTATTCCATCCAGTTAGGAGTCCGTGTTAGTCTGCCTTTGTGCATGGCCAGAACTTTCATGCTCTCAATGTATGGATCAATTTATATGATCCATGACATGCCCAGTTTAGTCCATTAACTATTTCAATAAAGATTATTTAAACAACATGATCATGTCTTCTGCAATGTTCGCAAAAAGAGAAAAAGGCAGCATTTTTTTGTGCAAGTTCTACTATGAGAGAGTAAGAGGAATGATATCAATGGTAAATGGACCTGTACCTGTACAGCACTCTTCTAGTTGTTCAACCACTCAAAGTGCTTCACAATACGAGTCACATTCACCCATTCACACATACATGCACATTCACACACTGGTGGCAGAGCCTACAGTACAAGGTGCCAGCTGCTACTTAGTTTTAAAACATTTGTGCACAATCACACATCAATGGCACAGCCATTGGGAGCAATTTGGTGTTCAGTATTTTGCCTATTATACAGCTTTAGAGAAGCCTGAAATTGCACTGAACAGAGGAGAATGCTGGAAGATACAGACAATATGGTGACTGTTCTGCAATTATCAACACTCCATTGATATAGTAATATGAGCCTATACATCGTCTTACATTTTTAATAGTATAATACTGTGTTGTCTTTTTACTGGTTTTAAAGGCTGCATTACAGTAATGTAATTTTCTGAACCGACTGTTCTTGCTGTTCTATTATACCCCTTTTCCTCCAAAATAAGCGTGTGTGCATGGGTTTCTTCTTACCTACTGTAGACTAGAGACGTGTACACAGCTCTGCAGCAGGCAAGTATGTTTTCTGTTTTTTTTTCTTTAATGGTGTGTCACATGCAATAACAAGGACAGGCTGGAAAACAGGTTTGTAAACAAAGCAGCTTTGAGGCCAGTAAAAATGTTACAGTGCTTATTTCTTTTTTATACCTCTAACTTATTCAGTCTCTCTTTCAAACTCCATTAGTGCTGACTAAATTTGGATCAAATTGGACTCAGAGCACTTGCATTCACCCGTTCACACATACATTCATATACCGGTGGCCGAGGCACACACAGATGGCACAGAACATTGGGAGCAATTTGGGATTTATTATACAGATACAGAGAAGCCTGGAGTAGAACTGCCAACCTTCCAATTAGAGGACGACCTGCTCTTCCTCGCGAGCCAGAGCCACAGAGTGTTGGATGATGCAGACAATATGGTGACTGTTCTGCAGAAGGGCTGGGCAATATATCAACATTACATGATTATCGTGGTATGAGACTAGATCTTGTCTTACATTTTCTATATTAGAATATTGTGTTGTCTTTTCCTGGTTTTAAAGGCTGCATTGCGGTAAAGTAATATAATTTTCTGAACTAACTAGACTGTTCTTGTATTACACCCCCCTTCCACCAAAATTAGCGCATGTGCATGGGGTTTTTTTATATGCAGAAAGACCTCCTAAAAATAGGCTATAGACTCTGTTTCCATTGCCAGTAGACTAAAGCTGTGTACACTGCTCTGCAGCAGACACTTTTCTGTTTGTTTGTTTTTTATAGTGAGTCTCATTCAACGTCAAGGAAAGGCCGGAAAACAGGTTAGTAAACAGCAGAGATGTGTGCTGGCAGAGAACATATTACAGTGATTACGTCTTTTTTATATCTCTTACTTATTCAGTCTCTCTTTCGAAGTTGGTCATTGGAGACTACATTTGTATTCATTTTTGAGTGCTGGTTGGACGAAGACGGATGGTATTTGCTGGTGGCCCATCTTTGCATCTTGGCAGTAAAGAGGCTAATATTAGTGTGTCAACTCGGGTGTTGTACTACCATCCAATCAGAACTGATCAGAGCTGGAGTTGATAAATACCTACAACTACTTTTTGCTCCTGGTGTGAATGCTGATTGAAACCTTTACCATTAAAAACAAATCCCAGATGTTAGTGAGAGTTATTTGGGTTTATTTGTGCAGTGGCAAATGGGCTTTATTTGCCTTTATCCACCTGGTCATTATATCTATAGTAATGATGATTACTTATCATAAATCTCAAAAACACTTACTCACAATATCATCACAATTCTATTTATATCAATACTGGTCAAAAAATTTTGTCATATTTAATTTTCTCCATATTGCCCTATTCTGCAGTGAAATTCAGTTTTATAGCACAAACTACAGCTTTAGCCACAACATGTAAAACGCTATACTCCATTAATATTAAATAAGCTCCCTACAATTTACAGATCTTTTAACATCAGTAATAATCCGATTATATAAAATAATCAAACACTCACATAGGTCATGCTGCAGCATAATGAGTACTTTTCCTTTTGATATTACATTTTGATGTAATTCTCTTAGACTTTGAATGCAAGACTTTCACAACACACATTAGTTTTTACATTGGTATTTGACATTTTTTACTTAAGTATAAGAATATTTCTTCCATCCCTGCCCTCCCATCTGAACTACATCCGCCCTCTGCAGTCTGATTATCGGGGTTAAATTCATGTCATGAATTTTGGCATTCTATTATAAGATTTTTTTAGCGAGTTTTTTAGCAAACAAAAGTTTTGCTAAAACTAACATAACAATTTATCGAACTTTTTGGAACCTGAGCAAATTGTCTTGATTTCTAAAAAAAAAAAAAAAATGCAATTATAATAATTACACAGAGGTCCAACACATTTTCATGGAAAACTGTCAAAACTTTTCCATGATTTTTCAGGGACCCATATTGAATTTTTTTTTAAAAATAATTTCTTGCCTGCACAGTGTTAAGTTAAATATTAGTTAAACATATTAAAAACTATGTTATGTCCATAGCTGCAGAAAATAAAGTTGCCATTATGTTACATTACTTGGAAGATTATGCACATAGGATTACTAACACTTACACATAACAAAATTCCATGACTTTTTCAGGCCTAGAAATTGAGATTAAGGAATTCAATAACCTTTCCAGGTTTTCCATGATGGGTGGGGGCTGATTATCACATAGTTTTTCCCTAGCTCTTTTCTTTTTTTCGCCCAGACAATTCCCCAGCTTAAAAAAAAAAGATTTCTAAATCTACTAATTTCTTGTGGAACATTTCTTACCAAGTTGTTCATTGTCCATTTCCCCATGTTTTTGAACAAAACTGCACCATTTTGCTTTAGGTTTAAATATTTGCGAAAGGCCTCTCAAAGCAGCACAAGTAAAGTGGCATTGCTCCAAGTTTCAAAGAGTTAAGAAGGTGATGTCCAATCCATGCTGTGCAAGGAGGATCATAATTTCTCATAATCCTCAAAGTTCACGACTGTGTCACAAAATCTCATCAGACCGTGGTGACCGGGCCGAGCCCCCAAAGAGAGGCTCGGGACATCTGCCGCTGCTTCACTTTGCTCCTCTGAGAGGAGTGGGCACTTCCTGTCTGTTGGGACACAGGTAGTATGCTTTACTCGATGCTAATAACGCAGTCCCTCAGTCTGTCTTTCATGGAATTTAGGCCAAACGTGACAGGAATACTTCCCTCTTAAAAGTCATGCAGTCAGTTGCATAGATATAGTCTCCCGTTCATCGACTGCTGTGGCGGGGATGTGAGGAGTCAAGCACGCTCAGCCTTTGCTCTCTGCGTGGGCTTCATCTTCTGGATATCTGTCTCTTTGGGGGCGGCCATTTTAATATTCAAACCAAGCAGAGAGAACAAGTGCAGAGGGACAGCGGCCATTTGAATAATTGAAGAGGCTCCGTAGTGCTAGAGGATCCTCTCTCTCTCTCTCTTGCCTTCTCTCTCTCTTCACCATATTTTCCCTTCCATCTTTTTTTTCCAGCCCGGCTTCTTGAAGTTTGTCCCAGAAAGCAGTCTGGGACATGTGCTACAACAGCAGCCGATCCAACAATCCCAATAGGCTGATGGGAGAAGATAGAAGAGAAGGAGGGCGGAAAAGAGACGTCTCACAGAGAGAACGAAATATAGAGGCCAAATCCAGTTTGACAGAAAAATGGCTATGGACCAAAATGAGGGATGAAAAGAATCAACTAAAGCCATCTCTGCCCATAATTTGTTAAACACTTTTACGTAGCTTTTCCCATCTGTGTCCCTCAATTTGTTTGACAGACTTTGAAGTAGAGATGTCTAAATAAGTCAGCGAGAAGAACCTTCATCCTCCCAAAAGAATTTTTAACATTCTTTCTCATTTTTACCACAAGTCAAGCAGTTGAAAACTATTTCAACTTCAGAAGATGACAAAAAGTGATACACATTGTGCTTTTTGCTAATCATGCCTGAGCTCCTTACAACTTCAAATCTATCTGGCTGCGCCTGCATTTGAAAGACCAAAGCCAATTTGTGGAAAGAGCTTGATGTATTTTGATCAAGTATTTAAAGGGATGGATCAGATTTCTTTGAAGTTGTGTTGTATGGGGTAATTATCCATAGACAGTATATTACATACAGTAGATGTCAGTCAGCAAGTTTGACACGGAGGCTAAGAAATCTACTGCTGCGGAGGGGTCAGCAACACAACCCAGTATTTTTACCGCTTTACCTTAATGTCAGACAGTTATTTTCAACAGGAAAATGAATCCATTATATTGCTTTTTTTAATCCTTGGATAACTGAGCAATTTGGCTTGGTTTCTTTCAAAAACATGGGAAGATGACAACAAGAAACATAACGACAAACGACCCAAAAATAGTGAGAAGTTAGTAAGAAAAAGACCAGAAAATTAGCATGGAAAAAAGTATAAAAAATCAAATACCAAGAACAAACAAGAAAATGACCTCAAAAAAGTCTTATTAATATAATAATATTAGTGATTATATATATATATATTTCTTGTTTTTCTGCAACATAATTTTAAGTACATAATACAGAGAATTATAAATATAATTTTATGGACATTTTCCCCACATTTTTAAAAATATCCCCCACAGCTAATTTTCAAATCATATCCTTTTACAACATTACAACATACGTTTACAACTTTTTCGCAGTTTGCCGGACATTTCTTTCAGAAGTTGCTCATTATATTTTTTTCCAGTGTTTTTGAGAAATATCAAACCAATTTCCTCAGGTAACAGAGGTAAAGATGAGTGTGAAAGGTGTCTGAATGCAGCACAAAAAACCTGACATTGATCCAGATGTTAAAGGGTTAATGCTAGACCCTATTGAGAAAAACAGAGATATGATTCACCAAAGTCACACAATAACACTAACTAACTGATCAAGGCAGCGAAATGTCTCAAATCCTTGAAACTACCTAAAATCCTAGAAATGTGCTAAAATCCTAGGAATGTCCCAAAATCCAAAAAAAAAAAAATCCCAAAATCTGAGAAAAGTCCTAAAATCCCTCAAATACTCTAAAATTCTAAAAATGCCCATAAATTCTATATTTGTCCTAAAATCCCCAAAATGTCCCAAAGTCACAAAAGTGTCCCCAAATACCAGAAATATCCAAAAATCCTAGAAATATCCTAAAATCCAAGAAATGTCCTGAAATCCTAGAAATGTCCTAAAATCCTAGAAATTTCCAAAAATCCTAAAGGCAAGACTGGGGCTGCTGCAACTGGCCCCTTACCTCTTATCATGGCCCCCAAGCAAAAAGCAAGTTGCGTATTCCTGATACACAACCACACTACGAAAAATCTGAACTATCCCTTTAAGCAATTTTCATCTGTCTGAATAAATCTATCCATCTGTCCATCCATCTAATCCAAAAAACTGAAATTAATCTTGTCAAGAAATGTTATTAATATTCATCAAGACTCAGTTAATCACACAACTTCCAAGAGAGCATATTTGATGGATTCCTTTAGAAAGATGCATATGAATACGCTTGGTCTAAACCATTTCAAACTTTGCCTTTTGCACAGAAAATAGAAGTAATGGAAGCTGTCAAGCTGTCAAATATGCTTCAAACTCCACGTGTTGATTTACCGCCCAGAAGTCATTTGTGGGCTGGAAATCTCTGGCATTGACACTGAGTATTGCTGTTGTATGGATTGAAATCAGCCTGAATAAGACATACAGTGTATTTATGTTGTCCTTGCATGGAAAACATTGTAATAAGGGAGTACACAGCATGTGGTTGACATTGATTTGATTGTGCAGATCTGCTGAGGCTTTCATTTACAGCAGCAGCACAGGGTGTGCATCCCTCCCCCTTGTTCCTTTTATTTTTAATTTTTTTCTGCTCAGGAGATCTCCAGGAATTAAAATTCATATTTCATCAAAGGAGCGTATAAAATGCTGATAACAGGAAATATATCAAATGTATCTCCCGTGTTTTGTGGGGGGGGGGGGCTGTGAAAGTCTCCCACAGTTATGTAAGTGTTACCACATCAATATTAGTGCAGCGTATGAAAAAATTATAGTGAAGAAAAGTCCAATTATGCCTCACTACAGGTCACACAAAACCAACAGAGGTCCACTTTTGCACACCTGGGGGTGACTTCATCCGAGAAAATAAAATGAGATTCCCGCTGATTTAGCATCTTACACCAGGATTACATTTAATCTATGTGAAATTGGCTTTTGTTTTGACAAGATATCCTTTTAGTTATGCATGAGGAAGAAAGTTTTGACTTTCACAGATGTGAAAAAAGCAATAAAATGTTTTATGAGTGTAGGAGCTGCTTTCAGTTCAAGATACTAAAGCTTGATAACAGATTAAAAAGGAGACTTAAGAATTTATGAACTAGTGTCAGCTTCTGTATTGTCCCCAAAGTTGAGACTTTATTACTCATTTTGCCACGTCATGGCTAATCAGCTCACAAGAAGTGTGCTTTATTTTTCTGTATATTGATAATTTCTTTTAAAAACATGGGAGATAAACCGAGACGCGGTTGTATGCCTTTGCACACAAGTCAAGATACACTTACAGTTTACATCCATGTCCATGAAAACATGGATGCTTTACACACAGACGGTCTACACAATCAGCACAGTTTTGAGGTGGACAACCAAGGTTCTTGAGTTATGGCCAAAAACATGTTGTAAAAGGGCACTGTAACCTTGACCTTTGACCTTCTACAAACAGATCCTAATCAGTTCATTCTTGAGTCCTGCCCAACCTCTGCGATCAGCTGGTTTTGCTAACAATGGCTCGCCTGGCTTGAACTGGTATTGCTTGGTTTTCTGACCTGCTGTACTGGAACCAGGGTTGCAACGGTACGAGATCGCAGTATTACAGAAGTATTATTATCATCATCAGTCAGAATGACCCTCAAAGAAATGAAAACTGAAGGGTTAGATTTGATTAAACAAATGTTTTATTACTAGAATCTCTAATTGAAACTATTTTCTCTTTTCAAAATAACTAAAATATAGACCCCTGGTTGAGAACCACTGTAAGAGAGCTACTAATGTGGTTGTTTTTGCAAAAATGCCAAAAAAAGATCAGTCATTATTTCTTGAATGTGAAAATTTGCTGGTTTTCCTTTTCCAACTGAATATCTTTGGTGTTGGTCAAAACATAAATAAATCAAAAGTCAGTTTGGGCTTTTGGAAAATGTGATGTTTTTTCTCAATTTTCTGATATTTTTAAACAAAAAAATAATAGTGAAAACAATGATTTGTTAAATGTTGCTCTTATTTATTTTGTGCTTGATGTTTGGTGGAAAGAAGTGTCTATAACATCCCTCCAAAATAGGTGACCAACTAGGTTAAGATCAGGAAATTGTTATTGCCGTAGCGTAACATTCAAATTATTTTCAATACCAATCAAAGCGTGCAGTGACCCCTCATACCCATTCATTGTCTCGTGTTTCTCCAATAATTTATTTAGTTTACCAATAAACTATATGCTGTCACTAAGCTCTCATTTCATTTTTTGTGCAATCAAAACAACATGTAATACAATCCCCGACTGACTTATATTCATCTTTGTTCTCTCTCAATCTCATGAAGCAGCGTGGCCTCATTGACCAGGAGCCAATCTTGTGGTCCATTATGTCGTCTAATGAGACGCACTGTTCATCTCAGATGAAATGAATAAGCACTCACTTGTCTGTCTGAAGGTCTGCAAGTTACTAAACCTCCTTAACTATGAGCGCAAACCTGCCTTCCACACTGGTCTTTGCAGGGGATGAAGTTCTGTCTTAAAGGGATAGTTCAAATTGCTTAAAGTGGAGTTGTGTGGAGTACTTATCCATGGACAGTATATTACATATCCTTGATAATAGTCAGCATGCCCCCAGTTTAAGGAGTAGTTATGTGTATAACAAAAAAAGTTTTAGTTTTAGGTTATCGTAGGCAACTGCACTTGCTTGAGGTTCTTCAAAATGTTTTGCTTCTCATCCAAGCGGCTTCTTCAGTTCATGGTTGAACTTAAGATTCAGAAGTGAAGAAGCCACTTGGAAGAGAAGCAAAACATTTTGAAGAAACTTGAGAGAGTCCAGCTTCCTACAGTTTAGTACCTAGAATTACCATGAACTGGACCCAGTTTTTAAGATTTTAGGATTTTATTGTTTGCTTACTGCACTGCTCACTTTAACTATTTATTTGTTTAATAAGATATTTGATAACCCAGTGCTTTATTTATTGTAATGTTTTTATTTAACTATTACCAAGACCTGTTAATGAAGATTCGCAGTCATCCAAGGTCATGGTATCCATTTCAAGAAACTCAAACTAAGTCCAGTTGCCAACGAAACAGCACTTATATTTACCAAGACCTCATTTTCGTCTTTCCCTGTAATTGCATGGCTGAAATAAGACAAAGAATTATTGATCCTTGACTGAGAATCTTCACCTATGACATGGAAGCTAATCAATGTACTGCCATGGTGGGGTCAGCAACAAAATTGATTTTAGCCACCTAAAAAAAAAATCTATATTAGTGCAAGCCTACGCTATATTTAGAGTATTTTCATTGCTATACCTCACTGTCAGACAATGATGTCCAACGGGAAAATGAAGCCATTGAAGTCATCTATTCAAAGCCAGACTCCATTGAGAAAAATGGTAATTTAACATTGCTGAACACAGGAGCTGCTGCCGTGATCAGTTACTTTATTTGGGTTATTTTGTGACTTTGGTGAATCCAACCTAACCTTTATTGAAGACAAATGCACTAACTGAACGAGGCAGCAGTAGACCTGGAGCTCTTTTGTTTTCAGCAAGCTAAAATTATTATTTTTTTATCTCTGACAGGAACCTAGATGGGAAACTGAACTGTTAATGACTTTCCTGTCAAAACGGGCTGCCTGATAAAACTCTGACTTTTTTAGGTGGCTAAAATACATTTTGTTGCTGACCCCCATCCAAAGCACTGCTGAGCTGGACAGACACCTGCCTGCTTCTTTAAACTGGAGGCATGCTGACTGACATCTGCTACAGTAATACAGTCAATATGTTTACATGATGTTAGAAAAAGTTAAATTATTGTGTTTGTATGACTAAAACTGGGCTTTTGTAATATATGTAAACATATTAGTCCTACTTAAAGTGCACTGAGAAAATTCCTCATAGTCGGACAAACAAACCATAATAATAATACGGTTGGGGGTTGATTTACTCTTTCATGTATACGCCTAAAACAGACCTGAACTGGTCTAGGCGTTCTGCTTCTAGTCCCCACACCGGGCTTTGACCTGGAAGTCAAACAGCATAAATTCGTAGAAGAAAGACAGGAAAAACAAAAGGAAGAAGAAGAAGATAGGAAGAGGACAACACCAACGTACTAAGAGCAGCATATGTACAAAATGTACAGCGCCAAAAAGTTATCCATGTAATCACAGTTCGACGTGCAACATGTTTGCCGCCTGCTAACTTGTTTGGTTCGTGACGTAATAGGTTCACTGGAAGAAGATCCAATAGCAGCAAGCTAAAAAAAAAAAAGGGGGGGCCGTACACCAGCTACCATGGCAGAATCAGACATGCGTCCATCAATAAATCAACCCCCCCCCCTCGTGCTTGTATACTGGGACAAGGATAGTAGTCCAATAAAATGGCCTAATTGCGCTATAACTGCAGCTCGACTCAACTGTGCATGGAAAAATACTGACTGACCATGAATTAGTACCCCATACAACCCCTCCTTCAAAAAAATCTGAACTGCTCCTTTAATAGAAGCAAAGAAGTGAAGAAAATCAGACAGAAGGTTGTAAGGTTGCCTTGGTTACTTTGGTTTGCTTTTGAAAGCATTTGCAAAAAGGAATTAGTGGGTTACACATAAACATGCGAACTGAAACCAGCAGGTAGTAAAATACTTAAATATTACAAAGCATTAATCATGTTTTGTGGCCAACATGAACATGGTGGACACGTGCACATTTTCTATTTTCTGTGCTTTTAATGTGGAGGAAAGCTGCAGACCTCTACATGTTGAATGTGAATGTATTTGTGGACGCAGACTGTGGAAACGGTCCGTTTTGGATGACTGGGTAGAGCCTAACGCCTGTAGGTGGCAACCATACCTCATCAACAATTGAATCACACGTGCACGCGCCCGCCCGCGCGAACACACACACACAAACTCAGAGACATCAGATCTGGGCTTTATGCGTTAATGCGATTGATCCCTGATAATTAACGACCGCTGGGGTGATTTAAACGGGCAGATGGACGCGCAGGCAAAGTGGTCAAAGTTAAAGTGGTCCCTGGGCGACACGGGAACACGCTCACGCCTACGCACGCGCGCATCTACCTTATACACTTCGCTACACACACATACACACACGTGACTGCGCGCGGCAGCTCTGTGCCTGGAGACCGTGATTTCAACGTGCTCGCTATTCAAGTCATGGACTGCAGCGAGCGGGGGAACCATTAGGAGCCGGTGGCCAAAAAAAAAAGAAAACGCTTTATTTGCAACACACGGATGCTGCTGCCACACCACCCGGATCGGACACACGCTCCCTGACAAGCGGAATTATTACTAATAGCTGCGCTTATGTAATCAATACACCGGATTGCTGTGAGAGGGTAAAATAGCATCCCGTGGATTCTTCCCATTCTGCTTGATAGAAAATACTGTATGCCATATGCTGTGCGATTTTTTAGAGCAGGCTATGGCAACCTATTTGTCCTGATGCGACGCGTGTGATGGTTGCAGTGGGACGGATATCCTTAATTTTATCCAATAGGCGTTCTCAGGGTTGTTTTTTGTGTGTGTGTTTTTTTTTGTTTTTTTTTTTGTTTTTTTTTGTAGGACGCTTGTGCATCCCTTTCTGCGCTGACCTTATCAACAATGCTTTAAATTCATTGTCATGTCTGTCCATTTGTTTTGAGGATGATCGAAACCAGCCTGAAATCCAAAAATAATTAGTCCACTTTTGTGTATTTTTTTTTCTTTCTTTTATTGTGGAATTTGATTTGATTTTTTTTTTTTTACAAGAGGAAACCACCAGTGGGAGTCATTTTTTGTGGACTGTTTTTTTTTGGGGGGGGGGGGTTAAGGGCCTATACAGACTTGATCCCCCATCAAAAACTCTGCAGGATTTCCTCCTCCTCAGTCCAGAGGAATATCTTCAAGTCCAGAGGGGTTGCTGCTGCCGCTGCTGGTCCTCTGAGGGCTTTTCATCGGCGCTCATTACATCCGAGGGAATGGTGGCCGCAGCGCACATCCACGCAACTCTTTCTGAATGTTTGGCATTTTTCGAGCATCTTGACTTGTGATCGAGAGAGACGCGGACTGCAGCAGCCTTCCGATTCCCTTTCACATGGAGATTTGTGCCTCGCTCGTGCTGCACATCTTGAAAACGGGGACCGGGGCCCTGCTGGTTTTTCCTCCACTGCTCTCAACCTCGATTTCATTTATTCGAGAAAATGCGTAAGTGTTATTTTCATTGATTTCAATCCAATTGAGCGTATTCACAGTGTGATGTGCCGCTGTATATCCACATGCAGAGCGATTCATCGCCATTTAAGCCCGCGATTTGCGCTTGGCTCACAGACTTCAACGCAAAGAAAGATAGTTTTCTTGTTTTAAAAATGCGCTTTTTTCATATTTATAGGTAGATTATGATAGCTGTCGCATGCTGTTTCGAGCGTGCATGTCTCTGTGAGATAAATATAGAGAGATAAAGATGGAGATAAAGATGGATAGGGACAGAAAGGGGGTTGAGGGGGTGGTGGGAGGGTGGAGGGGGGGCTGGTGCAACAAATTGTGTGTTTGAGCGCTTGGTTGAGACTGTATGGGTCCGTGGTAGTCCCTGTTGCCAGCAGGACATTACTGCTAGAAAAAGGCCTACGTCATATGGTAATTCAAATTCAGTTCAGGTATTCTCAGCATACACGTTTGCAGCAAAAAGAGCGCCGGATTGGCCAGGTGGGCAGGCTGGCCCTCAGGAAAGAGGCGCTTTGGAGTGTGTCAAAAAGCTTCAGGTCAAGCTTTATTTTACACAATCTGCTCACGCACACGCCTCGTATACACATTTCCCCCCTCTCTCTGTGGCTCTGCCTGTTGACCCAGTATGTCTGCAAAACCCCCAGCAAAGCCACCCATGGGTGATACTCAGGGATGTCATTCCTCCCCACCACAGAACAGCCTGTGCAGGTTAACCAGAAGTCCATTTTTAAAAAATTAAACTTGTCATGTCCTGGAGTTGTTGCTTTGGCTGCTTTTTTTCTCCCTGAAAATGTGAATAGGAGCTGTCCATCAGTGGGAGGTGCTGAAATGCCTTGATGCTGAAAATACTCGTGTGTTGGCTGAAATGGGCAGAGGGAGCTGCATTTGGAGCAGACATCACATCTGAAATTGCTCGTGCTGCTGCAGCCAAAAAGCATTTTACTTAAACCTGAACCGGTTTTGTCCTCAAGTGTACACTTTCGCATGCACATCTGGCAATTTTACAACCTGCCTGTAAAATGAAGGACACTGGCGGAGTGTTCAAGAATGGGGGGCTGCTTTTTTAGGGTTGGTTACCACAGTATTTGCATGCATTTATAGCCATTATGTGTCACCTATAGCCTGCTTGATTGGGTTGGGATGATTAAATGGTGAACTGGAGCATCCTAAATGCTGCATAGGCATTTAAGCTAACTGTTCTGTTGGGAAGATTATTGCCTATCAGACCATAAAGTCCTTAGTATCACTGGGCTCTTTAAATAGACAAAAACTCAGAGAAAATGGTAATTTGGGTGTATAAAAAAGTAATATTCTCACTAACATATGATCTAATTTGCATCCTCCACACTGTAAAATCTGACAAGTTGGTTTTAAAAGAAAACCAAGGAAACTGATTGCATTCTATTTCCTCAATTAAAGTTGACAAGTTTAATTAAAATCACTCTTTCAGAGTTTTGGCAACTTCAGCAAATCAAGTGTACTGTGCTATATATCTGTATTCTGCTGGTTGCAAACTAGCAATTTCTTTATTTTTAAACATGGTAAGAAAACAGAACTCACAGATCTCCTAAATTCATCATCAGCAAAATCCACTATGTTAAGTCAGACTAACTTGATTTACTGAAGTTGCTAACAATTTTAAGATGCAACAACTTCACAGAAATTAAGCAAATACAGCTAAACTTTACGATATCTTAACTATTAGATATAAAGTAGACAAAACTGACGATTAATAGTTAGATTCACTTAAGTTTTTCAAGTCAATTGATTTCCTAGATTTTTTTTTTTTTTTTGAGTAAGATCAACTTGTCAGATTTTACAGTGCATACGATACTCCCTAAGAATTTTTGCAGCTGTCCTTTTTACAGTTTTAAATTGGCATATCTTTCAGTTCCAGGTCTGGATTATTTCAGTGCACCGTAATACTCCAGTGCTGTAACTGCGAAAATTAAGGCCACACACTCGTAAGTGTCTCAATAGGGCATTGGGTCAACATGAGTCACCTGAGCTGCTACACTGAGCTTTAAGATTCTGAAAAGAACTGGAGCTTAATCTAAGAAATGCAAGTATTTTTTAACAAGAAGTTTCACCTTTTGTATTTAACCTGTTATTCACTGCTCCCATTTTCAGGTCTCTGCTCGAAAATTGTCTTTAAATATAGAGTATATCTCAGCAACCACGAGGCCAATATGAATTATCAAAGTCTTAAACTAAGCATAATAAATGGGAGATGAACTTGAAAGCATCAGTATAGATGCTACTGGACCAGATAAAATATGGGTGCAAGACAGAATAAATTGACATTTTTATCCTTGCCTGAAAAAACATTACAGTTTTAAAGTGAATATGCCTTTGAAATAATGGAGAATTTGCCCAAAAGCTCAACGAAACCATAAAACAATATCTGAAAGTCACTTGTGCAGCGACGGATGCTTATAGGATAAAGCAGGACACAGAGGGAGAGCATTAAAGACTGTCAAAAGAAAAGACGTGTAGTGTTGCTCGGTTGAGGAGTGGTTACCATTACTGGTGGCAAACACAATTTCCATGCTCATCAAACAACTCAGGGACCTGTCATGGCCTGAGGATTTGGTTTTGTCACCTTGTAGTGCCTCGCTGTTTCAGGACAGAAACACCAAAGCATAAGGAGTGTGATCACTCTGACAGGCGTTGTGGTTTTGGCTTTTACCTGCCTGCTAAGGGGGACCAAATGGATGTAAACCATGCCAGGACCCACTCACCAGAACAGCTCTGACAGAAGCCTTCACTGTGGGTAATAAGCACTTGGGCGAATGGATTTCTTTTCATGCGTGACACACATGTAGTCAACCACTGGTTCAGAACAGGGTGAACGGTGACTCATCTAACCATTCGAGGTATTTCTGCTTTTGTTCTTTCCACAACCTGCTGCGCAAAAGAGGTAATTTACGTATAATAAGGGCTTTACGCGATGCAGTTCCACCATAATATTGCTCCCTAAATTTCTTGTGACAAGCTGCCTTCTCACACCTCAGACAGACATTTGTAGCGAGTTGATTCATGGTGCCTTGTCTGCTTTTTCATGCATCTGGAAATAATGCACACACCTCACAGTTGAGGACTATTATGCGCCTGTTCTTCCCAGGTGGTTTTGTCATTTCAACACATTTCCATGCCATCATCACCTTAGCCGCATTTTCCAATTGGGAAACATCATTAAGTCAAACAATGTACATCACAGAAGCTCTGGCGAAATGCAGCCTATTTCAACAATCAGCTCTCTATAAAAGCCACAGTTTTCTTCTTTGAGCCACAGGAGCCAAAATAATGAGGGCTTGCTGAAGGATTTTACACACAACACTAAGCATGGTGGGATGTTAATCACTGAGTAATTCTAAGGACCAATCACACACCTGTGTGGAATAAACTGTATGTCTGAGATATCAAACAGCCTGTCAGTCAAACTTGGATTCATAATGATCACAATTATTCATAATTAATTTCCCAAACTCATTACAATACATTACAATTAGGTGATAAATTATTAATGGGCAAAAAAATAATTTGTAAGTCATTTATCAAGCAAAATACCAAATACTATCTGGTTCCAACAGCTCAAATGTGAGGAGCAAAATATTTTGCTTCTGCCTTTTTATTTTAGTAAATGACAGAATAAGCTCCTCACAAGCTTAAGCTCCTCTTTGTTAATAATGGTGCATGTTAATTACAATCTTAAAAATAAAAGTATACTGCATTGGCTTGTTCCCATAACATAACCCTTCCTCGTAGAACCTTTTATTAACGTTATAAATAAAACAAATTTAGAGGGATCGACCCAGAACCCAACATATAGGGTAAGACCTAGAACCCTCTGTGAAAGGGGAAACCCAGAACCACCTATGTGAGGTACCTAAGAATCCTTCTATGGTGTAACGGTTCCTCCCAGAACCCTCTCTGACGGCTCTGGGACAGTTCTCTCTGACCCACTAAGGGGTGCTCGAAAAATAGCAACTGACTACATTACCCATAGGTCTTTCTGCCACTAACCATGGTTTCAGTTCTTAATGGAACTCTTTGTCTTACAAAGAACCCTTAAATAACCTTTTCTTTAATAAAGGGTTCTTCAGAGGTAAGTTGTTCTGGGTAGAACCTCAGCCCCTGAGGGTTAACCCTTTTTGATCATTTATTTCTAAGAGTGTAGTGTTAAAAATATCAAAAGAATATAAAAAAATATATATATATGTGTGTGTATATATATATATATATATATATATATATATATATATATGTGTGTGTATATATATATATTCCTTTTATGGATACATATCCATTCAGAATATTTGAAACAGTTTCTCATGTTCAGCAGTATCTATACACCGGTGCAGCTGCTCGCTCTCTCTTCAGGGCCATGTCCATCAAAGCGATTTTTTCTGGAGGCCAGTGTATTCTTTAAATGATTTGCAGTGGGAGTGCCGAGCATTTAGGTTGAGCTACAAATGCCAGAGGCACAATGAGCAGTGGTGGATGAAGTACCTGAAAGCCATACTTGAGCAAAGTTTTCATCTTTCTTAACAGAAAATGACTTTGGTAGAAGTTAGGACAGTCATGTCTAAAGTCCAGTCAGGGGGCCATTTGTGGCCCTCAGACAGACTTTGAACCTGCCCTCGGCTTGTTTTTCAAAATATACTATATGATTAAGACAATACTGGGGTATCAAACAAGATGGCATGCACCAAGTAGGAACTATGTAGGCGAAACTAATGTGCTTTCATAAACAGACAGTAAACAAGCAAACAAACAAATCCCCTAACATCAGATATTCCCTGCAAGGTAGCAGACATGGCCACAGCAAAGAAGAATAAGGTCGACAGCCAGGGCAGCCACTTTCAGGAGCTGAAAGTTGAATGTTTTTTCACTTAAAGATAAAGCAGTTGCTTCTGTGTCATTTGTATGTGATTTTTTTTTTAAAAAATATGTTATAAAAGAGATAATTAAGAGATCATTTAAATCGTATGCCCTCACTGTCAATTATTCTCTCTGGTTGAAAAAAATGGTATCTAATATCAATATTCTGCAAGTTGTAATGTCGGAATTAGAAATTCCAATTAAATGATGACAGTAAAGTTCATATACAACAGACTAGGGCCGGGCAGCATCCTGATATGTCGACATGATATGAGACTAGATATAACTGCAGATTTTGGATATTGTAGTCATAAGTGTTGTCTTTTCCTGATTTTTAAGGCTGTAATTTTTTAAAACTTGCATGGCTGTTCTGGATGTTCTTTTATTTGCTTTGACCTACTTAGTCATTGTAATAAAATTACCAAAGATTATTTGTCTAAAATGTGTCTGTGTGAATATTTTGTGAAAGCACCAATAGTCAACTTAACAGTATTATCACAATATCGATATTGAGGTATATAGCCAAAGATGTTGTGATATTTAAATTTCTTCCTATGGCCTAGCACCTCCCTTACAGTGATCCCGCTACTAAATTAAGAAAAGTTCAATATCAAGGTATATGGTAAACAAATAAATAAACAAAAAATCATGATATTTGAATATTCTATGGCCAGCCTTTTTAACTGACCTTTCTTTGCTGAAACTATGAACTGGTGTAGATTTATGCCCATTTTCAAAAGACTTGAGTTTTGATCTGTCAGCAGCAAAATGCTGAATCATTTTCATACAACCAATAATTAATAATCAAACTAACCACCAACAGTTAGCCTTCCAATATCATCTGAATATTTATATTGAGGCATTCGGTCAAAAATATCGTGATATTTGATTTTATTTCCATATCGGCCTGAGCTACAGCAGACCTTTCTTTGCTGAGGTTATGAACTGGTGTACACTTAAGCCCAATTTTGAAAGCCTTGGATTTCGATCTGTTGACAGCCAAAATGCTGATTCATTTTCAAATTATCAACATAACAGTCAACCTAAGCACCAATAGTTAGCCCCACAAGTAATGTCTGCAACAACAAACATTGATCAAAGTGTTTCACAAAGAGTTGAAATCGCTTAAATTAAAACAGTCTTAAATAAGAGAATGTAAGTAAATTTAAAAAGGCATCCAATATCTTCATAACAACGCAAAAATAGAATTGGAATATCGATATCGAGGTGTTTGGTCAAAAATATCATGATATTTCATTTTTTCCAAACCGCCCAGACCTACAGTTGATGTTTCTCTGCTGAAACTATGAACTGGTGTAGATTTATGCTCATTTTAGAAAGCCTTTGGGTTTTGATCTGTCGACAGCAAAAATGCTGATTCATTTTCAAATTACTATCTCCTCCAATGCACTTATGCTTTTTGGCGATTGATGGGGGCAGTCGGTGCTTCTGCGGGATATGCTTTACTATATGGGGGCACTGTTTTGTTGTTTCATCAATTTATATTGTCGTCTTGGCCTTCTGCATACTTCTCTGTGTGATATGAGGATTGGTGTTGGGAGTGGCGATAAATTACAGCTGAGGTTCTGTCTGGATAAAGTGAAAAACAGCACAGTTCCTCCAGGACTGCTGTTTTTATCTTAACTAATACTGAGGCAATGTGTGCATTTTTGTATGTATATGAGCTGTATGTCTCAGCGTGACATAAATAAGCGAGTGGGACACAGTTTGAGATTAGCCTGACTTCCAGTCGGCTCCATTTTGATAGATAGCACTCTGTATCTTTCCAGTGGTACCGCCACAAAACATGTGTTTGTGTCGAGTCGAGAGACAGGCCGATCTGAACGAGTCGAACTGCTCGGGTGTGAAAGAGTCCAATGCATGCCAGGCTGGAGAGACTTAGTATTCACTGTAGCAGCTTAAGTTATGCCTTTGTGCACCAGAAAGGGGATTATTCAGCGAATCCTGCTCTGTGTCATTCACAAGCCTGCATTTCTAAATCAACACATATTAATGTGGTGATGTATGAAGAGGCTGTTTCTGCGTGTGTGTGTGTGCCTGTAGACCCACTGCGCTTCATTACAACTAAGTGTGTCTTATGTAGAGTGACAGCATTGATGCCTGCAAAAAAATCATAACTTATGGCACAAATGTCACCATGACACATTCACTGTTTTGACTGCAGCCGTTGGTGCCTTATTTCACCATCTGTGTTGTGTACGATGTGTCTGTTGTGGCCTGCAGCGGCAACCAGCCATCATCTCCAGTGAAAGCGTCTGATGGAAAGAGTATGCTCGACTACTGGTACCATGTTTCTGCCTCTTCAGCAACCAGACACTTTCTGCAAATGCCATAATGCCCTTTATAGACCCCTCTACAGATTCCCCACAACCTACACATATACAGTTTAGCAGTAATGCTTGGGTCAACATTATTTTCTGTGATTATAGGTATGGCGGTGCTGTGATGTGAGGCGCAGCTGAGTACCGCCCACTGTTCTAAAGAATGCATAATCACAGTAAACAATGTCCTAAAGGCAATTATGGCTTTTATACAACAGTTAAACTGCTTATTTGTACCATTTCAAAAGTTTTATTCAGAGTTAACATGAGTAAAATGGAGATGCATCACAATGTTTGATACGGCTTAAAGAAAAGCACAGAGAGCTTTGCATCATGGGAATTACCTAATTCTGGGAATGTGTAGGGCTGTGTTTTGATAGTTAGTTTCATTTTGCATTTGATCCCGAGCTGATAAAACATTGATTAGACAAGTATTTAATGTTGTTGTTTTTTAATAAGCAGAAACACTTAGGAAAGGTAATTCAGGGTATCATTAAGCTACATCGAAAAATATCCCAGTGAGCGCGGTATTGATTTGCAGGTGAAAAGACGTCCACATCCAGATTAAAGGTGGCGAAATTTACCACCTTAAGCACACAGCTGTTGTTTCACAGCAGGCTGTATTTCAGTGTAAAGCAGCTCTTGACCACCACTTCACATAAAGTCACTGAAATGCTGAGGGAACAATCGCTTTTTTGTGACCCAGACATCTATGAAAACTCCACCAAACATGCCCCAATCTTGATGTCTAGACACATTTTGACCTGCAAAACACCAAATCAACACTTGTATGAAAAAAACATGAGTTGTAATAGTTGTAGCCTTTTGATATTTTTCTCTATTTGTTTTTTGAGGTATTATTTTAAAATCTTATGTTAGTAAAACTTGATAAATGCTAAACCCAAATACACAGGGCTCTTTTCTTATTAAAACAAGATACTGATTTAATCATTAGATTCAATACTAGATTTAGATTATGAAAGTATTTTTGAATCCAAACCTAAGGAATGTACAATAAATAAAGCCTGACGCTATGAATTGCACAGAATGCAGTGGTCACAGTAAATAGAAATTAGGCTAAAAAGTTCATTTATTGCTCTTCTGAGGCAAGTTACTAGCTAAGACCAAGAAGAAAAGGACAGAATGAAATCCTTAGTATAATTTTAAAAAATCTGTCTGTGACATGACTCAGATGCATCAGGTAAAATTGTGTCTCCAAGGCTTCCTTACAGTCAAGAAGGCAGCAAAAATAACAAAAGCATTTTTTTCTTTTAATATGCCTAACTTCAGTGGACAGTAAGATATTAGGTATGGAATTAATTTGTATGTGCTCCGGTTCAAATGAAGACCAAACTTTACAATGGATGTCAGTTTTTGGGCCACAAAAAGCTTGTTTTGATTGTAGAAAATGCCTTTTACTCTGTGCTTTTACTACACAGTTTTGTCGATCACTTCTGTCTGCTACCGTCTAAATGGAGTGAAGAGTCCGAAGCCACTGATGATGCAAAACAGTCAGTAAAAAAGTTTTTCAACAACTGTGAATCACAGCAACCACAAGGGCATACATACATTAGAAAGTGTGGAAACAAAATATTAGGCTTATGGGTCCAGTAGTACATGGGATAAGCTGCAGACAGGTGGGTGGAAATATACATACATGCACACACACAACCACATGCAAGACCACGAATTTGCAAGCATATATTTTGAATTTCAAGCCTTGAGGGGGCTCTTGTTCTTTCATGGAGGATAGCTGCTCCTTCTCTCAGCTGTTAAACTAAAACAAAAAAAAAACTGAATCCCAGAGGGAGAAAGTCTACAGAAATGTCTATAGAAACTTCAAAACTCCTGCAGCATATTTCTGTCTGTATGTTCAATATGTCAATTATTTACCAAAATATAAAACTAGCGCAAGTTTGGAACACACTGACAATATGGATGGACAATGGTAAACCAAAATATTATGCTGCAGGATACACTTCGAAGGTTTCTGTGTACAATTTGATACTTTGTTGTAACCATCAACTGGGGTAGCTGGGATCCATGCTGGAACCGCCACAAATCAAAGCAGCGAGCTACAAACCTTAAAAAAGCTCACTTTCAGCCCTACAGGGAGAGAGTGTTTGGTAAGAAAAAGAAATGTTTCTACTATTGGAGAAGTATTCCTTTTCCTCCTCTGGCCTGTGGTATTACACGAACGGAAACAGAAACTCCTTTTTCACACGAGAGATACATATTTTCAGATAATGCGCACACATATATTGTAGTCATTCTGTGCCTTTGAACAATAAGAATATTAAAGGTCTGCAGCCATGCTAGCAGCTCTTTGAGGCTGTGCTTACAGGCACAGTGGTGCTTTGTGCTTAATGCTAAAGTCAGCACACTAACATCACAATGAGGTGCTCACGCTGATGTTCAGCAGGTACGATGCTTACAAGGATCAGCATCTTAGTTAAGCATGTTGGCATGTTGTTACATCAAGTTTTTTGTGGTTTGACTCCAACTGCTAATTGGGGACCCACAGAGAAAAGAGAATCAAATCTTCACTGCGAAGACCACAGGCAGCTAGTATGTGTAACACAATGAGTCTAAGCCAGAGAAACTCCACTTGCTTTGCCTGGGGGACCATGTTTCCAAAATTACAGGAGGCCAGGGGTCAAAGCCCCACACTTGTTTCTAGGATTTTAGGAGGTTTTGTAGGATTTTTTGACGTTTTTAGGATATTAAGACATTTAGGAGATTTTAGGAGGTTTCAAGGTTTATAGGACATTTCTAGCATTTTAAGGCGTTTCTATGATTTTAGAACATTTCTAGTATTTTTGGGAGGTTTCTAGGATTTTAGAATGTTTCGAAAATGTAGGATCTTTGTGGGATTTTAGGACATTTCCAGGATTTCTGGACATTTCTAAAATTTTAGGACATTTCAAGGATTTTAGGATTTTTCTAGGATTTTAGGGATGTTTCTAGGATTTTCAGACATTTCGGACATTTCTAGGATTTTAGGACAATTCTAGGATTTTAGAAACATGTCTAGGATTTATTTTTTTAAATTTATTTTAAGGATTCTGGGAATATTTCTAAGAATTTGGGATGTTTCCAGTGTTAAAGGACTTTTCTAAGTTTTTAGGATATTTCTAGAATTTTAGGGACATTTCTAGGATTTTCAGACATTTCTAGGATTTTAGGACATTTGTGGAATTTTAGGACATTTCTAGGATTTTAGAAATGTGTCTAGGATTTTAGGTACGTTTAGGGTTAAAGGACTTTTCTAGGATTTAAGGGACGTTTCTAGGGTTAAAGGACTTTTCTAGGAATTTTTCTTGGGTTCTAGGACATTAGGGGCTTAGCTAGGATGTCTGTCAGGGAGTGCAGGGGATCCTCCACTGTCACTTTTTTGATAAACAAGCTCTAATCTGTTGCTGTTTTTTGCACTCTAGAACATTATGTATACTGAAAGTATAAAAACTCCAAGTGTGAATCACTTTTTTTTTCATTTTATTTTCAATTTTAATTATGGATTCAAAAATGGTTGCGGGGCCATTAGTCTACAGCCATGCTACCAGCTCCTTGAGGCTGTACTTACATGCACAGAGGTGCATTGTGCCTAATGCTCATGCTGAGGTTCAGCAGATACATTTCTTACCATGACAAGCAATTTAATTTAACGTGTTGGCATGTCGTTAATTCAAGTATTTGTGGTTTAAATAAATGCTAATTGGAGACCCACAGAGAAAAAAAGAGTCAAACCTTAATACGGCAAAGACCACAGGCAGCTTACATGTGTGACACAGTAACTCTATACTGCAAGCCGCCCACCAACACGTTTGCACAGCACCTTCAAACCACAACTACACATCAGAGTCCAACCTAGACCAACGAGAGCCATATTCTGCCATTTGATGTGTCAAGTTCAAACGTAGTGTAGGTGAAAGCAAGCCCTTGGAAGGGCTTTGCCTCAAAGCCCGGGCAAATCTCATTGTCTGCTTATCAGCCTCAAATTTACTCCGCCTTACTGAGATATTCCCTTAGAGAATTAGGGATAATAGCTGAAGTGATGACTGTCATGATGAGTCTCTATCTCTCTCATGTTCAATGCTCCCCTCCTCTTTCTATCCCCCTCTCTCTAACTTTCCCCTATTTATCTAATTCCCCACATATTAATATGCATTTTATCTCCTGCCAGTTCATTTAGCTCAGATGTCTTTGATGAGAATATCTTAACGTTACTTAGAGCCATGCATGCATGGACTTTCATGTTGCATCTCACTAGGAACAGAGAGCGATTCATGATACAATGAACGAAGTTACCAAATCAGTGTAAGAATGAAATGAATATCTAGTTCATTAATGCTTTGGCAAACAGCTTAGATTCTAGTTGCTGGAATACATTAGATTGGCTTAATTGGCAAAGATGAAACCCCAGTAACTGGCGCCAAGTCAAACACTACTAAACCGAGAAGGGAATCTTGTAAGGCTGACAAGATTGCCTCTTTAGTGTGTGGCTCAGAGTCGCCTCTGCTACATTTTTCCCCCTTTTATGACAACACTTTTCTTCAACCACAGTGTTTTCTGGCCTTGAACAAGACTGTTCGAACATCTTGTTCCCTTGTTGCCATGTACTAATACATTATTGGTGAACCTCATTGTTTGCCACAGAAGCATTTTGTCCTTCAAATTCAAAAGGAAAGAAAGAGAAAGGCTCTTACGATGCCATTCTTTGTGTCTTATATCCTCAATAATAACACAAAGTCCCTTTCATTTGTTGTGAAATGTATTAAGCCTTGGCTAAGCAGCTGGTGCACTTAAAGGACAGTTGCAACACAATTTGCTCTATTACTCATTGCGTGTAGAGAAAGATGTCCCAGTCACATTTTTTTTGCAGCTAATTGACCAATCTTAAGTCCCACTCCCCCATAAGTCCTGTTTCCAAACACTTCCGGTATAGTGCCTTTAGGACTGTAAGTAATCCCTTTGTATATATACCTAGAAACTCGATCCATTTAGCATTTCCACTGCAGACTGTACTCCTAAATGCTCCATCCAGTAAGCTTGAGTGTTATCATTATTACAGTACCCAGGGTATTTAGAAATCCTAACAGTGTGATTTTCAAAAATACAGACCCTCATCTTTTCATTAACTTTAAACTGGACAGGCTGTAATGAAGATGTTTTGCATGTGCATCATGTGCCACAGTGTGATGCAACAGGCAGCTGAGCTGATTGCGAGTGATGAAGAGAACATTACAAGAGCGTAAACAGCCGGACAACAACCGTGTCATGCCCACAAAAGTACAGACAGCAGAGAGGCAGCCGGGAAAAAAGCTTCTTTTAACATCTATTAAGGGGTTACTTTGTCCAAAACAGAGTTGGTGATTGTTAAAACAGTGGAATAAATTGAGTAGACTGAAAATGGCAAGACAGCCTGAGGAATGTATCAAACTCGCTGGTCGGCAGGGTATGAAGGCATGAAAAAACGCCCAAGCCTACAATCTAGCTTTTTTTTTTTTATTGGCAAAACTGAGGAACGCACCTGGTTTGTCATCCACGTAATTGGATATATAGCTGTTGAAATTCTTATATATATCACCACTAACGTGGATGTTAATCAAGAGAAACCATAAAAACAAATGGAATGTTCATAGTGGTCATACTGATATTTAAGGTGCGTCACTTGATTCTTGTCGTCAGCTCATGCACTGAGTAACAAAACTAGTTACATTACAAGTAATGTTCCACCTTAAGAGTTGCCAGCAGTCGGTCGAGTGAATTAAAACACTTTTTCTCTGTCCCCAGCTGCTGCTTAGAGGCTTCAAAATATCCTTTCATTTTATAGTTAACTAATGTATAAAAAAAAAGTTGTCATGGTATGAACAGTGGTTACATAAATCTTCAAAACCAGCCACGACTTAGCCTTGAGGAAGAATTACGGTTCTCTACTGACCAATCAACAGACTGCAGTGTTTCTAGCTCCACCTTTTAGTACTGGATATGTGTGCTGGATAAGGAATCATTCTAATGTTATTATCCAAAACTTTCTGTAATAGAAACAGTAAAAAATATAACCTGAACTGAACTAAACTGAACCCGACTGCTTGGTGGAAATGAGACTTTGGTCACTTTTGCTCAATCAGACAGGCTTGATGAAACAAAACATGATGACGCCGGTTCTACTTAACCGGGTGCTGCAGTGTTTATTAGATCATTTTCGGGGCGTCAGACAATACAGTTTTAAGAAGCAGACAGCAAGGACAGTATGCGACGAAAGGATATTCTCAATTAGAAATTTCATGAACAAGGCAAAATGACGAGAATGGAGAAGCCGAAGATGAAAAGACCATCAGTCGACATAGCTCCTGCACTGTCGGGTATGTGTCCCCATTTTACCCTGCTGGGGACCTGGAAAGTACTGCATGCATGTATTAATGACTACAGACCTGACCTAATGTTAGTCTCTCTGTAATATAGAAAGTTACTTCGGAGTGGCATGGAGTTGTTCAAAGATTATATAACAAAAGAGACACTAGCTTTGATATGTCTTGTTAACGACAAGTCATCTAATCTTAAAAATGTCTGCTACCAACCTATCGGTGCTTTTCCAGACCTCTTTAACATTTCCACAGAAGTAAGGAGTGAGCAAAGCTGGCTGATGTTTGATCTAACTTTAGGCTTTTAATGTAGCTTTATGTCAATTAAGTTGTATGCTGGCATTTTCCTAGGTTAACTTAAATTGTGACTATATACAATGTCCATGAACACTGTACCAGTCCCCTCGTCACATCTTTTAACCATCTCCAAATTATGGTTTTCTTTATAACACATACACGTCTATAGCTCATAGAAAGTCTAAGTTTTCCTGGGTCCAGACCTTTGAATCCACCAGCTCCATCAAGTTCTCACTGATATCGGGCTTAGCAATATGAAACAGCAAATTCTCTGTTAAAATAAAACTAATGAGCGCCACGCGGGACTCGATTAGCCAATCAGCGCCATGAGCGAGACTAATACCGTTGTCAAGGTATTGTCCAGCATTGTCAAGGTGGGCCCCAGAACCAATGAGGAGTAAAAACAACAATGGTGAGTGCTGCAGACAAGAAAGATGCTGCTGTCGAGGCTGTTCTCGATTGACACATCCTCTCAATATTGCCTGTAATCTGTGTTGGCACAAAACCAGTATGTTGGTATGGCTACACATCAGTATGGACTAATACTTAAATGACGTTAGATTCAGGCGGATACATTGGTCTCGAGCAATTTATTACAGGGAAAATCAAATCCTCATCCCTTGTGGAAATCAGTCGGAGTGAAGGCACTGACAGACTAAAGATGGAAATCTAACTAAATGAAAATGTCCTACATCAAGCAGTCTCTAAGTATATTAGAAAAGGGGAAAGTTGACAGAGGTTCTGTATTGTTCAGAGCTTGTTCAACTATAACTAGAACACAGAGTGAAAAGGGGTGGGAGTCAGAACGGGCTAATTCCAGTCCTCATATTGACTTTATGTTGATAACATATTATTTATCACAGTTACCAAACTTTAAGAATTTTTCAGGCACTTTGTAGCTGCCATAGCAGCCGCAGGTTAGACTCCAAACTCGGCCCTTTGCTGCATGTCAACCCCCCTCTCTCTCTCTTTCCCTTTTTTTACACTAAAGCTGCCCTATTAAATACAGTCTAAAAAATAAATTAATTAATCTCTGGATCAGCCAATCAGCCAATCCATAGGATTAGGATCATAAAAGACATAACAAGACATGCTGTCTCAATACTGACTAAAGTGTGCTCATTACAGACTGGAAATATCCCTTAAATTAGACAATTGGACCAAAATTTTGCAGATATTATTTTAAGAGTGGAAATATTTTATATTATTATACATCTGTAGGTTATCCAGAATAGGCAGAAAGCTCTTTATGGAAAGAAACATTGCTGTTTGATTTTTATTTATTTTTTAATGGGATTTGTCAATGCTTCGAAAACAGGAGAAATCTCAGACACGAATGTCCCCAAACCTCAGCACATTCCGTGTATCCAAACCTGTGCATAGCCCTAAAATACTTAAGTAAAAATAAATAAAGAAATTATGAAAGAAATTAAATAAAACATGCTTAATGAGATTTCTTCATCAATAATTAAAGAATCCTTTATGACAGCATTCAGCGGATTAACCAGTAATAATAATCATTAGCTGCAGAACTAGTTTTTAAGCTCCTTAATCATCAAAAGAGGCAAAAACTTCTTAATTGCCTGTTACACCTGAAGCTCAGTAAGCATTGTGCACTTCCTTGGAATGTCTTTTCAAATACACAGCTGAAGCTAAATTTTGCAAGCTTGTCTAACTAGCACCTGCTGCTCGGACTTTAATTATCCAGGCAGGGAATACGGACACAAACTGAGGGGGAGTCACAGGTCTTTATCTCATTCACACCTTGGTAATGAAAATGACTAAAAATAATGGCCAGGTAATAATATTAGAGCACTGTCTGACTAACCAACCTACCACTTGTGGTGCAGCGTCTTTAATTGGCAGCTCCTGTCGCCTGATTGGATAAGGATGCATCGCTGTCCTGGATACACAAATACACACATTGTTTCTGTGTCCAGTCAGAATACTGAATTGGTCTTTTATTCACTTTTCTTTCCGCACTGACAGAGTAAGAACAAGAGTGCATGCAGGTCAGACAAAGTAGGTGTCATTATACCTGATCCCGAGAATAAAATCTGACCTCGCTTTTTGGTGAAAACTTTGTCTCTCTTAAATGTCAACTTTCCAGGCGCAGAAGGGAAAAGAGCCTTGTTTTTAGCTTGACGACCATGTATTGTTGTGTTAATATAATGGCTTTGAAAGAGTTTATCCCAACCCAAAGAGCCTCAACGGACACATTGTAGGCATTCTGTGCGTTTGAACACGAACATGATTTAGAGTCTACAGCCATTGCAGCTCTGTGAGGCCGTACTTATCGGACACAGTGGTGCTTTGTACTAAATGCTAAAGTCAGCAGTCTAACATGCTCATAATAGCAATGCACATGCTGATGTTTGGCAGACACAATGCTTACTTTGCTCAACATTAAAGTTTAATGTGTTAACATGGTAACATTTGCTAATTGGCACTAAACACAAAGTACAGCTGAAGCTGATGGTTTTGGAGATTTGCAGGTGGAGTATTTGGTCATAAGCTACATAATTGGACAAATTAAAATTCTGGCACTATGAAAACCTAAAGGAAACAGAGTCTGTGTTTCCTCTATACCAGGGGTAGGCAACCTGAGGCTCTAGAGCCACATGTGGCTCTTTTGCCCCTCTCCGGTGGCTCCTGTGTCTCTGACTAAAAATTATATGGAAATGAATTGCGATTATTTTTTAAAGATTTTCATTCAATTTTTCAATTGCAAAAATATGTAGCCTGTACACAGAATATGAAAATGTATTTCATTAACTAAAATATGGATCGTATTTCTGTGGCCTTGGTGCCTTTTCTGCTAAATATTGCCAAATTTCAAAAATGGTGGGCGGTCCTGGATCAAAAAGGCCTAACTAGCCAAATTCCAAATCCAAGACAGGAGAAGTCTCAGAGGAAAATGGAGAATAATAATAATAATAATAATAATAATAATAATAATAATAATAATAATAATAATAATAATAATAATAATAATAACAGTGCATGGATAGATGTTTTAATTTTTACCACCAACACTGCAAAATTAATGTAACCAAAAATAATAAATAGTGGTAAAACACATTAATGAATGCTCATGTAGACCCATTAATAATATTGATAGGCTAGTTTGACTATATGTGTTGTGTTACCTGCGGCTCCAGACACTTTTTTTTTTTTTTTTGTTTTTGGCCAGAAATGGCTCTTTTGATAGTAAAGGTTGCTGACCCCTGCTCTATGCATTCAGCTCTTCGCCCATGGCAATTAAGAGCTCTGCTGTTACTAAAATTTCACATGATCATCAATAGCCTCTGCTTTCAGGATTCAGTAGAGGTGGGGCCAAGCTCCTCAACACAAACATACAGAGCAGAGCAGAGCAGAGCAGAGGACAACAGGAAACTGGAATCGCATTATGATATAAATGTTTTTCTTTCTTATTATTTTTTTTTTATATGTTACTAATAACCCCATGTGCATAGACTAATTCTGGTACAATTCACATGTTGAGTTCCACACTAATCCTGTTTTAATGTTTCAGGCATCCAGGTTTTCCTACACATTTGGTTATTTGTGGCCGGCCGCCACAATTAAAAATTCGCCACAACAAATAGATTTTTGGAGCCAGACTGTTAATTAGGAATAGTGGCGCAAGTTTGTTACATCGGGCCCCAGTTCAAGATATTATGATGGTCCCTACTGACAGACTTTGCACCTATCTTAGCTACCATTTATCACAATATCATATAATGAAATAAAGACCTGACATTAAACAATATAACATAGGCCTACATACCACTCAACAATCATCACAGCATATCTATTATTAAAATACCAAAGACAATAAAAAACAATTTCTATTTTTGATAGTTTATGTATAATTTTATTATCAACTGCTACTACTGATTTTACCAAAAAAAGAAGAAAAATAGTTGGGGTTTGCATTTTGATAAAATAAACCAAATAACAGCATTTTTAATTTAACATAAGTTCTTATTTGAACGCAGGAGTGTTTCTGGGGTGGAAATCTGAATCACTCACAAGCATCCCCTTTCCACTCAACAACTGATGAGCCCCAGTGAAGCTGCACTGCCTGCACTGTCTATATTTATGCCCTGATTAGGAGCGTTATTGGAATATATATATATATATAGCCTTTAGTTTATCATTGCACACTTGGGGCAGAGATGGCGTAGCAGGAAATCAGGCACATTGAAAGTGAACCTCATTCTGCTGGGTCTAAAACTTTGCTTTGTATCTCATCCATTGATCTGATCTGATCTGATCAGCTGTGAACGGATCTATAGATCAATAGTCCAACCCAAGAGTTACAAACTGCTGCAGAGGAAAAAGAGAGCTCTGCCTGCTGTGCTGCATTCAAGGAAAAAACAAATCCAGCATATTGAGGCATCACCAATTATATTCAAAGGGTTTCATATTGATAGGCCTCTACATCTTTATACGTTTTATAGGCTATGCAATGCTGACAAAAAATATGCATTATGTTACTGTGAGCTTTGATTGGGGGGAAAACACATTTGGTTTTGTTTGGTATAAACAATTTTTTTTTTTTTTTTAATCATTATTAACAGTTAATGTTACCAACAGTCACTGAATGAAAATGATTACAATTTGCAACCCTGTTAAAACAGATCAGTAATGCTGTTTTGCCCTCATTGTTCTCCGTGTAACGTATGTGTATATTGTGGAGTGAGAACTAACCCTTTAAAAAAAGCCCTTAAAATGTTACATTTGTCAGCAACCAGTCAAATGGTAACTGAGGAAGCAATTTGGCCTTGTGTGCTCTGATTAATTTGGCATACCGTGAACACACCAGTCATAATTTTATTTTAATGGAAACTCAACTCCTGGCTTTTTCTCCTGATGTTCTTCACCACTGTTTTGGAAAAAGGAAATAATGGAAGTAACAGGTGAACCAGCTTTAAAAGTGACAATTTTCTTTTCAAATAAGTGCTGCACAGTGAATCTAATTTATGGTGATGTGAAGAGTGGTTCGTGTGGATTTTGAAAAAGTAACCGAAAAGTCTAATGATCAACCATACCACGAGCAAGACTAAAAATGTACACCTCCCTTCATTCTTTGTGGTTTTGTTCGAAGTGCTAATTAGAAACCCACTGAGAGCGACGAAAAAAGAATCAAATCTTTATACTGCAAAGGCTATAAGCAACTTACATGTGCAACACGATGATCTATACCATAAGCCTCCCACCAACTAATGACACCACCTGCTTATGTAGCTTCAAAACACAACTACACAGCGGAGGTCCAGCCTACACTACAGACAGCCATATGAGTATTCTGCCATTTCGTGCATGCAAGTTCAAACCTCGTGTAGGTGAAAGCGAGCCCTTGGAAATTTTTTCAAGCAGTGAAAAGAGAAGAGCCTTGTTTTTCTGCCTGACGGCCATGTGTTGTTGTGTCAGTATAATAGATTTTAAAAAAGCTTTTGTAATAGAAGAAGTTTATCCCAACCCAAAGAGGAGCATGTGCGTTCTGAAATACATCAACAGGAAGTTTTCAAGATGCATTCTCAAAACATCACATCACAACAAGGGCTGCAACTAAATTATTTTCATTATTAATTTGAAGATGGATGAATCATTTAGTCTCATTTTCTGAAGGCCAAAGTGATGTCTTCAAACTAACTCCCAAAACCCCAAATTTCCTGTTTCCTGCTAAATGGGACAAAAAAAACCATCTAATCTTCTCATTTAAGAGGTTGAAACCATAAAATGTTTGGCATTTCAACATATTCTCACTCCCAATTCATCCACGCCAGGGGCCCTAAACATCAAAACACGCTACATACCCCCCAGTGTCAGTTTTTGACACTTAGGGACGGCTTGTGAATTTACGCTGATTACATGCATTGTGTCTTTTTATAATAAACTTTCCTTCTTAGAGAAAATGTACAGCTTCTGCTCCTTAAATTCATACAGAAATTCATACAATTAACTTAGAGCAAAGGTAAAAAACTTTGAGTTAAGGTTTACTTCCTTAGGCTGAGGCAACAAACATGCGTGGTTAGGTTGAGTGCTGCCACTTCAAAGTTGGAGATTCAGATCATCAGTCGGAGACCCCTTGACTGAGATTGTTTAAAATCAAGCAGTCCTTTATTTTTTGCTAGTCACTTTACTCCTGGGGTCGTCTTGGTCTCTAGATTTTGCTGCAGAGTGAATGCTCTTAACTTTAATGCTACCCTTTGGTACTGATGGCTCGGGATCTCTTAAAAAATCCCTGCTGCAGTCACGACGGAGTGGAACAAGAGAGGAGACACTTTTTTTCATTAATTTTTCATTTTTTTATTCAACTGCCAAAAGAAAATTGGAACAATTACTAATTTCAGTCATTCTTAAAGCAAAAGTGTAAAACAATCTCTGGTTTCAGTGTCCTAAATGTTCGCATATTATTCTTTTTCTTATATAGTTGAAAATTAACAAATCACAATGTTCTGATATCATTAAAATAAAATCATTTACCAGTTAATTACTAATTATTTCTTTTTTTAATGACTGTATTGCAGCCCTTAAAAGTATTGCTGTGCGATTGACATCTCATGTCATTAAAACTATGACTTGAGCATGACAAGCATTCATGACTCTCTTCAGTTCATTGCCCAACAGTATCCCCCAGTCGTGTTTTCTCATTCTTGGGTAGTGATGACATGTAGACTCTGTATCATGAGTCATTTAATATACTGTAGAGCAGCTAGGCTAAGGGGCATATGGCCATGCTGGCGCAGAGCCATGCGGCTTAAGGCGGGGTAAACGGATGGGCAGAGACTGTTGGTGCATTCGCTGCTCCGCTCCGCATCATGTTTCCCTGTTGTTTCTACACTGAGCATACTGTTTATCCAACAGCAGTAAATAAAACATTACAATCAGATTTTTTTTGCTCCATGTTAGAGAAAGTTCTGGGGAATTAGGACTGTCACGATGTAAATACCGTTTGTCTGTGCATGAAGATCAGAGCGAGTGCAGAAGAGAGGCAGAAGGAGACGGCGTACGCTCGTGAAAATATCCTTGGCGACGAAAGACGCCGTATTCACACATTATTCACGGACAGTTTGTACTAACACTAACATTCTGCTAAGGCTATGATCAGCTGTGATTGGCTAAATGCATCAGAGGAAATGCTGCTGCAGAGCTAGAGAGCTGACGACGGACTCTGTGTGTCGACTGTTGATTATGGGGAGAGCCTGTGGTTCCATCTATTTCATATTCATGAGCCAAATGGTTCGTGTTGTATTATTCATGAACAAATTAGACGTTCAAAACACCAGTGTGAGCAAGGCCGTATGCGGAAAGCATATAGGGACTCATAAACCTAACTTTCACTTAAAAGTCATCCACCTTTTCCTGTCCCGATGCTCACATTTTGTTTTGCTTTTTTCCGTCACTGATCCTGATGCTATGTATAAATGAGCCGCTGAAGCTAAATATATCCCACTTTGTTTTGTACACAATTCAGGGCTGCTGTCCTTAAAGCAGTATCCAGCATCTACAAGCAGTGGTGAAGCGAAGACGGTCTTTAAAAAAAAAAAAAATCCTGTTTACTGTACCAGAGGTTGAGAGCCGACTGGCTTGTAAGAGACCGGCTTTGTTCTGGCTCTCTGATCAGCTGGCTTGCTAGCAGTCGGGACGGAGCAACAGAAGTGTGTCCAATCAAGCTGAGCCCTGTTTTAAAAAGGCCCTGCAGTCCTTGGGCAGAGGCCGCGTTTATGACCCAAAATCGAGGAGACGAGCCTGGCCCTCTCCCAAGCCCTCAAGCTCATATATTCTGTTTGAGCGTATCCAGAGGAGAGTGCAGCACTGCAAGGAGGCCCCACGAGACACCTGTACATGTGTAACTGACTGTGTGTGTGTGTGTGAGAGAGAGAGTGTGTGTGTGTAAGGAGGAGTGTGTGTGTGTGTGTGTGTGTGTGTGTGTGTGTGTGTGTGTGTGTGTGTGTGTGTGTGTGTGTGTGAGTAAACAGTGTGTAGGATGACAGAAAACCTTGTTAACCTTCAAACCTGCCATGCTTTTTTTAAAGTGTAGACATGGGTGGAGAGAAATCGCAATAACAGTGAAATCATATTAGACACAGAGTGTAAATAGTATCACAGCTTAAGAAATAATCTATAAGGTCAATAGATGAAAAAAAATTGTGCATCCTATGTGTCCCTTAAAAAAAAAATAGAAAACTGTCACTGCCGTCCGTTATAAATACAGTCTGCTCAGTGCTGATAGAAATTAACAATCAAATCTGAAAGCACTTCATTTACATTAGCTAAATGAGAATGTACTGTATTTTTGTGATTACAATGAGGATGGACAATTACTGTAATGGTGTGGATTGAAACACATTAGGTGATCAGAGTGTTTTACACCACTGTGGGTCTTATCTATTCTGGAGTTGATCCCCAAACTGAAGGTCACAATCACAATTCAATGACTTTGTGTGTCTGAAATCTATATGAATAGACTGGGGATGCAGGGATTATGAAATTCTGGGCCTATAACGATGTTTAAAATAACAGTTGGGCCAGTAGGTGATACAGATGGGTTTTTTGTTGCTGTTTACTTTGTTTTTGTTGCTACTTATTTTCTTTTAAGTGCCAAGTAAACAAAATAAATCTTCATTATTAAAAATAATCTTACAATTTATGATACATTTGAAAGAACCTTCTTTCATGATCAACTCTTTCTTTAACAATTACTGTTTAAAGTCTTTCTGCTACATGCTGTATATATCATAATGCCCTTTCTAACACCAACAAATATTTCCTTCAAATAACAGTTTCTCCCTAAAACCTACATTTTACAAGACTGAACACATCATTGAATAATTGACCTTTTCCCAATACCCATTTTTACTGAATACAGCTTGAATGCATCATAATGTAACTCAATGCAACCTCAGTTATTTCAGCCCCTTCTCACTCTGAAGTCATCAAATACTGCCGCTTGCTTAGTTATTTCTGAGACAAACGCCAAAAGCCACCTTTCATGGTGGTAAGATACACCTCTAGGTGGCGTCCATTAATTATGCAGCCAGAAAGAAAACTGTCACAGCAGGATTATACCCCACTCGGCAGCATCAGTTTTAAAAAAACTGCCTGTAAAGATGTAATTTAAGGAGCTAGAAAGTCCCAATAGGGCACGCTGGAGGGGTGGTGGATGCAGCCAGCTATTCATTGCCCATATGAATATTGGGCCAAATAATTTTTGTTGTTTTATTATTTTAGCTTAACACATTCTTTTGCTACCAAAACATAACCACGTGCTTTTTTGTGTAATGAAAAAACGCAATTATGAGGTGTTTTACAGACATATTTTTATTTTGAAAAAGACTATGCATCTAATGAGCACAAACTGTTCGTTTTCTGTGAAAATGGAAGCATATTTTAAAAAGACACAACACATTTAACTGGCATAAATTTACAACAAACACAGGATACCTAGAGCGGAATATGTAGATGTGAATGGCATCAAACAAGCACGGATATTTGACGACTTCGGATGAGATTGTGTCGGTTAGTCACTGGCTGCTAATAGCTATTGTTAACTAGCTCTCCCTCCGCCAGTTTTAACATGGATTTGTTGTTCACAATGCAGCATTATCAGTTAAACAATAGGGTGCATACATTTTTTGTTTTCTGCATCTGTTTGTCTCAAAGGCATCCAAGCGAAGATCTCTCTGCATCCCAAACATGTTTTTTACTGTACTCAGGATGACATGTCGCTTATACTCTTGAGCCCTACTTTTTTGCCTTTGCAAAATTGATGTGACACAACAGAAAAAGATCGGCCACTGCCATCCGTGAATGTAATCTTACTTGCTAACGGGCAGATAACAGTCAACTAGGTGAATATCGATACCAATGCGCAGCCAATCAATCAATGTATCCTCAGAACAGACACCATGCTTCGACATGCATCATCCATCTTTTCAATTCTTCAACACTCTCCTCTTCAAACACGAACAAAGGCCCGACAGGAAGTCATTGCACGGCCACTTCAACTGTTTTTCTGTCCGTGTTGTTGTACTGTAATGGTTTGTTTTCCTCAGAGTGGAACCATGCCAGCATGGCCCACAATTTTGCCTCGCTCACGGTGATCAATAGGCATTAGCTTGAGACAAGTGTTTTGTCAAGTGGGTTGTTCATTGAATGATTGGCAGCTCTCTGCTTCACTCAGACATGAACATGAAACCTTCTTACCCCTCATGAGCAAACGCACTTCTCAACCTGAATGAATGAACATGCCACTCACCGGGCTCTCATTGCTCTGTGCTTATGATTTTCAGATTTCAAAAAAGTAAAAGCTGCAGCTTGTTAGTGCTCTGAAATTACCCATCAAATCCAGTTTGTGCACCAGTTTGAGGTTGACAAAAGGCCCCGTCGTCACGTCACTGCAACAGGGTTGTGGATTTGCACCTTGACCCCTGTTTTTACTGTTTTTAAGTTTGCATTTTGTCATTGCGTTCACCCAGGTTTCTTCCCAAAACAAAAATAAAACAGGAACACTCCCTGAACTGCAGTTTGCAGCATGGTGCTGGTTCCCTGAACAGCCTTTGCTCTTAAATAGTTAAAGGGGAACACCTCTTAAATTATGAATTCCTATGTTATTTTCATTGCCTAGGAAAATTCAATCAATATTTGTGAACATCAGTTACTCCCTTTCATAGCCAGAAACAAGAGAGGAAAGTCTCAAACTTGTGACGTCATAGGATAAAGTCTGGAGCTGCGCCACAGACAATGAATGGGAGCCTGATTTTGTGGACCCACAGTGTTTGTCATCTTTCTTTTGTGCCCAAATGAGCTTCATTCTTAAACAGAAAATGTACGTACATGGACCGATTCACAATGTTTGTTTACAGCAACTAACCCCTGTGTCATGCACATACGATGAAACAGTGCTGTGTTGAAGAACAGCTGAGATATCACAGCCTTTCACACACCGTTGAATGAACACTGTAATGACACTAATTAATACATTTATATCAACATATGGCAGTAAAATGTTGAACGTTGAAAAATATAACTAAGTTTAATACCAAATATTCAGGTAGAATTATTCAAAGTTTGTTCCACATATTTGGACTCCTATTCTATATATAATTAAGTTTATTACCATAAATTTGAGGTTCATTCTATTCAAACTTTGATTTTATGTATTCAAGTTTAATTCCATACATTCAGGGTTCATTGTTGAATCCCTTATTTTTTCACTATGTTATTTCAAATTGTACGTCTCATTAATCTAAAATGCATGCACTGTATCTGACAGTCTGACATGATGATATTACCTAAAAACAAAAACTTATTGCTTTGAAAAATATAGGTAAATATAACTATTAATCTTATTTAATGTTTATATCTATTTGTTACATTTACTTAAACATTATTATTGTCAAGTTGTTGCAATTTAAAAATGACAAATTTAATTACATCAGTCTTTTTTTAAGTATAAACTAAGTTTACTGCACTATATATCTGTATTCTGTTGGTTGCAAACTAGTCAGTCATATTTGTATATTCTTAAAGATATTAAGAAAAGAGAACTTCAAAACAGTACAGATCACCTAACTTCAGCAATGGTAAAATCGTCTCTTAAGCCAGAATTTCTTAGTTTACTAAAGCTGCTAACACTAAGAAAAAACAAGGTAATTTCACTTGTCAATTTTTAAGTTGCAATAACTTCACAAAATTATATAAAATAAAGAGAAATTAGGATTTTTAGTTATATTTACTTCCATTTTTCAAGATAATTGGTTTCCAAGATTCTTTTAAGTGAGATCAACTTGTCAGATTTTACAGTGCGTTTGATGCTTTTAGATTTCATTAATAACAACACTTAAAAAAACTTTAGTTTGGAGACCTAATTTACCCATTAGGCCACATCCATCCATTCATAAATTATCTGTAATGGATGGATGGACTAAAGAAAAACTTAAGTAAATGACAACCTGAGTTTACCTAAAACTAGCAGATAGTCGAATTGGCAGTGATGTCGCTGTTGGAGAGCGGTTGATTTGGTCTTTCTGAAGCAACACAGTACATAAAATAAGCACAACAGAAATATCAGATAGGTCAGACCGCCGGTGTTCAACTATATATCTTTAAATGCTACAATTACAGCCAAAAATGACTATTCAACACATCCCCGAAATTTAAATAATTTTTTTCCAGTTAATTGTCTTTGGAGCAGCTCCAGACTTCATTCCTGATGAAATCACAAATTTTAGTTTTAGCACATTGTTTTTTGGATTCGTGGGAAAGAGTTGTTCATGTTTACTAATATTTTTGGAATTATACATAGGAATAATATAAATTTTGAAAATAGCTGTACTTGCCCTTTGAGATAAATTGAAGCAGGAATTTCAGCACTGGGATTTCTTAAGTTTCTCTCTTCTCTAAATTTAATAGTGTCTCAAGGAGTTTATGACTTTCAAGAGTGGGGTCAGCATTTGATCAATTTTATCGAATCTGAATCCACAAAATGTAGCTATTACCTGGATTTGAGATGAGAGCAGCAGAGGGCAGAAATTGCTGATTAAATATGTATTTGACATGTTAATATAACAAGTGCAGATCCTTAAAAATTTGATGTGATGTTTCGAAAAGTTTATATTGGAGATTTTCCAGAAACTGGCACGACACAAGCAGCTGGATTATTCCTCTTAGAGTCTCTTGTTTCTTGTTGAACTAAAAAACACAAATTCCACTTGTGGACAGTGTGATTTTTTTTGCCCTTACACAGCACAGAGTACCGACATTGCTCATTGCCTTCGTCTATTTTGAAACGTTTTGATAGAAAGATGTTAACGATAGTCTCTTTGCACTATTAAAGTGTACTCCAGTCTTTTCTCTCATCTGGCTGCTCGTCTTGTATTTGGTTTGGTTTCAGTAGGTGTTTTTCAGACTTAATTCTTGCAGTAAGAACTGAGACTGCAATACATGATCTGATATATGATCTCTTTTTGGTAGCAAGGGAGTTCTTTTTATATTAAAATCTATATATAAATAGTATGTTGCAAATGCATCTGAAGCTAAATTGATTTTCGTTCTCACCTCTTTTGTGGCAAGATGCCATTCAGCGTGTGACAGCATTATAAGTATAGAAAATGTTCACTTTTATCTGTTTTGCTGGCAAGACTGTACATACAAACTGTCAGCATTGGAGCATCCAGCAGACCCTCCACTGGCTCAGACTATCAACTAAAACTGGTCTTTTCTGTAGTCCTTTTCCCACTGAACACCAAAAAAACACCCACAAATATCTGGCTTTTGGATTTGTTGGGAAAGATCACAATCTGCATTTACAACCAGGACAACTGACTCTGTAGTTGTCACAGGTATTTATTGATTATCGATATTTATCTCCAGCTTTGATCGGCTTTGATGGAAATACTAAACGCCGGTGGATGCTCTAATTTTAGCCTCTTTGCCAGCAAGTTGCAATGATAGCCCACCACAATAATGTTCACCCTCTGTCCAAGCAGCACTTGGACATTGTTTAAAATGATCTGCACTGAGTTTGAGAGAGCATGAATAAGTAAAATTTATTTTAAAAAATGAGGTAACTGTAACATTTTCACTGGCCTCCATGCTGCTTTATTCTGTTTACTAACCTTTTTTTCTACAGCACATCCGTGACGTCAACAGGATACACCAGAAAGGCAGATAAATAAAAAAAAAAACATTGCTCCTCTGGTCTACTGAAAATGGAAAAGGAGTCTAGTACCTGTTTAAACAAGCTTTGCTATGTTTCAAAAAACTCTACATGCACTAATTTTGGTGGAAAAGGATTAACGTGTGGATTGCAGTAATGTGCAACATCGTATTTACTCTGCCACCTACTGGTGTGAGCAATACAAGTCAGTTAACTTAATGTTAAACAAAATTATGTTAATATGAAATGAACTGTGCAGGAAATTTCCTGAATGAAAATCACAAAATGGGGTCAGTGCCTTAATGATGTTAGATTTTCTTCAATATTCGCTTTACTCCATATAGTTTTACTTTAAGTTTTACTCCATATATTTTGACTGTCATTCCATATATTAAAATTTTAATTTAATGTTTTCAAGCTTCATCACATATATTCAAACTTTCACTCTATATATTCTGACTTTTAGGGCTGCACCCAACTCGGAATAATGTTAGTGGAATCAGATTTATCAGTTCAATGCAAATATTTGACAATTTGTTTTATGATTCATATGAAACTGTACAGTACAAGCTAATGGCACTAACAACAGATTGCAAATGCGCATCATTTTTTGCCAACAGTAGATATAAAACAAAATCCAGAGACTGTGTCATATTAAGTTGCTGTGAGCTGTAAATTCGCCTTTTCTAAGCAACAGAGAGAAGGTAATGTTACCTCAGAGACTTACAGTGCAAAATGTCTCCTCCTTTCAATTTCATTTTCTTTCTTAAACTATGTTGAAGAAAAAGATGACAAATTAATCTACCTTCTACCTTCTCTGTGCCACTACATTGCGGCTGCTGCAAAGAGTGGCTGGACAGTCAAGAGCGCTCATTCCGCAGAAAAATCTAGGGGACCAAAATGTCTCCAGAAGCACACTGACTAGCAAAAAAAAAAAAAAGACTGCTCAACTACATGCTACCTCATTCAACTAAGGGGTCGCCGGTGATTTTTCGATTTCGCCTTTCAGGGGGCAGCTCTACTGGTCATTCCATATAATCATGGCTCATTCCAAATATTCAAAATTTGTTGCATATATTTCAATTCCCATTCCATATATACAAACTTTCATTCTATATATTCAAACTTGCACTCCAATATATTCACACGTTCACTCTTTAGATTCCGGCTTTTTATTCCATACATCCAAACCTCATTCCATATATTCAAACTATTTTTCTAACGACTTTCACTCCTTGCATTCAGATTTTCAGTCCATATACTCAAACTATATATATGTATGTGTGTGTGTGTGTGTGTGTGTGTGTGTGTGTGTGTGTATGTGTGTGTTTTACAGGTGTAACAGGTGTTTTAACACATTTCATATATGTAGTTTCTATCCTTCTCTGCAACATCTAATGAGCCTCAAACTAATTAGCGCCTCATTGTAAATGTCAAGTGACACAGTGTTTAGTCATAGAATCATGTACGTTGCCTGTACAGCTGCCTTTGCCTACATAGCAGAACAATGGAAAAGGCCTCACTTTACATGTCAAATACATTAAATGATAAAAATAGCTGCATATTCATGTGCGGCTCTCTGCAGAATAAAACCGTCTGAACGGCGAAGTAAGATACGGTGAATAGGATTTGCACAACAAAGACCCGATCTATCAGCGACTGGGGAGGCAGAGAATGTGGCAGTGGACTTCAAGATGTGCAACAGGAGGGATAATTTAATTATTGAAAATCGTGTGGGCTCCTTCCTTCACTTTCCCCCACGGTGTTCAAGGTTAATTGTCATAAGTTCAGGCCAATCTACCACCAAGGCACGAGGGAGGGGACCAGAGGAGAGGCACCACACCAAAATTCAATTTTATTAAGATGATTGTGCATTCAAGCAATATTTTCCATTACGCATTGATTCTTCAGTGGAGACAACCGTCGGGCAGCTTCAAAGAGTTGCTCCAATTTTCTACATAAGTTACTGCTTGTGTCCTCTTCTCACTGACATCACAGGAAATCAAAAAAACAATGCAAGACGTTTACAGGAGAGCTGAGTGTAAGTTAAAGGTAATGTGAAACGTCTTTCAAACCCTATTCCTGAACTGAAGCACACTGCCTGTGAGATTAACAAAGGTGTTTGGCTTTGCAAAGGCGCTCGAGATAGACGCAGGCCGTTCCAGACAGCAGCATGTTAGCGTGTCTCAGCCGTTTAGAGGATTGCTTGTGTAATGCCATCTGTATTCAGGGGATGAACACCCACTTTTACACCAGGGCAGAGAGAGAGGAGCAACAGCGACTTCAGCCAACATCTGTCGCTTTCCCTCCATCTTCCATTCACTCATCCGCTAGTCGCTTTCATCCACTTAAAATCATGACACAAGACCGGATATGTTAATTGAAGAAACAATTCACTCCGAATGAAATGAATATGAAGGATAAAAGCGTTTGCGAATATGCGACATGAAGTGCTACAAAACGGAACAACGATTGGCTTTTGATATAAAACGCTCAATAAATAATTTGTTCTTCCTCATTTATGGAGCGAGCTCTGTCGCGTACAACAAGAAATCCAGTTTACACAATCTAAACATGACATGTTCTATGTGGAAATAAAGGTTTAATTATTCTGTCTAAAGCTGAAAATTTTTATTCAGGGGTGCCAGTAGGAGCTGAAAAGATTAGTCAATCAACAGAAAATGATTTTCAACTTTTTAGATAATAAAATAGTTTTTTTTTCTTTTAAGGAAAAATGCCTTTCATTCCAACATTTTCTTGTTCTTCATTACAGCTCCTTAAATGTGAGGATTTTGGTGCTTTTTTATCTTATTTGTAAAATAAACATTTTTATGTTTTAAGAGTCGGTTTGACAAAACCAGAACAACTGTGATGGACAGTTTTCACAATTTCAATCAAATGATTATTGATTAATCAAAAAATGACCAGATTTACCTAAAATTAAAATAATCATTACTTGCAGCAGTTGTGGAAAAAAAATGTTTGCAATTAAGTTTTTTTGAATTTTCTTTTGATCTAAAAACATATATGTGCCCTAAAATGCAGAACCAGCAAGGGCTTGACGCTAGTTTTAAAACTACACATGGTTACAGAGGATTCAATTCATTATATTAAATCGATGCTATTCATATAAGCCCAGTTTCATACATAATGTCAAAGAAAAATCAAATGGTACAAATTGGTGCAAATCCAAGTACAAAGCAAGAACTCAACTGCTATTGAGCTATTTCCTTAGATCAGTTCATCAGTGCATCCAGTAAACTACAAGTCCATGTCTTGCATGTGTAGTTCCAAATGTTACAATCCAAAATTAGCCATCTCCTGCAAAATCAACCCACTCAACAAAATAAATGCTGGCACTGTGTGTTTCTGAAAACATGCATATGTTAAACTATGATGTTTCCTATGTTGATAATTTACTTTTTTTTCTACATACAATGTTATGTCATGACAACATTGTCATGTTGTCAACGCAAGGTTAGGTTTAAGCACTAAAACCATGTGGTTAGGGTAAGGAAAATAAGTTGTTGGCAAAAATGTGCAGTTTGGTCACTACAAAGATGGCTGCAAATGTCCCAAAACGACATTAAAAACACCCGGTATGGTTGCTACAAACATGGCTGAAAATGTCCCAAACTATTCTTAAAAAATACCTGGTAAAGACGCTGTAGTCAAGCCCAGAAATTTGCCAAACTGTTCGTGAAAATACCCTGTATGGCTGATGAACACAGCTTGAATGTCCCAAACTATTCCTTAAAAAATACTTGGTATGGGCGCTACACACAAGGCTGGGAATCTCCCAAACTATTCTTAAAAATACCCTGTATAGATGCTACAAACATGGATGGAAAAATGTCCCAAACTGTCATTACAAAACACCTGCTTTTGTCACCACAAACATAACTGGAAATGTTCCAAACTACTCTTGAAAAATTCCTGCTATAATCACCACCAACACAGCTCGAACTGTCCCAAACTAGTATTAAAAACGCAGTGTGCTAAATGCAAGGCTGGAAATCTCCAAAACTATTCTTACAATATACCTTGTGTAGTTGCCACAAACACCAATGAAAATATCCCAAATGCTCATTAAAACACACCTGTTTTTGTTGGTCTTGAACAGTGGTTTGCTGCTGTCTGTCGTTTGGTAGCCGTCTCATTGGTTTCACAATCATCCGTGATCCCCTGGCTGGAAATGTAGGGGGCAGACAATCCAAAAAATCTGGTGAAAGAGAATCAAATCTGTGAATTAGCATAATAATTTCATTGGATTAAGCAATTCTTTGTTCGAGGGTGCCTAAGAGGTTGTTGTCCGTGCTCATTTAATATTAAGAAGTTGGTTGGTTGTAAGACTGGTTATCAAAATGGCTCTTAAACTACATAATATTTAGCATTTTTTCTGAGCAAAAGTATTAAAACAATTATAACACGCAGAGCAACCGAAGAGCAATGGCCAGCGATGACACTGTCGCGTTTTTAATCGAACACTCATTGGGAATGCTGTATCATGTGGCTAAAAGCCTCTGATCGTTAGATTTGTGAGAGGCTCGCCAGCAAAGATCCTGTTTGATTTCGTCTTGACCTTCTCTATTATCACGTCATCAGACACAAGATGAAGATGCTCTGTCTGACAGTCAGATCTTCACTCCACAGCCATTTGTAAAGAACAGAATTGCCCATTTTGGTGTGCAGACAGACAGACAGACAGACACACACACACACACACACACACACACACACACACACAAACACACACACACACACACACACAGGCCTAGAGAACCAAATAAAACTCTGCTTTTCCTCTGCTGCACTTCAGGTTGAGGAGGAGATAAGTTTGGAAACTGTTCAACATTTGGAAAAGTTGTGACACCAGACATCACAGCAATATTAAACGGTCTATGATGCAGTTTCCATATGATGCTGTCATGCAAAAACTGCTGGTACTTTTTTTTTCTTTATAAAGAAATTTTGTGCAGTTTGTCTGTTGTGAGTAGGAAAAAGAGGCTATGAAATGCACTTTGTGTGTCTAAATGTGATGTGATTTTTTTTTCTTACTGTTATTTTGACAGCAGCTTTGGTGATAAATGATTGTTGCTTTATCCCAAAAAAAGAAGGGACAAATCTGTTTCCCTCGTCATTGTGCCCTTTTATCCTTAAGTGCTTTTCATCTTTTGGGCAATCTTCACACTTCTTTTGACTCCAGGAAAGCTATTTCCATGTTTCGCAATCTATGCATCATTTTCCTTATATTCTGCGTAATTTGTCTGCAGGTGGCATCCCTTTTGTGTTTGTTCAGTCACATGTTGTCGCCGCTCATGCTAACTGCCCGGGTATTATCTCTGTTTATTCCAAACAGACTGCTCCGAGAAAAGCAGAAGCATCATTTTCTGTGCTGAACAAGAGTTTCTATAAGACCTACGAGACACTGAGTGCTTGCACAGCAAATGTTAAAGTTTTCATGACCTGGATATACGTTGAATCTCTATTATATGGTAGAAATTGTCAATAAAGAACAATAGCTGTTGTAAATGAATTGTTCCTTTAGGTTTTAATGTGTTTTCAATGGGAAATCAGAGGCTGTTATTGACTTAACTGTACTGCCTTTGTGTTAAAAGATGATTTACTTACAGATTAGCATACACGTGCAAACGGTTTAAAGGATTTTAGTATCTTTATGAGGCTTTTACATCTGTATTCTGATAGGATTTTCGATTGATTCTCATGCATCAGTCTTGTCTCATAAATGAGGAGCAGGAATAATATCTGCCTCACACACACACACACACACACACACACACACACACACACACACACACACACACACACACACAAACCCGGAGGAAGATTTTTAACTGTAGTCAACAGATAATTAAAAAAAAGAGAAGCTGGAGGTTATATCCATTGATCTGAACCACCTGCCAGAGAGACAATTAGTCTATTGGTTGGAATAAACAGGCACATCTCACACACACACACACACACACACACACACACGTATACTGTAGGATTATTTTGACTCCAACCTTTTACCACTGCTGTCAGAACAAGGCCAAAACGAGAAACTTTGTTGTTCAAATATAGCTCAAACAAGCACCTCTCGGGTTTTTTTCCCCCCGCAGACTGAACAGAGGGACGATCAGCACGCCCTATTTCAGTTTGCTATTAATTGACATGACATTATTTTGGTCTCGGAGTGTTTTCAGGATCAAACACGCCCGTTTTATTATTCAAATGGGGCATGACATATGTTTGTGCATTGTAAAGTCTAAATGCACACATAGTCTAAATTTCTAAATAAAATACAATAAACATATCTTACTAAAAAATATGTAAATGCAACCTGAGTTACATGTGCTGTGATTATTAAATGCATCATTAGGCTTATTTTTTTTAATTAGCAATTTCTGCACATTTGCTGTATAATAAAGCACCACTTTCTCATCCCAACTCATCAAATACGACTGCTTGGTCAGAGGACTTTCATGTCTGCATATGATGCGCTAAGTATCCTCCTTCATCTGTTGTTGATGACCCAGGGTGGCGTGTTAATTTACGCCTGTTAAATGCATTATATCTTTTCAAAATACCTTTCTGTTTTCACAGGGATGGACAGTTTCTAATCGTTAGATGCATGCCGTCCTTTTCAAAATAAATCTTAAACAATCAGATAAAAAATACATTTTTTTTTTTTTTATATTTGTGCACTCTTCGTGGTTTGACTCTACTTTCACGCAGGAAGCTAACAATGTGATCTCAGTGAAAGTTTGGGGTTTATTGGACCCATCTACTTCCCCAGCCGCGAAAGGTACCTTTTTATGTCGGTGTCAGGGGCTGACATCCCTGACAAAGAGGCGGTATTTGCAAAGTTGGGAACGAGACGATGGTGAATAAAGGGGGGTTGCCTCGTTTTGACGGCTGCACATCAGTATTGGCCACTTTTTGCCTTGTTGACTGCCATCTGCAGCAGGTAAGGTGACCAACGTTTTTCTGTTGTGTCACTTAAATTTTGCACAGGCTAAAAAAAAATGGGTTTGAGACTGACAGTGTCACAATGTCCCTGGGGTGATAGAAAATGTGTTTAGACAGATCATGTTAAAGGCTGCCAAGAAGTCCCTTCTTTATGCCGCCTTTGCGGTTTTGCACAGAACCAAAAAAAAACGGGGGCATCATGCTGCTCCAGTGTTTGATTTTAGACTTCATGCCGGCATCGCAGAATCAAAAGAGGTGACACAACAGTGTCTGCCTCAGTGTCATGTACTAGCTGCTAACCGCAATAAGATGCTTTTTAAATCTCCTGCAGTACATTGCATTCATGAGATGCTGTCAAAACGTTACACCCGTCCTGCCCTCAATCCTGTCCTGCTGGCTGTCCCTTTTACATAGACAATGGTTTGGTGCTGTTACTACCTCGGGTGCTCGCTCAAAGGCGAGACAAACTCTGTCTCCTTATTCCGCAAATGTACCTTTAACCGAACAACAAGGCAACATAACAATACAATACAACAGTATGATACAGTGTCAAACTATGAAGTGTTTATGCTCTCTTCAGTAAAAATAAGTATTAGGCAAAAGGTAAATTGGAAGATTATGTCAATTTGTTCAAATGTAATCTTGTAAAATACAGATTTTTTGGCAAGAAACATGAATAAATATAGTTATTTTCGTTGTTTCAACAGCAATATAAATAGATATTAGAGAGAAAATTACGATATATTACGGTAAAAAGACTTCTGAAGCAGTTATTGTATAATTTTACGATTGAATTTGTGCTCATTCAAAGTTAATGTAATTAAAGACTGAGCAACTTTAAATTAGTTCAATAATTTTAATTTATTGTTGTTGTTTTTTTGTTTGTTTCCCTGGCACAAGAACAGGGAATAAATAACAACAAAAATAAAATAAACAACAACAAATTAAAACATCCATTTGGACTCTTGGTCAAAATCTTATTTTAAGCACTGATGCCAGCCCAGAGTTTTACAATCAGTGTATCCCTGACAAAAAGTTAATGGTTTGTTTATTATTTATAGGTCATGTTGCATATTTGCATATTTCTATTTTAGGTTTATTCTGGTGTCAGAAAGACGTCGCCCTATGTAGCCTACTTAGTGCACTAAGTGTCATGACAGCAAGCTGCATGCTTTAAACAGGTAAACATGATTTATAAAACCCCGGAGCACGAGTACTGAAAAACAGCCCTCTTAAATATTGTACATAGAAAACCAGTCTATCATCGCTCTTTCCATTTTGGAGCAGGCCCTGATTTTAATTACTATACATGGTGAATTAGCTAATGAATAATGAATGGATTCCTCACACTAAGTGCTCTGACTGCTAATGCACTTGCAGTTCTCTCACTCTACTACCCCCTCACACACTGCCAATGTTGCTTTCTGATTCTGTCTTTTTTTAGCCCCCTCCCTTCTCCGAATCTGATTCACACACACAATTTCTTCCCACCTCTGCTTTTCTCACTCTCACTCAGATTTGATTAGATTTCCCTCTGTAAGGAATTATTTAGTGATGAGAGTCGAGAATGAGACGGAGTTAGAGAAAGGCTCCGGGATAGAGGGAGACAGATAGTGGTTCTCAGGGGAGCGAGGGAGAAGGAGATAGGTGCTTCGAGGAAAGAGAGAGTGAAAAAAGCTGGAGGATTTAAGGTGCAGTGGAGCTGCAGACATGCAGAGAGAGACGGAGAGAGACAATGTACTCTGTGTGCCCAGCGTGCAGATCTTCAAATCCCATGGAACAAAAAAAAAACTACAAACATACATCCAGAAATATAGGGAAAATGTATGCATACAGAGAGTTGTGTGTTTTATCCTGAGGGAGAAACACGTAAACTCCAGACACAAAGTGGATTTTCACATACTATCTCCTATGGCCGTGTGCTATAGTTTGAGTGTGAAGAAAGTGGAGATTGTAAAGTGCTTGTAGGTGTAAATGTGTCTGTCTGTCTATACGTGTTAGCAGCGTGATGGACTGGCGACCTGTCCGCAGTGGTTATCACTCAGTGCATGATGGGACGAAGTCCAGCCTAAATAAGACACTGAATGCAACTAGTGACGTAGGAAATGGGTGAATGGATAATAACTATAACTGAGATGATTTTAAGTAATTTTATTTAGTTAATGCCACCATAATCTATATTTTGACACTAACAATCACAAGGTCTAATGTGTAGGTGAATACTTAAACACTAATGACTTGTGACATTTCGTTTTTTATTTTTTATCGTGTGTGTGTGTGTGTGTGTGTGTGTGTGTGTGTTCCCTTTCTAATTAGATTATCTTTGTGGGTGCATGAACATAGCACAGGCTGAACTCACCATGAGGTTTTTCTTGCTAAAACCTAATTTGGGCTTTTGAAAATGGCTAAACAAATACTGTCTTTAAGCTTAAAATACCCACTTCTGGTGGCACAATAATGGCCACAGATGCATTGATGACTCGCTATGAAACAAATAGTTTTAGAGGCAAAATCACCACTGACAGTAGGTGTAATTGTGGTTCGGGTAAATAGTGCTACATGCTATAAAACTGAAGTCAGCACTCCTTTTTATGGTGAATTTCAGCTGCAGTTATTCTCACAAATAAATACAAATTTTAAAATCCAAAATGACATTTCTGTGAATAGTGCATGATGACGGGGCGTCCAGTAGCTCACCTGGTAGAGCATGCGCCCCACGTACAGAGCCTTAGCGGCTATTGATTAAGTTTCAAGTGTCCTTCCAAAATAAAGGCAAAAAGCCAAAAAGGTGGTGTGTTCTGATTGGTGCCATTTGTAGGGATGAAGAAAGACTTATCATGTGACTCTACAATTCATCTCAGCATCTTTAAGCTTTATTTTGGCTTTCTGGCCCTCATCTTTATTATCTTAGTTAATTTATTAACTGTACTTTAATGATGTTTTCAACAAGAACAGCCGGCAGCTGTTTTCAGCAAAATATCTCCAAAAACCAACTGTACACTACAAGCCCTGCACCACACAGCAGACAGACAGTTAGCGGCTGGCTGGTAAACACAGTGAAGCATTTAGCAGCTTAAGAGCCAGATATTTTCCTCAGGTGTTGTTTGAGACTAATAGCAGTGAATGTTGGACTTAAATTCTTCAGATGTCCACAAACACGACTTCAAGTGAATGCTAAGGTTGCTGCATATCTGCTGGATGCATGCTCAACTATCAACTATAAAGGTGGTATTTTGTCAGAGCTGCTTATTTCTGCTGAATTATGTATTTATTTTTTAAAAAATCCAAATATGGAGATTTCTTTTTAAATTAATTGCATGATTACGATTATCATTTAACTATAACTACTATTATAACCAAATTTTCGGATTGATGATGCCCTTTATATAGTGTAATAGCAGTTTAAAATGGCATAATCCATTCATAGATGGGACAGGAAATTTACATAATGTCTCATGCTTCATCATCATCATTTTATTTATGGCAATTTAAACACCAGAGCTGGCTGACAATAGCGTCAGCAAAAGCAGAATTTTAGACTTTTCTAAAATCATAAATAATTTGCTGTACAAGGTGTATATTTGTTAACAAATAGCTTGTACAATCCATGTCTGGCTGGAACATGCATGTGTGAAAAGGGAGGAAAACAAGCTACATCCTCACATGAACAATAATCAGCAGCATGTACAGCGGCTGGACAGCTTCGCCTCGGGCTAACCAGGATTAAATATAAACAGTGTCAAATGTTTAAAGATAACCCAGGGTAATGTTAACTCGGGATTACAGCCCAAGGTTAACGGGTTAAAAGACATACATGCTGCAACATGATGTTTTGACCACAGAGCTTTTGGATTTGCACTGATTAACAACTGCAGCGTGATTCACAGAGGTTTAATTAGCGTCTTAATTTCACATATAATCATCATCATCATCCTCATCGCCATGCTGAGTAGCTGTATGGCAATGTAACACATCAAAAAACTAACGTACTGCAAAGGCATGCAAAATTTTAGTCTGTAAACATATGCACAGTTGCATTTTAGAGACTCTATGAAGCTGTTGCAGGGACTCAGGTAAAAGTTGTTTCCCCCATAAACCGTGTCTAATTTTTGTTTACACATCTATTCAGATGAATTTCATATCTACTAGTCAATAATTAACACTAAAATTAAAACATTTATTTGGATATCAAAGAATGGAAGTTATCCATTAAATGCCCAAAATTAAATTCATGTCTGCCAACCACAGACATGTAACACTGGAACATTATTATAAACAGGATATGTTGAAACTTTTTATTTCTTTTCATTTCAACAACACTGCAGTTAATGTTCCATTATGTGTTGGTTTTTGCACCAACAGAACACACACCAATTATGCCCAGAAACGCAACCAATGCCTAGCTAAAAATAAACAAATAAATAAATAAATAAATACTTATTTCGCTGGCAAAATCACTGCTGGAAATCCGCCGATGTCTTGCTAACAACCACATTTGATGGCACAGTCTTTTCTCGAAATGATGCCAAAATTAAACAACTTTTGGTTTTGCTGGCACAAACAATGCTGGAAATAATGCCAGTGTCTGCTTAATAAAATAACTTTTCAGTGGGCACAGTCAACACTGGAAATAATGCAGATTTCCTGCAGAAATAAACCGGTTTTGGTAGGACAATCACCGCTGAAAATGACACAGATGTTTCACAAAAAAAAAAAAAAATAGTAGTTTTGGTGGCAAAATCACCACTTAAAATGCTCTTATGTCTAAAAAAATGGTTTGGGTAGAAGAATCACTGCGGAAAATGACGCCGATGTCCTGCCAAAAAAACAGCCAGTTTCGGTAGTATAACCAACCCTTGAAATGACGCTGATGTCTCACCTAAAAGCAATTATTTTTGGTAGCACAATCATTGCTAAAAGAGTCCCGCTAAAAAACAACCAGTTTTGGAGGCTATATTGCAACTGGAGACGACACATGATGTTTCAATGGCCTAGACACCCCTGGAAATGCAGGCAGTTTCACAGTGGCAAACTCGCCACTGGAAATGCCCCAGTGCCTCGCTAAAAAGCAAACGATTGTGGTAGCACAAACACTGCTGAAAATGATGCCAATTTCTTCCTGAAAATCAAATGGTTTTGTTGTTTGTTTTCCGGAGCAGCAATCTACTGTTTTGCAGCCATCTTGCCCAGGTTTCGTACCATCTCCTCTAACTCTTAACAGCAAAGCCAGCTCTCATACATGTAGTCAAAACTATGTCACTTTTGAAACACTGACATAACAACAAATGTACAAACGTAACATATTTGCCATTTGCAGAAATGTGCCATGAATCATTTTCTTCCAGTGACTGGGCTGAAATGTCACACTGTGTACTGAAGAGAGTTCACTCTAGTTTGTACTACAGTATAATCTGGATGTAATGTGCTTGTGAGATGACAAAAACAAAAATAAAAAAAGGAACACACAAAATAAGAAACAACAAAACACCAAGGACAAACAAGGACAAGCCAATGGGGACAGAATATTTCAGGGAATAGAGATTTTGGCACAACACCAGCCCTTAACAGCTTATTAGCATGCCAGCTGAGAGTTCTCACCATGAACAAATAATGAAGGAAAAGCAAGATGGACTACCTACTGCATGCTGTCAACACTGGCTACACACAATCAATCAGCTATCAGCGGAGAGAAAACCAACACGGCCCCTATAGCACCACCACAGCTCGCCTGTTCAGCAGCTGCTTTGCTAGATAATAAAACATAATAACGCTGCGTAATGAGCATCATCGTCATCAGTGTACAAAGTTAAAAAGGCACATAATGTTTGTGCTGCAACAGGACAACAAATCCCAGGCCTTCCAAATGACCTTGCACAAGCGGAACAACAATACGGCTCGTGGCGATGATTTGTGATCCTCTTGGTAGATCTGAGCCTTGATGAGAGACTGTTTGTACAGTGTACATCCATCTCTTATAAAATTGTTGACTGCCACTCGAATAATTGCATTCTCCCTGCTTTGATTTCTGACTGACTTTAAGACGGTCTCCCACCGAGCGTCACGCATTCGCTGCTGAATTATCAAAGCAGATTAACAGAGAGAAAAGAAAAGAGGAGGGAGAAGAGGAGAGAGAGAGGAGGGAGAGAAAAAAATCCAAATCACACTACTGAGAAAATGTCTGCTCTACAGCTTTCATTTATTGAGTCCAAATATATTTGATGGTGGTTATTTTTAAACAGACCTTAATCCTCTGCTCACCCTTCACCGTGAGGTAGATAATTATAGTAATCTGGTCGAAGGGAATTGAATTTCCAAGCTTTGAATCGTTGCAGTGGGACGGACTAGTTGCTTTATGAAAGAAATTTATAGTGTCTTACAACTCTGACAGCAAGATGACAACACATATGCAGAGTGGAATATTGCTCAGGAGCCACTTTTGCAATTTTGAGCTATTAATTAGCACCAGATCCCCACATGGCAAGGATACATATTAAGAAGAATAGCTGAGAAGTACCCATTGTTCTTTTTGTTCTATATAGAGGACTAGGTGAATAGATTGCCTTCGAAGTAGGACAACCTAATGGCGCTCCCCTAATATTCACTTCAAATAAAAATCTCCCCTCTCCTTCCAGAAGCTCTGTGTCTTATGTTGGGAATTTCTTTTGAAGATATTCTAAGCAGGAGAGATTTAACATCCTCCCATTGTAGCCACACAGGAAAGAGCGTGTAATGTACACGCCATTCTTGTCCTGCCCTTGAGCAAGTCAGTGATTCCCCGCTGACTCGCTGCCAGCTCCGGGGGCGCTCCATGTGAAGATGACCCGACACTCTGACCTCCCTGGAGGGACTGAAGTGAAAAGAGAGTTGCACTGCGGGGATCAATAGAAGTTTCACACTGTTATCACTTTATTCAAGCAATTTGGGACAGAAGGCTTTAGCTTGCATTTAATCCTTGACCAAGATATGGAGGGTTTTACTGTACTGCCGTGACACTTAACTTACGGCCCGCAGACCAAATCTGGCCCCAAATAGGGTGCAACTGAAAATCACAGAAGTTTCTCAAAATCCCAGAAACATCCTAAAATGAAAGAAATGTCCCAAATCCCATAAATGTCTCAAAAACCTACAAAACGTCATAATATCCCACAAACATCCTTAAATCACAGAAATGGCCTAAAATCTTGGAAAAATCCCAAAATCCAAGAAATTACCTAAAATTAACAGAAACACCTTTACATCCTAGAAATGGCAGCACATTTTAGAAACATCCCAAAATTCTAGAAAATGTCCTAAAATCCTAGAAACAAGTATGGCGCTGCTGCAACTGGCCCCTGGCCTTCTTTTATTTTGCAAAAGTGCCCCCAAAACAAAGCAAGTTTAGCTTCCCTGCTCGACTGTGTACATGAGTAGTGCTCTCGCTGCAGTGCTTGTGTTTGTGTGAGTGTGTGTGTGTGTGTGTGTGTGTGTGTGTGTGTGTGTGTGTGTGTGTGTGTGTGTGTTTTTATAGCTATTTCAGGCAGAAGCGGGAACATAAGGTGAATGTGTGTGTGTTTATTTCACAGTAAAAGTTGGTAATTATCACTGTAGCAGAGAACAATATATAGGTGCTTTTAGAGTTGCAGAATATTAAAGAATCTACCTCCTTAGGCTCTATGACAAAGCATTATGGCATATTAATTTTTCTCACAGCATTTTAGTTTTTACAGTGCAATATTTAATGTTTTGTTGATGTTTGCATAAAGGTAATTATGCGTAAACAGCCTGCTTATAGCCTCACAGGTGCACCCTGTACTGTATGCTCTTTATGGAAGCCAGATGATTGGATTCTGTGTGCTTTTTAAACAATATAGGCCAATTCATATGGTGAAAGCCCGTTAACAAAACACAAGCTTTGTTTTCTCACAGCTTTCATCTCGGGCATTTTATTAAGACTCCAAACACGATTATGAGCGCCAGAGCCTGCCTGGCCCCAGAGTGGATACAGATCTGAACCCAGCTAGATGCCTCAGCCCCCGTCATCCATCACGGTTGTAGCGGGACAGAAACATCCCCTTAAATTTTTGAAAGAAGACCTGGTCACCATAATATATTAATGCTTACTGTCAGGAATACTGTGTCAGCTTTAGACAAGTTTCTCCCAAAATAAAGCCACCAGAAGTTCACACTGCTGCTGTGACATTTGGTCGAGTCAAGAGAAAAGCCCCGACAAAGCTGAGCAAGATGTTTCAAACAACCTGATCCCCAGAATAGATGTTGGCATTATACATTTCTGCAGTAGGTTACATTTGTGAGTTATAATGTCGGAAATATGTTCAAACTACATTTGAACAACGCTGTGGATTAAGTTTGATTATGGTTAGGAAAAAAAAACCTCAGGAAAATATTCTGATATGCATGAAGCATACAAACGTTACATATCCATAGTTTGCAGAAACATAAAATGCAACTAATCTTCTGATGTAAGGGGCGTTTCAAGGCAGACATAAGGCAAGCACCTCAAGTTGATATTTGTTTTCACATTATATTTTTTCATTTTGGTTTGAGAGAAAGCTACGCATGAAATTCAGTAGCTCCAGCCTTCATCTCTTCAGTCTTTCTACAGTCTACCTGTTTGGATGTATTGATTTGATGTTTGTGGGTGTGAGAGTGCATACTTCTGTTTATATTTTATCGACCTTAAACGCTGAAATAAAGCCCTGCTTTGGTACTGAGTGCAACTTCTGCTAAAACAGAATTTTCTAAAAAATAAAAACTTTAACAAATGTTAACAGTACCTCACCACCGACCCAGACTGTATTTAACGACCTGGGAATGAGACTCAGCAATCAACTATCGTTCTCCAGAGTCTGCAGAGTCTTTAATGTTCATCGAAAGCAGCTTCACCATCACCTATCCTTTTACAAGACAAACACAATTTATGTTGCTATAATTACACACCACGGTAGCCTAAATATTATTCAGATTCAAACATCTAATCTGTGTTTCAGACACTGTGCAAAATTTGCAAAAAAACTGTGTCGACACCAATCTACATTCCAACAGTGTGTCAGCATAGGGATCTGCCACTGCATGCATAGTCTCAGCACTGAACTTATTAGAGACGTGTGAATGACTTCTCACATGCTGATAGCTATAGGGCACAATCCGGAGAAAGGATTCTCAACGAGAGACGGTGGCACATTGGTGGGCAGCAATCTTAAACAAAAGAACAAAAGACTGCACCACGTATGGTGCCATCTGTTGTCAGTATCCTGTCACCCCAGTGTGAGCACAAAAGCTCCAGAGAGAACTGCCTCCAACTTCTCCTATTCAGTCAATTTGCAAACTAGAATGGCCGGAATTCATTGGCAAATAGCTGTGACTGAACAGGGGACACTCCAGTGAACTAATCCCTTCGAGCACTCTGCATTTTGCAGGGAGCGGCAACCTGCCAAGACGGCCATTGAAGCTACATTGCTATTGTGTCATTTTTAATGCAACACTGTTGTCTTTCTCAACACTAACACTGAGTGACAGTATTTTGGCCTTTTGGAGGTTTTTCCACTGCACCAGTGATAGGCCGCAGTAAGGGAGGAATCTAAGTGGCTCTTACATATTGGAGTTTTTATCCATGGCCACAAACATTTGAAATTTAGGTGTTAAATCATGAAAAACAGCTTTGCAGCCCACATTCTACAGCTTTAGAACCTTAAAAAAAATGACATTCAAAATGTTGTTAAAGTCTGTGTAAAGTGAATTCAGAGATTTGTTTCAAAGGCACTATAAATGTTGGAAACCGATTGTTGAAAACATGTTACAAAGAACCTTTACTATATAGTACTGAATTGTGGAGTGTGAATTGTGTGATTTTTTTGGTTATTCAAATTTGGTCAGGTGTTTAATAACATATCTTTCTGTGATGTGACAAACTCCGAACACATTTTAACTATCACTTTACCCAGACTTTAACACTAGGCTTGGGCAATATTACCGTATTACGCTATAGCACGGTATTTAGAAATCCAGAGGGTATGTCTTTCAATTATATATAAACACGGGTGCACCTTTTTCTACTAAACTCATTAGCCATATTTACACTACCTGTTCAAGGTGGGAATATCTCAACATTATGCCACCTCGCCATTCTGTATATAACATTCAATCGCAAAAGAGGGGATCGAGCGGTCTCACCTTTGAGTCAGGACAAGAGGTAGTAACAGCGGCATAACAAATGCGAAAAATGTAAAGCCGGAAAGATGCTACCGTGGGCGGCACTGTGGTAACGTTTTGATGACGTGATTATGTGTGCAACCCACCACGAGATTTAAAAAGCAGCCGCTAGCGGCTAATAAAAAGAAGAAAAAGAAAAGTGATGATGAGATTCACAAGCTCCTTCCCCCCTTTTTGGTTGTTTTTACTTGTTTTCTTTTTTTGCATATTTTCAGGTAATTTTCTTATAACTCTTTACTTATTTCTAGCTACTTTTTGGGTCATTTCTTGTTAAGTCGCTCATCGCCCTCTTCCCATGTTTTTTTTAAAGAGAAATCAAGCCAATTCGCTCAGATATCAAGGGGCTTAAAGGAAAAAAGGTGTGTGAATATTACTCCTCTTAACATTTTGTGTGTTTCTATTGTTATTTTTCTGGGAAAAAAATCAGAAAGATAGTAATGCACCCAGCATCAGGGGAGGGAGGTTGCAAGCGTTGCACACTTTTACCATCATATACTGTATACACCGGTGAAATTTCGAAAAAGGCATTAAAGTATGAAATATTACTTATCACCAAGCCTTCTCCTCAGCTCACTTTTTACAGCTTCTGAACCTGAAAAATATCACATTCAATATGCCTGTGTCATCTATGTGATGTGGAACCTTTTTAATTAAATATTTAATACTTCATCTTCCAAACAAAATGAGTGTCACGAGTTCATTCAGAATCTTTTGTCTGGCAGTCCAACATCAATGCTCGGCTGTATGTTCGCTCACTCCACCAACCACACAAATCCTCTGCTAAAGCAGTGATCTGTTTAACTACTGTAAGAAGGCAGCTTATGGGGTCTGTGCAGCTCATTATTCTGCCACTGCTGCCGGCTGTGTGTACTCACCTACCTAAACCCAGGCTGCCACCTGCTTTCTGCACCGCATGTGTTTCTACAGTTTTCTGATCATCGAAACACCGAAAATCCTTTGCAATGAGCATTAGTTTATATCTGTGTAGCCAATTACCAAGATTGTACCCCTGTGCATCTGAGTCATGCTAACATACTTTCCTGTGCCATGTTTTCATTTAGTCCCATCAGCCTTGACTCTGCTGCGATGCCCTTCCACCTACTATTGGCCGATCTTGCGAATCTCTTTTTAGGAACGCTGTCATGGGAGCAGATTGGTGGGCTTGACAAGTGACACGAATACTAAGAGCGCCCTCGCATTCAGTCAGTCTGCCACCCAGGGCATCCTGTCTTAATCCCTTTGCAGAGACCAGACAGAGCCTTGGCAGAGTGCATTTGAACATGGAGGTCCCTGCAGATTATTTAGCCCATGCAATTATCATAATGGAGGCAGCATACGGTAATACGTGAATTTCAATTGAATTATCACTTGAAAGGTGTCTCTTTAGCCCCTCGCTCTCACTCTCTCCAGTATTGGCACAAGATAGCAACCTTTCACTGCTTGCCTGAAATTAAAGCACATAAAATAACATACAGGTACTCAGACTCATAGATAATGTGACACTGTTTAACACAAGACGTAATACGAGTGCAGTTCCCTGAAAAACAGCTGCAGCCAGGTATACACTAGCCGTACTTATGGGGTACTTTTATATGCACACTGATATTATTCAGAATATGACAATATTCCAAATTTGATACAGGGCATGTAAAATCATATTCTGGTTTGGATATGAAAAACTAGGCCTTAGAAATATGGGACATGTTGGTATTACTGGGGTTTTAATAGTATTCGCTGGACATGTAGAGTTTCCTACACATCTACCACCACATATTGATTTTAAATTTTAGGAGCTTAACTGTTCACTGGTGGAAAACCTTGAAAAAAAACCTGGCAAAAAGCGACAGGTGATCTACTTTTCCATATTTTGACGTGAGAAATGACACGTTAATCAGAATATGCACGGCTGCGTGTAAATGAGAATAGTAGAATTAACATTTTCATTAGCCATGTAAATAGCTTAGTAGGAATATTTTTGTGGTCAAAACAAGAACAAAATACTGAACTGTATATTTTGTGAAGTTATGGTTCAATAAACTGTGGCATGTAGTGGTTTTATGTAAAACTAGACAAGCTAAGCCATCCATTGGTTCCATGTCATGGTAGCTTGTCAGGAAGGGGTCTAAATGGCACTTCAAAGTTAATCAGAATTTTGGCGAGGGGATAACTTTCATGGCCAGTTTTGAAACGGTCTCTTGACCTCTCACTTAAAGATATCTGAATGGTTGCTCAAGAGTCTCCCTTTAATAAACATGCATACTTTACGCCAATCCCATGCAGTTTTTGGCAAAAAACATGCAGGTTTTTTTTGCATTGAGTATAAATTTGTGCTTGTTGCTTGGTCTAAAATGAAACATTTTTGATTACCGGGGTCCCAAAACAGTCTTGGAAAGCATAAATTGGTTTTGACCTCATTGTTTAAAATTACTTATTATGACCTCAAGGATCACAACCTAGAGAAACTTTAAAGCCCAAAACTAGAGACCTTGAGCATTTAAATACAATTTTCATAGGGCTTTTTTTACAATAGAGGGGGTTTCTGAAAAAAATGTAAAGAACAGAAGTGCTCGCTATCCAATTGCTAAAAACTGTAATTATAGCAGAAACCTCCAAATGTCAAGTGTTTAATATGAAATCACAGCATGGACATTTCTATCAAGTTCCTCAAGGTCTTGGTGTCTTAATGTGGTTTTATGGTGGGGTTTTGACCATTTTCATTAAGTCATCTTGAATGTTAAAAAAATTACAGGTGCCTTACCAAAAAGGGTTAACTGCATACTTATGACTACAGAGGCTTAACACGGTGTGTTGAGCTGCATCTTAAATTAATCCTCAGGTTTCCAGCTTTCAGATGATTTAAACCACTTCTATACTGCTGCTCTGCTATCTCCCCACGCCCCCCTTAAAAAAGACAAAAATGCGTCTATGATGGGTCTGCAAGTGACCCTTTGGAACATTAACCCTTTGAAACCTGAACGAATTGGCTTGATTTCTTTTAAAAACATGGAAAGAAGGCAATAACCAACTTAAGAATAAATAAAATTACTAAAAATGAAAAGTACAAGAAAATTACCTGAAAATTACCAGAAAAGTTGAGTTTTTTAAAAAGACAAGAAAAATGCTTTCAAAAAAGCACAAAAAAGGAAAGTAATTCTTTTTTTTTCTCTTAAGGAAATAACGTAAAAGGTGCTTTAAAAATTCTAATTATTCTGTATGATAATTTTTAAATACATAATTTTAGTAATTATAAATACCAAAATTCTAAATCTACATATTTCTTGCAGCTTTTCACGGTGCAAAGATTCAAATACTTGTGGAAGACATTTGAATCCAGCTTAAAAGGGTTAAATAGAACTGTCTTACATTTTAAAAAAGGTTCAATTTGACCCAGTGTGATGGATTGACTTGTCATGTTTTTCTTATCATGACAGATTTATATGAAAATTCAGATTAAAAATATACAGTTACACAGTTACAGATCACTTCACTAAAATATCCTTGTAATCTTGCAGTACAACGTGTGCTAAGATTCAAAATCTGCGTGCAGCTTCATATCTAACGTTGAGAGGTTGCGGTTTTAAAATCCTGCACTGGGGCCCGCCACACCGCGAGGCCACCACTGCTGCTGTCTCATTCTGACATACAGACTCTCTGCTCCACCTGAAAAAAAAAAAAGAAGCAATTTCCCTCCCCCACCTTGGCCTCAGTACGCAGAGTGCTGGTGTTAGGGAAAATAAATCTAGCAGGCTGTTGGGGTGCTGCTGACTTATCAGCCAAACTCTATTCTTTTAACAGGAACAGAAATGATGGCCCTTTCGTTGACTGGACGAGTCTCGGAATAGCAGAAATAGCGTATTTTCTTGAACATTTTTCATTCTCTGGGGGTGGTGTTGTCCGACATACTGTATATTTTTTCAGTATTGTCACTGGCTTGCTTGCTGCAGCCAATTTTAAACTGTGCCTGTAACTAGGGTAAGTTCAGGCTGCTTACACTACAGGCCTTACTGCAGCTGTCAGATGCATCCTAATACTTGGTGTATTGTCACATTTAGTGCTTGTGGTATAATCACAACTGTCTTTTCCACTGACTGTTTACAGCTGATTTTTTTTCTTGTCTTTATCACCTGGTTTGGTTGGGGACAGCCGTTGTCAGATTGAAGCTCTGAAACAAAAGATTTTCAACACCAGTCACATTCAGTGAGTGTTTTTAAACAAGGCGTGTTGGCAATGCAGCCTCTTTGTGAGAAGAAATGCAGGACACTGCTGCAGTGCACTTTAGTCTAGTTCACAAAAAAAAAAAAAAAAGAATGATGGAGACCATGTTTTGTTTATTTCTTTAGCTACATCCCGTGTGGAGTATTATTTTACTTAGCGGGATGCCCAAAGTGGAACAGAGAAATGATTATTTCAGCTCCAAATGGAACAAAATCTGAATAATTTCTGCACCTTCAATCTGATCTTTCAAAGTACAACTGACGGCAGGCGCAATCTTTCATTTTCAAGGTAATGAAAGTAACACAAGCATCCCGGCAAAATGACTGAAGTACAACAGCCGGGAGTCGCAGTATTTCATTTTGAGTGGATTCAAGGTAAAGGTAACATCAGCCTGATTGCACAGGAAATTCGTTCTATAATGTCTTTGTTGAAAAACGGCTGCCAACATGAAATGAAAAAAAAAAGAAGCTATAAACAAGGTCATACTAGTGGGTTACACTGAAGTGTTTTTCTCATCTTTATGGAGATAAAGTGCTTTGTGAATGGATGGCTGCCAAGGGTGACGGTGACAGGTGGAATGGGACTCTAAGCTATAGGGTGCTGGTTGCTATGACGACTGCAGTGACAGTACAGATTTAATAAAGCTGACCAAAAGTGTTCACACAGTTACTCTCGGAGCCAGAACATGTTTCATTTCCACATGCTTTCTTTACGCAAGTCAAGTTCGATATGAAGTTGTATAGAACAGTGTAATTCGGTTTTCAGAATCACATAAAAGCTGCATAGGCTGCTTTAATTTTAAAGCTGCATATATCGATTTTTGGACACTAAAACATAAATACAAGCTCATGTATTGACTCAACCCTACAGCAAATACTGTAATAGGGATGTCAGAAAGGCAGACACCCATTACCCTTTGAAACATGAGCAAATTAGTTTGATTTCTTTAAAAAGGGTTAGTGTTAACCCTCCGAGAAAGGCAAGAAATTATTAAAAAGTTAAAAGAAAATTACCTGAAAATAAACAAAAGAAAATGACCCAAAATAAAATTCTAACATAATTTACAATGATCAGCTGGTAATGCCAGTGGCAGGTCTAGTTGGACATTTCACAGATTTTAAGATATTTCTAGGATTTTTGATCGATTTTAGGCCATGTCTCTGATTTTAGGACATTTCTGGGATTTTAGGACATTTCTAGGATTTTAGGACATTCCTACAATTTTAGGACAGTATGGGCTAATGCTGTTTTATGCACTTCGGTATCTTATTTATGCTAAAAGTGCAAAAACAGTTCCCGGTGTATATCACATTTCCTTTTTTTTTTGTGAATTAGAAAAAGGTTGGGAGGGCTAACCACATCCTATCAGGGACCAGATTTGGTCTAAGGGCCGTAAGTTGAGTATCACTGCTATAGACCGACATGTAACCGGTCAAAAGTATTCTCGCCGGTTAACTGGTTAACAGTTAATTGTGCCAAAAGAGGTCAAAAAGCCTGACAGAACTGCAGTATTGGCTGGCTCTACTCTGATTTCATTGTTATTACCAGGCTCTTTCATCGTACGCAGTCATTTGATTTAACGTTATGAGGAAAATATATTGATTAAGCTATTGGGTGACATAAGGGTTTATGCTCAAAAAGGTCAAAGCCCAATAAAGGTATATGGATCAGAAATATAGTTTATATAAAAAAACCCATTTATCCATCCATTTTTCCCGTCTGTACAGGCTCCGAGGATAAGGGGGTCCTCAAAGCTCATTATATACTGAAAATAAAGGTCTATGACGAGCGAGGCAGCGTTGTTTTCTCTGACTAACACAGGAGAGCAGCATGTAATCGAGGTCTGTTCAGCGTGGAAAAAAAAGTCGCACAGTTGACCTTCTGACCTGAGCTTAACCTCCACCATCCCCTCAGGGCAGCAGCACTTCCAGATGGCACAATCGTATTATTGAAAATCATCACAATTTTAGATGACCAGGCTCATTTTCTCCCGTCTGTGATGGAACGAGATTAAATTAAAAGAAAGGCAAAATTGAGAGCAATCAAACTGCCATCTGGAATTATGGTCAGACAGACAATCACTGCAAGAACAAAAACCTATAGACACATTTTAATCTGCTATCAGGCAATATGCTATGCCATTATGTCGGAAAGCGGTACAAAAGACATTAGTTTTAATCAATCTCTTGTTTCTGATGAGAAATGTAATATTATTATCAGCCATCCAGCTACTTTGTCCCATAGACTGATGATTGCAGTCCTGGCTGCTGAAATGTGACGGCCCTATTTTGTTTGCTTTTGTTGAGTAGATGGCTTTGAAACTGTCGTGACATATACTTAAAACTTTGGAGACGAGTGAGAAAAGCCAAGCAGTGAGTGGACAACTTGGCAGGATTTGGCAGGAATGACTTCTTGCCTGACGTAAGGGAGATTTAAAGGATCAAACTATTGTTTAAAAATTTCGGCAAGGATTTAAATAAAAGCGATGACTAACAGTGCAACTCACTGCCTTCTAACCATGGCAGTGTAAAAGCCAGTGAAATGACGACAGTAGATTTTGGAAAAGGGCATTATATTAAAGACAGCAACGTGTTCAGTGAGTCTCTCCGATGAAAAATGAAAAATGAAACAGATTTTACTTCTTAGCCGAGGTGGGAGTAAATCACACATGCGCAAGTTGCAAGTTACTGTGGTAAGAATCAAGCAAGACAAGTGTCGTCACTACTGTAAGTCGAGCAAGACAAGTCAAGTCATTGCTCAGGTCAAGCGAGTCACAAGTCAAGTCCTGTGAAATTCTGATGATACAAACTAGAGACAGAACACAATGCAGGAAAAGATGCTTAGAGTAATGTCGAATTATCAACATCCCACTCAAGTTTGCTGTTTAAGTGCATTGATATAATTTTTATCATTGTCAAGTATTTCATAAGAATTTGATGGATAATTGTAGACCTTGCATGCCGCTGTTCTCCTTTTACTGTATTTGAGAGCACAACATAATCCTTGAATCAAAACCTTTTTTTTGGGGTAGGGTGGGGGGGTCATAGAAGGTTGCCAGGTTTGCATGCATCACACTAAAAAAATCAGCCTATTTTCTACAAATACAATTCTGTGCCTTTTTGGTCAACAAAACCCTCCAAAAGACCAAACAATGAACTGATAAATATAAATGGCCCACAGACTAGCGTACCAATTTTGTATTAATCTGCACCCAAAAACAGTCCCCAACAAATCAACAATTATTTTCTCTTGTTTAATATAACTATAGCTTTGTTTAAGGATAGTACTGGGCCTATGTTTAAAAAAAAGGTTTAAAAAAAGAAAGAAACAATGCATTTGTGATCTGTTTTGAAAGATTTTCTTGTTCAATAGTTACAAATGGGTTTTGGGATGAGTGCCACAGACATAGGCCCTTGTAGAAAAGTCAGTAAGTATCTAAAGATTAACTAAATCAGTGTTTTTGTTTCTGCCTGAGATTTGTTGACATTAAGAAAATTGTAAAATGTCACAAGCCTTAGCCTTTAACAGTCTCTCTCATGTTTTGTTGTTTTTCTAGGTAGCTTAGATGTTATTCATCTATATCTCCAAGGCACATTGTCTCTACACAGGGTCTTGTAAAAACCCAGATGGCCTGTGAGGTTACAACATCAGCACAAACGAGGTTAAAACAAGACTTGCAACAAACGAATGCAAATGTAATGAATCAGTAATGTGTTGAATAAATTAGCAAGATGACATTCAGTTCGACAGACAGCCCTCTAAGTGGCCACGGGCTTCTTTCTCCATCATGATGAGAGACTTGCCACATTTCATATCCCCTCATATTTTACCCACTCTATCAATTTCACACTCACTGGATCAGCTGCAAATGACTGATCAGTAATTGTCTAATAAACAATTTGACTTCATTTATTTGGCCATTGTTAAGATGCCTTTTCCTCCCCCCTAAGTGTTACGATGAATTATAAGTTGAATAAACATTTTTCATGTTCTTTGTAGAGACTTAAAGGGGACCTATTAAGCTAATTTTCTGGTTTAGACTTGTTTACATGCCTTAATGTTAACACTTTGTTTTCTTCATACTGTCTGTGCTGGAACATCTGTACTCACCCTATGTCCGAAATGCTCAGTTTTAGCGCCTGTCTCCTCAAGTCTCCGTCCCGAAAAAGCCCAGTTTGCTCTGACCAGTCAGTATTTAAAGGTCTTCTGTATCTCGGCGTCTCTGCAGCATCATTTCAGTTAGGGAATGGCTGTAACAGAGAACAAAAATGGCACTTACTACATGAAAAATAACCAATAAAAGCCTCTAAACACACAACTGGACATACACAGCATGAAGGACTGTAAAGGAGAATAGTGGCAATTTTTACCATTATAAAAAAAAAAAATCCCCAATATAAGCTCCTAAACCCAGTGGGAGATGTTTTTAGCAGGGATATGATCCGAAATTGGTGAAAAATGTACAATTTTAGAAACCGCAATTACATGTTGCCCTGAGTTAAGCATGTAACTACATGCAGTGTTGTACCTGCAGCCTGTAAATGACTGTAATTGAGAATAGTGGCACTTTTTAACATGAAAAATCATTGTCAATCAATCAATGTGATTCCAAAATTGTTAAGAAATGTACAAAACTGGCAACCAAGGTTGCATGTTTCCCTGACATTAACATGTAGCTTTGTGTATCAGTGTTCTTGCAGCAGGTCAACAGTGGCACTTTCTACCTTGAAAAATCACCAATAAAAAGCCACTAAACCCAATGGAACATGTTCCAGAAGGATTATGATCCGAAATTTTGGAGTAATTCACAACACTGCAACCAAGATTAAATGTTTGCCTGACATTAGCATGTAGCTACAAGTAAGTGAGAAGTGTACTTGCCCAGATAGCCCAAGGACAAAAGTGATTTCTAGCATGAAAGATATCGACAATATAAGCTTTTAAACCCAACAGGACATGTTCCAGCAGGAATATCCGAAATTAGGAAGAAATGTACAGTATCGACAACCAAGATTACATGTTTCCATGAGGTTAGCACGCAGCTATATGTAGCAGTGTACTTGCAGCTGGGAAATGACTGTAACACTACTTTAATTGAATTGTTTTTTACGACATCTATTGCACGTCTATCCATCCTGGAAAAGGGATCCCTCCTCAGTCGCTCTTCCTGAGGTTTCTACCATATTTTCACCCCATTACAGGTGTTTTTTCGGAGAGTTTTTCCTGAGTCGATGGGAGGGTCTAAGGACAGAGAGATGTCATATGCTGTAAAGTCCTTTGAGGCAAATTGTGATTTGTAATAATGGGCTTTATAAATAAAACAGAGAATAGAACTGAAATTGGTGAGAAATGTATAACACACGTTTAGGGGAGCATGTAGCTACATGTAACATTGTAACTGCACCACTGGGAAATGACTGTAACAGAGAATAGCAGCACTTTCAACCTTTTACACACAGGGATTAGTTCTATATATTCTACATACTGAATTATCTTATTATTTGAAACTTTGGCTTAATATGAACATTCTTCATTGTAACTATATGTAAGACATAAAATACAGAAAAGCCTCACAGGTCCCTTTTAAAGTTAATATAATGTATTATTGCTTTTAATGAATGTGAAAACCATCTCCTTTTTGGGGATGAGGGATTTGCGATTCCCAAAACCATATTAAGCAAGAGTGTTAACAGCAATTTTGCAGGATGTAGAGTGTCAATGACATTGGGTATTAACTATGATAATATCAGTATTAGAATATTGCGGCACACATGAGATTAGCATGCTTACTGCTGAACATGTTACTATGTTTATCTGATAGTAAAAGTGCAAATTGAGATGTTTGTCACTTTGTCATTTGGTTGGAATAATCTCATTGTACATGAAACGGTCCAAATCCCCCCTTAGAACTCTGTGGGGAAATGTTTAATATGCCAACAAGCCAAGACAAACATCAAAATCAAAATGTGACTGCAAAGCAAGTTGTTCAATAATGCAACATTTCTTGTTACGTTTCATCCTCACAGTCGTATTATCTTTCTCAAATTGACTGGTGAGGAGCAGTGTTAACATAATTCCTCTCATATTCATACCATGAGACTGTGAAACAGAGATTTCATTTTTTCAGAGGTGTTACCTAATTCTTGAGTGGTAGACACTGGGTTATTTGTATCATAGACTGCCAGGCTCGCTTCCCTGGTGTGTGGGAACGTCCAGGCGAACACGTTTGGCTGGTTGGCGTGGAATGCCGTCGTTTGCAGTGCGCAACACTGACAAAATCCGCTCATCTGATATTGTAATTTAAGTGCTCTGAAACACTCTGTGTTATGCTACAGTCTCTTTGCAATGCGCACCCTGATTGAGACATATGTTACCCCAGCACTTCTCCAACAAACTCATTAGAACAAACGAATTTGGCAAATCACAGTGGTGTCAGACATAATGCCTGTGGCGGCTGGTGCAGGAGCAGAAAAGTAAGGGTGGGTGTGTTTTTATGTCGCTGGCAGGATTTTAAATGTAAGCAGCTACTGCTTTCACTGGCTATGAATACATGTTGAGCATGCCTAGATGGAATTAATCCATGCAGTGCTGCACCAACAAAAAGAGGAAGTATGTTAGAACCCTTTTTTTTCTTCTGCAATCCCTTTATGTAATGAAGCATTTTGTACTGATAAAATTTATTCAGATTAAATGTTTTATGAAGAAGGCATGTGGCCAAAGCTATAATTACTCTATGAGTGGTAGATCAACACTCTTATTGCTCAATTTAGTATTTTTCTTGAAGCATTCCAGTGGAAATTAAAACAGATGTTTTACTGAGAGCTGAAATATTCTATCAGTGTGTTTGTTGCTCTTTTATGGACCCCTCTTCTTTTCTTGTTTGAGTCATTTTATATAGTGCACAGCCTGCGCCATCAGACACAGTGACTGTAAGTGCTGGGCATGGCGTCACAGGACTATAGACACCCTCAACGAGAGTGAGAGAAAACTGCATATTTTTACATGTACCTCTGTGATGCAAGTATTTGTTTTGATCAATCATGAGTTGATCATTCAGTATGTTTAGTCGAGTTACTGTTATAGCTTGATTAGGCCATTTAATCAGACTGCTGTCCCTGTCCAAATATAAAAGCACTGGGGGAGAATCCATTTATTGATGGAAGTATGTCTGACTCCACCACAGATGGTAGAGATATGCCTCCTTTCAGCTAGTTGCTAGAAACCCATATTATTTATACAGTCTATGATATAGACCGAGGGGGGGGTATGCAAGTATTCAAATACAGTGTAAATTTAAACTGATATTGATTTTTTTTGGGTGTCTAAAATATGTTTTTCTTCCATTAAAAGTGAAACTTGACTGTTCCCTCAACCTGGTCTGACAGTTTACTGTGACTTACAAACAGCTGCTCTCTTCCATCCATGTGATCTGATCAGCTGTGAATGGATCAACAGATAAATTATCAGCTCTGTGAGTGACGTCACTGATCCGCAAAAATGTCCGAATTTAGAGAGAGATGATACAAAGGGACACACAGCCATTTTAAAGATGCCACATAAATAAATATATATCAACAGAGCGTCCCCACCCCATGCATTTGCAGTCATTTGTCCTGAAAATGAATGCCAAATGTAACCTTTCTCATTACAGACAAAGTCACAGACAGGCTGTAAAAAAGGTTAGTAAGAGCAGCCGGGAGGCCAGTGATGATATTGTGGTTACATCTTTGTAATATCTTTATCTTTACTTACTCAGCCTTTCTCTCAAACTCAGTCCAGACTAAATTCTACATACAACATTCTAGCACTGCTTGGATGGAGAGATCAGCACATCCAACTGCATCTTGTCTTTACATCACTGCCTATGAAAGACGATCACAGCTGTTGTAGATAAATATTTGTGACTTCTGCAGAGTTATTTGACCAGGGAGTGAATACCGATTGTAGCCTTTCCCACTAAAGACACAAGACAGATGTTAGTGGGTGTTAGTGGGTTTTTTTGTCAATTGAGAGGGCTTTTGCTGGTAGCACAGGGTGGTTGTAATTCCAGCCAGACAAAAATGAGCTCTTGCCAGTGGGAAGCCTCATTCGATCTGATTCCCCAGCAGAGGCCCATGTCTCCACAGCCTCCCTCCACCACGGCTGGCGTGGCAGCCCGGCTGGTGTGAAACCAAGCCACATGTAGGCTCATTTCTACTGATTAAGCTAACCACTCATCCCCACTGGAGAACATTTCCACCTCAGTTAACAATTTTTACAGTTTAGAAAACACCTGTCATAATACACTCATTTCTTCTTGCTCGTGGGTTGATGGAGAGAGATGATTAACAGGATAACTTGAATTGGAAGAGTTGGAAAGAGACAAGGAGAATACTTAAATGTAAGGACCCAGTAGGCGAGGTTAATGTGTCTTGCGCTAGGCAAGAGTGCTTTGCTCCTGGCTAAGGCATTAACTGCACTGAAGAATAGTGTCTGCTTCACTTAATGGCCCAGCTTGACACAATGCTGTCACATTTTATAATTTCACAGCATATAAGATATGTTTTGAATACAGCATATATTGATTTATTTGTAGGTTATCATCTTTGTGGGCAGAAGATAATAAGGGGTGATAGCAGCACATCAACACTGCTGTGTGGAAGTGGATGGTACAGGCTGTACTGTATGTGTATGAATGTCTTGGTCTATTTTTATCTTGAGCACACTCACTCGGGCATATTCTTAGACACTTTGGCTGAATGGGCTAATCTAATCTAATTTAATCTAATCTAAGATAACAGAGTAACGAGTTTCTTGTTAGTCACTTGATTTGAGAGATACGTTCTGCTTTAGTTACACAGGGGCAATATCAGGCCTCTTCACACTCTTGGAAGGGATTTTCGTGGGACAATAAATTGGATCTTAATGAAAAGTAAACAGCGCTACAATACAGCTTTGAATAAAAAAGGTATTAATCATGAATCAATGAAAAATGCTGTTTTTGAAAGCCTAGGAAATGCATACGAGATAAATTGTTTCGAAGGCAATAAAAGGCTATAGAATATTTCATCAAAAAGTCGAGATAGTGAAGAATAACCCTCATTGTTTTGTCATCGAATAACATTTATCAACAACTTTGTTAATATGTTGTGTTTTACGTCAAGATAAAAGCCATAGCACAATTTCATGCAAGAATAGCTGGACTTTCTCTTTGTTTGCCAGTGAATGCATTTCACAGGATGCAAGTATTTGTTTGTGGCAGTGCAGGGCTTCATTCATTGAGTGCAATGCTAAAATTGCAATGTTAAAATTTTTATGAAATGGCTTTGTGTATTAAATAATTCCAGGCTTAGGATTCAAGTGAGTAAGGGGCTTACAAGAAATTGATCAGATGCTAAGTTCTCGTTTTTCATTTTCAGTCTCCAGTGCAGATGCATCAGCTTCTGTGAAGTCTGGAAATCTGGGACAATCCAGGGTTAGAGAGCTAACAAAAAACTTGTAATATTCTGTATATGGGCAGTATATGACAATTAAGTAAAGCTGTTAATTCATCTTGCTCTAGTTCTTTCAACATTCGAGGCACATTGTATTGTGTAAGTAGATTAGGGCTGCAAGTAATGATTTTTTCCATTATCAGATAATCTGTTGAGAATTTTTGGATGTGCGGTTTGGAGTATGATTCAAGAATTATTGTGCAAAACGCCTACTATGATATCCCAGAGCTCCAAGTTGCATCGTCAAATTGTTTGTTTCCTCTCACCAACAGACTAAATCTCAAAAATATTTTAGTTTTTATTTTCTGTCAGTTAATTTTCTGGAGACCAACTACTCAATTTAGCACTAAAAATATCTTGAATTGAGCCAGTGATTCTTAAACCAGTGTTTGTACAAGATGCTTGAGATGCATTAAGTACTTGAATTTGGCACTCAGAAATTTAAGTAATGGAATACCGTAAAAATCTAACATTTTTCAACTCGGTCCTTAAAAAAATCTTGAATATTACTGAGAAGAGAACACAACTGTAAAGTATTACATGAAACATATTTTAAAAATGAGCCATGCTTGCTATGATATTATAAAGCCGTGTGAGCGGTATGAGCTGAGATCGTCAATGGGCTGGTAAACACCAGTAAATAGTCAGCACCAAGATGTTTCGCTAACCTACAAAACACTGACACCAGAGCAGCATCAGCCGTAAATGCAAGTTTTACTCACAGCTGCACTGTACTCTGCTCTCTGTATTTCTGCACATCTGGATAATATTAACCAGTTAATTGATATTAAGTTAATTTTAAATCTTGAGGCACGTTTGCTTCATTTACAAATTTGCAAAATTCTTTTGAACAAGATGGTTGTGGAGGAAACACTTTCATTCTTGAAAATAAAAATGAATGCTTTAAAAAATACTCGAGTCTAAGTATTGTACTTAAGTCTTTGAATTTGACTGCCCCTGCCTGTACAAACCTTGTGTAACTCACAATAGGAATATCAACAATGTTGCTACTATATTTGGTGACTAAATATTTTTTCTCTCTGTTTTCTTCTTGTTGCAGAGCACACAAACAGCAGATGAACTATGAATGCTGAACACAATGATCTCCTCCCTCCAGCGCCAGACAATGAGAGGTCGTAGGCTGAAGGGGGCGCTGTCCAACCCCCTCTTTGTGCTGCTTTTGGCCCTCCAGATCCTGGTGGTGGCTGGGCTGGTTCGTGCTCAGACCTGCCCTTCCGTCTGCTCATGCAGCAACCAATTCAGCAAAGTCATATGCACCCGCCGCAGTCTACGGGACGTCCCAGATGGCATTTCCACCAACACTCGCTACCTGAACCTCCAGGACAACCTCATCCAGGTCATCAAGGTGGACAGTTTCAAACACCTGCGCCATCTGGAGATCCTGCAGCTGAGCAAAAACCACATCCGCAGCATTGAAATCGGCGCCTTCAATGGACTGGCCAGTCTCAACACTTTGGAGCTCTTTGATAATCGGCTCACGACAATCCCCAATGGAGCATTTGAGTACTTGTCCAAGCTGAAGGAACTGTGGCTACGGAACAACCCCATCGAAAGTATACCATCTTATGCCTTCAACCGGGTCCCCTCGCTTCGAAGGCTGGATCTAGGCGAACTGAAACGTCTCTCCTACATTTCTGACGGCGCCTTCAAGGACTTGAGCAACCTGCGCTACCTTAACTTGGGAATGTGCAACCTCAAGGAGATCCCCAACATCTTACCTTTGGTGAGACTTGAAGAGCTTGAGATGTCAGGAAACCAGCTCTCTGTTGTCAAGCCCAGCTCATTTTTAGGATTGGTGAACCTCCAGAAGCTGTGGATGATGCATGCCCAGATCCAAACTATTGAGAGGAATTCCTTCGATGACCTTCAGTCGCTGGTGGAGCTCAACCTGGCTCACAACAACCTTACCTTTCTACCACACGACCTCTTCACACCGTTGCATCGCCTGGAGCGGGTCCACCTCCATCACAACCCTTGGAACTGCAACTGTGATATCTTGTGGCTCAGCTGGTGGCTGAAGGAGACAGTACCCGCCAATACTAGCTGCTGCGCCCGCTGCCATTCTCCTACGGTCTTTAAAGGTCGCTACATCGGGGAATTGGATCACAGCTACTTCCAGTGTGATGTTCCTGTCATTGTGGAGCCACCCAGTGACTTGAATGTGACAGAAGGCATGGGTGCAGAGCTTAAATGTCGTACAAGCTCGCTGACATCCATCAGCTGGCTTACACCAAATGGCTCATTGGTGACACACGGGGCTTATAAGGTGCGTTTGGCCGTACTCAATGACGGGACACTTAACTTTACAAGCGTCACAATGCAGGACACTGGGACTTACACCTGTATGGTAAGCAACACAGCCGGCAACATTTCTGCCTCTGCTGTGCTAAACGTCACTTCTGTGGAAAACAGCGGGGTGACCTATTTTACCACAGTCACTGTGGAGACCATTGAGACCCCAGGGGAAGACAGCCAAACGCCACTTCCCCCATTTGGCTGGGTTTCATCCTCTACAACAAAAGGTACTCCTGTTTCAACAAGGACCACAGAGCGGACTTACACCATTCCAGTTCTTGATCTGGATGGAGAGGGAGCCCTCAATGGCCTGGATGAGGTGATGAAAACCACCAAGATTATCATCGGCTGCTTCGTGGCCATCACGCTCATGGCTGCTGTTCTGCTGGTAATTTTCTACAAGATGAGGAAGCAGCATAACCAGCAGGACCCCGACGGCCCTGCCTCCTCCATGGAGGTCATCACAGTTGAAGAAGAGCTCGCAGGCGTTGCTGCCATGGAGAGACACCTATCGCTGCCCCCTCTGGAGCACTACAACCACTACAACACCTACAAGAGCACTTACCACCACGCTCCAATGCTCAGTACCATACACAGCTCAGCCACACAGGAACCTTTACTGATTCAAGCCTGCTCAAAAGACAATGTACAAGAGACCCAAATCTGATCTTGAATTTGACTTAATATCCAGTATCAGCAGTTTCATACTTGGAGTACAATGGACCAAAACGTGTCGATGAAAAAAGTCAAAATGACATTGACTTGAGTTGATGTCGATAACGGCTATAAATCAGCATTTGGCAAAGGGACGACATATGATACTTTAACAAGTGTCTTTACAAAAACAAAGATTATTTATTAAAAGTATGTCTAGTGGCTAAATGAAGAAAAACAATTTGTGATAGCTTTTTAGCTCATTTTATTTCTCTCTCTCTCTCTCTCTCTCTTTCTCTCTCTGTAATACTGCACAAGGGAAAGAATGGTTTACGAAAAGCGATAAGGAAAAGCAGCTCATGTGAAACCACTGCAGAAATTGGCCTTAAACGAAAATTATTAACATTAATTTAACACTTTAATTTGACCTAATAACAATGTATTTTGTTGAAGGGCATTGCTTTAGTATTTATAAGCATGTTCAGCTCACCGCGTCCAATTTGGCTGAGGTTTTCTGGGAGACAAAATGGGTTTATTTTCATTGCCATCATATTCTAGCTGTCACTCAACCCAAAATGAGATCTTTTAATGACGCAGCTCTGGATGATATCACAGTGAAACCAGCATGCCTGAGGAGCAAAGCAGCCAAATGAGTAACTGTGCATTTCCCCTGTGGCTCCCAAACAACAGCCATACATCCTTCACTTTAATTAAGATTAAGTTCTTGCTCCCACTCCTCCTCGTCCTACCTTTTCCTTACACTTCAACCTTTACTTTTACTCCTCCTCCCTTCTTCTATCTCTCTGTTCTCCACCTTCTCCGTCTACCCTCCCCGCTCTCCTGTCCTCCAGCTTCTTTTTGATTGTCTCCCCGTCACTTAGCTCAGGCACGTTCCTCACCCCTCGCCATGTCTCATTTGTCTCGCTTTATCCGCCAGCATGTGCCTGCAGAATATTGCTTGGGAAAATGAAGGGGAGCATAAGGCTGCAGTCTGTAGCCTCCCTGTTAACCTAGTAATGATCTACGTCCACTCAGTGTCGCGTTACCTTGCCATCACCCCAGGGTCACACGAGCTCGGGCGCGGATAGTCCATCTGTTACACAGATAAAGAGGCAAATGAGGCTGCTTTGTAATCTTGTGTGACCCTGTCAGACTAACGCAGACGGGGCTAACATAGTCACTGAAGCAGCTAGGAACCTGCAACAAAATAAGAGGAGATGGGTTATAGCTCATTAATCTGTATCAGCAGTTCATTTGCGGACTAACAGAGGAAAGCTGATAACAAAACAGCATGAGACTTTTTCACTCTCCCTGTGCCCAACATCTAACGGGGGGTAGAGGCCTTTGATATTGAAGCGACCCCTGCTCTGTCTCATTTTTGTCTGAGAAAAAACACACACACTTTGATGTTGCATCATTTATAGACCATCAAAACATTGTCTCTCTTGTAGTCTGTTTACACTTTGCTTTTTTCATTTAGTCTTTCAAAGAGGAAGGCTTAAGGAAGAGGGAGGTAGGGATGAAAAGTGAAGAACAGTGGGTGGGGCGGTGGTGGGGGAGCCGGACCCACAGCGGTCATGAGGGGTCTTCAAACAGATATATTGCAGATATGAAGGGAGAGGAGTGAAGAAGAAAAAAAGATAAGGAATAAGGAGGCAAAACTAGCCATCAGACTGTCGCCATGGAAACAGTGACCTTGTGCAGAAAGTAAGAAGAGGTAGATATGCCTCGCAGCCTTTCGCTTTGGTCTCTGTGCAACAAGCATATTCTAATTTCCCACCGGCGATCTCACAAATGCGACAGATAATTGACAGAAGTGGCATGAATTAAATGCGCGTTTACAAACGGCTTTGATGGGATTTTAGATTACGTCACCTTTGCATAGCAACGTTTCTGTTATTTACACAGAATGAGTCATCACATGAAGTGAACATGTTTACCATAACTGTCCAGCAGCTCCAGCATGGTAAGACCAGCCCGATGACGTGAGCTCAGCATCCTGTTTTGCTGTTTTGTTTATCTGCCTGGACTCTCTGCGGCGCCAAACTTTCAGTGGGTGGGAGTTATCCACTTTGACAAAAAAATCATTCAGTTAATCCTGATGTTAGCAAAAGGCTTTTCTACACAAAGACCTTATTACAATAGGCATTCCCAGTAGATCTAAAAAACACAATTTATTTATATTTACTATTTATATGTGACATGTACCTCGTCAACAACAATCCCAATGAGGGTTTCGGATACAGGGCTCGGTTCTGTTCGATACGATACAGTGGTGTCACAGTTCAGTGCGTTTTTGATTCAGCAAAAAGTAGAAATGCCAGAGAGATTTCTAATATAGAATTCATGTTCATCATAAAGTATGATGTTTCTTAAGTTGGAACAAAGATGGAGCTATACCTGAGCACGCAGTATCAATGTCATTTATTACGCTTACTGTGTGAGAGCGGCGAGTTTGCTACGTCCCTTCAGTCTAATTAACATGTGAGTAAACATCTCGCTTAAATGCAATAATCACATTAACACAAGCAAAATATCTGTCACCAACATTCCCTTTATTCTGTCTAGCTAAATATGCTAGCCACACACCATTGGTTACTGATAACTGCTTTGGGTGTGTGCTTTGTGCCAAAATTAGCTGCTACTTTTGCACTTTTCTCGTCAGAAGAACAACAAAAATGTGTTAACTGTTGTTCGTGTTTAATTGTTGTTATCGACTCTATATGTGCAATAACTTCACTTATTGCTGTGTTTAACAGGTGTGTAACCAACTCAGAATTATGTCAAATAAGATTTGGCTGTTCAATATTCGATTGGTTTTGTTTTCCATACAAAGTTTGAATGCCCCGCAGGATGTTCAGTGTGACAGCAGTATCCGTGTAACATAGATAACAAGCTAACAGTGCTAACGATGGGTCGTAATTGTGCAACATTTTTTGCTGACACCCGATATCAAACACAAGCCAGAGACTGTATCGTATTGTGAGCTGTAAGTTCACCACTTCGAAGCAAAGCATCTCTCCTCTCTCCTCCTTTGTGCCGCTGCCTGCACGTCCGCAGGTCCCAGATCCCTGTACCAAAGAGTACAGTGACAGTCAAGAGCACTCACTCCACAGCAAAATCTGGGGACCAAAACGTTCCCAGAAGTACACTACAAAGAAAAAAAAAAGACTGCTCAACTTGAAGCAATCTCAGTTGACTGAGGGTCTACAACTGATGATTTGAATCTCTTTAAAAGCCTTTGGGAGCCACCACTATTGTTCTACAAGCCTGAATTTCACGTCATCGACTACAGCGCAGTCCCTGATTGCTTCCTTACATTTTCAAATACAGTTCCTGATTGGCCCAGATTAGACTTTAATTTCTGGAAATTGTTTGAGACAGCAATAAGTCCAGACTGATACAGAAAGTAAAACAGAAAGTTGAGCTCACATCATCAGGATGGTCTTACCAGGCTACAGCAGCCTTATAAGTCTTTTTATTTCATCTAAGACAGCTACGACAGCTGATAGTATGATGGTAATAAAACACTGTCGCTAACATTAAATCATACAGTTGTGATAACTCAGTCTCCTACATGTATTTATGTGTTTTATACAATAGGATTAGTAAAAAAAGAAGGTGGAAGGAAAACAAATATAAATTCAAAGACAGGCCATGTTAAGTGGAGCGGGGACAAACAGAAATTGTCTTAAGCCTTTCACTGAGTGTATGAATGACGAAAATAGTACAGTCAACAGTAACGTCAGAGTGAACCATTCTTTCCCTTTTCCACTGTTTTCTTTTTCACCGCTCAATTACTTTTCAATGCTTTTGGTGGCTTAATGATTCAATGTTGACGCTGGCTACAGTGAAAAAAAAAAAAAAGGTTGAGATTTTTATATATATATAAATATATATTTGGGGATGAGGGTGGCGAGTTATTCAGAATGAATGGAATATCTCTGTGTTGGTATTTGCTGGAGCAGGATGGCTCTTTGTGGAGAGATATTTGAATGCCAGAATGAAATTAAGACTGACGTGCAGAATGTTGGACTTGAAATACCAGCAGAGTGATTTTTGTGCAAAACCCCAAGCCAAGGTGATCAAAATTCTTGTGTGTTATTCTGCCAACTGTCTATGTACGGGGGGAGGGGGTTACTGTATGTGGGGGATATTCTCTCTCATTTTCGGAGAGAGTAATCATCAAATGGTTAAATTTCTACAAAAAGAAAAAAATATTTTCAAAAACATAATGCAAAAAAAAAAATTCTTCAGATCATAATTTTACATGTGCTTCAATTGTTAAAAAAAGACAAAAAAGTGAAACAAAAACATGAAAAAAAAAAAACAAACAAGAGACTGTGCTTGTAAGGAGTCCAACTAATTTCTCTGAGGATGATGTTCAATTATTGATACCTGAGATTGTAGTTCATACTGTACATGAATACAAATAAAAATTGCAATTCTTTTTTTTCCCAATTGATTTCACAGGATGTATTATTCACAGAGACGTTGTCACCGTTTTGCCGCCTTTGTCCCATTTGCACATGAACGCTTGTATAGAAACATTTGAACAAAAAGGATTACTAAGCAGCTCCCAGAATGCTGAAGTGAGAAGAATGTGCTGTGAAAAAATGTACTGTAGCTTATTTTATGAAGTCGGAGGAGGGAAGTGGATCTCTCTTAGAGGAAAAGGAAGTGATCTTTCTGTATTATACATGGGGAGTCGGATTCTTTTATCTAATTTGAATCACTCCATCTGTCTGACAAAATCATTCGATTCGTGCGGGCAAATCTAAGAATTTCATAACCAGTAGCACAATAGGCTATTCCTGCTCTCTCCGCTGACTCAATCTGATGAACAAAGAACCTCACAGAACATCGGAGAACATTGTCACAGTGAGAAAAATACAAGCCTACACTACTTTCGCTGGCATTTCAAAATTCATTTAATATTCAATCAATTAAAATGAATCTCCGCTGGAAACAATCGCAATTTGTGTGGAAAAAATTGCAACAATCTAGTGAAGAGACTGCTCCTCATTATGACATCTCTACTACCCAAATAGCACAAAATGGCTCACAGTCACAATTGCCTTTGGGATTGCTCCATTTCATTCACAAAGTACTTGATGGCTGCCCAGTAAAATGTTGTGAGGCAATTGGTGCAGGCTTCATTCAGACACTTATTTTTGTATGTGTGGTCAGTCTCGAATGCTATGATGTCTATTCCAACAAAGGGATCATTAATTCATCCGCTAACTGATTAAAATGAATCCAGGAGATGACACACTCAGCTTCAATGAAATGAATCCAATTCAGAAGCTGAACAGTAATGTCATACATTTCCAGTCAGTTATAGAATGTATAGCCTCCCATACGTGGGAGAATGAAGTATTTTTACAAGCAGTGAATCAGATGTATTATCTGTTCTCTCTCTGTTTGGAATTGTGAACATTATTTCACACTCTCTTCATTTTTCAGAACTTATTTCAGTGTTAGTACGTCATACTCAGAGCGAGCTCAGTCTCCAGAAAAGGCAAGTCCCAGTACTTGTGATCATAATCTGACAAGGAGAGAAGAAAGGAGAAAAAGAAGAGCCCCGGCTGCTCCTCTGTGACTGTGTGTGACGCATTCACACGCTGGTGTGAAGCACTGGTCATCTGAAACTTGACAATAAGCTGCAGAGCTGCACTGCGCACAAAAAAATAACAAAACCCGGAAAACAAACAGTATGGTCCTTTGCTTCATGAATATTCTGTGCTTTGTTTGGTTTAGATATTAGAGGATATGAAGGTTAGAAGATATGAAAATTTCACGTTACAATAATCCTGGCCAAAATAATTGTAATACACAATAGTATCCCAATATTCATCCAAATATGCTTAACTCTTTGAGACTTGGGATGGACACCAGTTTGTCTGTGCTGCATTCAGAAGCCTTTCACAAGCTATTTCACCTTTGAAACCTGAGCAAATGGGTTTGATATCTCTTCAAATCATGGTGGAAAAAGTATTAAGCAACTAGGCAAGAAATGTCTCACAAATTGCAAGAAGTTAGTAAAGGGGGAAAAATAAAAAATGTAACAGGAGAAAATGAGTTAAAAACTATATATAAAATTATACATTTACAATATATATTGTATACTTTAATTTCAGTTTTCAGATCTTTTTTCTGGTCATTTTCTCATTTGTTTTGTTTGTTACTTTTCTCTTTTTTTGGCTATTTGCTTTTATTTAAGCATCATTAATTGATTCTTAATAATTTATCCATGGCTCTATCCTCATGTTTTGAAAGAAATCAAAATATTTTGCTCAGGTTTCAAAGGGTTAAAGGTCTGGTGTGCAGTATTTATTGGCCTCTAGTGGTAGGGTTGCAGATTACAACCAACTGAAACTTCTCTCATGTGCCAAGCATGTAGGAGAAGTACAATGGCCGACATGAAAACCGAATGGCCCTATTAGGACCCAGTGTTTAGTTTCCCACACATTTATTCATTAGTGAAGGGCTGCCATGATTAAAACATCTGCACAAATACTTTTTCTATTTTTGAAGCTGGACTGTTAATTTGGGGTGCATTTGGAATATATAAACTGTGCAGTTATTTACTGCACCACACTCTCGGAGCGCAGAGCATACTGTTGTCACAGATGGGGCAGAAGAACATCTGTCGCAGTTTAAGTGAAACTCAACTGTTCATTGAGCTGGGTCTAAAGTTTGCATTCACTCACTCTGCACTCTGTTTCTTCTCTCATATATCGAACTGATCAGCTCTGATAGGATCAATTGAGCAATAATCCACGCTGCGACTCAAACTGCTGCTGAGAGATAAAAATGACTGATGATGAGTTTCGCCTGTGCTGCATTCACGGACCACAAATCATAATTTAGAGAGGGGGACCAGAATGACTAAAAAAAAGGGACACACAAGATTGAAAAATAGAAAGTTTGCTGACAAAGCCAATGATGCTTCACTGCTCTGAAAGAGTAGCCTACAGTTACTGCACAGGGCCTAAATGTTGCACTGAGTCACTGGCAACTACTACTGCTTTTGGTGAAAAATAACTGATTACTTATAAATAGTAATACACTAGCTGTTAGCTGTTTAGAGTTTAACCTTTGCCCTGCCGTACATCAATGATAGTAAATGTATACCATCTATACAGGGTTAGTAGTAGGGATGGGTGTCATTAAGATTTTAACAGTACTGCTTCTCTTACCAGTACTGCTTATCAATCTGTTACTTTCGTGGTGCTAATTTTTGTTGTTTTTGAGTTTTTTTAAGAGAAAAAGACCCTATAACACTCTTAATATTCTCTAACATTCTCATATTCTCACTCTAACATACTGGGTGGGGTAATGGTATATGAACTACGAACAAGGCAGTCAATATAGTGCATTTCTTCGCCTGTATGAGATTCACTTTTGTTCGAGATTGCTCGTGTTTTCATCCTTACATGCAAAACAGTTGTTGCACTTGTGATGACGAGCAGTGTTGGCATCAACTCTTGAGAAGTATGACTTTGGTGCGTGTCACTGGGAGCAGAGACCCTGAGTGTGTGTGAGACAGAGCGGCAGAGCTGGCCCCGCCCCTCGCACATGCAGCAGGCTGACAGGCTCTGACACAGAGAGCTCTGCTCTGGATTGAAAAGCCAGAATGCAATTTAGACAAATTTCATTGCAAATTAGAAACGCAGTTGGTTAGATAAAAACTATAAAAGATTACATAACGTAAATAAACAAAAAATGAATCTTTAATTTCTACAATACCGACAGCAGAATGGTTAATGTCGGAGCTAATCAATACTGTGGTCTTTAATAACCTGTGCCAGTTTAACACTGGCTTTCAGTACCAATCTCTTGTAGATCAGAATGCGAAAGGAAAAAATGTTATCAGAACATCTCTAGTTTTTTTTATCATGATCCACAATGACATAATTTATCTTCTCATCCCTTTTCTTTTTTTAATTAGAAATGCTGCAGTTTATCAGTCAATAGTCAAGTCTTCGGTGTTGGAGGTTCCTGTGACACATAAAGGCAGTACAACAAAATATTCGTCAGCGAAGCAAAGCCCCGTGGACTTTCTCAAGCAGATGAAAGGAAAACCGGGGCAATCAGACAAAGACTTTCACACAGCAAAACAAACCAGGAGGCAGCATTCATGTGACCCTGTTGCTACGGGAAACAGATAAACAAAATAATCCAAAAACATCAAGTCCATTTAAGGCTCATTAAATACCCACATACTGCATAGTGCTTTATACAAAGCCTGACAAAAGAAGGAGCCATCAGTGACATTACCAGCCATTGTCATTGAAAGGGAGCCTGCCTTTTCTGCTGCAGAGGATGAAAGCCGCCTTACTCTGTGTACACATCGTCAACCATTAACAGAGAACAGATGTTAAGAGACAAGAAGTCATCAATATCAGTGAGGGAGAGGAGTGGAGCGTCTTTAAAACTGAACATCTCTAATTTATTTTACTAAAACTCTTAACAAGTGTTTATTTTACTGAGAGAATGATGGTGTTTAGGGGGTATTTCTGTCACAACAAATTTCCAAAGCATTCATAGCACCGTTATAGAAGGTGCTTCACTGCGTTCTTACGGACAACGCTTAAGGGAATGTCGTAAGGTCACTGTCAAACAGACTCGGCAGAACAACAAAACAACTGCTGCACAGCTACAGTTACAGAATATTAAATACAAACTAGTAAGTCCAGTTTGAAGGCTTATCAAACTTTAAAATATCACACAGTTCCTTCAACTGCTTCAAGGCAGAATTGTACAACTCTCTAAGGTGAATCGTGGAAAGGTACTCTGTGCTTGCACATGCTGTACTTTGTCAGGTTGTCAAGCCCGTTAAAGCTGCAAACACAGTCGTATTGCTTGAACATTGCTTTAAAAGATTCCATGAAGAAGAAAGGGACAATTTGTCTCTACCATAGATGCTGCTGCTTACTCTTTTGTTAAAAAATATTCTAAAACCAGAAATGCCACCATGCAGTTGTATGGCTCTGCCCACCAGTCAAATTACAGTTTTGAAACATGGATGCTTCACACAGATGTTTTCCCTGGTAGCACAGAAGAGCTATACAATAAGCGCAGTTTTAAGGTGGACACCCAGGATTAGTGTGACCGATTCAGTATCTGACTAAATCTCTTTCTTTCAGTTCCCGACTTAAGACGTTCAGTAATGGCCAGAAAAGTGTTTTTGCAGAAGGTTATGATGTCACAGTTGACATTTTACCTCTTGGACATAAAATGTCAGAATTTCATCATTATATCCTTTTAGATATTTGTGTGAAATTTGAGGATATGAATTCACGTGTTATGGCCAAAAACATATTTTTTAAGGTCTCCCTGACGATGACCTTTGACCACCAGATTCTAATCAATACATTCTTGCATCAAAGTGGACGTTTGCGCCAGATTTCAAGAAATTTCCTCAAGGCCATCTTCAGATATTGTTCACGAAAATGAGACTGACGCAAGGTTACACTGACACCAAATTCTACGCAGCTCAACATCTAGTCCAAGTGAATGTTTGTGTCAGATTTGAAGTAATTCCCTAAATATGTTCTTGAGATACACTTTCACAAGAATGAGATTAATGCAAGGTCACCGTGACCTTGACCTTTGACCACCAGATTCTAATCAGTTCATACTTTCATCCAAGTGGACTTCTGTGCCAAATTTCAGGACACTCCCTCCAGACCATCTTAAGATATTGCTTTAATGAGAATGAGATGGATGCAAGGTCACACTGACCTGGACCTTGAAAACCAAATCCTAATCAGCTCATTGTCACGTCCAAGTGAATGTTTGCGTAAAATTTGAAAAAATTCCCTACAGATGTTCTTGAGATACCACTTTCACAAAAATGAGATTAATGCAAGGTCACCGTGACCTTGACCTATGACCAGCAACATCTAAGTAGTTCATCCTTGAATCCACTCACACATTTGTCCCAGATTTGAACAAAAAAAAATCTTTCAAGGTGATCTTGAGATATCACTTTCACAGGAGTGAGATAGACAAGGTCATAGTGACCTTGACTTTTGACCAAGAAATCTTATCAGTTCATCATTGAGTCCAATTGGACATCTATGCTTAATAAGAAGAAATAATCTCAAGACATTCTTGAAATATCGCGTTCACAAGAATGGGCCAGACAGACAGGCAACCCAAAAACATAATGCCTCCGACCTCAGCTATTGCCAGCGTGGGGCATAAATTCAGATGTTCAGGCTTGTTAAGTTCAAGTGCAAATTTCCCCTTTAAGAAAAGCTTTGTTCAAGGAGTATAGCTCTAAGAGAAGACAGCCGGGTTAAATGGACCACCAGCAAGCTGTGAAACAGATGGCATCCCTCTTGACTGCTGTTGTCTATAATCTAGAATCTAATAACACCTGTTACACATGACAGGAGGACATGGAGAAAAGGTGAGGTTGCCAACCAGCAGTATGCACAGAGTGAAAGGTTACAAACCATGTAACTGCATCATATTGGTTGTAATCAGGCTTGGAAGATTGGTTGCATGTTGCATCACTTTCCTTCTTTTCACAATAAATTATCCAATAAAGTAGACAGTTCGACAAATATTGTCTGAAAGAAATATTATGTAACCGGGGGCATGAGGCTCACCCATGAATATTTTTTAAAGTATTACTGAGAAATGATCAGTTTTTCAGACATTTTTTGTTACAATGGATTGTGCCTCCCAATTTATGGGAGAAGATGCAAGATACTGACCCTGCAAGGGATTAATATATAATCCGATAAGAAAACAAAAAAACAGAAATAAAAGAAAACGCAATGAAAAGTTCTTAAACATCAAAAAGTAGTTTTGTATTCATAGAATGAAGTTGCCACAGTTCTATCAGTAAACCATGTATCCTCACTTAACGATTCATATTTTATCTTATGAAATCTATTCGACTAGGTTTAGGAAAAGAATCACGGTTGGGTGTTGTTGCCTGACTTACTTAAAGGGACAGTTCATCCCCAAATCAAAAACACAGTTTTCCTCTTACTTGTAGTGCTATCAGTCTATATAGATTGTTTTGATGTGCGTTGTCAAGTGCTGGAGAGGTCGGCATGTAGAGATGTCCCTTCAATATAATCGAACTAGATGGAATTTCACTTGTGTTGCTCAAAGTGCCAAAAGATTACATCTGAAACACTCAAAAGCAATGTCTCTTTCCAGAAATCATGACCCACTTACTCAAGATAATCTGCAGACCTTGTTGTGAGCACGTCTGGTAGATGAAAAAAATCTAGCCACCAAGCGTTTTGTTTGTTTTTTTTAACCAGCCTGAATAATGAATTGCCAGAGCAAAAATCTGGCAGCTCATCCACATAGCCTCAGCATGTGAATAAGTTCCCTTTGAACAGAGGTGATGCAGAGCACATGTCTAGGGCTTTTATTGTGACAGGTAAGAACGAAAGAGGTGGAGCTAAAGAGCTGCCGCAGTACCACAAGAGTACTGCAAAACTTGTGGTGCTCCAGGCGGCCATATTTCGCTGCACTTCACTCGTGTATGTGTGTTAGTAAGATAGTACAGGAGCAGTTCAGGAGCAGCAGAGCAGTGTACCAAAACACAGCAGAGAATCTAAGCATAGTTTTTAATTACAGGATTATTTTGGTACAAACACTGACCAGCCAGTGTGGTGGATCGCCTGCTGCGATTTACTCGCCAAACGGAAAATCTACCCCAATTTGGAGCAGGTTTTAATGTCAGATCCTGTAAGCAACACTCAGCAGCTCACATGAAACTGATCTAGACTGATAAATAAAGTTAATTCAGTTAATTTTACTGACACCATGAGCACCAAAGAAGACAGTATTACCAGCATAGTCAACAAGGGAGATGCAAAAAAAAAGAGTTAAGTAGATGCAGAAGACTATTTTGGAAAAAGCTACGGAAAAATGACGTGAACTATATCCATAATTATATATTTAAAATTATCAACAGAATTATTAGGATTTTTAAGCATTTTTTTAAGTAATTTCTTGCTTTGCATTTTTTGTTTAACTTTCTCTTTTTTTCTTTTTGTTTGTTTGCTTAGGTAGGTTGGCCATTTTTTAGGTAATTTTCCTGTACTTTTCACAGGTTTCTTGCTAATTTCTGAATCATTTATTTTGTTACTCATTCTTCTCATGATTTTAAAGGAACATATAAATATATAAAGCCCATTTGCCCAAGTTTCAAAGGGTTAAATAAATAATTTGACAGCATTTCCCATCTTTGCTGTGTGAAAGGGATTCAACGTCCATCCCAAATATAAGTCTGTTGAGTTCAATAATTTCAGCAAATGATAGCCCTGGCTATTAATTGAAGTTTTACGGTATTTAACTTGAAATAACTTGATGCTGACTTTTGGTTCCACACAGCACATGAACAGCTGTCTCTTGGGTCCTAAATGTTGTGTTTGACCCAGCCGTTCACCACGGCCACCTCCTCTACACGGACTGTCATTTTGTGTTACGTCACCTGACTTCCTCTTTGCTCCCGTCATATGATGGACGACAGCTTGCGGCGTACAGCTCAGGTGATCACAGCCTCCTGACTCACGATTACGTGTGTTACATACAAATCATCCTGAATTACTTTTCGTAGGTATAAGTCCGAACAGTGACTGAGGACAGCCGCAGTGAGAGTCCGTGTGGAGCAGATGTAGGCCAAGGCCTAAAATTGTGTTTCCAGGCGCTGATAGATGCCTCTCAATATAGTTTGGCATCCCTCACAATTTTGGCAGCTTTTACACTCAAAGTAGATACAGACATTTGTCTGCAAAGACTGGATGAAAGAAGGAGCTAAGTGTCTCATGATTTTATGGAGAAGGAAGAGGAAAAAAATCATGTGGACTCAATGCTCACATTCTTTGTGTGTAGTATGTGTGTGTGTGAGTGTGTGTGTGTGTGTGTGTGTGGGTGTGTAAGGTACCAGATGCTTTTTTATTTGGTTTGATTAATAAGCTACTTAATGGATAATTTATTACAATATCCGACAGCTGAAAACTCTGTGTGCAAAGAACAGATTAAAAGCTAATATTGTTCCAACTGTAAAGCTTTACGTCACTGCAGAGATTTTGAGTTGTACCGTTTTTGAGCTATGTTCAAAAGTTTTGTTGCAGCTGAGTAGATGTTTCCGGTCAGCACAGATACCACTGGGTGAAAACAATTTATAGACCTCGGTATATGTGGTCTATAACGCCAGACAGACGGGGATGCATCAGTTTGTCCCTATGGAACTGTAATTAGGAGGCAACAGAAATCGCTGCATGTTGCCTTGACAGCAGCCAATCTGAGTCCCACCTACACAAGCAGAGCTGCAACAAACGATCCAAAAGAAGATTTGAGTAAGCTGGCAGCAGCAGCAGAGGCATGTGGTCGCTGCCTCAAAAGTGATACACGCTCAACATGCCTGCTCCACTCATGTGGGCTGAAAATCTCCAGTATGTGTTGCAGCTCCAGAAACAAGCTCTCCTTGAAAGAGAAAGCTTAAAAAATGGCGTGCTGATGTCAGCCAATGTTGCCCTTTGGGGTGGAAGAAGACATCTGCTTTCCTTAATCTGTAGTAGTCTGTGCGGTTGTTACTACAAAAACCACTAGCAGGCAAAATCTGACAAAGTGAGTATCATCTGATAAAAAAATAATAATTTTATTTATTTAGGACTTTTCAGGGGATAAGCATGAAGTGAATTGCAAAGGAAGGGAGAGAAAGATGACAGTGTTGCCAGACTTGTGTTCCAAGTGTATTTTATATTTCAGATATTTTGCTACGCATTTTCTCCATATCCAAGCTACTCCTCAGCCGCATTTATATGCAAACCAACAAAACAAACAATGCATAATGTTAAATGGCCTATAGAGCACACTGTGGCAATTATTTCCTAGGCTTGTATCGAAATCAGAATTGCCTTATTTGACAAAATGCAAGGGAGCAGACGGAATGTGACTGGGCTAATTGGTGCTGACAAATTGGAAGCGAGCTACACGAGACGAGATTGACACATTCGGCGGAGGACAAACTGGGACAGAACCTCACATGTTGTGCAGTCAGACTGTGAAGTGGCAGATTTAAACATAAACACAGTGAGCAGCCTATACGTTTAAGGCTGAGGTAAGTCTCATTGTGCTGGTGTTGCAGCTCTGGCATGGTTTCAAGCAGTGCTGACATAGTCATAAAAGTGCACCGTGCATCTAGGCTGACATATAGGAAAAGCTGCAGAGGAGGAGAGCACTGTGAGCACATCTAACAATTGTGTATGTAGGTGTAGTGCTGATTAACTGTTAGCTCTACCAGCCAAAAACAAAAAGTCAAAAATATGCTCTGGTTTCAGCTTTTTAAAATGTGGATTCACAGCTTTTTTTTCTGTTTTACATCAGTGTAAACTTAATGTTTTGGAATTTTTGACTGTCTTTTTTTTTTGACAAAACAAGAAATTTGGTGCCATCACTTTGCACCCTGGTGAACTGACATTTTCTGACCAAAGAAGGGATGAAAAATATGTCAATGATATATCAATATGTGATATAAAACTAGGTATCATCTTGGATTTTGGATATTGTAATATTGTAAGTGACTGTTTTAGCTGTTTTATTAATGTCCTTTACCCATTAAAGACATAAGAGACTGTATTTGTCATTGTAGATGTATAAAGACATTATGTCTGGTTCAGACTCAGACTCAGGCTGACAGCTGTACACAAACAAAATAGAATCCATCATTATATTCACAATACTGATGGTTATTTATCAGAAATCTTGTGTAAATATTTTGTGAAAGTACTAACAGTAAACCCTAGAATATTCACAGTTTATATGAAACCTGCTTTTTCACCACAAAACACCTAAACACAATGTCATCTGTCTGTAAGGAGAAAGGAAGCTTCTGCTAAGGTAAATGACCATCACTAAAAACATTACCTGCTGTGTGTTAGGCTAATTTCCAGTAAAAATCACAAAATAAAATGTGTTTTCTGCTTTAAAAAGTAGTGCACAAACATAGGAAGATAGCAGGCAGGTTACGCACACATCTCTTAAGTGTTTACATCTTAAGTCTGATCTCCAGTGCACAGCTGATAGCTACATGGTTTGTTTACATTTAGAAAGAGTAGTGCATATTTAATGACACTGGCCTTCTGTTGGGACACGGTGTCATTATGCTTCTCTCAGGATTTACTGCTGAGTCATGTGGAATACCTTGTAAAATTTGGTAAACTGGTCCGGTCCGGTGTTTGGCAAGATGCTGTCCCCCAGATTTGTCCCAATGACTTAAACAGCTAACCTGCTCTGGGGGCAACATAAACTTAAGAGGATCGGATCACAACCTGTCAACATCCGACAAATGACGAATCAAACCACTGAAAAGAAGAATATTCTGATGCAAATCCGGACAAAAATCCTTCCAGGCTTTCTATTTCCATTCTGAGTTTTAAAACTCAGCATCTAACAAACAAAGACATCGTTTACAACACTAAACACATAATGATGATTTTAGCTGCATTTTAATTGCGCAAAGTTTATTACATCCCCGCTGCGATGACTGACAGTGTGGCTGATTTTACCCTTTGATTCCGTCACAGCAGCTCAAAATAACATAACACACATGTGAGATGATAACTGGAAATAAAAAACTCAAGAAAAATAATCCACACACTGTTAATGGGCTCTGGTGATTATGGAGACAACATTTGGGTCAGATCTCATCAGTCATTAACTACTTTTCCACTCTTTAATTTGGTAGCAGAAACAGTCTGGCATTACTTTTAAGTGTTTTTATGTTTCATTATCAGTGTCTTCATCATCCAACTAAATAGCAAAACCCCAACCCCCCCTCCACCCCCAGCCCCACTCAAATGGCGACTTTTTTCACCCAGCTGGACATTACATGCACAGGAGGGAGACACAGGAGTCTCACACAGTCCGAAGGGGAGTGTGACCACTCTTGCAGTGGCAGCCGCTGTGAGCTCAAATGCACCAGAAGTGTCTGATGCTAAACATGTGGTTACCTGCGTTGGCAGACACGACTGGCAGTGACAGCGATATTCTCTGCCCTTTTCCGTGCTTTGATGAGCTGGCAGCTGACTACCTGACTGTTCAGCCGTTCAAATGACAGGCTGCTGCTTCGCTCTGGCACCTCTAATGTAAGAGCCCTTATCTGGCAGCACATCACCGGCACCTGTTTATGTCGTTATGACGGTGAAGCCAAAATGAATTATCGATCAGCACTCCCACTCTAACATACTTGATGAATGCCAGACTGTTGGTTTGGTAAACTGTACACAAATGGGTCGCATGCTGGGTTAACGATAGAAAGATAGAAACACTGACTAATGCTGCATTCACATTGAATGACAGACTGCCTTACATCAGTTTGTTCACCCTCTGCTGCCTGTTCTCCCTCTTCCTCTCTATTCATGTCCGCTTTTTTGATTAACGGGAACTCTTCTTTCATTACTCCGGCTAAAAATAAATACGGGTGGCCATCATCTTCAAAGTCCTTATACACATTGTCAAAATTAGGTAAATTATAATCCATGATATTGGAAATTTAGTCTATTATCTATTTTTTGAAAACTACTCCTGCTACTACTCTCTTATTCACACACATTTCCATGTTTGTCTTCCTGCAACAAGTCAAATCTCACGAGTTTTCTGAACGAGACTTCCACATGACAAGTAAATAACACCCAGACTGGATCAAGAGAAGAATAAAGAGACACTTATAATAACAATGTGAGCCTGTCTGTGGCAAAAATAACCACTTTCAATTGAAATACAGTGTCAGAGTTCAGTTGCCCCATATGTTTACATTGCAGCCCGTTTCACGGCTGCCAGCTGCTGCCCTCTCGTTCAAAACTGCACTAGTTTTAACAAACTGTTGTTTAAATCAGTCAATAACTCACAAATAAATGGGAAACTGGGGTCCATGTTGAAAAATGCAGAACTCATCCTTTAAGGCAGGAGTGCACTACTCCTTGAACTCCTATTGCTCGCACAATTAGGAAAAGTTTTTGTATTTCTGTCTGTGGAGTGAAGCTATGGATGAGTCTGAATGAGGAGCTTAAAAAATGTGAAGACATTTTTTTATTTACAACGTTATTTATTTGTTTGACCAAAATATTAATCACTATGAATGGTTTAAGAACACGAAAGCTCCACAGGAAACTCAAAAACCTTTTAAGACAAACCAAAATTCAATATAAAAAATATTGAGATTAAAAATGCTACTAAAAAGAAAAGCCTTTTTTTTCCAGCTTTTCTGGCAGGACACACTGGAGTCGTTTGGCCCTGATGGCAAAGGCCCAATCACCTATACTGTACATGGACTCCGGCCAGGAAATATGTCCTGCAGAGCCCTGCACGAGAACCTCAGAACACAGACTTTTAGAGGAATTAAAGTTTCCTGAAATGGCCCAGCCTTGTCAAGACTTCTGTAAAATCTAAAAAATAAATCTATTCAAAACCTGACAGGCAGCTAGTGCTCAGACGTGGGATAGTGGTAATGTGGTGCTGTGATGTGAGTGCTGCACAATCAGCTGCGATGCTGCAGCAGGTGGGCTGGAGAACCAGGGATTACACAAGTTAAGACAAAATGACATAAAGCCACATTGGATGTCAAACATTTGCAAAGATAAAAATACATCTTTGCAGTGTTCCTGGGTTGTTAAGGGTAACGTGGCTGAATCAGCGTTTCAGCAGGTTAATCTGGCTTCACATATTAAACTTCTCTGACTTATGTTAAACACACACACACACACACACACACACACACACACACACACACACACACACACACACACACAGGGTGCTGCATTAAAGAGCTTTGAAACAGCTTTGGTTTTTCATTATTTTGAGGAGGAAATTTGTGATTGAGGGGTATTCTCACCTCTTTAAACAGTGTATGTTATTTCCAAAATGTAGTGTAATCCTGCTCAGTAATCACTTTTCTATGAGTGCTCTGAGTAACACATGAAAAACAAATATGTAAACCTAATCACACTATATTTCCCTGTAAAAGCAGTGTAACAGATTACAGATTTAAGTAATCCCATTACAGTTAATAACTGGTTAAAATGTCCTTGCCTGCACTACACATTGGAATTCAACTGAATTACTTCATGATGCAACTTATATCTAATCTTATTCACGAACCATCGAAGATTGTTTTTATGTAAATATTAATATTCTAATGCAGCCGTGAGCTGTTGCCTAGCAACAGCTGCTGTAAGTGAAAGAAGACAGACGAGTGGTGGGAGGACAGACATCGGACAGAATTTTTAAAAAGTAGTGGAGCAATACATAGAATATCAAATAAAGTGTGCAGTTTTTATCAAGAATATTTCGCAAAGGAGGACCAACTGGGGATAAAAACCCCAAAAGAAATAATACGGCTTAATTTAAAAATTCTTCACAAACACAAGGAAAATGCTAGAAAACATAGTGTGCTTAAAAATATGTGGAAAATGAACATTCTGGTCTCCTTTACAAATATTTAGGGTAGTGATATAAATATGAGTATTGGAAAGGGCACTAGGGACTTAAAGGGAAACAGAAAGGAACAGCATACAATGCTTTTCTGATTAAAAATTGATACAAAAACACATCCATGGACGATCACAACCCCTTTTTTGTATTCTATAGTTAATAAACTAAAGGTTAATAAATTATTTCCCTGTACTTCCTTAGACTCAAGTTGCACTTAAGCAATTCATAGTTTAATTAACTTTTAACTTGGATGAGTTTTTCCAATGACAAAACTAATTACATTTTACTTTACAGCAAATAATTACTGATTACTTATGTTTTTTGAATAAATATCACAAATTTTGTATCAGAAGCTGAACATGGTTCATTACCAAGCATGTCCTCTTTTTTAATGAATGTGCCTTGGTGTCTGGTGCAATTAACACAATAAAAATATTGAGAGGAACTAAAAATAAAGGCACTTGTACTGTAACAGTCAAGAATGTATTTGAAATAATACAACTACAACAACTATGTGCCATGTAAAGTAATAATAAGCGGTCCTGGAGGAGGACTGCAGCCAACAACCCTCTCCTCAGAGCAAATTATATGTTGCAGTCTGCACTTGTCTTTAGCAGTGGAAGCAGCGTACCAGATGGTGAGGGAGAAGGTGAGCATGGACTCAAAGACGGCAGTGTGGAAATGCAATATCATTGTCCTCGGCAGGTTGAACCTTTTCAATTGCTGTAGGATGTCCATTCTCTGCTGTGCTCTCACTTGAGATCCTGGGTGATGATTTTGTCCCAGAAAAAAGGACTTCACAGTTCAGGAGTCACACAAGGTGAAAAGGGTGGTTTAGGCTTATTATTCCAAAAATCTCAAACCATCACAAGGGTTTGTAAAGCATAGAGCTCTAAGTTGTTTTGTTTGCATTAAGTCACCAGATGGTCAATCTCATCCCCGAAAGACATTATTGCAATGAGGATAGTGTCATCCACAAACCTCAGGACCTTGACGGACTGCTGTCTGGAGGTGCAGCTGACCTTTAGCAGCAGGGGGGCTGAGGGGTCAAGGATGCAGTTATGATAGAAATTGATGCAGATGGCCCAGGAGTCTGAGACGTGTTTCCCCAGCTTTCACGTGCTGCTTCCTAACAGACAGTCTTTAATCCACCTGAAGGTGAAGTCAGACACATGCAGCTGGAAGACCTTGGCTCGGCCGAGCCACAATGATGGCCTTAAAGGCAGAATCCATAAAACTCGATCCTGGTGTAGTTCCTCAGGAGTCCAGGTGATGGAAGAAGAAATGGACGACCATGATGTCATGGGCGGTATCACGGTAGAAGTCCCGAAGGTATGTTTTTATACAACAGCCCTCCTCTTTCTATTAAACTTATTGTATGTAGTGCACAGCATACACCACCAGAGCTCAGTTTCCGATCCCTATTGGTGGAACATGCAGTTGAGCTTAAAGACACCTCGACACCTAGTGGTGGAGGGAGAAGTTACAGGACTGTAAACAGCCGGCCAACAGCAATGCAGAGAGAAATCTTGGGGAATAACAGCATTAATTTTTACATTTAACTCTGTGAGTTAAGGATTTATTTCAACCAGACCGGAGCTGGAGATTGTTGAAACAGTGGACTTACTAACAACATTACTAGCAAGAGTAACCAAGATGGTTTGAGTTTTATTTTGAAGTGTGTTTTAGAATGATTTAACAAGGCAATTAAACCGTGTTAGTTTGAATTCACAATTGTCCAGTTGTATTTTTCTGTTTAAAAGGGAAATTAGGTGTGAGAATATTGCTTTTCTTCACATTTGGTGGGTTTCTATTGTGTATTTATTGGTCTGAAAAGCTTAAAATAAGTAGCACACTTTCAGTTGAGGGTTGGGGGAGTTAGCGCAGCACATTTATACCATCATATAGTGTATACTCTGGTAAAATTTCAAAAAGGAATGAAGGTATGAATTATTACATACCCACTCACCGGTAGGCAGACTGCAGGTGGTCGAGGATTGAGTCTGTGATGGTTTTATGTTGAAATAGGACAAGGAGCTCAAAAGACTTCATAACCACTGAGGTCAGGGCGACGGGTCTGTAGTCATTAAGTCCAGTGGTCCTTGTATTTTTGGGGATGATGGTAGAGGTTTTGAAGCACGCTGGCACACTGCATGTCTCCAGTGAGGTATTAAATATGTCTGAACATCAGAGACAGCTGATTGTCACAGTGCTTCCAGGTGGAGGGAGAGACAGAGTCTAGTGCTACTGTACAAACAATGCCTCAGATGACATTGCAAACGCTCAGTATTTAGCTGGGTTATCTACCCTGATGTGTCTTTCTCTGACAGCTCTGTGCTTTTAAAATGTTTTGATACGGTCTGAATGATGCAGCTTTTACCAGCAAAGAAATGCATCACTGAGGACTGAGGATTTGTAGTGATATGACTCTGACTCAGTGGTAAAATAACATAGTTTTACATGCACCACCTCAGCCCACATACAGTACATCTGTGGATAACATGCTTTAGAGTACACTGGCCTTAAAATAAAATATGAACATGCCACTCAGGATATACCGCACGCTGCTACTGTAAATCCATATGTACCGATACCAAAATAATCCCTTCAAAGTGAGCGAGAGAGACGGGGAGCGAGTGCACAGGAGAGCGAGAGAGGAGGAGAGTGGGATCAGAACTCATCGTTCACCTCCAGAACTTGGAGTAAGCACTTTTCTTGTGTTAGAGTCTGGAGTAGCGCCAAGCTCTAACCAAAGACCTCACCACCTCTTGAAAGGATTACATGCCTTGACATTTTGACATTTGTATTCATACAAATTATATCTCCCTTTCTTTCTTAGTGGTTTTGTTTCCTGCCAAACGCACATGCAGAGCTGAGCTTCGGTGTGATCACCTTGGGAAAAGCTGAGCTGCAATGCTGGAAATAAAATATCATCTGTCTTTTCTTTTTAAGGATATACACCAGTTTTTAGCAGATTTTGTGGAGGTCACAGCTGGCAGGTTTGTTTGTTTTTCAATGCCACTGGTGGATAAAAAAGTTCAATTTGTTTGTTTGCAGTAACTTTTAATGAATTTCGGTGGAAAGGCCTTGCTGGAGTTTCTTTGGTGTGTGTATGTATGTGTATCACCAGTGCATGGCCATTAATAAAGCCCATTTCATCATGTATATAATTCCCAAACAAACTAAGATTCTTAAATTAACATATTTATCTATTTTGCATTTTTGGTTTAAGTAAAATCTACAGGAGAATTTCCCTATTTTCCACTCATTTTGTATTCTTCCCACAAATATTGTCTAACTATCACCGAATTTGGCACCTAACAGAAAAAGTTTTTACATCCCAGTTTAGTTGTGATATTATTTTGAGGTTGAAACAAATACATTATACACAAGCTGCAAACCTGAAAAATGAAGCCAATGCAAAGGTGCCAAAAATTATGTGTGTGTTTTCAGTTCATGCAAGTTAACGTTAACATTTTTGCTGCCTACAAAAGTCTAGTTCAGTGTTTGGTCGTGCTAACGGCCTATACACTTGGCATGTCTTTTACCACCTGGAAAACATGAGGTCGGGCGCTGGGTGCTACTCTTGTGTCCTTTCTGTGCCAACATTCAAGAATGCGGAGGCAGGTTGCGTCTGAGGTTGCTAAGCAACCATAACCAGCACTACATCTTACCCCTCTGACTAGAAATCCCCAGAGCTGCTCTTCTTCCAGGTGTTGTTTCACAACTGTGTATAGGTCTAAAACATTGTCTTTGGGACAGATGGTATCCCTGAACTCAAGTGATCAACTTTTCCTCCAAAGCTATTTGGCTGTGATTTACTGCTCCCCGTCAAATGACATGCGGTGCGCACTGCTGCATTTCAAACGTTGAACTCTTTTTATGGAGCAGCCATGGCGCCCTGAAAAATATGGGCTCGGGAGAGCTTCTACGTTGTGACGCCGTCGCTCTGGCATTTGAGCACAGCAGCAATGAAAACAATAGATTTGAGAGTGCAAAACATGTGGCATGTGTACGGTAAAAGACCCTATAAGGAGAGGGATAACCCGTTTTTTTTCTAACTACGGCTGTACCTGACTCAGAATTATGCTTGTCAGATTTGCTATTTCAGTACAAATATAAGACAATTCGACACTGCAGAGCACACTGACCAGACTTAAAGCAGTTGACTGGGGGTCTCTGACTGAGGATTTAAATCGCCAACTTTCAGGGGGCAGCTCCAGTAACAACACTGAGGTCTTATTATTTTATTATATTTTTGCTAATGAAAAACAGCATTTGCATTGGCATTTTCACGATTAACTATAGACGGTGAATGCACAACAATAACCAAGCTGGCTGGCAGCAGTTACGTTTTGCTCCACGCTCCCATCCTAATATGTTTATTTCTCAGTCAAAATGCCAAACTCAAGGCTTCGAAATTGGGGGTCCACAAATAATGGGTGATATCACAGTGGCTATGTCCATTACTTTTACACAGTCTAATGACATGAAATAAATTTACACTGATTTAAGTCATTTCTAACGCATCAAATTCATGTACATGTAATGAAAGAGGGAGACATAAATATCAATATACGATCGTGACAAAACACTGAGGGAAGTAACAAGTGAGCTGCCAAGAGAGATCATCTCAAGGTCCTTTACTTCATATTTGGCCCTTCTTGTTGAGTCATAAGAACTGTGTGTGTGTGTGTGTGTGTGTGTGTGTGTGTGTATGTGTGTGTGTGTCTGTGTGTGTGTGTGTTTGCGTGGGATGGAGGAGGAGGATGAAGCATAATTTGAGGGTGTGCCTTTTTCATCTTTACTGATTCACGCACAGACAACCATTGTAATTTATGGGACCTTTTCACTGCGTGTGTGTGTGTGCGTGTGTGTGTGTGCGTGTGTGTGTGTGTGTGTGTGTGTGTGTATGTGTGTGTGTGTGTGTGCGCGCGCGCACTTATGTGTATGCATGTTTCTTATTATCTTTTTGATGGATAGAGCTGGACGATGATGAATGGTCTGCAGTCCATCACTTAATTATTTTGGGGAAGACGGTCAGCCGTTAAACAAAGTTGGGACTGGGTCCATGTGGTCCATGTTGCTGTGATTGCTGATGGATCACATGCATCAGGCCAGGACCACGTTTTTACAATGAGAGTCCGATTTTTGAGTTCATTTGATTTCAGATAATTGGGATTAAAGGGTTGAAACTAGAAAAACAAACAAAAAGGTTGAGTACTGTAATCAAAAGCAATTGCCATTTTTGCCTCTTTTGTCACTGGGAGGGCGTACTCGTATGAGCTGTGTGGTGTTAATGACTGTACATTTTGTGCGAACATGCATGTGTGTGAAAAGTAACAGTCGAGCAGAATGGAGGAAATATTCCTCTAGCATATAGTGCAGCCTAAAAAATAGGGGGTAAAAATGCTCAATCACTTTCTGAAACTGCTAGTATGATTTTTGAGTTCCCCCCAGCTGCTGCCAATCTTTGTGAAAACCAATTTTCATCATCTGTGGGGCGTGCATAGGGGAGAAATGTGGCCCGTGAGGAGCCAGTATGGGTAACATACAGGTTTCTGCAGAAAGAAATGGCTTCATATATACTGTAATTCCTCAATGCTCAGAGAGGTTAGTTGTTGATAGAGCTCTTATCCATATCTGTGTCGGAGACAAAGAGGTTGTCTCCCGAGGCTTTTTCTTCCCAGAGTGCTTATCTGTTTTGCTTATTTTCCTAAAGAGATGGTGGAAATCATGGGGTTGCGAGGCATTGTTGGTGTGATAATTATCCTTCACCAGTTGTTGACTGTTTGTCATAGCATGGTGAACACATCAGGGGGCACACAGTTAGTGTAACTAAAACAACCTGACATGCTGCTTTTATTGCTGATGTGCTAAGCAATGAGATGATTAATCGAAGACAATAATTGTTATGTTTTTCATTCTGCATTTTCAATTGTTGCCAGCCAGACCGGTTAAGTAGTAGGTAATCATGCATTTCATTTATTATTTAAAGCCGTTTGTTTAGTGTTGTGTAAAAATACCAAAAAATCAAAAAGCAATGATGCTTTCAGTTGTGGTAATTCTTACAGTTGTTACTCTATGTGAGCATTAACTAAATTTTCTTTTTTTGCCTCATGTGTATGGAGACATGAAAGTTACAAGCTTGAAGTGCAGGATATTAAAGATTCCTCCACAGAATTAATTAAGTGTCATGCTGCCGTTTCCAAATAGCTCATATGCAAATAACGCAGCCAGTTTGAACCAGTTAACAAGCACTTCACTTGCTTTGACTTGCTGCTGAATATGCAGTCTGCTCTGTAACAGGTGCAACATCTGTGGTGCTGCCACGAGTGGCCATAAAGGTCTTTATCAGCCGTCACCACCCACAGACCTCTAGTCCCCTCGTTTTCACTTGGAAGTGCAACAAACTAACAACATATGCCTGAAGCGAGAACACAATTAACACCTGAGATGGGACGCAACAACAATCAACAAACTTTGTGTGATAAAAGCTTAAAAAAAAATTCCATAAGTTAATTTTTATGTAGAACACGGCAATTAAAAAACAAGAGCATGTAAGTATTAGACAAAAGGTGCTGGCTTTGTACAGTACATATACTCATGTTTTTATAAGAGGCAACACCTGCATGTGACTAACAAGTACACTTGAAACACTCATGCAGACGCTACTTCAGCTCATCATTAGTATGCTGTTATGCAGGCTTTTAAGGGGTTAGTTCACCACAATATCAAAGTGCTATTTATGAATGTAAATTTTTTTTGTTGTGAGTTGCTTAGAGTTTAAGATATCGGCCGTAGGGAAATCTGCCTTCACTTGAAAATACTGGAGCAAGATGGCACTTGGCTCGTGATGCTCAAAGCACAAAAAATTTTCATCCTCAGCAGCAGAGAAAGGCAACAGCAATGTCTCTCTGCAGAAATCATGTCCCAGATACTCAAGGTAATCAGCAGACCTTGTGTTGAGCAGTGTTATGTAGAAACTACTTTTTTTTTTTTCCCACCAAACTTCACCCACCATCGGCATCACCGTGCAGTAGGAAGCATGCATCTACTCATGGGCATGGGTTCGTGCTTATGACCACACCAGATGTGAACATCCTCCTCGGCTGAACTGTTTCTTTAGCTGGCTGAATGGTGCAAATGCCTGGAACACATTGCATGACTGAGCAGCACATGATGACAACCTCAACAAACTGCAGCATGCTGCACGCTCGCAGTGTTCACACTGGCAGCGTTGTGGCTGCGAGGCTTTTATGAGTACTGTATTTCCACATTTCTAAGCACATATTCCACTCATTTATGAAGTCGTGCATTTTCAGCAACACGGTCTTACAAATGTTTCACAATAAAATGCCTTGTGTCTACAACTGATGCGGGATTCTGTCGACAGAAATGTTAACAGAGGACTTTTATTTTGAAACGTAAGCAGGAAAGTTTGAGTAAAATAGATATACTTGTATTTTCTCATCTTTGTGACCAATAAAGATGCTGAAAATGTCATAAAAGGGGGCGACCTCTAGCTCACTGGGTAGAGTGAGCGTGCATGTGCCTGAGGCTTCTGCAGTGGCCGGGGTTCGAGTCTGGCCTGTGGCCCTGTGCTGCGTGTCATTCCCCCTACTCTCTCCCACCTTTCCTGTCTCTCTCACACTGCAACAGGAATGAAGGGAAAAAATAAATCTTTAAAAAAAAGGAAAGAAAATGTCATAAAAGGTGGTACAGAGTCAATATAATTACCAAAAAAACATTATTTGCCATTTTTTGTATAGCCCCTTGTCCGTGAGTAGATGCACACCTTCTTCATGGTGATAGTTGGAGGGTGTAGTTTGGTAGAAGGCAAACAGTTTTTACATAAAACTGCTCACAATAAAGTCTGTGGATTATCTTGAGTAACCGGATCATGATTTCTGGAAAGAGACATTGCTGTCAAAATTTTACATATGTAGTTTTTTGGTGCTTAGAGCACCACAAGCCGAGCGCTATCCAAACTATTATATTGGAAAGACAGAGAGCAGACTCTACATCCAATATCTCCAACACTTGACAAATCACACCAAAACAATCCAGACTAATAAATAGCACTACAGGTAAGAGGGCAAATGTGGATTTTTGATTTTGGGGTGAACTGTCCCTTGAGGAGGTAAAATAAAACAAACTAGAGGCCGTCACTCCTACCATGATACAGCTGTGACTTTAATAAATGCCCCATGCTAAGACTACATCCATCTTTGAAATCAGCCATCATTTGGATCTCGACTACACACCTGCGGAGTTTCATAACTGCATCTTGCACGTTTGCAACATAATTGCAGTGACAAAATCTTATCCACAGACAGTCAGATAGACAGACAGACAGAGAGACACCTGGCAACGTACTCAAAACAGCTTCTGTGCTAGTTCCCGCTACATGAGATGTCTCAAGGACCACATTTTGCAGTGATGACACACACACACACACACACACACACACACACACACACACACACACACTCACTCACAAGGTGAAAACAATACCAGCCGTCATGACGTTGTCGCTTCTGGTAAAGATAAAAGCTTCTCCAATAAAGAGTTTCAGAGTGCAGACAATTGTTTCTCCTTTCCAAAGGTTGTGGAATATTACAGTTAATACCGCAGCCTTGAAAATCAGAAAGGTCAAATATGATTGTGCAAAGTTTCGATCTCCTTTTATAAGACATCAATAGCCATTTGCCACTATTTACTGTATATCATAGCAAAGCTGAGAGGGCCTGCCAACGTACAGCACCATATCTCTGTTGGTGCAGTGAGGTAATGTCAAGGCTGAAAGTCAGGAGTTTTTTTGAGTTTCAGCCTTCTGTTTCAGTCTTGCTAACAGAAAGAACAAGGTAATTTCGCACGTCATTTTTAAGCTGCAACAATTCAATTCAATTCAAAAACACTTTATTTGTCCCTGAGGGGCAATTTGTAAGGCACGCAGAGCAGTAAGGTCAAAAAACTATACATAAAGACAATTAAATTAAAAAAATGCAATAAATAAAGCTGCAATAAATAAAAAGCTGTAAACATTAACATCACAAAATTAAGTAAATTCAGCTAAATTTCAAGTAAACATAGAATAAGATTAAGAGATTAATATTTACTTTTCTTTTTAAAGGCAGGGTTTCCAAGATTATTTTAAGTAAGATCAACTTGTCGTGCGTGTCATACCTCTTTTGGTTTCCTGCACATTTCCTGTCTTCATATACTACCACACTGATGTCTAAAAAAGGCAAAAACGCTACCAAAATTCTTTTAAAAATGTGTTGTCATTTTAGTTTGGCTTTGTTTTGTTTACCTTGAGTTCATGTTAGACCGAATAAACTGATTCAAATATTTCACTCAGTAAATATTGGTGCAGTCTTATTTTTTTTAATCTTTTTTTGTAAGGCTTTTTTTGTTTACTTAAAGTCTGTTTTCTGTTTTGTCTCCATGTTTGAATCACTGTATAAGAATGCGCTCCACAAATAAAGCTGCTTTTATGTTACACAGTGATGTTACACTGTCAGTGGGATGGCACAGTAAAGGTTGTCAAAAGCAACACAGGAGATTTAGGTTAATGGATGTTTTCTGACGATGTGACCTGCTCTTCTGTGTGATAATTGTCAGTTCTCTAACTAAAAAATCTTTAAAAGAGGACTTCTGGTGATGTCATGTGGTCAGAGACAGGGTGAACACTTGATCACACAAAAAACAAACTAAAACAAGCTCTTTAAGCAGCATTGACGGCAGAAAGTGGGCCAAAGTCACAAATATTCAACAAAGAAAGTTAATAAAGTGAGATGATGAAAAAAGGACGGGCTGGCAAGATGAGTAACGCAAACAAAGAATGTACAGACTCGGTGACAGGAACGCAGCCGGAGATGATGCATGTAGGCGGCGAGCTGGACACGGCGATATTGAGACAAGAGCATACTGAAGCGGCTAACAACAAAGAGGCTCTGGCAAGACTAGAGAACGACAAAAGAAGGTATGTAAAGAACAGCCTTGCTGGAGCAACAACGGGTAAATACAGAAGACAGGACAGCGCCGCTAGAAAAGTAGTTAGCCATGAAATGTGACGAGTCATAACAATACACAGAAACATGGCAGTTCTAAAGAATCCCAGAAGAACGACCCAGGAGTGACGGATTTTATTCGTTCATCATTGCAACTTTCAGAGGAACCTGGAATGAAAGAGCGCACTGCTCGCTGGTCACAGACTGAAGGAGAAAACTGGCCCTTCACCAGCGATGAGTTTCCTAGAATATCAGCTGAAAGAACTCGTAATACAGAAAGCGTGGAAACAAACGACTATGATGGACTGACATCTATCAAAACTGCACGACTGAGATATACAAAAAGAGAAGACAGGTGCGACTGGGGATGGGGATCTTTGATTTTTGATATTGATACTATTATCAAGAGTCCTTAACGATCCAACAATTCAACTGTATTCAAAAACTCTACTGGACAGTCGATGTATGCGGACCAGTGACTAGATTTAAATGAGGTGACCCGTGGGACTTGACAGCAGCATTGATACGCTCCAACGTTACTGCTTTTCGGATTTGTAAAAAAGCGGAACCCTCTCCTCAATAGAGCCGGGTTTCGGTCCCCCTCACTTGGTGCGCTACATCATGAAAAAAATTAAGAATAAAAAATGAAAAGGCACAGTGCCTGCGTCAAGCACAGCTGAAAATATTTCTGGACTTGGGGACAAAGACATATATATACACCATCTGCTGTTGACCCACTATATAATAATTTGGAGAAATAGTTTTCTGATGCAGCGTTGAGAGAAGCAGCGTTTTTCACAGCTTTATCTCCATCATTTAATAGCCCGACTAACACTCTAAATATAATTAATCAAGAAAGAGAAACAGACCGTGTGGTCTCACAGCATGGGTGTCTAACTCATCTGAAGACAGAATTTTATCAGCATTCAATGCTTTTCCCTCACAGAGTTTCTAAGAATCCTTCGTTTACACTCGAGAAGTTAACACTGATACAGTTTGTTGTCATTAAGAAGCGGCTCACTGATAGGCAGAGAAAGGCTGAGTCATGTCATGATGAAAGAAACCTGGAATTGAGAATGTCCAAAGTGTCGAGATAACAGAGCAACACAAACCACGTCAGCGACCTCTGCAGTGCCCTCCCTGAGTTTGACCATCGCCTCCGCTAAAGAGGGAGCTCCTGCGGTGGATATACGGTGCGTTCCTCCTACAGGAGCTGAGGTCCACTCCTCCTCTGGGATATTATAGCGGTGTAATTCTACACAGCCAATACAATACAATCAATCACCACCTCCTTCATCACTGCCCGGTTCCCCCGCTGCTTCTGCCAAACCGGAGAGCAAACTGCAGTGCATCATAATGCGAGCGGAAAACAGTGACTGGAAACACACGACATCAGAGCATGTTGGGGAGATCTGCACTCATCTCTTCAACTTGTTCCAGAAAACTTCCAAAAAGAAAACCAGATTAAGATCGTTTTAAGTGTGTTTTTGTCATTACCATTATATTATAGTTTTGATGTTATCATTATTATTATTAGAATTATGTCTATTATTATGATTATTGTTGCTGTTGTTGTTGTTGTTATTATCATTTTTAATATTATTATTGAAAAAGAGACATTTCAGTTAGTAACTTATTTGGAGAAAGTCTGGGACATGAGGATGGAAGCACTGGTCCAGTAGGTGTACCATGTGTATTTAGGTTGTTTTTTTGGTTTTTTTTGTATTTGCCAATGTTTTTATTATTATTATTAGTAGTAGTAGTAGTAGTAGTAGTAGTAGTAGTAGTATTTATTTATTTATTTTATTTTCATTTTTTGTAAAATTTTGTATCTGTTCAGCTCTAATTATGATTTTTTGGCCAGCAATACTGGAAGTTATCTTCATGTAAAGAAATGTATGTGTACAACGTACTATGGACTATTGTGCAACAGTTGCAAAGGTGTCATATAATTCCATGGAGGATGGGCCACTAGGTGGCATGACACTAAAATAAAAGCATTCATTTATTCATATTATTATTATTATTATTATTGTTGTTGTTGTTGTTGTTGTTGTTGTTGTTGTTATTACTACAGTACCTAATGTTTTACAGCCTATAAATGAATAACAAAAAAATAACAAAAATTAAACCCTGAAAATCTAAAATATCCGTAATAATACATGCCCCATTTACAGATGGCAAATGATGCACATAAGATTTTTATAGTTTTGAACCTTTGCTCTGTTCTCCACTCCCTGAGCAGATACGCAGGCTGCGGATGTTGACATTTACGTAGGAGGATGGGAACATTGAGTGTGGATAACTTTTTTTGGAATGATTAACAAGCTGTTTGCTCAGAAAAAACACCCCGTGTTTGCACAAAGATAAGTTCAAAAAATGGGGAGAATTTTGGAGCAGATTGCTCATAAAAGATGCAGAAATGAGCACTGAGCTGACTGTATGTTGAGTGGGCACCTTGAAGACAGGATGAAAAATAATACATTAGTGATTAGAGGTGAACGATGTCCTCCCGGGCGGCGAGACTCAGACTGAAGGTGAAAACTAAATTGAGAACAGCGCTGCGAGCAGAGCCACACACACACATGTTGCTAACAACGGAAACACCTTGCAATGCTCAGATTTTCAAGGTAAAACAGAACAGGAGATATCGCTGTGAAAGACGGAACTGGCAGATCTGCAATAATTATTCAGTGATATGGCATAATAGGGGAGTTTAAAGCGGACTGGGCAGATGACCATGGAGTGAAAGGGTGACCCTCCGGCCTCTGAAGAAGTCTCAAAAGCGGTTTTGATGATTTTTTCATCCTACATATTTTAACTTCTGCTTTCTTGTGGCCCAAAAGGCTGTGCATGAATTAAGACTATTCAACATTTTATTCACACAGAGCAGTAAATGTTGGCATTGTTTGCTTCTGCAAACCACACATTTTTTACATTTACATTTTTTTACATTTATATTTTTTAACACATCATATAAAAGTTTCTGAGGCGACGCAGTATATAAGCTGAGTGTGTCATCTGGAGACGGAGGGGATGGTGGATGGCCTGATAGCTAGGCCATACGCCTGACTGCTGCAGACCTCTCTTCAAGACCAACAAAAACAAAATCTGGTCGCATTTTAATGACCTGTTATGGTTGTTCCAGCTGCTTTTTAGGTACAAAATGTGCTTCTTTTTTTGCCCAAGTATGTTGGGGTTTCTTGCAAAAAAGTGGCCCAAAATTAGTAGTTTTTTTTATAAATATTTGCTGCTTCTCCTGCCACAATAGTGGTCTGATATGCAGCCTATTTTTTAACCACATTGCTGCTTTTTCTGCTGTTATAGTGGCCTGAAAAGCGGTACTTCTTTACCAGAAATGTGCCGCTTCCTTTGCCGGGATAGTGGCCTGAACGACAGCAGTTTTTTACATGGACCTAGCTGCTTTTCCTGTCGAATAGTGACCCAAATAGCAATTGGTTTTTTTTGTTTGTTTGTTTGTTTGTTTGTTTGTTTTGTTTTTGTTTTGTTTATTTTTCTTAATAATCCTCACAGGATAGTGGCTTAAAAAAGCTATTGTTTTTGTGAGATATCACTGATTTTCCTGCTGGGATAGTGGATTGTTATTTTGTTTTGCTTTTTAAACAAAAAATTCAATGCTTATCCTGCCGGTATTGTGGCCCAAAAGGCAGCTGTTTTGTACAACAGACCTTGTTGCTCAACCTTCCAGGATATTTGCTGAAAAGCGGCTGTTTTTTTACCAATATATTGCTCCTTATCCTGCCAGTAGTGTCCCAAAAGGCAATTGGTTTTTTTTTTAGACAGTGCTTTTCCTGCTGGGATTGTGCACTCAAACCAGGTACTTTAAGCCAAAACATGATATTCTCCTCTTCATTACAAAGTGTTTTTTGTGTCTATGCATAATCACAAGTTAACCACGGCTTTGTTTAAAGGTTTCAACATATCCTCTGCATGATATCATGCAAATGTAACATATCCACGGTTTTCAGAAACGTACAATGCTGTCTGATTGGGTTAGTTAAGGCGTTCTCACTTGATTTAGCTCCATCATGTTTTAGGATCCACATTTCTGTAGGAGTCATCCTTCATTAATATGCATTATTATACAAGGAAAAATAATCTAATCTTCACATTATCAGAGCAACATTTCATAAAAGTTAAAAAAAAAAATATTTCCACCAAAGGTAAAAAAAATGTGGAATCAAACCAAATACAAAATATTAGATATGTGTTTGGTTCTACTCTTGTAATAAAGCATGTTTCTCTCTCGAGGTCAAAGAAACCAGTGTGAAGTTGTTCATCATGTCTGTGCTCTACATGTGTTCTTACATGCTGCCACTTCATACAACTTCATAGTTTACCACTGTGCACACTACTGGAGACACACATTATTATTACTATTGATGCTTTATATAAGAACTGGTGAGGTGGTCCTCACAAGCAAAAAAAAAAAAAGAGAAAACTACATGCTCTCATTTTTTATTTATCAAGGTATCCAAGATGCCTGGTTGTACTGTGTCTCTTGTCAAATTTAAAGAATAAGGCTGAGGATATTTTAGAGTTTTCTTAACATCAACAAAGGTGCTGAAAAGTCTAAAACCAACTTCGTGTAATTCCGTCTCTCTATACTTTCTGAAATCTCTGCACTCTGTGTGAAGCACAGCCCCAAGCTCATTCTTTCCTACTTAAGATGTAAATAACAGCTGGCCACTTTAGCTTTTAGCAAATGCTACTCATATAGGAGTAAAAGCTGCATTTGTTGTGGACTATTTTTAGCCTCGGATTAACACACATTTGGTGCACTACCGAGTATTTAGAGCAACAGCTCGGCAGATGTAACACTGGCTCAAAATAAACACCTCAGCGTAATGATGAACTAGAATCACTACCTCACAGTTTTATGCCTCCACCAACTGCACTGAAACAAAGTGCTGTAAAATTGGCCCAAATTCTTACAGTTATGTACAGTTTTTCCAACAATAAAACACTGTAAATCTTGATGCTTTTTCAAGTCAATGTGACTGCTGTAAAAGTACAGTCCAATTCTAACAGTAATGGAATTTTTTTTCTTCTAATTACAGTAAAATACTATAAATTTTAATGCTTTTTCAAGTCAATATTATTAACAGTAATGTACCTTTTTCAAATTGCAATAAAACACTACATCTTGATGCTTTTTAGAGCCAATATTACACCAACATTCTGCAGTAGAATAGTTTAATAAATTCAATGGTAATATACTGTTGAAGTAATTTATGGTATTGCACCTGTGAAATAACAGTAGGATGCTGACAACTACAGTTGTCAGTAGTTTTCCACAATTTTACAGGAAAATGTGTTACAGTGGTCGAGACTGCAGTTGACATCTGTGTCTGTATATAAAGATGAACACACCCTCACATACCGCTGCTATGCTTAAGTGAGGTTAAAATATCTGCGATACGAGTGTTGCCATCTTGCGAGGGTGATTTCATTGAGAGCCAGAATCTGCGCAGTAACGATATCCGCGTTGGGGGGATTTCCTGCCAAAACACCCGTATGAACAATCACGAGCACACGGATTAGCTGTCAATCATGGCAGAAAAATACCCCTTTTGTCAAATTTAATAACTCGTTAAAACTGCACTTATCATAAAAACAAATACTTAAACATATGGGATGGGAACAACCTTCAGTGTACACAGTGTAGTCAACCTTTGGATATAAAATCAAATCACTTCATTATGTTATCCTTTTAGACATTTGTGTGAAAAAATTATTATAATTAGCTTATCAACTCTTAAGTTATGATCAAAAACGTGTTTGTGAGATCAGAGTGACCTTTGAAGACTAAAATCGAATCCGTTCATCCCTGACTCCAAGTGGACGTTTGTGCCAAATTTGATGAAATTCCCTCCAGGCGTTCTTGAGGTATCGTGTTCAGGAGAATAGGATGATGGATGGACGGACAGACCACCCCAAAACATGATGTCATCCACTGCAACAGTGCGGCTCATGATATGTTTTCAGTAAATACAGGTCTATGTCTTGGTAGAACGAGCTATATTCTGTTATTTATTGATAATAAGAAAAGCACAGAACATTGCAAGCCATATTTTTTAAAGCTCCTATTCCCCAGACTAGATGTCACATCTGGTTAACTCTAAATACACACGGGGGTGAATACTGAACTCGACTTAACTGTTGACTTATTTATAGATTTCTGTGATTGTGCTTGTATATGCTTTTATGTTTGTACTGTATGTTTTCTTTCTCTTCTTGTTTCCTCTAGTGTACTCTCGCCAAAGAGACCTTGATTTCAATCAGCTTGCCTGATTAAATTAAACAAACATTCTATATAATTATAAATGAATTGTTGAAACATCCATCTGTTCTTTAATGAAACCTGTTTAAGATAACACAATACAGACTAACTGTGGATAAGAGTCCTTTCAGGCTGAGATAAAAAAAAACACATTTCTCTGGTGTTAACAGTTCCAAATGCCCCGAGTAGACGTGTCTTAACACTTTTCGTGCCGCTGAGACGCAGCAGCGATGTGATGTAAGACACATTTACAGGCGAGCAGAAGGGACAGCTGTGGTTTGAAGAGGCAGACGTACCTGCTGTGCTGCTGCAGACTAATTACAGTAATGCTGGCATTACTGCCATCTGAATCTCTTCTGTACAAACACTGTGTAATTTCTCTGCCAATTTTCCTGCGTTCCTTTCTTAATGCTTCGCCATTAAAAGCCTCCAGAGGTCATCTGACAAAAACATCTGTTTAGTATGGATCCGCAAAATGATTAATCACTTCAAATAACCTTAATGTCTCAATATAATATTTCTCTTGCCATCAGCTACCGATATGGCTTTGAAATCCAAAAACAGCAGTTTCACCTGTACTTCATACTATTCATGCTTTCTCATTCTATGCAAAGATACACATCAACACAGCAACTCAGGTTCAGTTGGCTCCATCTGTGACAGCACTCCACAAGTTAATACTTTATTTGGTCTAAAAGCATCAGGAGGAAGTAATATTTAGGGATGCATGAAGTGCTGGGTCAATAATGTTTAAATTAACAATACAGCCAATTCCCTATGTCAATATTGATATTTTTGCCATTACTGTTGTCATTTGTTTTGTTTTTGTTGTCTTTTATTCCCCTTTTGTGTCAGGAAAATGAAGACATCTTCATGGAAAAAAAGTTGAAAAAAGTACCAAGATGGCGCTGGCTGAAATCCCAAACTCACATCACAGTAGCTACATCCATGATTTACACAGTCTAATGTAAATAACATATTTTTTAGGTTTACTTCCTTAGGTTTAAGCAACAAAATCATAATTAGGTTTAGAAAAAAAATGGTTTCGTTTAAAATAAGAGTAAATGAGGAAAAACCTTGGACACTTGGAAATGTGGTCACATTTTGACCAGACGAAATCTGATTGAAACGTCGTCTTCATCAAACTTGTGTGGCACAGAGTAAGTGTGCAGGCGTTACTTCTTTCCTCACGTGCGCCGTTCTATGACAGCCCTGCACTTGAGATGTACTTGTGATGTACGTGTAACTACCCTCTCGTCGACAATCATAAGCACACCTGTTTCTGACCAAATATAACTTCACGTGACTTCAATCATAAGCTAAACATTCTGGCACACGTCATTGCTAAAATGACTAACTGACGTGTGGTTTCACGCTGCACATGAACAGCAAGATCTCAGGTGAAAGTCCAGAGTTTGTTTGACACATCCACCTCCCACTCTCCCTCTTTCTTGCTCTGTGTACTACCGTAGTTGCCTGAAGCATCAACAAATGCCAATGGACGTTCGTCTTATACCACAACTAAAGGGTGCCTCTGTGCAGCATTATCTGACGCCGACGGGCAAATGACCAAACGTTGGTATTAAAAGGAGTTTGGAATTAGACAGAGTTTACCTTATCGGTATCTAGTACCGATGCTTAACCCTAGTCCGCTATGGTATTTTCATCATCTTATAGACGTCTACTTTCTGCCCGTAAAAATTAAACATATGAAACATTTAAAATCCAACATTTTCCACAGACTGTGTTCAAATCGAAGTTTGTACACAGGCCACAGCAGTGGCTGGCCTAGTCTGCAGAAACACTGGATTTACATGTTAGTTTCGCCCCAGGCATTCGTCTTATCTTCCTGGACAGACAATACGAACGATGTGGGATTACAAAGACACCTTTGAAGACACAACTCACTGCTCAATAACAGGTAAAAATATAACATTTTGATTTGTGTGGTCTTTGAGTCTGTTTACCACGATATTAATGTCTGTCGTTCCAATGCACTGCTTTTGCAGCACCATACAAATGGCTGGAGGATCATTATTTGAATATTTGGGATGACAACACATAGCAAATCTTCCATTTGACATTCCCCCAGGGATAAAGCAAAGGCTGCTGCCTTTTGCTTGGCTCTATTAATGTAAAACAATTATGGCATAGTCGTTTATAAATGATATAAAGGCTGCAACTCCACTGCATTGAGACTCTCTCCTCATAGTCGTTTTGTCAGTCAAATTCAGTGATTTTCTGCCTTTCATGTACTGCAGGGACACATGCTGACACCATATTGGAACAGCTTATTATTGAACTTATAAGAGCTGAGGGAACAAAAGGCTGAAGGGACATGAGGTCCAAATTGGAAAAAAAAAAAGTATTTTGTATAGCACTGAAAAATAAAATGAGATGAAATAAACTTTTTGGTGCGAGAATGTGTTCTCACCCTGTGAATGAGGAATTTACATCTGACTGCAGAAGTCTCCGTGGCCTAAAACAGCCAGTCTTAGCTTTTCCTGGTGGGCTCCACTAACTAAGATAAGGATATAATGTTGAAAATGGCTGACTTCCAAGAGATGAGTGGAGTAAGCTCCAAGCCAGAAGATGTGATTTAACGGGTAAGTGTGAAACTCGGGGAGTCACTCACTCACAAGGCTGCCTCATACTGTTGCACGCAGAGAACAGCAAGGGAAACTGGAAATAATGGTTTTTGTCATGCAATGGGGTGCAGACGCATTTTGACAATTTGCATGGCATTAAAGTTCTTGGGGAAAAAACAGATTTGATTTTGGCAATGCAACTGCTTGTTGTGGTTGAAAGCTGTTCATGTATCATGTTCCATCTTGTCCCTTTTTGCTGAGAATCTCTGGGCAATTTCATTATCAGATATATACCTGTGAGCAGTGTTTCTCAAAAAATACAGTTGGGAGCCAAAGGCATGTTATGGAAAGATTAAAAAGGACTCTGGAGAGACACAGAGGCTTGTAGCTATGCAGCCCCAAAAGCACAGTAACTCATGCTAAATTAGCCTAATGTGCTGTGTCTGTATTAGGGTTGTGTTTTCATGTTGTATTTTTGCTCTTTTTGTCAGGCGGTGTAGAAATCATAAAACAATGGCTCTATCTGCAGCACGACTTGGAAATGAGTGCTGCTGGTAAATGTAGTTTTATGATCTCATTTCACATTACTGCCCAGGCCCAACAACATAAGCACATTAATGTGTAAATGAGGACTAGGGCTGGGCCAGATAATTTTCAAACCAGTTTGATGTTAAGCCAAATAGCAGACCGGTATACCAAAATTTACCACTAGGTGTCGCACTTAACTCAGCAGCTGCTCCCGAGTGGCACATAATGAGACTGAGAGCCCATGAATAATAAAGTAGTGACTCCAGTCCACTTGGTGGCAGTAACGCACCTCTACGCTAGTTTGTAAACTGTCAATAAATACTACATAAGAACAAGAAGCAGAGAATCACGTGGTACCACAATCAGCAGGACATCTGAAATATCCAGATTTTATGTTGCAGCTCTCTTCTTTTTTATTCTGTCTCATCGGCAAAAAACAATAAGCCAACACAATGTATGCTGGGGTTTACGTTATCCAGCATATGCCAGCTTTTTGCTGGTATCACGTGTGGTTGTCTGGCAGATTAAAGTATAAACAGACAAAAAAACAGTAGGAACTGTGCCAAAAAAATAATTTAATATACATAACCTAGTGCGACCTAAAAAAAATATTGCAAAGACAATTTAAATATAATAGATATAGACATACTACCGGTCTCCTCGTGGACAAGAGATATTCTTAAAGCCCTTGTAAAGTGAATTCAGAGATTTGTTTCAAACACATTATAAATGTTGGAAACTGATTGTTGAAAACATGTTACAAAGACCCTTTACTATATAGTACTGAATTGTGGAGTTAGACGGTTGACTGTTTTTTTTAAACATTTTCCTGTTTTAAGTTTTTTTGGGAGGGCCTAAAACCATAGCTCTATGACACACTGGAGCTATGCTCAGCATAACTCCGCCCCTGACAATGTACTAGTATAAAAACGAGAAGCATCATTAGCATAGTCCCACGGTGGCCTCCGCTCCTCCGGCGGACACGCCCCTGGCGTTTCAGATCAGAGAATACTTAGCAGTCTAAATATCGTGAAAAAATGCACAGTATTCTCTGTTTGTATTAAAGGATGCCTTTTATATGGCTATCTAAAAAAAAAAATGTATGTACGTCAGTTGATCTATATGGCCGAAATTCTGTAATATTAATGGCCATATTGACTGTCAAAAAAAAGTATTTATTTGATTTTCTTCATGTTGGTGGCCACAACTTAGCTGTTAATTGCTCACAGCCAGTCTGACATAGCCACACCTATCTTGCACTTTGCCAGAGAAAAGTCTAGTTGCAACCATCATAATCCCAAATTCAGGGCGGGAAAAAATGCTCTGAGTTGGTTTTATTTCTTTACCTGTGCTGAGCACAGGATGCAGCGATAGTGCCCTTGAAAATAGAGTCAGGAGGGAACTTATTTTGGTGGACAGGAAAGTGCTGGAAAAATCTGCCAAAAAATCAAACATAAATGTCAAACTGGTTTAAACTTGAACACCAAACCGGGCTACCAAGAAAACTGGAAATCGACCAAACTCTAATGATCATAACTATATAGTGAACTTTGCTGAAATAAAACACAGAATGTGATCATACAGAGCAGGCAGAGACTGAACAGAGGTTCAAAGGAGAACATATTATGCGTATCATCAAAAATGATTTTTTTGGCCAACTATCAGCACGCATGGCTAAAATGTTAGCAGATCATCTTTGGCAGCCACGACTGAGCCGAAACACGATGCAGCAGGACGCTGTGGACACACTGGAGCAGGCACAGAGAAAGAAGATGCAGGGTTTTGTCAGATTGCACAGCACACTTGTCAGGCTTTGCAGATGAAAAACAGGTTGCAAACAGGTTACTTTAACCCTACAAAACCTGGAGTGACATCGCTTTTCTTTTGGTTCTTTCAAACACCTTTGACAAGTATTTAAACCTTTGTATTAATATATGGCAAAAAAGGCAATGAGCAACTACGTACGAAATGCACCACAAACTATAAGAAATAAGAAGTGTTGGGAAATTGTGATTCAAAAACATTAGGGGAAAATGTCTAGGGACAAAAGAAAAAACTATATCTATAGCTGAATATCATAGTTATATATTTAAAAATAAATTACAAAATTATAATTTTTGAGCGCACTTTCCGGATAATTTCCTTTTTTTTAATCTTTTTATAAATATTAATTATTTTATTATTTAACTAATTTTGGTTAGTAGTTTTTTTTTTTACTCATTAAATGCATATTTTTGGATAATTTTTTCTTTTGTTCCTCATTGCCTTCTTCCCATGTTTATGAAAGAAATCAAGCCCACTGCTCAGGTTTCAAGGGGTTAAATTCAGGAGCAGAGTCACTTTGCACTGATTAAAAGTGATCATCAGCGAGTGCAGACACGGCACTCCATCAGCAACATTTCCTGTCAGGAGGAGACATCAGATGTTTGATTCTATAACAGTTTAGTTCCTGAATAAGCTTAGTCTGTACCATGACTGTTTGCCTTTGTTCAGTCGAGTGTGCATTAGCCTGTTTGTCATCCGCACTGTAAAGATGAAGCATAATATTATCTATTGTTTCAGCGCTTGCCTCAAATTGAGTCTTTATACAGTGGTTGCTCCGAGGCCACAGGGTTTTTTAATGTGGGTGGTGAAATGCATGTCAAGTTTCTATTATCTACAAATCAAAATAGTTGTTTATTTCATGGTTCATGTTTGCTTTGTTTCCAGCGAGCGCTTCAGTTTTTTCGGCCCAGTGCTCGCCGAGGAGTGAGAGCTTATCCATCAGGGTTCACCAGCATCTCCTGCATTTGATCACGACATGAAAGACTGAAGGGTCTCCGGGCTCAGTGAAGTAGAGAAACTCGTGTGAGGGGAAAACCTTGTCTTGTCAGCACTAGTACAAGTCTGCAGCTTTCGAAGAGAGCCGTGTCAATCATCATGAGGCACAGCTGACAGGGTCAACTGATCTGTTATGCAGTATGTGCACTTTTTCAGGCGGACCCACGGGATGTGCCAAGGGTAGCTAAAGAACAGCCTCGCTGTTAGCAGGACTACCAATGACCTCCAAATCTCATTTGGTGCTCCTATAGGACTCCATATATACTCTAAATACACACAGCTACGTGGGTGTTTAGTTTTTACCTGGAGTCAGCAGAGGCGGTTGTATTTTTTAATGAAAAACAATATTACAGTCTTTAATCAAGCAGCAGATTACTGACAAAGACATTTCCACAGCAGTACTTACTGCCATTTTAATACTTGACATTTGATCTTTCTTTCTTTTTCTTTTTTTACTTTGATTCACAATTTATGAAATGGACCTTGGTGGAAATTCAGCCTTGTATTTCAAAGTGCATAGAAAATAGATCTTATTATTAAAGTATGTGTGGTCAACCTGCTCGGCTTATGCAGCCGGAATCCATGCACAGCACTAAAAAACAACCCTGTTTACTGACAGAAAATTCATTCGAAATTGTTTCCCCCTCTACTGTACAACCCAGTTTGTGGGTTTACAGTTACATTTAAGTGGGTCAACAACAAAAAAAAAAAACGAAAGAAAAAAAGAAAAAGTTTGGGAACTCAAGTTACCAAAGGCTTAAAGCGACACACAGGCAGAGGAGGAAGGCAAACAGCTTACTCCCCTATCTTTCTCCACTCTCTCCCACACTGGATTAAAGGAAGATAGGGAAGTTGGGCATGGAAATGGAATGATTTATTTAAGACAGGTCGCTCCACCGGGAGTAAGCGCTGTCCCTGGGGATACCCTATTTTTTGTACACTGCTCTCTCTCTCTCACTCTCTGCACATGCACACACATTGTACACGCGCATTTCAATAGGAAAGAAGTAATAAAGATGCAACATAGTAGACGACGTGACATGTCATGATGAATGTGTCTGCAGTGTTGTTAGTCATTTCGGTCTGACTTATTTACTGTCATCGTGATTCATTTTCGTGCGGCCGTGCACTGTTCAGGTTTCATCTCTTTGAGCTTGTGTAGCTTAATGTGCTTCGGATCAAAATGGGGCCTATATGCATACACACCGTCACATAATTCGGGAGGATGATTACATGATAATCTGTATATTCTCTGGGTGTGGCATCATGGAGCTAGAGGGACACATTTTTACCCCGGCATGTTTATATTTCCTCTGGAACAGAAAGGGCCACATACGCAGCAACCAGTTATGCAAATTGTAAACAATTGTTAACTGACTCAAAGTGGCAGTATCATTTGCATACACACATTTAGCAAATGGCAATATGACATTTTAGGTTCAGTGTTACTGGGCGTGCTGCAGTTAACCAAATTTCAGGCTTGGACATTAGGGACAACGGTTATTTCAGTATCAGACATGCAGTGTGTTGCATAATACAAGGAATTATTTTTTTTATAGGAATACAGAGCTGCTGCTTCAAAGAGAAATCAACTTAAGAGCAGATTTCACAAACAATAATGGCAAAACAATCCTCAGAATAAATGTTGACACTGTATGTTTCTGCAAACCACAAATATGCTAATGTATCTTCACCTTTCAGTTTTCTATTTTGTGTAGCCACAACGCTGTGATTAATGTGTACTGAGGTTTAGGCATGAAAATCCCTTGGTTAGGGTTAAGAGAACATTATGTCTTGGCCTATGTTTATTCGCAACAAACATGGCTGGAAATGTCCAAACCTGTTGTTGAAAAAAATGCCCATCCAATGTGTACACCTCTTGCTAAAAAAAATCACAGTTGTATTGGTACAGACACGGCTAGAAATGATCCAAACTCTTGCAAAGAAAATAGCCTCTTTTATCACAACAAACGTGGCTGGAAATGTACCGACCTCTTGCTAAAAAAAAAAAAACTTCTGTTATTTCTACAGATACAGCTGACAATGTCCCGACCCAAGTAAAAAAAAAAAAGCTCTACAAAGCTCTACTACAGATTGCATGTAAATTTCCCTACCCCTTTAAAAAATACCTGTGTTTGTAGCTATGTCCAGACCCCTTGTTATAAAATGCCTAACTCTGCCTTCAAATTTCCCTACCCCTTGTTAAATAATAACCACATTTGTAGGTATAAAAACAGCTGGAAATGTCCAGACCCCTGGTGAAAAAAATACTTGTTTTTGTCACTACAAATTGGCTGCAAATGTCCTGACCTCTTGTTAACAACAACAAAAAAATATGCTGTTGTTGCTACAAACACGGCTAAAAAAGTCCCAACCCCTGGTTAAAAAATACCCTTTTATTCATCTGCAGTGGTCTGCTGCTGTCTCACTGAGGTGTTACATCATCCACCACTCCCATCCTCCTCCTGATGAGAGACTTAACTCACAAAAATGTATTCTGAACTATATCAAACATATGAAACACACAGATCATAACATATCTGTGGTTTGTATAAACGTATCTCGGCAACATTTTACTCTGGCGACTGAGCCGATTATGGTGTTGCCAGAGCAGCGCAGATTAACGGATATAAATTCTCTCCCAAAGCAGAACGTACAAGTGCCGAGACAACATCTGCTATTTAGGTGCTCAAAACACAAGAAACAAGATATTTGAATGAATAGCTGAACAGAACACTCAGAACAGTACATCCTGTAAGTTTCAGTGCCAGTCACATTCCCTGCCTAGTCCTTAAGTCACAACTGACAACTTAAAACCTTCAATATTTAACTTGATTTGTTTCGTAGTTCCTAGTGCTTCTGAATGCTGTACTTTTACACACTCTAGAGACTAATTTTTTCATTTTTATTTAGTCACAAATGACCTTTTAGCAGAGGAGTCTGGTGAGTATGTGTTACAGTCCCACCAGAAGTACTGCCTTTGGCGTTGTTATCGCTACTTCTTAATTGTATTAGAGATTTTGTGGAAATTGCAGACACAGCTGTTAATTGGTTTATGTTTCATATCTCTGAGATAGGTTGTCCTCTGTTTCCTCTGTCTTTCTATAACCTCCTTAGGACTATTTAACTATTTCCTGCTCACGTCTAGATCGTTCTCTGAATACAGTTATACTCACATACTTCTTCAACATATAATACAACATATTCAACATATTTTCCTACACTGATTTTACATCATTCTGCCTATTTGCAAACCCTGGAAGATGGTGATAATTATTTTGTGTTTGAAATAATGGCTAAAATATCATCAAATCCACTTTTACATGAAAATTGAGCAGATATTTAGTATATCTGTTTTTGGGTTGAAGTTTGGGAACCAAGTGAAAACAGTTGTTATGAATTTCTATCTCAAATTAACTCAAACTCAAAACTTGAAATAGAAGAATTTTTTAAGAAAATAAAACTTTTTTTCCCTACACAAAGCTGCTAGACTGTTATATAAGTATTGTAACTGTAGTACTTGTGACTGATTGAAAAGCCAGACGCTTCATAAACAACTATGAATCATTTCTTTCAGCTTCAGTCTGATCAGTCCCATAGCAGCTCGATTATGTCCCAAAAAGTTCTGTTTGCTTTTCTTAAACCTGCAGTAACTGTTTTTCTGCAATTTTGGAGGCACCAGAAACAAGCTGTAAAACAACACTGATATTTCATCTGTTAAAAGAGCAAACTTTTTAGTTAATAGGGGATTTGTTTATATACTCAGCAGACAAGGAGCAATATTAGCATTCATTTAGAGTCATGTCCCTGGCCTTCAGATGAATTCAAGTCAAATATTCACTCTCCTTTTAGCTCTGTTTTGCTCTCAACCAAGTCCTGAGGGGAATTTACAGCTCTTGAGCTGCCTTATTCTCACCAGTTAAAGCCAACTTTGTCTGTCTGCTGTTTGGTGCTGGGTTGATAGGGTACATTGGGTTTGTCTGAGATTTTTTACCCAAACAGCTGCCTACTGCTGCTGAAGACGCAGATACGAGTGATGTGACTGAAATAAACCAGTAAAGTTTTGAGCTGGAAGACTAAAACAATGACTTGAAGACAGTCAAATACTTCAGAGGTGGCACTAAATCCTCATACAATGGTTCATGTGATATTTTACAAATTAGCGGCCCTACTGGTTTGAGAAAAGATTCATGGTTGGGCCTCACGTTAAGTACATAATGTGACAACATCCAACCAATGACATGCCATGGCAACATGATGTTACCTGTGTTTGTTACTCATCCCTTATGGCCCGCTTTAATGTCACACACACTCGTATCGCTCTGCGCACAAAATGCGTTTTTCAGAATCAAGCTTTCAAAAATACTATGCATAAATATTATTTTTTACTTTCATTTTGTTATTTTTTAATAATAAGTCCTAATCATAAATATCAAATATTTATCAATTTTGAGAATTTTAACCCTTTAAATGCCAGGTTTTTGTCATGATGCCACTATGTTTTAAGATGAAAAAAATTAATGGAAATAACATGTATTTTCTTCATATGACAAATATGCTAAAATCATCTGGTGGAAAACAGTAAAAATTACATATTCCTATGCAAAAGCCTAGAATGGAACACAGAAATAATACAATGCATGGTTTATAAAAATACATTTTTTGCAATTAACAGTATGAATGTAACAATTTTGTTTACACAGTGTATTTTAGACTTACTGTAGGAGCTGAGCTGGAAATTCCAAAATTAAACAAAAATACACAATCTTGCCAAAATGTATGCCATATAAATGAACACAGCCAAAATTATCAAAAAATGATGAGTGAAAAGCGTATAAAATGCGTCAAACAGTCTCTATTACTACGGCTGCCCCTTGAAAGTCATTGATTCAAGTCATCAGTCAGACACCCCTGCTCAGGAGACTGAGCATGCTTTAAGTCAAGCAGTCGTCTTACTAGTTACACATATGTGTAAGGTATAGGGCTGAATGTAAACATATTGATCATAGCAGCTTTTAAGATCCACTGTGTAACATTTTCACACAAAGCAACCTACAGTAAAATAAAATGTTTGGGGAGCTTGGGAAAAACCAACAGCGGAAATGTTCTTGGCGTGTGATGTGTTCCACGAATTAGAGATAACATATGTATCATGCCAACACATAAGGAACCTATACACACCCTGCAGCGCATGCTGGATTAGGTATAGTGCAGCAGAGGCTGTCTGTGGCCACAGTAGCATTATACTGTAAAGATAAAAAGATCCCCATTATCACATGAGTGACAGGGGAGGATTTTCTAGAAATTGGAGGCAGAAACTACTGAACAGTTACATACCACAACCGCTGGAGCTGCCAAACTGCAAGACTTAACACAGTAGGATTTAACTGCTGGCAAGCTCAGCTCCCTCTCATGCACAACATTTCCTTGGTTATAATGTTAGACCCAAAGCCTCCGAATGAGCAATTACCAAAGCACACACAGCGAACAGAATGCCAGTAGGGTTTTACATGTAGATAATGTCCTTTTGAAAGATGTCAAGGACAGCCAGGAGGTAAGAAAACCATCAGACTAACAAATGAAATTCCTGTATTAACAACATGCGTTTCCACTAAATAGGAGATGCATAATAAATATGCAGATGCTTTAAAACTGTCAGTATAATTTTTTTAAAAAGTGCACGCAAACACTAACGTGGCGGCCACCCACTGATGTTTCCATCTTAAAGGTCGGCTTTAATCACAATTTCAAGGCTTGAAATTTTTGAAAATAGTAAACATGAAGAAGTGGTTATCAACACCAACAGGTTTAATACTTGAAACACCTTTGAGAGATTCAAAAATCTCTTCTTAAAAGGAGAGACAGATTTCTTCATTAAAAAATCTTTGCCGTTCCTCTGTACTTGAATGCATAATCACTGTGTGTGGGGAAACTTTATTTCAAGCATTTTCTTATGCAAAGAAGACATGCTGGGCCCAGTAGATTCCCAGCACAGCCACAGCTTTTCTCTCTGGTGAGCTGCTTCCTTCTTTGTTTTTATATATTTATATTGACTTTTCCAAGGTTTTCCATCCTTTTACTGCAGTCAGAGCTGACACGATGGGTTCATGTCAGGTCAGGTGCTCTGACCTTTCTCAGCATTAATCACATAATATATCAATTGTGTTTTTTGTTTCAATCAGAGAGCTTGAAACAATGTGATGTGCACATCTGTCCCTGACCTTGAGCTCCGACGACACAGTCTGTGACATTTCGGTGCTTCTCTGCTCTGTGGTTATGCATTTCACCACGGGAAAACAGACACAAACAAAGTGAAGATGAAATTAGCACCAGGAGAATTTATTTCATCCTCACAGACAGAAGATCTGAGGTAACAGTGACATCTGAGACATTGAAATCTGAGTGTAAGAGTCTATTTAACCCTTTGGAACCTGAGAAAATTGGCTTGACCTCTTTCAAATAGATGGAAAGAAGGCAACGAGCGACAAAAAAAATGACCCCAAAATTAGCAAGAAATTAGTAAAAAGTATAAGAAAATTGGCTGAAAATTGAAACAAACAAACAAACAAAAACTAAGCAAAAAAGAGAAATACAAAAAAACAACAACAAGGAATGACCTGGAAAATCTGCTTTAAAAATTATTATAATTTGGTCGCATAATCTTAAATATGTAATAATAATAATTATAAATAAAGTTTTTCTCTAGCTTTTTTCTGTTTTCCCTAAGAAATTAATTAAAAAGAATTTTTAATTTTTTTAATTAATAATAACAAACAATAAAACAAATAATAACAAAATTAACTGGACCTAAGGGCTGGGCGATATTGCTTTGAAATAATATTGTGATATTTATGGCAATATCACAATACACAATATATATCTTGATATTTTTAAATGCCCCTTATGTTAACTACTTCAATAAAAAAAAAATACTGAAAAAAACACAGTTACAATAACGTCAAATAAAGTAGCTACTGTCATATAATAAAGCTTGATACACTTTTGTTATAATAGCATTTAGTAAAATACAGTTATAAGGAAGTTAAATAAGGTACTTTATAACAACATTTTTAAAAGTATGTTATAATTAGATAAATCAAAGTGGGACCCCTGATGCTTTTATTTTGAAGGACCTGGGTCACCGAAGTGTTGATGTTTTTGTTGTAGCATTAGCAGACAGTTAAACAGATACCGCAGCACCTTGAACTGTAAGGATTCATTCACTGCGAGCGGGCTACAAACAACCAGCTCTTCAGTTCATACATTACTAATATTTGCAGGTCGCACTGGTGCTCTGTGATCGAAAAATGTGACTAAACTGTCTCGATCAGAGCTCTGCAGATACAAACACACGCCTCACCTGCTCACACTACCACTCATTAAGTTAGACTGTTACTGCCGGGCCATTAAACTTGATGATTAATTCTCTGTAAGCTGGAAACAAACTAACAGCTCTTCAGTTCATATATTAACAATATTTACAAATCACAGTAGTGCTCCATGGTAGCAAAATGTGACTAAATAGTCACGGTCTGCAGCTCTGTAAAAGCCTTGCTTTGTGTGTGTGTGTCTGTGAGAGGTGTAGAGGAGAGCGAGAGAACCAAAACACCAGTGGTTTATAAAAACGACATGAATATTTATTTATTTGTAAATCTACTAATTTTCATGCAGTGTCTGGATGATCTCACCATGTTGCTCATTGTCTTTTTTATTCATGTTTTTAAAAGAAACTGCACCAGTTTGTTCAGGGTGGAAAGGTTTAAGTACTTGTGAAAGGCACTTGAAAGCAGCACAAGGAAAGTGATGTTGCAGCAGGTTTCAAAGGGTTAAGGTTTTGCTAAGGTATGACAGTAAGATGTGTGAGGATCTGACTCACATACACGGAGGTAAAAATTCAGTTTCAAGCTTGTCAAATAGTAAATTGGGTTACGCTCGAGTTGGGTTTAATCAGAGCCGGTGTTCATGTGGGTTTGTGGGCCTCCTTTTTTGGAACCAATCACAACACTAACCATCTATGTCCAACTACACCCCCGAAAAGTGTGAGTCAACTGCAGCATCTAACACACAGCTGCTCTCCTAAATCTGCAATAAGAGCACTAGCAACCACATCACCATATGACTGCCTAGCGGCCGTTTGAGCCTGCTGACTCATAGCTGCAGAGCTGGTAGAGCTGCTGCAATGAGGGGGACAGACTGTATCACAATGCCAGCTTGTACTTGACAGATTTCTGCTAATAATATAATGAGGAGTGTCGGGTATGGTATGAAATGATATGACTGCCAGTGAGAGATTTGAGCTACAATAACCTATATGTATTCCAAATGTTGTTTTTTTTTAAGAATACGTCTTTTTTTTTTCACAAAATCTTTTTTATTTAACAAAAAATAAATAAAACAAAATAAACTGTACTATATTTTCTGAACAAAAGCAGCCACACTGGATGTATGTTAAAATGTACTTATATTATGTATTATGAAACTGACATAATTTTATGACTTAAATAGGAAACTACAAAATGTGATTAAAGAATAACTAAGCATGATATATAAGCAAGATTCAGAATCGGATCAAATAATCAATACCAGCTTTCAATACTCAGTTGGTACCAAAAAAGTATTAAGGTTTATGAGTGTGCACTTATAATTCTCATTAAAAAATTAGAATTCCCTCATTATTCTCAAGACGTTTCAAGGGGAATAAATGGAGTTACAAATTCCAAGGCAAAAGCCCAGAATGAGACCAAGAAGTAATATGATGCCTGTTTTTATGCTTTGATGGCTGTGGGATCAAAAATTGCAGTTTGGGTTTCAACTGTGCATTTTTTACACAGTGTATTTCAGAGTTATTTTAGGAGCTGAGCTGAAAATGCCAAGATTAAATAATAATACAAAATCTTACATAAAATGTATGCCATATACATGAACACAGTAAAATTATCAAAAAAAAAAGAAGAATAAGAAGCGTGTAAAATGTGGTTACTGTTCCAGTATTAGTCAGGCCATGTTAATTAGTTTTAAACAAGGATTTTATAGGTAAATTCATATTTTTTGTAGTATTACAGTATTTCCAGGGACCAATGTAGGAAACTATGGACCCGTGAAATATAGTCTTACTGCTCAGTAACAGCAGCAAACGGCAGACAGACACAGCTAGTGACCAGCTGTTGAACACAGTGGAGCATTTAGCAGCTAAAGAGCAAGATTTCCCTCAGGAGTTGGCAGAGACAACAAACAGAGCTGAAAGAGAGTGAATCATGGATTTACATTTACCAGGTGACAGATTACTTATAAAAAGCATAACTGCTGGATGTGTTAAAAAAAAAAAACAAACAAACAACTGTTGCCTTTTGCAAAGAAATTCTCCATTCTAACTTAATGATTAAAAAGTCAATGCTGTGTTCACAGCTTGTTTTCACTACCCTCAGGTGGACAAAAATTGCAGATTAGCCATTTTTTTTTTTTTGGTTGGCTTGCCTTAGCTACACCTTGAAAGCCGACCTTTAATGACATTATTTGATGGTGTTATTTTTTTAACTTGTTATATTTTAAACGTATTGTCACTACATTGTTTTAGTCTTGTTTTAGTTTCCTCACTGACTATTTAACATACTTCCATATACTCTGCACTTTTTTTTACTTGCTTTTGATTTTTTTCAATCATGATTATTTGCATAATTCATACAATTAATCACAATTAACCACATGTTTTAATCACATTTTCAATTCCATTATTTTGCATTACAAAACAGGTTTGAAGTCCATATCGACGAGGTGAAACATTTCTCACCAGATTGTCTTGATTAAGAATCAATTGAAAAACTGCACGTCACTAGTATGAAGTGGGCATGTCCCTAAAGGGGAGACTAATAGGTACCCACAAAAACCCATTTTGATTCAGATATCTTGAGGTCGGAGATCAAGGAACCCCAGTGAAATGACCATGTCGTTTTTCCATCGCCAAAATTTAGCCGAACTTTGGAGCATTATTCTGCCATCTTACTGAGAAGCTGGCATGACATCACTGGATTCATCAGGTCATCTAGTTTCATATGACATCAGTATCATCGTATTAGCTTTTAAACTCAGCCTCAGAAAGACGGGAGTGTTGGCCGGCCATTAACACAATTGTTAAAAAATGAACACCTTAATTACAGACCTCAATTGCATCCTAATAGCGTGGTAATGCTGACAGCCCTGGTATGAATGTGTATGAGAAATTTAGTAGCAGGTGGCACCTTGTACGACAGCCTCATCTAGAAGTGTTCGTGTGTGTGTGTGTGTGTGTGTGTGTTTGTGTGTGAATGGGTGAATGTGACACATAGTGTGAAAGTGAGTGAGCGAACAACCAGAGATGTGCTAAACAAGTGCATATCCACTTGCCATCCTTTTCAGCTGATTATAGTTATGAAAATACACTTCAAACTAACAGGACCAACAGCATCTCATTGTATACCACAATGTAACCTGCCTCAGCTCTAACTGCTAATGGTAAAAGACTGGGAGATACAGATATTTATTTCATCAGTGCATTAATCACCTTGTGGACCAGTAGTCAGAAGTTTAGGTCGCTACAGGAGAAAGGGTGTATTAGCAAAATGCAATGAGTGACCGAGTAAGGAACCTCACACACATCAAAGGTACGTTTTTAAGTGTGTTGTATTGTATTAAATAAGAAATGAAGTTGTAGAAAAAATAAATGATATAAAAACAATTTTAGCTTTCAGCTCTTCAGACATGAAGTATCAACCACAGTCCTCAATAAATCAGTCTTTTTTTCCTTAAATAAATCACAGTCCCTGTGTAAATTCCAGTCTGGTTTTTTTTTTTTTTTGGGATGGCTCGCCACAACTACTGAGGTCCCGTTCTACCTTCACAGACACAGGAAGAATCCCCAGTAGAAGAAGATGTCTCGCAGATCAACACAGGAATCCATACAAGGGAACGGAAAGAAAAAGACCCGGCCTATAAAGGCCAAAAACAGGGTTACTGTGTTGTTCCCATAAACAAAATATACTTTTAAATTTAAATAAATACATATAAACACACAATTTTTATGCATATTCTTTGTAACACAGCTTCTTAATAATTACTTTAACCACTTTTTACTGTAAACTCAATGAACTGAATACATTTCTCAGTATTAACATGAAGCAAAACAGCTGAACATTTCTTTCCCTCTTTTATCTTTTTTTTTCTACTGCCACTCACTCAAAAAAAACCACAGAATGAGGGCAAATGTAAACAAAACACTGTAATATAAAACAATTTTTTTTTTTTAACCACCACATTCATGGAAATAATGCCTCATTGATCCATATTAACATTAGCAGAAGCAGCACATTTCACTCAATTTATCAGACTAACTTCAGTAAAAGTTACTCACCAGAGGCTCACAGTTCATGTACACACACACACACTCCAGGCACAGGGCACAATACACGGCTCTCATCAGTCCAGGATCCCGCTTTTTAAGAGACAGGGACATGGGAGTTCAGTAACGTGTAACCTCTACAATTTTAGCAATGGACGTGGCTAACGACTGGAGTTAGCGCCGAATGCTAATCAACACAACTCACGTTCTCCTCCGCTTCTGTTGTGAAACACACGGTCCGCTCATCTACCCATGGCAAAAGGGAAGGCTCCACTCTCTGCTCTGACAATAAAAGTGACTTAGACTTAAAATATCTGGCCCTCTCAGACAAAAATCGGCATAGTCCGCAGCAGGAAGTTAGCACACACCGCTACCTCGGAGACGATCCGTCTGGAAACGCCCAGGCACGTACGCCCTGGTGGCGTCTGATTGGTTACACTATCACACGAACTCCTCATGTCACCCGAATCTTTTACACTTCCAGAAAGGCACATTCACCACACTTAAAATGAAATAAAATACTCTTTTAAAAACAGATACATGAACTTGTGTGTATTGATCTTTTTAATCTATTTATTAACATATTTATGATTTTTAACCATAAATCCTATTTATTCATTTTATGCAAGACTGTAACTTATCTGTCACAGGAAAAAAATATGAATTTATTAATTTATTGGTTTAATTAATCAACTGGTGAACTGGACTGTTAATAAGGCCTGGTAACCTGGGTTACAACAATCAAGAACTATAACTAATTTGCACAATAACTGGCCATGTGATGTAAAAAATCACATGCAATCTCAGGCCTAGCGGAACTGAAGAGGTTAAGTGTACTCAACTTCCTTCAGATGCACACACACAATCACAGCTCACAAAATACACACTCTCGGTAAATACTATGTGTGAACCATCTGCCCCAAAATAGAATCTAATTTGATGCAATCTCTCGAGTGCCAATCAGTCTTAACAGCAAAGTGCCTGTACAGTGCCGACTGAGTTTTCTGTTAACATCAAACGCCCTCTCATTCCATACCACGAGTTTCCTACCACTTGCTGAGTTTCCAATCTTTGCACTCTACCGCTACGCTAAGTGAGTGCTCCCTCGCCAGGAAAAGAAGCCTGTAGGGGGTGGGGGTGTGTGTGTGTGTGTGCGTGCGCGTGTGCATTGAGGGTGCATTTGTTTGTGCTGCACACGAGGGAGCATGCTTGCTTTCTAAAAAGACCTCACAGTTTAATGGAATTGTGTGTGGTGAATGTGAGACAAGACCAAGAAATGAGCCATAAGCAACCCCACGGGTATCACTTTTCTTTTCACTGAGCTGTGTGTGGAGAGGAGACCAAATATGAACACCAAACACTGCTATTGTGAAATGGCAGTGAGGCAGGAGCCTGTTCATTTTCTATCCAAAGAAAAGAAATCTATAGCACATGTGCACAGTCGTTGTTGATGCTACATGATAACATAAAAGCATCAAATAGTGTTCAACCTCGTGTCTATACAGTGCCATATGTACCACATAATGTACTGGTAATAAGAAATCCATCCTGAATGCGGTTGTTATGGTTATTTCTGGGTCTGCTTGTTGCTGATAAGAGGTCACTTCATTAAATCACGAGGCAGAATAATAAAAAGAGTCTTGTTGACGTCATATAAGTTTTTGCCACTTTGCAGTGGACTTCGATGTTTACATTTATGCTCTAGGTATCCTTCTGCGTCTGCTGTTGGCGCTACAGGATACCGCTAACATGATGTCAACACCAGCCCGGGATACTCAACTTGCTTTGCTTGCACCATATATGTTTCTAGGATTTTGGGACATTACTAAGATCTCAGAACATCTCTTGGATTTTAAGATGTTTCTAGGATTTCAGGACCTTTCAAGGATTTTAGGACATTTCTCAGATTTTAGGACATTGCTATAATTTTAGGATATTAGGGGCATAGGACTTTGGTCAGTGTGGTGCAGCTATCCTCCACTGGCATTTTTTTGATAAACAAGCTTTATTTTGATGCTGTTTTATGCTAAATTATACTAACAGTACAAAAACAATGCCCAGTGTGAATCACGTAATTGTGAATTTAAAAACAGTAGGGGGGCCAACCAGCACTCTTAGGGGCCAGATTTGGCCCATGGGCCATGAGTTGAGTGTCACTGGTGTGAGAAAAAGAGGCACAGTGTAGAAAAAACAAAACAAAACATCAAATTCATTCAGGAAGCCAACAACGGACTCTCGCTTGAAAATCTAAGGTTTGTTGAATCCAATCCTCCCGCCCGCCCTATAGGCCCCCTCGTGCTCCTTATGTTATGTCATTACCGGCAGCGTTTAAACCTGACGCCGTCCAGCAGCGTATCATGTGGATGCGACTGGTTCTGCCCGGACACATTCCCAAACATTGGTGTTTCATGCTGTCATGGCAGGTGCTGTCCAGGTGTCCAACAACATTTAATGATATTACTACTACTTACTACTACATCACTTTGGCCGGCCGCATTCTCAGCTGAAGACATTCAGCTGTGTATCTTTCAGACTGCAAAAGTGGCCTTGGCATCGGGATCTTACGCTGAAAGCACTTCAAAAGCAGCAATATTTGACAATTTCAGAATAAGAAGCTGCTGGTTTGGGGTGTCTTAGAAAAAGATCTTTTTTTGGATAGCCTGAAATTTTGTGCCAATCAACACACAAGGAGAAAACCCACAGCAGAAGAGGAAGAGAGCCCAATTTCTCTTCTGACAGTAGCTTCAATAGACCGTAATGCAATGCAGCCACTAGACATTTTAGTAAGGGGCTCAGCTGCAATCACAGACTTGCCCCAGTGTTCAAGAACTCATTGGGGAGACATTTATAGTCCCATACGCCCACCTTTGATTGAAAGTAATAAGTTCATGCCCCCCCTTCTCTCCAGGTTGTTCAGCCTTTTTGGGTGAGAAAGGAAATCACAAACTGGAATAGACGTGTATCAGGCAGGTCGAGGGGAAGTGGGTGTACCGCAAAATTAAATTACAAATTTAAATAAAACACTTCATCACCAAATAAGTCCTGAACGTCAGTGAATATTTCCGAGTGATGATATCTGTCAGAGTCTATGAGGGCTGATTTCTCCTTTTACATGCAAATAACTGCAGGGACAATAGTAATTGCAGCTTTGCTAATGGATTAATCAACACCCCTTTTGGGTGGCATTATTGTGAGCAAAGTGATGACAGTCTTGTTGTGAAATTACACAGTCAAGTGGAAAATCCTCAGAAAGCTACGGGACTCTAAAAAAAGAAGAAGCTGCATTTTAATGTAAAATCTTATTTTTCAGATAATGAAAGTGTGTTTGGATATAAAGACATTCTCAGCATTATGCAAAATGTACTGAACACAAAGGGCGAAATCTCACTTGCAATGACATCTCAAAAGACAGCATTTTCAGTATGTAACACTTCTGCAGTTCTCATATAGCTGCATTGGAATTAAATGAAAACTTCACTTTGTGGAGAAAAAAAGCAGAAACGTTTTAAGTAAAGCACACCCTGCCGTCTGCAGCATTGTCAGAGACAAGAATGGATTCTCAGAAATAAACAGCAAATCTTGGAAGCCAATGTTCCAAATGCGACAAAAGAAAAGAGAACGGACACAGCACATAATGATACTTTAGATAACATCACAATGAAGCATGAAGTACGCAAAGAAACAACAGGTTGAGGTTTTATAACTGGCTTCAGAGCCCACACAAAATAATTAAATCAAAAAAATCTGTCAAAAATGCAAAATAACCTTCACTATTTAAAACCTCTTTCAACAGAAGTTATCTTGTGCTGCATTCAGCACAAGCTATTAATCCCTTTGAAACATGAGCAAATTGGTTTGATTTCTTAAAAAAAAAAAAAAAAAAAACAAGCTAAAAAGGTAGTGAGCAACTTGGAAAGAAATGTCCCACAAATTGAAAGAAATTAGTAAAAAGGTGATGAAGAAAATTACTCAAAGATTCTCTTTTTAAAAAGCAGGGAAAATTATTAGAAAATTACCAAAAACAAGGGAAAAATGTTGAGAAAAAAGTTCTAAATATAAATACATAAATGTACATACATATATATATATATATATATAAAGCATCAGTCTTAAGTGAGGTCAGTTAAATATGAGTTGTTGCACCGATGACTGATGCACCAATAATATTAAGTTGTTGTTGTGACATGTAAATAAGACAAATTTTAAATATCCTGCTCTCATCATTATTTTTTAGACATGATATTTATTTTTGGGGTAAATGAAGTGTTATATTAATCAAATAATCTTGAGAATAATTGATTAGTTAGTCATTAGTGAACCAATAAAAATCATTAGATTAATACAGAATAAAATTACTGATAGGTGCAGTCTCATCCCAGAAATGTGGACTTGCTGGTCTCAAGAAACATTTGCCAAAAGAGAGTGTGGCTGTGTAATGCTGGACAGTGATTAAGATTTAGTGTCTTAATTAATTTGTTGTTTTTCTAATTTGGAAAATCAAGCAAATTGGGAGTAAATGAGCATTTGCAGAAAAATAATGCCACTTGCTTCTCCTCACCTGAATAATCAGTCTATGGGTGATTTTTCCAAACCAATGCGGAGCCTAATAGACCATATTCTTTCAAATACTTGTTAAACGTTTAGGAAATCAGGCCACTTTAAAGTTATCTTAAAAAAAATGACAAGCCTCCAGAAACTCCACACTTGTGTTCTCTTTATTAATACGGAGATTCACATTTATTCACATCTCCCTGCTTCGTAAACACTGCACATATCTTGCAAAACCTGGATGATCACGCATGAATAACAAAGAGCAGTGTAGCAGCATGCAAACACACAAGATCGCCGGGATGGATATCACTAAATGGAGGTACAGATTCAGATTCAACAGGATCCGCACTCCTTGGGCTTATGAAACATTCTTCCTCTCAAAAGCATCTCGCTTTCTCGCACGCGCTTCCATTATGCATTTAATCATCTGTTGTATTAGAATGTTTGTGCACTAATGTCTACAAATACAATGCAATTCTGCTGTGGCGGATAAGAAAGTACTGATGCTGTTTACTTGCTTCGACAGAGGAAATTAAAGTATACAATCTAATAAAGAATCTACTCAAATGAAGAGAGTCTGCCACCCAGTGCATCTGTCTCATTCTACCACTGTGCTGTCGAGTAAAGACAAGGAGCACTGGCTTGGGAGCACAATTAATTACACCATGATATTTTTCCAGAGGGAAAAGCTGAAAATAAAGTTTGCTGTGTGAATGACAGCATCTCTAATTTGTTATGACCTATAGGCATAGAACATTTGGAAATTTCGGCTTCATGGCCACTGAATATTATAAGGAACCAATCTGACTGATCTATCAGACGGCTGATGGCTTTATATACTTTTATTTTGTATTATTCATGAGACAAATTTATAGCTGTGTAATGAGGATGAGCATAATGATGATGTTTGAAACTGCTTCTGACACTCCCCTCACATGCACACCAAGCATTTTAATTAATTACCATTGTATTAAAAATGGCACGGCGTATTTTGGGACAGCTGCTAATTGGCGAGTTTCTGGGCTCAAAGGTAAGCATTTAGTGTTAACTCACAGAGTGCGAGAAAGTAGCAAAATGAGAAGTTTGTGGCGCACCATTTAGAAGTAATGAAATCCATTAAAGTATTTCCACAAATTGGAGAGTTACCTAATAACAAGCCGCTACTCAGAATAGAGGTTATCTCCACACCATGATGACAAAATCTCCAGCCCCCAGCACCATTCCAATGACTCCATCTTTTTAGGTCTGTTTGTGCATTACAGACATCCACGAAACCCTAATTGGGGCCACCATGCAGTACCCCTTCTTGGATCGTATGTCATACTTGAGGTATTGCGGCTTGTTCCACGTGCGATTTATCAAGTATTGCAAATACTGTATATAAATTGTCACATGGTTTTTATAAGTCATCAGCATTTCTGTTCTCTCGCTCTCTTGTGCAGCTCTCCGCCTCTTACACACACAAACACACACAAAGCAGGGCTTTTGCAGGGCTTCAGACCATGACTATTTTTTCACATTTTGCTACCATGAAGCACTACTGCGATTTGCAAATACTATTAATATATGAACTGCAGAGCTGTTAGTTTGTTTCCAGCTCACAGTGAATAAATCATCACGTTTATCAGCACTGCAGTAACAGTCGAACTTAATGAGTGGTGGTGGCAGTAGTGTGAGCCGGTGAGGCGTGTGTTGGTATTTGAGAGCTCCGATTGTAACTATTTGGTCACATTTTGAGACCACGGAGCACCAGGGCGACTTGGAAATATTAATATGTGAACTGGAGAGCTGTTTGTTTGTTTCCAGCTCGCAGTGAATGAATCCTCACAGTTAAAGTTTCTGTTTAACTGTCTGTTAACGCTGATATCAAACTGTTGATTGAAAGCTTCAATCCACAGCAAAAACATCGACACTTACGGTCAGAGAAGAGCCCAGTCCTTCAAAAAAGAGCACCACGGGTCTGCCTTGATTTATTTAATTTCAACAAATACTTTTAAAAATTTTATTGTAAGAGTACTTTTTTAACTTATATTAATTATATTATATTATATATATATTATTATAACAGTGTGGATTTATTAGCTATCGTATTTCTATGTAAAATGTAATGTTCATGCAAAAACTGTATAGTAAAGCATTAAGGACTAAAACGCATGCATTTTACGTGTCACTTTATTAATATACAAATGCATGCGGCATGTTGATTTATCCATTCGAAGTGAAAGTTGGGTATCAGTTGTCTCCTGTGGAGCTCCATTTCACCAGAATGACACACAGCCACCATCATGACACCAATAAAGTTTTATTGGCTCTTATGTGAATATCAATGTACACTGATGCCAATACATGCCACTTAAGCTGACTGTGTCCAGCGTGCGAAAACCAGACATGTGGGAACATTTCACAAAAGTTACAGCCTTGGACAATTATTGAAAATGATCTACAGTTCTATTGTGTCTAACTGACTTACATATTCGTTTTGCAAACTTCTGCACTGGAAAGCTTCCATATGTTCACCGGATAATTAATCTTAGGATGTCATAAAGCAATTCATGTTATTTATGATTTTAAGGTGGGGGTTTCGTTGCATTGAATGCTTTTATTGCTGTAAGGGACTTTGGTAAGAAGTGTGTTATATGACTGAGGTGTTTGCTGATATCCTTACTGTTGATGTCATTATTAAAAGAAATCATTCTGACAACATGTATGGATTCAACCTAGTCAGATGTGCAGCATTAACTCCCTTAAGTTAAGCTCCTCAAATAATAAAACAACCACATAAGCCCATCATACATCTGCTTTCCATCACTCTAGTATAGTCCTCGATATGTTGGCTGTTTCGCGTGACCTTTTCCACCAAACATTATGCAGGTAGTCTATTTATAAAGACATCTCACATTAAAGTCAGAACAATAATGGATTTTTTTGCAGCAGATATCAGTAAAAATAATAATGAGGAATTACAACAGATAATGATATATCATCCAATATGTATAACATTAATAAAAATTAGGCTACTTTAAAAAGGGTCCCTCTAGAGGACAATTATATAATAGTAATGAAAACACTGTTCCTAAAAGACAAAAATTTTAACCAGCCACCGTCAGCTTAACGACAAGTTACAGCCGATATAATCTGTACGTAGTTTGAGCTGGGAGATGTGTTCGCTATGTTCCATAAGCTCTAGATTTCTTACACAAATAAAGAAACAAAATAAACTCATAAAATGTCAATACGAAAAACATTCTGACACCTATTATAAAATTGTGCCTTCTGCAATCAAGCTTAAATGCCTTGTTCATTCTTTGTAAAAGGCATCTCATTTGACAGAAATGACACCCAGAGTCAACAAACTGATTAAAACTCAGTAAAAACGTCTTGGTTGGACTTCCCATTGTTCTACCAATCACCAGCTCTGGTTTGGTCAAAATAAACCCTTAATTCAATGAGTTAGATGTGAAAATCTGCTGACTTTACACCCTGCCTTTCCCAACAGTGTCTCTGCCTTTACTGGCCTCTTTGTGTAACTGGGTTAACAAAAATGTGAAAAATGTGTCTGTCGCTGAGAAGTCAAATGTATAGCATAAACCCATCGTCATACATCATTCGAGCGCCATGCCACCTACCACTGAACGGCAGCTCTCACTCATTTTTTGGAGGCAAACCATAAAATCTGCAGAATAAAATGATAAAAATTGCCAAAAAAAACAAAGACGGACAGAGCAAATCACCAATATATGTATCCAGTGCCTAACCCTTGTGTCTATCTGGTATTGCTGTTCAGAGGTTTGTTGTAGGCCGACATTTTTGCAGATGCCATATATCTGTAATCAGCTAAAATTGTTGATAATTTAAACCATACGGATAACTGCTGGGTCATGTTAGTTAAATCAGTGGTTCCAAACTGGTCCAATTTTCTTCTTAGTCATTAGTTCAAAGTCCACACTTTAGATGAATTACCATGTTTTCAATTTTACTTTACAAAATGTAAACATGTTGGCTCTGAACACAAAGAAATTCAAAAATACTGCAAGAATAAACAGAAACGGCACTTCAAAACAAAAGCTCTTTGCTGAGAATCCACTGTACTTTTAAATAAAGTGTGTTAAAAAAAAAAAATTTGACACATTGACAAGTCACTTGTGATCCACTCAGAATGTGATGCACTTTTGGACCGCGACCCACCAGTTGGGAACCACTGAATTAACCTGAAAATATTTGTAGAATTACTAATTATGCATAACCTTTTGTTAATGCAAATTCAGACACAAAATCAGTGAAACAAATGAGTTCTGCTCTGCTACAACTCAAGTCTCTGAAATCAAAAATGTACTCTTTTGGCACACAGAGAACACTTAACTGAGGAAAGTCAAGAGGCCTTCAAAGTCATCAAGTGAGATTGAGGAAAATTGGAAGTTAATGAATCACAGCCACAGCAAATTAATGGCCTGTGAGTGAGATGGTGGTTTCCTTTATAATGATGACTGCTATGCTAATTTCACATATTGTGAATATTATTGAACAATTTGTTCATTTTAAAAATAAATGTGGTAACTTGTACTTGAGAAAGACCACTCAACAACCTCCTGTCCTCAGAAGCAGCTTTATCGAGCACTGGCAACCTCAATGTTGTAATAAACAAAGGCTTCACTGCTATGTTGCACTTTGGAGCTGGAGCATGGCTATTCTGTCATCCTCATAAGTAGTAACTAAATTTTACATGTTTCTAATGCTCACATTAACCATCAACAAAAACGCCAGAAAAGTACAGCGAAGGCCACAAGAGAAATAGCAGTGGAGAGACGAGATGCCTCCATTGACCAACATGTTACTCACATTATGAAGTCGCCGGAGAAACAATCTCCATGAGTCTAAAATTATTCTGAATTATCAGAGTTAGGCCTATAAAGAAATCTGGAGCAGAACTGTGTGAGAAAATTGTTTTTCTGTTTTTCAAATTATAATACAATAATTTATGAACATCACACTGGCATCACAGATGAGGTAATTACCAACATAATTTTCCCACTTGGACCAATAACCACAAAATGGAACTTTGTATGTGTGTGGGCGGGCGAAATAGAGAGAAAGAGCGACGGGCTATCAGTGCTTGTTGCATCAAGCGAAAGGTTTTAACAGCATTTTGGCTCACTGTTAATTGATGAATGACTTTTTGACTCACTACGCTAAACGTAGGTATCCACTTAACTTATTTTAGTTATCGCATTAAAGTAGCACTCTCGCTGAAATGTTTTATATATCCACCCCCTGTGGGTTCAAAGGGTGATTTTGGTAGCAGCTCTGGTTTCCTTTGTCTGTTGCAATGGTATTTTTGTTTTTTGACAAGATGCACGAGTGGTTTGAATAACTTTGTGATATTTTTTCCTGCACTGATATGGAAGGGCAAATATATATGGATGAAATTGTTATCACAATTCATAAAACTGTATCACTTTTTTCACACTTATTTGCACTTTTTCTTCTTTTTTATTGCTCTTTTTAATCTTTTTGGCTTTTTTGTTTGTTTGTTTGTTGTCTGTACATATCTTTATTATTATTGATATTGTTATTGTTATTTTATTTCATTCTATTTTATTCAATGTTGAGTGCCTTCCTTTGTATTTAAATTTTCATTATTTTGCCTTTTTAACAAATATTTTATTCAGCTGGTGCACTCTTATTTGCTGCTGTAACAAAACAATTTCCCTCACAGGATTAATACAGTATTTCTGTTGTATTCTATTAACCTGATTTCTGGCAAATTTCTGGCAAACCTGATTTCTGGCTAAAAGCAGAAGCACCATTTTGTTATATCTTCACCTTTTAAGCTTCTTCTTTTATAACATTTTTATGTAGATGCTGGGTCTAAAATAAAAGTATTGTATATCTCCGTGTAAGATATCTGATGTTTTATTTCCACCTCTAAATAAGGCTTTGAGCCAGTTGTATGACGGCTTGTCGAATCTTGGAGTTAGCAATAAAGAGTCTTTGTAGTTGCTATTCTTGTGGAAAGGAACGTTAAAATGGCTGAGCTTGATGTTAAAAGCCCAATTTCACTCCAATACCAATCCCAAGAGCTCAATGACAAATAAAAAGAAGCGAGACTAAGGTGGACATAAATTCAGCTTTTGCTTGTTGGAGTCAGCTGACAGTTTTGAGGGCTAAAAAACCACACCGAAGTGCGAGGCGGCCACTCTTGAGTGCTAAGGTAAAGCTAAGGTATATTTGATATATAGCGAATGTCTGAGTCTGTCTGAGTTTCACTCTACTCGACCATGAGATGTGCAGATTGTGGAGCGAACTGGCAACCCAATGTGCTTCAAGTAGCAGCGGTGTTGTGAGTTGAATGCAGTGGATTGGTGAAGGAGAGTGAAAAATCCAGTGTCTAATGTTAACATAAGAAACTGCACACATAAACAGACATGAAGCAACACTGGAGTCATGGTTCAAACCACCAAAAGAATAAACGTCCAACATTAGCTCTTATTTTGTTCCTATTTTGGTCTCCATTGATTTCCTCGACACATATATGTCTCTCTAGCTGCTCAATCCTTCACTATGTTCTCTGGCTAGTCTCTAACTTTGTCTGGCGTTTGGTGCAGGGCAGATAGTGTGGAGTGGTTTTAATCAAAGCTTTTACACTGAAAACAGCTTCCCACTGCAGGGAACGACACTGAGAGGTATGAGTGAATCAAAACTGTGAGGCCGTGGGCCAGCAAACCAAAACAAGGATCTGAAGCACGTAGGACTGAGGGGAACTGAAGAGCCGATAACTATTTGACTGTTTGCCACTAGAAACAACACCTTTCACATACGCCTAGTCATTTAAAGAGTTGAGCCAAACACAAAGTAAAAAGTATTTATTTGTGCAAAACAAAAACTTTGAACAACTGATTTCAGGCCTATAGGTTTTTTACTTAGAATTTGTACATAATTCATTTAAAGAACATAATTTTATGCCCACTTTAGAAGCCTGCAGGAGGTAATGGTTACTAAAGAGATTATCTGGATCTGTGTCTAAAAATGAAACTCAGTCAGAGCAAAGCAAATTCATTTTTCATCAAAATTAAATGAACACAGCGATTCAAAACATTAGGCTAATCGTCTCATTATTGCAATTTACTCTCTACTCTCTTCTTATTGTACTTACACAGTGCATAGGCATTATTTAAGGATGAGCAGTTACCACAATCAAGCTTAAAGCACTGAAGCATCTCTATATTCATATACTTGACCCACGGGTCGTGCAATTTGTAATTCCGATCATACAGTATATTAAAACAGAAAAACGTTTGGGTGCATATTTTCCAAAAACACATCACAATAACTGACACCGGCGCTGTACGAATGACAAAGAGCTTCATTGGTCAGACAAACTTAACTTTTTTATATCATTACAAACATATAGATGTAAACTGAGAGTTTTCTTTTTAACTCTGAGTCAATTTATGAGATTTTGATTAAAGTTTATTCCCATCTTTCACACCCAAATTACACTTCTCTCAGACCACAGTGATTTCTTTGAATCTGTTTTTAGCACAGTAAATCTATTTCTCTTGGTGAATGTTCTGGCCTTGAGGTGCTCATGCGTAAAATTATCACTGCTGAACCCGCTCTTTGTGGTTATCTTCCAACCCGCCCAAATTCCCTTAGATATTATTCACACTAAATTCCTCAAAGAGGTTATAGGGGCTGTGGGCTCTCGGTTGCTCTCTATTGTGAATGTCTTCCTCTCCACTGATGGCATTCCTGATTATTTGAGGAAGACAAGGGTTCAGACTCTCATGCAGCAAAAGCAGCATCCCCCGATCCAAGATCTTGTGATCAGTATACAGCATTTTCAAAGCTGCATGTATTATCTTAAAAGCTTTGGACAAAGGCAATGGCAAATGTATTTATATAACACATTTCATTGCACGAAAAAGTCAAAGTGCTTTACTTTGGAAGACAAAAAGCTCGGACAGAAAATGGAAAAAGGGCTTTTGGGTACTCTGCACCCTCAGCCTGGAATTTGTTGCAGAATCACTTGAAACGTCCTTTTGTAATATATGTTGGTTTTTCCAAAGCAGGACGTGTTGATAAATACTTAAATGAGCTATATGTAAAATCTGGGCATAATTTTAGTCATAATTATATTGTGACAATATTGCACAGCCAATGACATAGAAACTGTTGAGCTGCGTAATTCTCAAACACTGTACTGTTAACCAGATTGTTGAACTTTTAAGGTTTTACTTGTCTTAAAAAAGGCGATTGCTAACAAGTGGCTAAATGGGACTACAGTGTTTGTTGGGAACATTAGTCGTCATCACACCAGACACAGAAACACATTAAATAATCCAGCTTTACAGCTTTACAGTAACAGTTACACTCAAACTTGTAGATTTAACTGTTTAACACGTTTTTACAGTGTTTGTAGTTGTGAAGTGTAAGTCGTGCAACCACGATGTAGTTCCTGTAAAGCCTTACAACAGCTTTTTACTTCTGGCGATTTCATTTAAGTTTCGAAACACATAAAAATGGTCTTTATCTGTGAAGATTATAATGCTGAACAAAACATGTAAGTCTCATAAATGTGTTAATCAGAGAGCTTATTTTTGGCGATAATCGAAAATCCCATTCAAAAATCCCTTAAGGTTTTTGACGAGGGAACCATGCAATGCTAACTTCCTGGTTGGCCGACAAAAATACGTCATCCCTTCACCACTCTATAGGACCCACGTGACTCGAAAATGATTAATTTTCAGGTTTTGAAAAAAAGCGGAACTGGGTCCTCAATAGAAACAGGCTTCAATCCCCACCACTCTCTCACCGAGCGAGACGAGTGACAAGGATAACTAAGTTTATAAAAAATGAAAGGCAGTGATGATACAGATTTGTCATATACCAAACGTATATAAAGCAGACCTGCTGATGCGCATTCAACCCACGCCGGACAGTTCATATGAGTCAGCCATCCCATCACTCTGTTTGCTGTGAGTAGAAAACTCAGTCTGCAGTGTAGCTCCTACACTTCACTGATACACCGGAGATTTATACACTAACGTTCATAAGAAACTAGCATGTAACACTCTGTGCATAGAGCACCGAGTTGCTTTTGAATGTGAACGCTGTTGTGATGGATTTCAACTCAGCAGGCAGCTTGTTCCAGAGAGCAGGACCACGGACACTGAAGGCACCGACAGGATCTAATTCTGGGTACAGAGAGAGGACCTTTGCCTGATTACCTGAGAGGCCTGATTGGGTTATAATCAGCGAGCCAGCCAGACATGTACCGAGGAGCCAAACCATTTAGTGCTTTAAAGACTATTAGCAGGGTTTTGAAGGTGATTTTGTATTGTAGCTGGAGAATGTATTACAAAGCAATGTCGAGAGGTGATGGAATGAAATAACTATTGAAGAGTGGCTCTTCACTTCATTTTCCCTGTCAAGAAGATAAAACGTCTGAGTCTCCAATGTAAAATCGGGTTTTCTTTTCTATTTCAGCGTGTGTGATGTCTCCAGATTTCCTTTTCAAAGTGCAAATCACCTTCAGACCATTAAACAGTAGCTTTTATCTCCTCGGGCTAAATTTAAAACCGCTTGTATGATATTTACGGGCTTTAAACACAACAAATGCAGCTCTTCCCTCCACGTGATGACTCACCACATAATATCTAGGATGGAAGAAGAGAAGATTGGTCTTAATAAATGTTTAACCCTTTATAACCCAACCTGGTTTGTTTTCTTTCAGAAACACGGTGAAAGGCGATGACCAATTTAACAAGCTTGACCCAAAAATTAGCAAGAAATTAGTAAAAAGGTACTGGAAATTACCTGAGAAGAAATCCAAAAAAGTAAGAAATATGAAAATGACCCCAAAAAATTCTGAAATGCTACACATGCATGTAAAGCACTTTGAGCTGCATTTTATATATGAAAGGTGCTATACAAATAAAGATTATTATTGTTATTAATATTATTACTGTTTTGAATTGCGGCGATAAGTAAATTCGGCAAACTTGTTTACTTCTATTGTCATTTTCAGCTACATTATGACTCACTACATAATATCAAGGATGGAAGAAGAGAAGGTTGGTCTTGATAAATGTTTAACCCTTCATGGACTAACAAAATTGGTTTAATTTCTTTCAAAAACATGGGGAGAAGGTGACGACCAACTTAACAAGCGTCAAGTTTTTCCTTAGATAATGTGAGGGTCTAAGGGCAGAGGGATGCCATATGTCCTAACGCCCTTTGTTTTGAGATAATGGGCTTTATAAATAAAACTGAATTGAAATTGAATTGAATCTCTGTTGGTAAGGGCTGACTTACAGCAAGGTTAAGCAGTGAAAAAAATTCTAAACCATACATAAACTTATACTGATAGAGATTTTTTTTTGGTTGACCTTTTCTTATTTGATTTAAAACTTATCAATTAAGGCAGAATTTGTCCAGTGCTGTTTAATTACAGGTACGTGACGCAGCGATTTTGTACCCAGAAGTCACTGTAAATAAAAATAAATAAATAAATAAATTCTGTCAAAGAATCATATTTGAATTTTTATCCTTCATTTTATAGTCTGTTAGTATAGCTGATGTGGCCTAGATTAATGTCCTTCACTGGACAATTAAGTCCAGCCATCCATCTATCCTCTTCTCTGTGAAAAGGCTCCAGCCTCTCATCTCTGCATTTCTGTGCTCTGAATCTGCATGTGCACTATAGTCGGCTAATAACGATGAACCTACTCAGCCCTATAGAGTCTGCCTCTATAATAGAATCTCAACAACACCGCTCCCCCTCCACTTTTCTATAGCTCAGAACAAAGATTGCATAGTCAAGGATGACTTTGTGGAAACTCGCTCATCATCGACTTGCTCATCCTCTCTAACCTTCACTGGGTTGATTGGATCCCCAGCGCCTCCGCTTCATGTGGCTCAACTCTGAGCACTAACGTGGTCCACCTAATATTGAGCTTCAAAAGGCTCCATATTCACTCTAGCATATCTATGCCTCACAAAGTCAGGTGAGGAAAATTAGTCTTTAACTTACAGGATCCCCTTCAATACTTTGTTCCTCAGAGAAATCTCTCCGCTGATATCATTTAAAGGTTTAAACTCATGTTCAATTAAATTTAAGGATCCAGACGGCTCTTTCTGAATACCAAGTGGCTGCTAAACCTCGGTGACAGTCATCTGCTGCAGACTCACCTACTTAATTGCACTAGCCTCACTCAGTACATTTACATGATGTTAGAAAAAAGCTAACTATTGTGTTAGTCCGAATACAAATTGACTTTTAAACGGACATGTTAGTCTGACTAAAATCATACTAAATCAAATTTCTCAAAGTCAGATTAATACACCAGGACCATGTGACTCGAAGTTGATTTCCTCCATTATGTTAACACCTTAGTCTGACTTCCACTGGACTAGGTGTTGTGCGCATGCTTCTTGTCACTGCAACGGCCTCCCTTGGTGGTTAGGGATAGGAAATGTTGGTTTTTTTATGAGAGGAAAAGGGGTGCTGCAAAAAAGATAAAAACAAATATTTAATTTATTTTAAATGAAAAAGTCGACCCCTGAGAAATAAAGTACACTCCCACAACACCGGCACGGAAGCTAAGCGATGTCCTGCTGTGGATGGGGCTGCAGCAAAACATGTTTTAGCCACATAAAAAAAGGAAAATCGATATATAACACTGCGGTAGACGAGCAACTCCACCGTTCCGTGGAGTTTTGAGTAGGCCCAGTTCTCCTAAAGCTGCCAACAGACTGCCAACATTCCCAGTTAGAGAAAGATCGAAAATAAGGCAAAGTGCCTGTGGCCCCAGACCCCCAAATCACTACATCTGCCCCTGGTAATTATAATGAGAGGGGAAAAGATTAACTGAATTAAACAACAAAAAAAATAAGATTAAGTCAGTTAGAGGTTATGAATATTGGTTTCGATTAATTTTCAATTAACTGCCCAGCCCTAGCTGGAGTCATTTAACATATAGCTGATCAAAATCTGATTCTTTCTTCATTGAACTTCACTCAGCCTGTTAGTGTTGCAGCACTGCCCTCTTTAATGACCGCCGCGCTCTGCACTGCATGCATTTAGCTCCATATGGGAGTGAAAATTAGTTTTAGAGTTTGTGTGTCGTGAAAAAGTGGGCCTTTTTATATGAAAGGGTAGGACCTTATATGTGAAAAGAACAAAATGAACAAGTCACATAGAGCACTTAAGGCAATGGACATGGTATGAATTCCTCTCAGTGTTCATTATATAACTCCTGCAGTGTTTATCAATGTGTTATCGTGATCCTGTAAAATAACCTCATATTCCCTGGCATTATCTACCCATACAGAAAGAAATTATTCCACATAATAATGACCCAAGCTGGATGACTGCCCATATAAAAACTATTACATATCCAACAGCATGTATTAATAGCTGGCAAGATACACCATAGACTAAATGAATTCTTCGGCTTTCTCCCAGTGTGAACCCTTTCTTAGTCGCCTCATATAACACTTTAAAAAGGAAACGAAGAAACATATAAATGTAGCAATAATCAGAATGTTAATGGATACTTTTTACATTCCTTTTGCTCCCATTCATACCCACACAAATATCAGTCTGGATTCCAACATGCTGTTTTGATTGTGATAAAGATTGTGTTGCTGAAGGAAAAAGATCTTAACTATGACATGACAATATGTGCCAAAGTCAAGGGCTTCACAAACTTTTGAGGATATATGCAGCTTAAAATATTGTCATTAGCAAGAGACCATCTTTCCACCGGAAAAATTACAGTGGCCAAGTTTTACTGACCAAATTGCTACATGATAACATGATAAAACATAAAAGTGATGTAATAAGAAATATTATACAAGTAGTTCTGACCATCAACCTGATTAATCAACAAGTTATTTGAAATGTGCTCAAATCAACACGGCAGCACAGCTTCCTCATCACTAAAAAAATATTACTCCACCATTTCTGAACCACTGCACTTGCAGAAATTCTACAATCATGGTAATGTTTATCAGACATGGACAAGGAGAGCTTCAGAGCATGTTAATGATTTTAAGTTGCACGATGTCAGAAAAAAACAGCTCCATGTGACGCTGCTGAAATACAGCTGATATCATGAAAATTAACAGCCAACTCACTTATGATGTAAACTCTGAAAGTCACTATGCCAGATAAGCAACTTTGGAGTCATGAAAGCTTGCTGTGACGTGGCTGACAGACATGTCAACACGTTGGTCCATAAACAATCATTGATGGTCATCTCTTAACATGTGCGTGATGTCAACGGATTATTATTGTCCCGTCCTTCATTATTATTATTATTATTTCAGTCAATGTGTATGTTCATGCCCCAGCTGAAATGGGGCATAAACATCTAAAGACCTATTTTTTCCACATGACCCACAGGGTTTTCAGCAAAAACAGACGGTAAAAATGGTCTTTTGATAATTATATTGACTCTGTACAACCTTTTACTACAGTTTCAATGTCCTCATCTGTCACAGTCTCAAACTTTCCTGTTTCTGTTTCAAAATAAAAGCCCTCTGATAACATTTATGTCGACAAAATCCCTTCAGTTGTTGACACAAGGAATTTACCTTCAAACACTTTTCCATTACTTTTTTTTTGACATGCAGTAGCTTGAACAGCTTCATAAATGAGTAGCTGCTTTTAATTGTGGAAATATAGTGGTTATAACAGCATGCAGCTCTGCAGCAACAAATGCTGCCAATGTGAACACACACTGCTTCTGCATGCAGTGTGGGATGGGCATAACCTCCACGCAAATCATCCTCAGATACAGCCTCTCCAGTATGAAGTTAATAGAAAATGAGGGTCCATATTTTTGACGGTATTTTAAATCGCACCATAGGGATTTCTAAATACTCTAGTAAACCCTAATACCATGATATCATCCATGCCTAGACCTGACTGCATCGCTGTCGTGCCACAAGTGATGTTAAAACACACCTTCAAGTGTAACATTGCCTAACAGAAAAACCTCAAACCCTTCTCCAACAGAAAACGTAACGTAAAATAAAACGCAAATAAATAGAGATAAGAAGCCAACACCAATAAACTGGACTATAGAAACCATATGACAATAGAATGCAGCACATGTACGTTTGTTATGACAAAAATAAATTGCAAAAAAATGGCTGGTAAGAGAGGTTAAATAGAGTTGAAAACCCCTGGTGCAGAAAATGAAATCAGAGGGTATGTGATATGACTGTGTGTTTGCAAGTGTGTATTTGTAAGTATAGGTGGCTGAGTGTGTTTCTTATAATTTAATCTCCTATCAAATTCATTTGCATTTTGTGTTTATCTAGGAGTCTTTCATTAGTTTCCACATTTTTTTCATGGTGATGTGCTTTTATAAGCCCTGTAGGATTTCACACACACTTGATGGAAACCAGGCGCTGCAGAAAAACTCCCTTCCTTTGTATTTGCAGTTTGCACCACGGTCACGACACACAGGTGAATGAAACAACAACAGATGAGTGTGAATGAGCTTTATAAAAGACATTATCATGAAGGTGGGCGTCTGGAGAGGAGCTAAGACACTGGAGCTGTTTGGTTTTTCAAGGCGGCTGTCTCAGAAGGTGTTCAATCAAAAGGACCAGAACAAAACAAGACACCTCATCAAAACATTTGCTTAGTGGGAGGTAGCCATGGGTACATGAATGGGGGAAATGCCGAAATGGCTCGAGACACAACAAGTAATTGCAAGTCCACAACAAAAACCCACATTTTTGTATTCCCTCTGGTCGATGCACAACACACGGCAGCCTCAACCAGAAAATGCAAACTTTACTAGGAGGGAATCTGACTACATGATTATGTGGCGATTTATAAAATTTAGAGGGATCTGTTATCTTGATAACTGCTCATTTATCCTTTCAGTGTTGTGCACATTTATCAAAATATTACAGAACAAATGACCCCCATAGGGTTTTTATCATTTTAAAAATTACGATTACAGTACCAATATCAGTACCCTTAAAGGGATAGTTCACCCAAAAATGAAAATTTAGTCATTATCTACTCACACCCATGCCGACGTAAAGTCGGGTGAAGTTTTATAGTCTACAAAACACTGCCGGAGGTTCATGGGGAAAACAACTGAAACAATTGGAGACCAGGATTCAAATGTTTAAAAAACTATATAGTAAAACCACAAAATGTCTCCATACTGCTCGTCCGGTGCAATCCAAGGGTCCTGAAGCCCCAGCATGCCGAGCTGTTTTGAAAAATGTTACTGGCGCCTCAAAATCTGCACTTTTGAAAAAAGTTTTACGGTTGGAAAATAGAAAAAAACACAGAAAATGACGTTTTAAATACGACAAAAGTACTCGTTGCTTGCTGCTAACTCCAGAAGTCTCTGTCTCTGTGTGGCGGAGGCTTCCAGGTTGCATTAAACACTGGCGTGCAGATACCGTGAGCTCTCGTTGGTTTCATGTCAGCATGTATGCGTGAAGCAGCTCCCACACTAGGAGCTATAGGCTACACCAAGACTAAAAACATGACGCCAGTGACGTTTTTCAAAACAACTTGGCACGTCGGATTACTTCAGACGAGCACTGTAGAGACATTTTGGGTTTTATGATGTATTTTTTTAATGTTTGAAGTCTGGTCAACATTTGCTTCAATTGTTTGGGAGATGGGTGCAACACCAGTGTTTTGGGGACTATAAAACTTAATCTGGCTTTCCACCTGCATGATGGTGAGATAATAATGACTGAATTTTCATTTTTGGGTGAACTATCCCTTCAAAATACCTATACCAGTAGAGTGCTTTATGTGATACCTTTATTCCTTCTTTATTTGAATACACTTTACCAAAAAGTGTTTTGATTGTAACTGCTGTCAATCACATGTTGCAATAAATGGAAGTACTCTTGTGGTAACAGACTGAGTAAAAATGACAAAGAAATTCTGTTTTTCCAGATCTGAGCACAAAAAAGGGTTGAATGGAGGTATCCTTTGACCGGCGAAGTACATATTATAGAATTTATTTTCACAAATATCATGTTGGGGGTTATTCTCACTAGCACAGCGGCAAAAAAAATCTTCTTGGTCAAGTGGTCTCATCAGCATTCATGGTTTGTGAGCTTGTTGGCATTGCTATTGTTGAAAACCTATTAATAATGGCTGAAATCAGGATTGGTTTAATTATGATCATAATAATAATACAATAAACCAACGTTAAATGTAGGGCTGGGCGATATGGCTTTTAAATAATGTTGTGATGTTTTAAGGCTATATCGTGATACAGAATATATATCACCATATTTTTAGATGTCCTTTAAACTAATGTTAACTGCTAATTTAAAAAAGGAATAAACTGAAGTTACAGTTAAGTTAAATAAAGTACAATACAGTTAAATTAACTACTGTCAAATAATACAGTTGAATACACTACTGTTAAAATAACATTTAATAAAATATAGTTATAAGGAAATTAAATAAAGGACTTTTATAGTAGTGCTCCAAAATGTGTGTGTCTGTGAGAGGCAGAGGAGGAAATGAAAAATGTCAATGCAATGGGTGAATTGAAAACTACAACAGAGCAGTACAAGACGTAAGTGCAGTGTCAGGAGCAAGGTACAGTGTAACTCATTAAATTAAAAAAAATAAAAAGAGAAACAAAAAATGATGAGAAATTATAGGAAAGCCTTTAATTGGAGATTACTCTTCAAAAGTGAATAAAAAGAAGATACTGATGTAGTGAGAGGGATTTCTTTAGGCAGCTCATTACACAGCCGAGGAGCTAAAACAGCAAACGCGTTCCCTTCAGTCTGTAATCGTGAGGTGGGACCAGGTATTAATTGATCTGCTGATTATTTTAAGATAGGAGAATCCTTATTTGTCTTGCAGTGGCAACATTTTCTTGATTAATCCGCTATTAGTATATAATGTGCAAAAACAGAATTAAACCAAAATTTACACTAAACGTACCTTCATACATGGCGACTTGGGGATAAATATTCTATAACTATGACAGCCTTAAAGAACACCTCAATTTTGAGGTAGATTTAATGATTTTGTGTTAGAAATTTAACTAGAACAGCAGCTTTCTTTGTTAGTTTTTGTCTACAGCGTTGTCAGTGTGGACATTTTTCCACAGTCTTTAAAATATTCATATGGAAAAGGTCACCGTTTTTCTAAAAATGCACACATTCTCCCACCAGGTTTCTTTATGAAATCAAATCTTTTACATTGAAAGGAAAATCATGTATATCAACTCATTTTTGTGCACACATATTGTTTGAGGCCCCTGGCCATTAAAAAAACCCTGATATGTATCTATTCCCTTTGGGATGCACTCAAACACAGAAAGGCTGCATCGTCTGTTTTAACCCTTGACTCCCTTGTGAAGTCGCTGCCATAATTCGCACCAGCTGTTATCCAACATGGGCTTAAACAAGGGTTGTTTTGTGTTGTTTTTTTTTATATGGTGCAAACAAAAATGTAAAGACGGCTTTGAACTAATAAATACATTTCTTACTTTTGGCTTTAACTCCTATTTACATATTTCAAACATACAAATTCATGTCAGTCTTGTTAGTCTGACTCACAAAATGTAGACTGCAAGTGGAGGACTACTACTGACAGAATTTTCCCCTTCCGCTGTCTCCGGACACTATTTTGTCAAGCACAATTGCTGCATACTGGCCTTTGTGGCACCCAAGACAACTGACCTATTGCTAAGGCCCGCCCTCAAACGCCATGAGCCAATCACAATTTTGTGCAGATACACAATGCACTCGGACATCCTGCTCGTAGATCTCTCTATAAAAAAGCATCAGAAATATTGATTTTCCTGCTGTTTTATTTAAGTTTATGCAGTTAAAACTTAAGGATGTGCATGGGGTAACATTCGGAGACACCGGCAGAGACACCATCTGAGACACCAGTGGAGAATGAGAGCGGAGCGGACATTCGGAGACACTGGCAGAGAAACTGCCGGAGGATGAGAGCGGAGACACCAGCAGCGACACACAGCCCGAGGGTTGACAGGAATCATAAATAAGATTTCTTTTTCCATGTTTTATTGGTTTATTGGACATTATTTTGATAAAAATTGTTCATCTTCCTAGGATTTATGAAATTTTCTACTGTTACTTTCTACTGTAAATAACAGTATAAACTACAATATGGTCTCTAACTTTTACTCAAGAGCAAAAAACAACCTTTAACCCTTTGAAACATGAGCAAATGGGCTTTGACTTATTTTAAAACTATGAATGGCAATAAGAAACTAAATGAGAAATGGCCCAAAAAATAGCAACTAAATAGAAAAAAGTTACAAGAAGATCAGCTGAAAATAAGAAAGAAAAAGAAAACACAAAAAGAGACAAGAAAATGACCTTAAAAAAGTGTGAAAAATAAAAAAATAAAATAAAATTTTAAAAAATCTGTAACATAATTTTAAATTTATACTTATAAGAATTATAAATATAGTTTTCTGGACATGTTTTTTTTCTTTTTTTTAATATAATATCTAATAATGTCCCCACACCTTATTTCAAGTTTTATCTTTTTTTTGTGTTTTGTTTTTTTTTTCAGGTTCTTTCAGGTGCTTCTGAATACAGCAAAAGAAAACTGATGTCATTCCAGGTTCTTAGGGGTTAAACCTGATAATTATCCATATTGACTGATACGAGAAATTTTAATTTTTATAGCATTTTTAGCAATATCTTAGCCCTATATAGGTCAGGCTATGCAAGACTGCACAAAAATACCAATACAATAGATAATAGTTGTAAACAATATGTGGGTTTATCACTAATCAACTATTTAGTGGCTTAATTCCCATCAATTATCTAATCCCTTTGATAAAAATGCTGAATACCAGAGCCAGCGTTAACTGACGAAGCAATACTGCATCCATCACTTCCTCCATGATAATCCGCTCCCCACATGTTAGAGTGGATTTAAACTCAAATAACATTCACTGCTGTTCTCTCTGTCCCTAGTCTGTGCATCACCATTAGGGTAATGGTGTTCAGCTCATATGCACGCTAAAAAATGGATTTAGGATCCATTAGCTTATTAGGCGCAAAATGACATTATCTCCCCTCAATGTGAACCCCGTAGCAGCCACTCGAAGATAAATTATGCCGTAGTAACACCCCCTGATCTGTCAATCAATCCTCTTATCAGTTTGTCTCCCCCAGGGATTGCAATCACCCATTCACAGCATGCTTTAAACGAATGTAAGTGCACTGGCTGATCCATGCAGCATGTTTGTAGAAGGATTAATCTAACTGAGAAAGATATTCTCAAGTATTGGAAATGCTTGAATAGAGATAAAAGCCTTGTCGAGGGTGCATGGACTAGACTACATTTTTGTCAAGTGCTTACAGAGTTCAGTTTAACCAGTTATCAGACATTGAACTTATAAAGCATCATTATTCTTGAGTGCAAATACTAGGGCTTCAGCTAATAATTATTCTCATTAACAGTTAATCTGTTGCGTATTATCTAGCTGTTAATTAGTCTAAGCCCAAAATGCAGTGTTTATACACTGCACGTTTAGTCTGACCCAATATTCACTTGTATTTAATTTAAAATGAAAAGAGAGCAGTTATTGCTCTTTCATGGAAACAGGTCTGCAAGCCGAGTATGGGTAAATGGATTTCTGAATTAACTGCAATTCTGCCCTTTGAAAAAAAAAAAAAATACGCTATCAGAGGGAACCAATCACTCTCTCACAATATCTGGGGGCCCCTCATGTGTTATCTATCAAGGACAGACTTAGCCCACATGATGGAAGCAAAGCAAAGGGGGCACATACCATAATTTAGCCTCTGCTATATCCAGATCTGATTTAATATTTCATTTCATCCATTTATTTATTTATTTATTTATTTTATGTATTTATTTATTCTGTTTATTTATTTATTTATTCTGTTTATTTATTTATTTATTTATTTATTCTGTTTATTTATTTATTTATTTATTTATTTATTTATTTTGTTTGTTTTCAATCTTATTTATTCATTATTTATTTATCTATCTATTTATTTTTAATGTACCTTTTTGGGCTGGAGGCAGAGGTGGATTATACACGTGTTGAATCTTCAGTCATCGCACTGAGATTTTGTTAATATGTCCAATTTTTTGGTTTTCTTTGTGTATTTGTACATGTATACATGTACTGGACTGGTATGTTTATATGTGTATGTCCTTGTTTACTGTTGTTAAAATCAACAGACATTGTTGGGGGGGGGCATAGTGTTATTCAACACCTGATATTCAGTTTTAGTCTTTGCCTTCAGATGAAAATTTACTTTAGTTTTATTCAAATTTAGGTCTGTTGATTTCTGTTGCTTGTTTACTCGTTCACAAACAATGTCCATGTCACTGTGCACTGCTAAAACAACAGACTGACCCTCCTCAGTAAATCCAGCCATCATTATAAACTCCGGCTGTTAAAATAAACCACTGTCCTTCCTGCTCACATAATATCAGCATTCCCATTACTGCAAAATACTCTTCACTGTCTGGGTTTAGTATACTGCTGAACTTCATATTTTTCAACCTGGACCAATTTTTTTCCATGTTTCTGTGTCTAAGTGACTAATGGAGACAACAATTTTTGAAAATGGTTCAGTATTTAGAGAGTGCTGCAGCCGAAAGCCACAAAAACGTCTGCAATGTAACCACTTGGGGCAATTATGTACCGTCAATGTGCACATTTTTGCCACTAACAGGCCCAGATTGCTATTATAAGTATCCAACAACAAAAAGGGAAAGAGAAAGATACATATAGCTTTTTTCTTCATCTTTCGCTTGATCTGTCTGTTATTGTTATATAGTGTCACAGTATATAATTTAGTATATAATGTCCCCTACTTCCAAAGCGTATGAAGAAGGGAAAAAATCACAAGTGGTCCAAAGAACAACTTTAATTCAACACCAATGCAATTAAGCTTGCAGCTCTATATTAGTTTTGTTTAGTTTAGTTCAGTTCAACTGCACACAATCCAAAAAACTGCATAAAATAAAAGACAAATAAAAAACTAAATGTGTCAGAAAAGGTCAAGAAGCTAGAGGCTCATACAAAAGCAAAAGTTTGTGGCCCTGACGAAGGCCACATGCTGAAACGCTTTGCACTTTGTCAAAAAAGAGCTTAATAATCAGCCATGACATCAAAAATCTTTTACATATAACCAAGCTACATTTTCTGGACTCCAAAATATCTCTGATTAACGTTTCCACTGTTGTCCTTCTGCAATGAGTCATCTCTAGCAAGATTTCAAAATGAGACTTTTATCTTTTATCTTTGTAGGATCCTTTCCATGACTTTTGTCAGACACTTAAAATAACAATCTAAGCCTGTCAGTGGCAAAAACAAGCACTTTTGGTGGATGTACATTGACGATGCGTTGTTACATAGCTGCTCTTTGGCTGCTGTCAGCTGCAGTGCTCTCTCTAAACACTGGATCAATTTTAAAAATTGTTTCCATTAGTCACTTAGACACAAAAACATGGGAAAATAGGGTCCAAGTTGAAAAATGCCAATGTTTTCTTTAGAGAGGAGAGGTTAAAACATCAGATAATATGGTGATACTTCTTTAGAGGAAGATTTATGGTTAACAGCCAACATTAATCCTGGAATTTAGCAATTTGCTCAGATCGCAATACAAAAGATATTAACAATAACCGTCTGACACCTGAGCACATTGGCTTGATTTCTTTAAAAAACTTGGGAAGAATGTATGAGCAATGTAAGAAATGGCTCAAGAAAAATAAAAATATTAAAAAAAAGAAAAGTAAAAAAAAAACAGAGAAAGAAAATTACCTTCAAAGTGATATATATATATTTATATATTTATATATATATATATATATACTGTATTTATGTTTTTATTTATTTATTTTATTTTATTTTTTCGATGACATAAATTTAATTATACAATCAGAAGAACTACGTAAATTGTTTTTTGGACATTTTTTTCCTAGCTTTTTGATAATATCTTAAAATGCCCGCTAGCTAATGTTCAGGTTTTTGTCACCTGTTACTTTTTTTTTTTCTTTTTTTAAAATAATTTGCAGAACATTTCTTACAAGGTTGCTCATTTTCTTTGCTCCCATGTTTTTGAAAGAAATCAAACCGATTTTCTCAGGTTTCACAAGTTTAAATGTTTGTGAAATGCGTCCAAACACGGTACTGATGTCGATGCAGGTGTTAAAGGGTTAATGTTACATACCTGCTAACGTTACATTGGTTTACCTTTTAAGTCAGCATGCCACCTGCATGTTATCATAGTTTGTCTCCGCTGTTTTTTTTCTTCAAATCCAATTTTAAATCAGTTTCTTCTCAGAGGCAGTTATGTCAGACGACTTTGTCGACAGAGACAGAATGTCTTTGAATGCAAAATGCTTCTTATTAACCAAAGTGCAACACGTCAAAAAGGCTAAATTATCTTCTAAACAAGAGATATTTTTGGCAGCGGGAGATACTGTTTTACTAATCAGGAGCTACGGTTTGTGATTTTTCAGATGGATGCAGGTTGATGGATAAGCATCTGCACTGAAACAAAAAAAAATGTTCAATTGAGATTATTGTTTTGTTTTTTATTCTTTGACGAAAAAGAAAACATATTATGTCAGTTTTCAAGCAATTTACTTTTGGTCATGACAAATAGGTTGACAACAAATACTTGTCATCATTTTTTTTATTTTTTACGAAATGACTCACTGTTACAGAGGAAAGCATCCCATCTTCACATTTCAGAAACTGAAATTAGTAATTATTTGGGATTTTTGTTGTTTTGGATTAAATTTCTGTTGATCAACTACTTTGTTTCAGCATTAGCATACTATAAAAACCTTCCATATATTTAGTGCTTTCAGAATTGTTTTACCCCAGTCAGTAATTTTTGTAAATATGGTATTTTGTGGCTGCAGATTTACTATATAAATCCGTACATTCGGAGGTGGTTAAACCAAAACTTCCAGTGTGGCCTTGGAAGGATAAATTAGGAATGAAATTGTGTGCCTCTGAAGGGTTAGCCGTACTCCAAATTGGAATCTCTCGTCTCCTTGCTTCATTATCACAACTTTCTCTTTGTGTATGCTCGGAGGCTAATTAAGGGGGGACGGAGAGAGCGAGAGAACAAGACCTCACTGATGGAAATCAAATGAGAAGGACAGGAATGGGAGAGTAGAGGAATAATCGCCTGATGAACACTTACGGTGCCCTTGATGAACAGCGCCAACGCCTTCCTAAAACGGACAAGAGGCAAGCGAGACAAGTACCAGGGACAAACTGGACTTTGTTTTTGTAAATAAAAAGAGCAGTGAGCCGAGTGTAGGAAGAGACCAGAGTAAATAGAAACAGCTTAATTCACTGGTTTGAGTCTTAATTATGTATCTTACCCCCTCACAGACAAACAACACAGCAAAATAGCGTATTTTTCCTTTTTTCTTAATTTACACTGCTGTTCTTACACAGAGTAAACACGTAAACACTGTAAGTTATACATGCAGAGCTGCAACTAACAATTTATTTCAATGCTTATAAATTTGCTCTCCTTTTTTAGCTGCCTTATACTTATATTTTAAAAACAGTGTTGCAGGGGGATGTTTTCAGATATGTATTTAATTTTATCATGATTCAAACATTTTAAAAAAATAAATAATCATATTTGAGAAGCTCAAATCATGCAGAGAAAATTTGGCTTTTTCAGCTTGAAAAACAAATACATGCAATTATGAAAACAGTTGCTGTCAGTCAACTAATTGTTTATCTAAAATCATATAACAGACAAAAAAACAAAAAACACTCAAGCAAAAAACAGCAAGTCTTTTGTCTGATAAATGGCAAAAAAATGTGGTTTTGTTTTGCAGAATCTAACAACTGACAGGCTGTTACATGTTTTTTGGTCTGAAAAAATAATTATTTTCATTAATCTCATGATTATTTTCTTAATAACTGGTAAAATACAAGATTTAAGTAAAATCCAAATCAGCCCCTCAAAAAATGGAAAAATGCAATCATATTTTTCTAAAGGATAACATGATGTCTTCTCATGCTTTCTTCTGTTTGTTCATTTTTCCCACCAACAGTCCAAAACCCAGAAAAATGTTGACTTTATTTTACACTTAACACAGTGAAAAGCAGCAAATCCTCATGACTGAGAGGCTAGAACCAGGAAAAGTTTCACTTTTTTGGTTTTGAAAATGATCAGGCCGAGTCAATAATCAAAGTATCTAATGATTCATTTTGTTAATTGACAAATAGCTAAATAATTTCATTTCATTTCTGCATGTTTTGACAGTTGGTTCGACATTAAAAACAGAAGAGCTGTGTGTGCCTCTCTCTCTCTTTCTTTCTCCCTCCACTGACTCCGGGAAGTCAATCAGTTACTTTGAGTTTTCCTTTAAATCTTTTATGACAAGTGACCTTGCAAAATGGCTTTTGTCAACATCTCTGCATTGTAATTCATGCTAAACGGCACAGCCATGACTGTGCCAGTGCAGCATCATTTAAATTGCTCATCTAATCTAATACAAAAGTCCACTTTATTAAATAAACCATGTCTCATGCCATGGTTGAATGGAATCAAGTCTCTAAAACAAAAAAAGAAAGTCAGATAAGTGGGAGAACTCTTTTTAGTTTGAGGTCACTGCTTTAAATGCACAGCGGAGCGTGTAAACTTCCCCGGGATGGCTATAAATTTCAGAGCATGCTCCCATTTGATTAACATGTAGATGGATGTGCCTGTTGTCTCTATTCCTCTTAGCATTCACAGACATGATAAAAACTCAATCATGCCAAGAGCCCGGGAAGTCCGTCTCAAAATCTCAATTCACTCAGCCTCCGCTCTGATAATTAAGAGGATGCGCATGAAAGCGAAGAGTCAAAAGGTTGTGCACACGTCGCTGGGTTTTCTGTGACTGACAAGACACAATGGCTGTGTACTGGGGAGTAAATGGTCACATTTACATTTCCTACATGAACTACAGGGAGTAGAAAGGGTTATTTGTTACTGACAGAAAGCAGAAAGAGCAAAAGAAGGGGAAAAACAAAGCAGTGGCTTTTGTCCGTCGACACAAATGTTCCCTCTTCAGAGACAAACCTGGCAAGCCGGGGAGAGTGCTATTTGAATGGCATTACAGTTTGTTTACTGCCTCCGTACAAACACACTATCAGTAGAAGTTCTTTGTAGGTATTATTCTAATCTCTTTGAAACACAATTCTACAGAAACACACAATCTCTGATGAATAGACGGCTGTCATGTAGATACAAAGAGCTGCTGCACTTTGTATGGTAAAAAAAAAAAAAAAAAAAGGGGGGTTTTAAATGAAGGCAAGACAATTCACACTGTCACATGATGTTTAAAACACCACGCTGGCTGACAGGAAAATGTGTAAGATGATGCTGAACACACACACACACACACAAACACACACATCCCATTTAAAAACGGTTATGCAATGACGCAGCTAATAAAAATAGCAGCTCAGGTTTGGGAACACTCTTTATAGACATATTTCAAGCAAAGTAACAAAAGTAGTGGGAAGCAACAGAATATGTAGTTCAGATTAAAATAGAAATGTAATTGTCCCACAGGGAATGTGTTTTTTGTTGGGTTTTTTTTAAACTTGAGAAAACAAGACAAGACCAAGGTGTGCAAACTGTTTTTGCATCCCATGAAAACAAACAAAATGCTTAAGATAGGTCTAAGGATGGTATACAGGTCTTGACAGCCAAGCGTTTTGCAATATACATTTTGAATGATGCATTATGCAATTATGTTGCTCTTTTTTTACCAAATTGGAGGAAGAAATTAAAACAGCTGTTGTGAGATTTCTTGCCAAGTGTGGGGCTCGGGCATGTTGTGTGATTCATATCAGTTTGGCAGGTGGACGACCATCTCTGCAGCATATTGTTATGTAATCCCTAAAATCATGGAAAGGGGTTTTAAATGTATATCTGACTGCACCATAATGCACACAATGGTTTTCTTTTTAGTATATGAAAAAGGAACAAGAAAAACTACAATATTTGTTGTTTCTTCCACTTCTCAAAAAAAAATAATGTATATGTTTACGTGACAAGAAGCCAAACTACATTTTGTTAGAGTTTTGAAAAAATACATGACTCTACAATAATCCAACAAAGCATTAAGTTGTTCTTCAAGCTTTAAAGTTCGGGTGGCTGGAGGGGACAGCAAAATGCATGAGTTGAACATAAGAGAGGGCCGTTAGTTTATCGTGTCCCACCCACGGTAAACACCTTCTGAGCAAGATCACAATCTTCCCATAACTTTTCCCCAATACGGCTTTCACCCAAAATCCAGTTTTCCCACACATTCATTTGTGTCAGACCGCCACAATTAAACCACCTGCTCATCATGCACTCTAAATTTAATTCTCAAAAACACTGAAACCACAATCATTTTCTAGGCTTCATGAAGTAGCCCAGATCACAACAGGTCAGATGAATTATTTACAGGGTTTCCCACACATTCATTTATTTGTAGCAGCCTGCCGTGATATCATTTGGAGCTGGGGCTGTTCATTATGTGCACACAAAATTCAGGGTACTCGGTGCGGCTTAATGCGGGAACTCTGAGCTGCAAACGCCACCGCCTCGGCGCACAGAGCAGAGAGCCGGGGATGACGGCGGGCGGAAAGGTGTCAGATCTGTGCAGAGTGAAAACACAGACCATCACGGACAGTCTGATAGAACATCCGAAACGCAGCAAGATGCATACCGAGCAAAATAACTGTCAGAGGACAAGAAAAACATTAAGACCTGTGTAAACAAAATGTAAGGCCCTGCGGTCTTACGTTTGCTTTGGTTCGCTTTTCTAGCAGCTTGAACTGATCTGATCAGATCAACTGATCAATTATCCACACAGTGACTCAAACTCCACACCTGCAAAAAACCTCAGAATTTAGAGGACGACACAGAATGAGAAAAAGGGACAAAGACACTCAAACGCAGGTTCTAATTCTGCGGAAATCACAGATTTAGTTATGATCGTCTGTAATAGTTTTGGAAGGCACTGGCAAATGCCGATATACTGCTGATAGGGGCATGAGATCAGGGAAGGGTTGTTTTGCAAAGCAATGACAAACAGTGTATTTTCTTTTTCTGTTTTCAGGCCAAACAGACAAGAGACAGGAGTCAGAGTGTGCTGTTTCCAAATATTAAAAACTAATAAAGGGCACTTTGTGAATTAACATTTGTCCAGCCAATGAGCTGAGACCACTTTGCCTTGGGCGGCCCAATCAGGTGCTTGTGCTGAAAACAACTATGCTTTTAGGGTCACTGAAGCACGAACCCCTCCACCAGGATGAGATTTCAATTCGTTGCAACACCACTTTGATTTGAACAAAAAGGTACTTTGATGTATACATCAAAATAAAACACTTTGAAGGGGAGCATCCGGAGTTACGAGGGGGTCTTTTTAAACATTACATCAAATTTCATCAAAAAATCCAGACAGCTGATACGTACCCAGATGTAAGGATATACAGGATCAAATACAGGCTGCCAAATTGTAATAATCAGCTCTCCAGAGTGTGACTATTCTAGGCGCACATGCGAAAACCTTTCAAGTGCGACTAAACATTTTTTCATTGGTCACGCTGGTGCACCTGACATTTATCACACTGATGGACATAATGCGGAACAGAGTTTACATGAGCGACGTCCAGAAACCTTTGGTCATACGTCATTAGCAACATGTGCTGAGGTTAGGAGGAGGAAGAAGCAGGTTGGCGTGTGAACGCAGATGAAATGGCAAAGCCAGAAGAGTGTGGATTCCCGGTCAGCTACAACAGCGACGGAGAGAGATGTGTGTCGGCATTGCTCCACCACTAAAGAGCGTGTGAATGTAACCGCACAATCAACGTTAGCAACTGAATGCACTGATCACAGGAGCAAGGAAAAAAGTAAACCAGAGCCCATCTTTTTATTCCTTCTACTTTCATGTAGGGCTGCTCGATTGTGGCAAAAATAATAATCACGATTATTTTGATTGATAATGAAATCACAATTATATAACATGATTACTCACCGGCCTCCAGAACATCATGCAGTTACTGAACATTAACTGATGTTTATTGTTTAACACTGGATGTCCTTTAACTTTAAATACAAGTGAACTGAAAATCAATGAAGGTTTTGTGGTGCAGTTTGTATCAATAACAGCAAAATAAATTTTGAAGTGGGATTAATGTTTCACTAACTCAGGAGAAACTCAGCAGACGGATATTTCTCCATTAACTGTTCAGAAGCAGGTGGGAGTGTCACTACAATGAGAAAAGCTGGTCCACCTTAACAGTCCACCTTAAGGAAGACTGGTCAGTTTTTCTGCCAAACAGCCTCAACTGTTTGACACATCACACCGCCACGTTTCACGTCACACTCTCCGCTCCCCTCGCTGCAGCCTCACTGTCACCATCACCGGCACATACACGCTGCTCTCCCCGCTCATGCTCGCTGTCGCTCGCGCTCTCTCTCTCGCTGCACGCACCGTCTGGATCCAAAATGAGACAGCAAAGTTTCAAAACAACCAGAGAGGCACGAGGAAAGGGTGCGCTTGATTTACAAAATAAAAGACAAAATGGGAGCAACAACGTAAGACTCATCATGCTGCACATAATCTCGATTATCGAGGGAAGCCAAAATCGTAATCGAAATTAAAAGCCAATTAATCGCCCAGCCCTACCTTCAAGCAGCCTTTAGACACAAAAGCAAACAAAATTTTGAAAAAACACTTAATTGGTCTTCACATTAGCATATAGCCAAAGTGGAACTAGTTGAAACACTAATGCACAAGTTTAAATTTGTATTAATCTATTTATTATTTACTGTAAAATGTCATTATATAAGATATGATTTTGAGTTTTATTGTGACCTTTTGGGAAAGTGTTCGTGCAGTGTTCCTACGGTTTAAAATGGAAAAGTTCGAAATGTTCCCTATTTTTATATAGACCATAGTTTACCAATGTTTCCACTGAACAGGAGGCACTCTCAGTCTCAAGCAACAAGATTTTGTCTGTCACCTGCAGGACAGTCTGTTCTAAATAAATAAAAAGAAATGGTTCCTTATGCATTTACTTTTTCCCACTCTAACAAACTTGCACTGAATCACAACTTTTAAACCATTAAGGTGTGAACCAAACCATGACTTCTGTATACTGTTACAGCACTAGATAATAAATGACCAATGTGTATGGAAACTGGCAAAAAGGTAACGGTGAAAACGTTTGGGTGCACCTAAAGTATGTGCTGGTGCACCTAACTGTTTAAGTGTAAAAAAAAATAAAATAAAATGTACCACTTAAAAAGGTTACTCTGGAGCAGTGCTGTCACCGTACTGGCGTTTCTAACTTTGATACAACACATTGAAAAGTATCGATATTTGATACAGTTTTAGATATCACAGAGAAAATGTGACACTGATCGTGTGAAATATAAAATTTAAATAAAATCAGAAATATAACAATCGTGTAACATGATAATGATGGTGATGGTGACCATTTTTTCCTGGTTAGTAGCAGACAGCAGCAGAGCGACTGTAGTAAACATTTACCCCAAATTTGAATCGACATCAGTGTTCTTGTGCTGCTTTTAAATGCATTTTGCTAGCATTTTTATTTCTGAAACCTGAGAAAATTGGTTTGATTTCCTTCAACAACACGGGCAAAAACAAAAAACAAAAAAAGAAATATCCTCCAAACTGCAAAAATAAATTAATAAAAAGGTGACTAGAACAATTTATTAGATATTATCCAAAAACAAGAGAAAAATGTCCAGAATACTACGTTTATAATTCTCTTACTTGTGTTAATATTTAAAATTATAATTAATTCAAATTAAAATAATTGGTTAATTTTAATGTTTTGCTTTTTTGTTTTTTGTTTTTTACTTTTTTCTTATTTTCAGATAATTTTTTTCTAACTTTTTAGTAATTTCTTGCTGATTTTTGGCCCATTCCCTTGTTATGCTGCTTGTCATCTTCTTCCCATGTTTCTGAAAGATATCAAACAAACTTGCTCAGTTTTCAAAGGGTTACCAATAAGAGGGAGCAAGAAAGTGCAAATGGTACCAGTGCATTGATGCTGTGGAATAAAAATATTGAAACTGTTTCAAATATTCAGAAAAAATGATAAGTAAATTCCTTTATTTTTTTCACAACACCTGTCTGAAGCCTTGAATAATCAATAATCAGTATGATTTATCTGGGAGTTAATAACAGGGTTAATCAGCATTATTTATATTGTGGTTTCCTCCCCAGAAATTTAGATTTCTGCTTTTGAAGCTCAATTTCCAACCTGTGCTGCCTGTAGTTAAGTGAAAACTACCGATCTCTGAGGGGGCGTTGCAAAACAAGCGTGAATTAGTGTGTATAAGGAAACAGAGCCAGGAGGCAGCTAGTGGGAAATAAAACAATAGACTATAACGAGGTTAATAAACTAACACAGCCCACAATTTCAACATGTTACGAAGACTAAAATGGGAAAACAGTCGTTAGCGTTTATGTTGCTCTCTCAAGACGCACAGAGTAAAGAAACATAGACATAGAATCGTTCCAAGGGCGCAAACACTAGAGAATAACACTCTCTATGCTACTGAGGCAAACAAAGATTACTAGAGGTGAACTGCAGATAATGTGGATGCATAAATAAACGGTGTGCTCTTTCAGTAAAGCTCAGTGGGTATACTTTTTCATTGATACAGCACTTTGTCATCACATTGAAGCTCTAACGATTTTCTATCTACAAAGTTGGCTCTGTGCTGAGGTAATGGGAGCGTTTGCTTCAATTTCTCTCGGGAATCCAATGAACGAGTCCCGGCACACTCAATACGCACCAGTCTCTTCCATTCATTATCGGTAACAATAGCCAACTAATGTAAGTTACCTGCTGTTCGCCCTGAGATCTCTTTTATGGCCAAAATGTGGAAAACAGCCCAGAAGCGCAGTGAAGATACATTATCTCGGATGTAGAAATATATCATTACAGGCCTTTTCATTGGTATTCTGTTGCGAGCGGAACAGTTTGTCCCTTGTTTATTTGCTGTCAGCTACTGCATTAACAAACATTATAACAGGAAATACAAAAAGGCCCATTTAGAACGTTTATGTTGTCAAGTTAGAAACGATCTATGGGAAGCAAAGTGACTCACGGGCTCCGAACACTACTGCACTTCTTCTCTGTTTCTTCTGTTTCTCGTAATCTAACAGTTGCCGGCTGATCAATTTGTTTGATTAATTTGAACAAATGTTTTTTGTTATTATAAAGACTGATATGTTGCAGTAAAGGCTATATACTACTGTATTATATACTACTATATTACTTGCTATTTTAAGTGTATTAGTGCACTCACACACACACACACACACACACACACACACACACACACACACACACACACACACACACAGTGCACTTATAATCCTCACAAAAGCAAAAAGGAGAGGGGGGACAGAGTGGTCTTGCCTCTGAGACAGGACAGGAGGTCGTAACGGCACCATAACGAGACAAAACGTAAGGCGGGAAAGACGTGACCACGGCCGACACGGGTGTGACGTTTTGATGATGCGTTTATGGGTGAGACCGCGGCAGATTTAAAAAGCAGCTGTTAGCATAGCACAGCACAGAGGTTTTTATTTTTATTTAGGCTGCATTATGATGCATTCAAGCTCTATTCGGTAAAAGTCAACTGGAATGTTCTCATGATGTGTTCAGTGTCATTATGTGAAATTTAGCTTTTGATGAGAAACTTGAAGAAATAAACAGTTCGAAGGAGAAATTTGTTGATGTTGCATACAAAATAAATATTAGAGAGGGAATTTATATATATATATATATATATATATATATATATATATATATATAGAGAGAGAGAGAGAGAGAGAGAGAGAGATCTATAGATATCTATAGATAGAGATAGAGAGATCTATAGATAGATAGATAGATAGATAGATAGATAGACAGATATAGCCTCGAAGGTTATTTTAAAGGCCGGGAGGAGGCTCGCCTTGTGCACCAAATATGCTAGAACCACCACTGCTTGAGAACTCATGTAACTAATTTAGAAAAGAAACATACACCTTTGCATCAAAGCCTCATGCATGTCATGTGCCACGCGCCGTGTTTTGCACAAATGATTATCTAAGTGGCACAACTGGCTTACGCTGTTGACAGCTGACGTGATTTGAAGGCACAGAATTATAAAATGGAGGAAAACAGAGAAAACAGCAGAGCGCAGAAAGAAGAAAACAACAGAAACTATCGTTTCAAAATTATTTCAAGCTGAAAAAACAACAAACTGTAAATTCATCAATTGTAAAACCAAACTATGGTGCCACAACAGTACAAATTCTACGCTTCACCACTTCAACAGAAAACACAAGGTAAGCAACACAAGGTGACCTTAACGTCCGCATTAAATGTAGATCAGTGTTATCACTAGTTGAGTATCGATAATACGTTGTGTAATTGTACTAACATAAGTATCTGATTTCACACACAGCACCGCAAACTGAAAATATCAGAAATTCACTGAATAAAAAATACTTTAAGTGCACAGCAGGACCAAAGATACAGGGAGAGGGAGGGGTTTTTTTTTTTAGAATGATTTATTAACTTTTTTATTTCAACCATTGTTGCTCTATATGCTCATAGTTAAAATGGGAAGCTCATGGTGAAACCTCCGATATAATCAGTGAGCTCACAAACTTAAGATTGGTGTGTTCTGAATTGCGGCCTCCGCTTCGTTACAGTTATCCCTGGAACATGATCTCTCGATCTGAGCGCAGACATCGGTGCAAACATCACAGAGCTACTGAAAGAAATCCAGCTGTGCAAAATCTAACAATAAACTAACTTCAACTTAATGCAGACTCTCTTATCGAACTAAATTTAGCCTGACCGGCGGTACAGCAGAGACTTTACAGCTGACTGAGCCTTTTATCTCGACTTTCCCCCCTAGTAAAAACTCTAAAGGTTTTTTGTTTTGTTTTTTTCGATCGATGTCCCCCACCGAGCGGAATCAGAGGGATCGTGACGCATCTCCTCTCATGATCAGTTTAGTTATTAGCGACAGTCTAAACAGCCATTCAAAGCTTTAATACGTGGCTGTTTGAACTCGTATCTCTGCCCATTTTCCCTAAAGCTGAATATATTTCTTCTTTTTTTTCCTCCGGACATTAGCGTAAGTGCTCTTTAATTTAAGAGAGGCTGAGAGTCTGTACTACAAAGCTCTGCAGGAAATGTTGTTTTTAAAATGGAAGCATATCTGTCCAGTGAGGCAAACAACTGACATGTATCAAAAACACTTTAATGTTTCATAAGAATATTTTGCAAAATACATTTTTTGTATTGTCCTGTTTAGGGCTGCACAATTAATTATTAATCACAATAACAATTTTGGCCTCCCACAATTGAATGATCAACTGCAATATTCATGTATAAAATGTATAGAAAACTCATATCAAATCACATATTCAATCAAGTGCTTCTTAATCTAACAACAAGCCTCCTTCTGCAGAGCTGTCGTGCCGCTGCGTGTGCACCCTGCAGCTGCACGCCGTGAAAAACTTCCCAAATGCTGCAACTGCAGACAAGCAAAATGAAAATAATCCATTCATCAAACGTCATCATTCAAAGTATCAGAGTAGTAGTACAACTGTCTTGTAAAAACACCACAAAGTGCAGTACGATTGATGCTGCAGGCCACTAAGAATTAACATTGCAACTGAATCTCGCTCCTTGTCCAGTGTCAGGGCATCAAAATGATGCTGTACTAGGGATGGGCAATAAAATAATATCACAATATTTCAGGGTATTTTTGCGCTAATAATTTTCTTGAAGATATGAGAAAGGATTTAAAAAAATATTATTAATTTCAAGAACATACATTCGCAACAAAAAAAATTATTTCATCATAACAGTTTGCCTTTAAATATTCAATAAAAACTAAACAAAATGATCTCTCAGTTCAGTTTTATTTGGTTGCATCCATTTAGCCTATATTTTGGGTACAATTTTAATTTAGATTTTTCATCTTGGAGATGCACTGAATTCAGGTGAAGAGCCTTATTTTAGGGGTCAAAGCAGCAACACACACTGCTGGAGCCCTATCGTTCTTGCTCTCATTGATATTCTTCTTTCTTCCTTCTTATTTTTGTCTGATGAAAGTGTTCATGCAGCAAAACCCATAAGACAAAAACTCACCAAAACTGGCAGGCTGGTTACAAATTCCACCCACGACAAAGGCACAAAAATGACACTCAATGACCTCCGGGTGGCGCTATAATAATCGATTCCATATTTCAGCAATTATCTTAAAAAAAACAGCTCAGCTTAGAGTCGAAATTCTTTCACCATATTAATCTCTTACTTCATCTACATCTTTACTCCGATGCTCTTCTGCTTAAAAACTGTCAATTTTTGCAACTTTTTCCCAATATTCTGGAAATCACACTTTTCACAAACTCATCCTGAAGTTACATCAAATATTTATGAAAGTAGATTTATATATATCAAAAGAGCATCACTGTATAGTGATGACGACCGTGAATAACTTCGAAAAGCATCAAGAGTTATGCTTCTTATTAATTAAAAACAAAACAAGCATACAAATGTTTCCAGTCTGCTCAGACCCCCATAATGCCAACTGAAGCTTTAAGTCTCGTTTTGCTGCAAAGATTTGCACACAGTAGAAAGAACCTGAAAGTGAAAGCAGTGCTCTGCTTATTTCAATGTGAAAGTGCAATAAAAATATTGTCCCTAAAATGAATGAACGATCATAAGAAATCTTGAGCTTGGTATTGATCTAAATAATCCTAATAATAATTATTAATAATTCTCTAATAATTATTTTTTTGCCGTAATATTGCAGCCCAAATCCTTCTATGAATAATTGCAAGCTGTTTGTTATGACGATCAGAGCAGAAGACAACTTTGCTCCTTTTCAGGCAGACATGAAATCATAAAAAAAAAAAATCACATGGGACCACTTGATATTTGAAGCGATGTTTTGTAGAAGTCTGAAACATTGTTAAAACATATGTTGCTTTAAAAAATAAATTCCCTTTCAGTTTTTTTTGTTTTCACTCCGCTTACAAGCCTTATAGTCCTGTTAGATTGCTTGCTTCTCTCCTCTCATCCAACAAAAAAGAATGGCTGATTGCTTTGGGGCAGACAAAGTCCCACAGAGTAGCTCAATTATTGACTTTGCTAAGTCAACCTTTAACGTACAAATCCTGCTCAGACTCTTGTCCTTGTGGTGGCCGAGGGCCCACTGAAGGCACGCATTCAGCTCACAGTCCAGCAGACATTAATTCCTCTCAATCTTCACACTCAATTTAGTCTTGAATGTTCCTGCCAATATGGCTGAGCCTTGGAATTAGAAGTGGTAAATTATACAAATAACCCCTTAATAGCATGCCGTGCCCGAACGAAGTGAACCCGCCAACGTGGCAGCGATTTGCAGCGTGGCAAGTGAAATGGAAGGGCAAGTCCAATCATGTACGTACATGTGCTCAGTGAGCACACTATGGAGGGATAATGAGGATTGGTGCCCGAAACACCCCGAGTATCCACGGCGTCTGTTTGTTTGTCATTATTTTCGGCTATCCATCCTCACAAAGCAACAATCCAGCGTCTGTGGCAAGGAAAAATCGATTTGGCGCTTCTGTTTGACCCCGTGACTGTGTCAAGACACAAGTGAGAAATATTATAGTACGAGAGCACAGATTTTCGAAAAAGGGAAATAAAATGTGGGTCAGGGTTAAACTATGAGTTGCTGCAAATACATACGAACAAGTCGGGATATGACCAGAACAGTCTGCATGAATCAGGATTTTAACAGTTGCTTCGGTCATTTAAAAAGGTCCAGCGTGTAGAATCTGGGGAGATATATACTGGCACAAATGGAGTATAATATAATGAGCAAGTTTTCGTTAGCGTATAATCACCTGGAAATAAAAATCGTTGTGTTTTGTTAACTTAGAAAGAGACATTTACACGTACATAGGGAGCAGGTCCTCGTCTACGGAGATCGCCATGTTTCTACAAAAAGTCCCGAACAGACAAACCAAACACTGACTCTCTCGCACCATTCACATTTTCGCGGCAGCCATTGTTTAGTGGCCCCTTAGAAACTGCTGTATTCAGTGTTTTGACCAGTTTAAATCCCCAGGTCTGTTTGTTTTGGAGAGGAGGTGATAATTGCAGATAATTTGGCCTCCAGTAAAAACCTCTTGAAAGTCTGGATCTTAAGTCATCAGAGATTTCAGAACCAGAAAGATTTTATTGATCCGCAGGGGTAAATTTTAATTTGTCACAGTCGCTCTAATCATCCAATAATCTGATTTCATTTCTGATTTTGTGCCGCATGACAAGTCTACCAGTGCTGCCCGCATTTTTTTTTTTTTGTCTTTTATGTTGTAAATCAAGCGCACCCTTCTCCCTAAAGTCCTACAGAAGTTGCCAACTTGGCAACTTTGTGGTTATATTTAGCAAGCAGGTAAGCAAGAAATGTATACAGGTATAAAATATCGTATTTTATTGCCATGCATGCAGCACAGGACAGTACACGGCTGAGTCTCTCCTCTCTCTGCTTTTGCACAGACGCACTACATGCACCTGCAAGCGGTGGGGAGGACGCCGCTGAATGTCCTTCGTGAGCAGGTGCTGTTTAGCAGCACATCACGTACATGCCAAACAGCACAGGAGAATCACTGATTTCTGACATGAAACTGCATTATTCAGTGTTTTTACTACTTGAAATCACCTTTAAATCTCTGTTTGTTTTGGAGAGGAAGAGACCTCTGCAGATAATTCAGTAAAAAACCTCCTAAACAATGAACACTAAAGGAATTCTAACTGGGAGAAGTTTCAGCTGGTTGCAATCTGAAATCCTCACCCCTAAATCTCTTTAAATCTTACGCACTGTTCCTTTCAACTGTCCTTCAGAGTTGCTAAAGAAAAGTAAAACATTTATTCATTTTTTAGATGTATAACTACTTTCAGGCAGCCAGCTCACGTAGAACGGATTCATAATGTGAATGAAAAGCGTGCTCAGAGTTGATATGTGGTGTAAAGACTCTGAGCTCGTCATTCACAGCCAGTAAACACCAACCTCAGCACAGCAGCGACTGGGGAGCAACGATAATAAAGTGGCCTCAGGGGAACCTCGACTCTGAGCCTACAGGTGGATGCTGGGGTGAATCTGGGGTGTATGAAATGCTACAAGAGAGCAGCAGTGGTAGGAGCAAGTTTTTTGCTGCAGTGTAACAGCAGAGTTAGCAAATTGGCCAACAGCGTCAACCACCGTGTTGCCATTCTCCTGCTGGGCACCTGAGACCACGGGGGGAATACACTTTCAGTGAATTGAGATGGATGAATCTACACCCAGTAATCCAAGCGGATATGCAGCAGCAGGCTCAGACACATCAGCTATGCAGAGGATAATTATGAATTTATACATATTAAAATCACAAGACCCGCAGGCTTGGAGCAGACAATCTCTTCATATCAAATATAGTGATAAGCAGACGACCATCATGGATATAAGGTTAACAATGGAGAAGCAGCAATGTTAAATGTAAAATAGGGGCTCAGCAGTTTAGATGCAATTATGATATGAAGAGTAGTATGGAAATGTGTCACACCAACCCATTTCACTGAGTTTAAATATACTGGTGGCTGCATGTGAAAGTGCGTGGAGGAATTCATGAATACGACTACATAATTTATGCTTGTGACAACAAAAGCATGTTCAATTTTCAATGAAGCAAATATTAATTATGAAAATAGGCTGTGGCCAAAACAACAGTTATGTTTATATCCCTAAAGGCCGTAAATGTTACTCTCTACACGGAGCCCAAGTTTGCAGCGAGCACGCCATACAAAAACAACAGGAACAACTAGTATAGGGCAAAATACGTGACAAAAAAAATCACACATGAGCAGGCCTGCCACACAGAGGCAGGGGCCCAAAATGTCAGGGGCCCCTGAAGCCTTCACCTGAGAAATGTCATTCAAATTACTACAAACCAACCAGGAGGAGACTCAAAATGAGCTGCAATGTTTTATCAATAGCACTATAACTGTAGCCCCCCACACACACACACACACACACACACACAGTCTAAATATATACATACATACATACATACATACATATATATATATATATATATATATATACATACACACATTCTATAAAATTCATTTTTTCCCTCAAAAATAAGAGTAGACCTTACACTATTTTTTAAAGCTGTATCTTATAACCTGTTATTCTCTTTTTCATAAATAATATGGTATTTGTCTTTTGTATCATTTAAACAGTGCATTCAGCATTGCATGTGTGGGTGAAAGAGACAGAAAGAGAGCATAACATCATTTTAAAGGTAGAGTTCATTTTAAATGTTTCATTTACTGCTCAGTATTTCTCTCTATAATCACACAATATCAATTATTAATTGATTATATTTTGTCTTATTAATCAAAGTCTTTAAAGAATTTCTCTCTGAGATGTATTCAATTCAATTCCTTTATATATATATATATATATGTATAAAGCCCAATATAACAAATGACAACTTGCCTCAGATGGCTTTACATACATAAATACAACATCTGTCTGTGATTGGACCCTCTCAGTGGATAAGGAAAACCTCCCTCCAAAAAAGCAATTAAACTGGGGAAAAGGTATAAACATGTTAAAAGGCATATATAAGAGTATAAGTTTTGAGTAACAATAAATGGAAATAATAAGCACAAGTTGGCCACTACTCCTCATGCCCTAAAATTCTAGAAACACCCCTGACAGAGACACAATATAACAACAAAAAGTGGCCAAAGAAAAACAGAAAATGCCTCCAAAGACACACAAACCCACCAAAATAGACACAAAATTACCCCAAAGACCAACAAAACAACTACAAACAGACATAAAACTCCAAATAATATGCATAACAACTACAGAGAGACACAAAACCACTACATAGTCTGTGTGTTTTGCTCTTATGTAGGAGAGGAGCAGGGACCTTTCCATATTTGTGCCCAGGGGCCCATTTTCTCATAATTCGCCCATGCCCCTAAGTCTAAAATAATTATCAATTTTTCATTGCGGAATGAGAGGACAACATGCAAAATTAAAATAAGCTCAAAACAGCAAATTCTACAATAAAAAACGATGTAAATGCTGCACAAACAGACAGGTAGCAGGCGAACAGGTATGACAGGCAGGTAACAGCAGGTAACCACTGCAGCGTGAGCAGACACACAAACCGCGTTTGACATCAGCAAAGACAAACTTACCCTGGAGAAGTGAAGCAGAAGCAGGAGGACGCTCTTTTTGAAGAGTTGCACTGTTGTAAACTCCCCAGCAGCACATGAAAACTCCTCTTTGGTGTCGAGAAATCCGTTAAAACGGCAGTTCAAACGCCGGAAACTGATGTTGCGATGATCGCTGGGCTTGTTTCCGCGGCTAAAAACACGATTATTCCTCCACAAAAGCGTCCTAAAGCCGCATTACCGAACACTTAGCAGGTTTATTTGTTTATAATGTGCTAAAAAAAAAAACAACCGCGGTGCGCACAGCAGAGTTTGTAGGTTAACCGTTCAGCTGCCGGTGGAGCCGCGTCCCCCAGTTTGAAAAAACCGCCGCCATATTGAAAAAGGGGTGTTTAACCAACAGAGGGGGTGGTCGTCACGTGACAGGCTCCCTCCATTTTTGGGGCAGGTGTGTTTTCAGTTACCTTAAAATTGGACAATAAGGTCCACCATAGCATTAACTTGGAATTGTTTGTCTAAATTTGAATGTAACATTAACAAAAACAAACAAAAAACATGGGGTGAATTTACTCAAGTATAACCTTCACTGTACACTTTTAAAAATAAACAGTTTGTGTTGATTTCAAAAAGTAAGCATCTGGGCTGAGTTAACCATGTAAAATTAATTACTTAAATTTGTAACACATAATTAAGTTTTCTCAGCTTGATTTCCAAGAAGTTGATAACTTGATGTGAAAAGAAATGTAATATGTGTTAACAAGTAATTGCTTTGATTTAATTGCAATTATTTGAAGTGGGTTTGTCAGTGTACCTCAGTGTCATTTTTAGCAGGTTTTGCTTCATAAAGCAAAACTTTTGCTCACTTTCTCTTTTCCCTGATTTTAAATTGACCTCTAGATAGATAGATAGTTGACACAGACCTTAAACGTCCAGTGCGTATTATTTAGGGGCATATTTTGGTGGAAACCAAATATAATAGGCCTATAAAAAATATCTTATAGGCATTAGTAAAGTGGTTTTCTTTAGTGTGAATTCACCTGAAAATAATCAAACCAAATCAATGCCATTGAGTATGGAGAAATAAGAGTTTCATGAGGGAGAAGTATGAAAAGTAAAGTGCATACATCAGTGAAGTCTGTCATGGGATATGCATAAAGATACATGTGTGCATATCTGATCAGAAAGACATATCAACTGCTCAAGAGCCACAAAATGACTACAAAGAGACACACGGTGACTACAGAGTGATGCTTTTTTTTTTTTTTTTTTTAAGAGGCAAAACCACAAAGTCACACCAGCCTTTGCATATCTGTGCCCAGGGGCCCATTGTGTCATAATTCACCCATGCATACTACAATGTCCATGTCTGTTAATAAAAGAAAATTTAGTAATAGTTAAACACATCTGACACATACACAGAATAGAGACCTACAACATATAATAGCTAAAGCACTAATATTTTTCTCAGTATCCACAATTATTTTCAATAATCTGATTATGCAAAAATTGTTTTCCTAAGCCCTCTAACAAATAGTCAGCACTTTAAAAACCCTATTAAATAATATTTTTCTCACATTATGACATAAGGGAAAATATAAAACGAGGTGTATTTATTTTTTTTTTATTTTGTAGGCTCTCACAACACAACCTTTATCTTACTTACAAGTCAATTAAACTATTAAATGTTCAATTTGTCCACAACAGACTTTAACATGGAGGCAAAGGCTCACTGTTAGCTTGCAGTATGTTTCTACTTTTGTTTATGCTCTCCTGCCATGCAAATGACCAATTATCTCAGAAAATGTAGTTTTTGCATCTTCTGTGTTTTCACAATAACCTGTTTGCAATGGCATAATCACTCCACAGAGCTTCACGGTAGGAGGGATATCCTTAATCAAAAGAGAGATTTTAGCAGTTTTCTTACAGAACCCCAATCTAGGACAGAAAGCTTAAGAAACCCTGCAGCATGCAGTGTGTTTTCAGCTCTGTGTGTGTGTGTGTGTGTGTGTGTGTGTGTGTGTGTGTGTGTGTGTGTGCCTTTAGTCCTGCAAGCAGAGATTTGGGGTAGCAGGACATCTCAGGACACTGAGCAAAATCTTTCTGAGTAATGCTTCCATAAAAATCAATATTAGTTCTGTCACCTGCCAAACCAGGATGTCCTGAATCTTAAACAAGCTTCCTCTATGTGCACCGTTTTCTCAGAGTGTGCACTTTATCTTTGCATTCTTATGTATTTTTAAACGTCTCCCTGTTTTGTGTTACTGTAGGACTCTATATGCCCCTGCAAATTGCCCCCCAGGGGAAAATAAACTGTTTTGAACTGCATGACTGTTTTGTCCAAATTTGCGTGGGTTTCTTCCTCCCACAGCCCAAATACATGCAGGTCAGCATCTCTAAATTGCCGATAGATGTCAGTGTAAGTGTGGTTGTCTGTCTGTGTTAGCCCTGTAATAGAGTGGTGACCTGTCCTGGGATACACTCCAGAAACCTCTTGCTCCTGGACAGAAATGTGCTAGTACAGAGATGGATGTTGAGCATTGGTAAAAAAATAGCACCGCTGAAAATGAGAGGCAAACTTTTTTTTTAGATGTACAGTGCAATGTGAGAGTTACTTGAGGACAGTCTACCTGGACCGGACAGTAGCGCACTGCTGTTCAAGACCAACAAATTTTAACAACAGGTCGGGACATTTCTACTTGTGTTTCTAGTGACAAAAGCAGGTAGTTTTAAAGAGTTTGGGACGTTTCCAGTTGTGTTTGTAGCAACAAAAACTATTTTTCGATATTCGGTATTTTTCGACTACAGGTTGGGACGTTTCTAACCATGTTTGTAGTGACAAAAGCTGGTATTTCTGATGACAGGTTGAGAAATGTTTTGGCATATTTTCATGTCAAAAGCGAGTATTTTAATACAACAGGTTGGGGCATTTTCAGCCATGATTGTAACGACAAAGGCAGGTATTTTTTCACAACTGGTTTGGACATTTTCAGCTGCGTTTGTAGCGACAAGTATGTATTATTTTTAACAACAGGTTGGGACATTACCAGCCATGTTTGTAAGTGACAAGAGCATGTATTTTTTGACAACAGGTGGGGAAATTTTCAGCCATGTTTCTAGCAACAAAACCTGGTATTTTTGATGACAGGTCAGGACATTTCCAGCTGTGTTTGAAGAGACGAAAGCAAGTATTTAACAGATTTTAAGCCAAACATGATCTTCTAACCCAAACTGGGTGATTTTTGTACCATTGCACCACAACTACAGCATTGTCATGACATGAAAACTGGAAATGAAAACTCATGAAAACTGAAAAGTAACAAAGTTTCAACATATCTGCTACATGTGAAATGGGTTGGAGAGGAAATAGCCTCAAATAGCTTTTACCTGTGTATTAGTGCTTAACACTGAGGATGAATATTTGTGGATATCCAGGCTTTGACTTTCAGTAAACATTAACAAAACTCTTTTATCTAATTAGTGTTTGAAAAAAAAAAGTTATGTAATCTTGTTGATTTGATGAAGTAGGTTTATTCATCAGTTAATTAAATTTAGATAAGTTGTTTATAAATAATTAAACAAAACATTGGTGGACTCTTGTTGGACTGCACAAAGCATTGAAGGAAAACAGCCTCGAACTTCAACACCACTGCAGTGATCACTGAATAAACTGAAGAAAAAAGCAAAAGACTTGTTCTCTTGCACATTTAAAAAAAAAAGGCTCTTTCACGGAGAAGCAGACATTTCCATAACAACCAAAAATTAAACAGACTGCAGCTGGCATACAATATCTGTGATTGAATACATTTATGTGGCAGCCATCTGCATCGAGTATTTTTCAAAAATATTTTTGGCTATTTTCTCAAAATCATCAAGAAATTGAGAAAATGCAATCCAATATATCCGTGATTCAAACAACTGCTCATTCATCCTGTAATGGCAGCTTCGTGATTGTTTGCTTTTGCCTTTTAAACCGAAAAGCATCACGTCCTTTAGTGTGTGAAGATGATGAGACATAGAGCTTGTCTGTGCAAAAGCCGCCTTGATGATAGCAAACATGGTGGGAATGAATTGGTCACAGGGGAGGGGGTGGGGGTGCAGAAAATAATCCACACAGTTAAAAGGGTGAAATTTTGTTTTTATTTCGAGGCCTTATGAGGGCATTGTGATAGCTGGGGGAATAATGTGTTGCAGTCTTGTGTTGAGGCTTTATGATTCATAACTGTCTTTTGTTTTTGTTTCTCTGAGACAGTCAAAGGTAAAATAAACTCGTGGTTCAGTTAAATCAGAAATAACAGGGGGAACATACAGATTGCAGGTGTTGAAAATGCAGTCAGGCTGGACTGAGAGGAGGGATTGTTGTGTGGTACAGTATAGCGTGTGCTATTTAGCTCAGGAAAGTGTATCAATAGTGCCACCACATGGAAAGGCTGGAAAGATCCTAATGACTTTCTGTGAGGCAGCATTTCACTTGAAAATACAAGCTTTTAGTGTTAGATTTCAGGCAGCATTAAGGGGATACACAGTGTATAAAGTGTGTGTAACCCTGTGAAACCTGAGCATGTTGGCTTCATGTCCTTCAAAAGATAGGACAAAGGCAATTAACTGTATGGGGTGTGCAGCCCAATGTGCTTTACAAAAGTGCTTCACATCAAATCACAAAAGACAAAAAGACATAAAACCTGCATTAAAAAATAAAATAAATCAGAATAGAATACATAGCATCTTCAAATGGATAAAATCCTCTTGATAATAGTAAAAGTAAGATAAAACAAGGATAGAAATTTAGTGCACAGAATGCATAAAATAAAATGGAAAATAAATAAAATATAGCCTGCTGACATTATTAATAAAATAAGCATAAAAACAGTATATAAAATGCATAAAACCAAGGAAAATCCAACATCTTAAAGATGAGGCAGCTGAATCAGAGCTAGTTAAAGGCTAAAGTGAAGAGATAAGTTTTTAGTTCTTTTTTTAAAAAAATATTTAGCAAGTTCGCTTCTCTGCTATCTATAGGCAGTGTGTTCCAGAGCTTCAGGGCGTAATGCAGCATCCCCAATTTTCTTTTTTGGGAATCTCCAATAAACCAGCTGCAGAAGATCGCAGTGTTCGTGAAGGCAAGTAAGGAACAAGGGAGTTATTGATGTAACTTGGTCCTTGCCCCTTTGTATGGTAGTAGGAGGACCGTAAATCTATTCTAAAAGTTACAGGACGCCAGTGCAGAGCAGCTAAAACTGGATTGATGTGCTCTCTCCTCTTGGTTCTGGTTAAAAGCTGAGTTGCAGCGTTTTGAATCAGCTGAAGCCTTAGTGAATTTTTTCAGTAACCCAGTAAAAAGTGCGTTAGAGTAATTGAGTCGGCTTGAAGCAAAGGGATGAATCAGTTTCTCTGCTTTTTTTTTTAATTTATAAATTTATATACCTTACCTATGTTTCTAAGCTGGAAGAAAGATGTTTTTGTCACCTTGTTAATGTGGGACTGAAAGCTCAAATCTGAATTGAGGATTTAATCTTTTGGTAAGTTGAATGGTGCAAAGGTGAGTATAATCAGGTTGCAGGTAAGTAGGGACAGTAATCAGTTCTGGGGTCGAGCAGAGCTCGTAGAGAGACTGAGGTGAGCTCACGTTCACAGGTGTTAGTTCAGAGCTTAAGTGGAGAAATTCGGAACGTGGAGCGGACTGCCAGGTGAGAGTTGGCGTCAGGCAAGCAGGAAGCGGAGCAGACGAATCCAGTAGGAGCAGGCAGCGGGATCAGCAAGGACAGGCAGGGAATTGCTGTACCATCAAAACTATAAACACCAGTGGGCACTCACACGAAGGAGATGTTTCGCTCGGCAGGAGGCTCTGAAGACGGCCGGAAGAATCTCTCGACAGAGCCGAAGCAGTAGAACACCGAATAGCTACAGACAGATGAGAACTAGGAAGTAGACAAGCAAGCTCGTGGTCTGAGACAGAAGGCTGTTAGGTTTACCGGGGCAGCGACAAGGAGAGGTGATCAGAGCGAGCCAATTCAAAACCAGGAAAAGAGTCCGAGAGTGAGAGCTGGAAGGTCAGGCATGGAAGGAAAGACAATCCGGAAAAGAGTGAGTGGAGTGAGGCTGCTTAAATACTGGCTTGATTGGAGCTGAGGAGCAGCTTGGAGCACCAGGTTGACATGATGAGGCTGATGAGGACCGGCCGGGTGGAGAGAGGTGGGGGTGGAGTAAGTGGAAAAAATCCCACAGCAGCAGGAGAGAGGCAGAGCAGACTGTGACATTATCAATGGAAAAATGAATTACTCAGAAATTAGCACCAAATTAGTAATAAGTACAAGAAAATTAACTGGAAATAAGTAAAATAAATTAATTTTTTTTTTAAAATGACCTGGGAATTGTAAAATTATTATAATTTTGTGACATAGTTTTAAATATGTAATTATGATAATTATAAATCTAGTTTTCCTCAATTTTTCTTTTCCGTAGACATTTTTTCCCTAGCTTCATCTTTTTTTTTTTTCCTTAGACATTTTGTGGAATATTTATTACCAAGTTGCTCTTTGCCTTTTTCCCATGTTTTTGAAAGAAACTGCATTCATTTGCTCAGGGTTCAAAGGTTTAAGTGTTTGTAAAAGGCATCAATTTTGAAGATTTTTGAGGAGAAGGACCACCAAATAAATGTTAGAGCATCAGCTTTATATATGACATTCAAAATCTCAACAGCAGGCAATAAGAAAAAAATAAAATTGTGTTCATTTTATAACATCTTCTTGGCACAGGGAAATAGTGCTTAAATATAGTTATTGATATAGTTTTCCCCTCAATTTTTTTCGCCGAGACATTTTCCCCTAGCTCTTTTAAAGACAATTTTCTAACTCTGCTAGTTTCTTGCAATTTGTGGAATATTTTCTACCAAGTTGCTCATTACCTTATTTCCATGTACTGATTTTTGCTTAATTTTACCTTGAAAAAGAAAAAAGGGACCACCAAATAAATGTTAGAACATCATCTTTATATATTAAATTCAAAACCTTAGCAGCAGGCAAATGAACAGTGAGAAAAAAAATGCAATCATGTAAATATTACAATATCGTCTTGGCAATGGTAAAGTAAAGCTTTGCAGAAATTCACTATACAACAAACCATGTTGACTTTGAAAATATACAAAAACATATGGAAAACTGGTTCGTTGCCAGCTTTTCTATGACAGGACTAGCTCTCGAAAGCACTCCATAACAGTCTCTTGACTCATCCACGACCATATATGGTGTCCACCAGTGGTGACCAAAATATCACCACCGACACAGCTTTTAAGTCAGCACAGTCTGCATCCGCAACTCTGTAGACATCTGTCAGTCTCCAAACTGGTTGCAGGGAAGCCAAATAGGTCAAACAGTCAAATTGGAGGAGCTCATCTGGTGCTCCTCCTCAGGCTCTCCACGGTCTGCAGGAAGGAGCGCAGAGCTTGGTCCTCCTCCAGAGTGGAGCAGTCCTCCTCCTCCTCCTCGATGATGCCGCACTGCACGCAGCGGAGGCGGGGCTCGCGTTGTCCGGCCCTGCAGACGCACGCTGTGGCCAGAGACTGGGGGAACTCCTCCATCACCAAAGGCAGCAGATGGGCAGGGAGCGTGTCCATGCTGGTCGCCATGGTGAACGGTGGCCCAAATGTGAGGATGATGAGCTGGTGAAGTGAATGTAGAATTTGGAGCCTTTTTGTCAAGAAATTGTGGTGTATCTGATCACCTGGCTCCACAAGTGTTGGCAGAGATGAAGCAAAACCAAAAATGTGAAACACAATACTCAATCAGTGAGAGCTGTTTAATATTCAGTCCTGAGGGCTCTGCTTGATGGGAGATGATTTGAGAGATCCTGTTTTGTTCTTTCTGCTCTTCGCTCTGAAACTCTGAAATCACAGAGTGTGTGTGTGCGAGTCTGAGCAAGCTGTGGACTGTGAGCACCACCGAGCTCCTCTTTATATGCATCTCTGCAGCCCACTCGTTTCTTCCTTTGGGCATCCCTCCACACACACAACTCCTCTCCCCTCCTACATTCACAGCGGTGACACACTTCCGCAGCTTCCATACCAGTGCACCGGAATAATCTCCCAGAAACTGTTGGCATGGGAACCGGACGGTGATGTTTGGGAGGGAAGAGGCACAATGTGAAAAAGCATTTGTGTGGACTGTGAAAATGACGAATAATGGAAAAAAAACACAGAAGGAAGTTACACGAGCTCACTGATGGGTTGTTAACATAAAATATGGATTGCTTGGCATTTTCATCACTCAGGAGAGTTTGTGGACTTTTTCAGTGAATGTTTGGATGTGATGGTATCTGACAGAGATGCCACCAGGCACATAAAGAGACTTAAAGACATTGTTCACTTTTTACATGTGATATGAGACTCCAAGCGTTATAGAATTCAAAAGTCCATTAAGAAATTAAAATTAGAACTGTTCTCTTATCAGGCCCTTTTCAAGAATTCAATATAAAATAGCCTAAAATGTGTCTCCTCCATGCTCTAAATCAGGAGTCTTCAATGTTTTTTCAGGACCCCTTAGCTGACAGAGATAAGGAGCGGCATTTTATACAACTGAGATGCATATTAACCCTTTGAAACATGGATCGACATCACCTCTCTCGTGCTAGGTCCAGACCTTTCAGAAGTATTTAAACCTTTGAACACTGAGTAAATTGCTCTGATTCCTTTTGAAAACATTTGGGAGAGGCAATGAGCAACTTGGCAAGAAATAGATTTAAACCGCTAAAAACAAAGAATTAAGCAGTTTCACATTACAAATCAGTGTTTCTCCAATACTGTTTGGGATGTCGGAGTTGGGCATCACACCCACGACCTGCTAATGTTTAATCACCTTTTGAGGTTTTGCCAAAAGCCAAATTATCCACAGAGGTCTCCTCCTCTCCAGAATAAACAAACCCTGTGATTGAAAGCAGTAAAAACACATAATAAAGCAGTTTCACTTTGCAAATCAGCAACTCTGACTCTACTCATTGTAGATAGACTCCTAACTACGGTAACTGACACGTAAACACAAATGGCTCTATCTAGAGGCAGTGTTTGGTTTGTCCGGTCGATTCTGTAGTAGATATGAACGGCTCTTTCTAAGGTAATGAAAAGAGTCTTCTTATTTTTAGGTTATATCTCCCTAAATCCCACAAGCTGGACCTTTAAATTGTTCAACGATAACTTTGTAACTCTCTTGGTAACTGACGATCCCCTAGGGGTCGCAGATCCCCAGTTGGGGGACCTAAAAAGGCCCTAAATCTTATAGCGATGTGATTCAAAAAACAAGTGACAAGAAAGGTGAAACTGAGCATGAGAAGTCACAAAAGACAGATGACTGAAGTTATTTGAATTGATATTTATTGATGGCTGGAAGGACAAATGCAATGTTCTGCTTTCAAACAGCATGCACTGCAGGTATTAGGGGTACGTCCGATACCTAATGCCATTACCCTTGAGAGAAGCACTTAGAACTAAAGTCGGTCCCCTGCTGCTGCAAAAATTTAGCATGAGTGAAATGTCAGGTACAACTTTTACAAAGAAGTTATTACAGTATGACTTAAAGCTGGCGTCTGAGCCAAGACAAGTGGAATATGAGACCGCTACTCTATGAACACACAAACATACATGTAGCTTTCACAAGACATTTCATTGGTTTGGTTTGACATTTTAGTAAATCCAACAATAGACTGAATCACAGTGATGTTGCACTAACAACAACTATCACTTCTGGGTAGACAACTGACAATTTGTTTCCATTGCGGCGCTATGTGAAATCAGTTTATTTCTGTTGTCATTTTCAGCCGTAACTAACATTTAAAGATGTAGTGTTGAACACAACCAATCTGATGTTTCTGCTTATTTTATGTATTCTGGTGCTTTGCAAACACCTTTGATAAACCAAATCTACCAGCGCGGAAGCTGCAAAACGGTTTTAAAAACATCAGTATTATTGGAAGCGTATGCTATATTTGAATATTTTCTCTGCTTTATCTTACAAATTAACCAGCAACTCTCTTGTAAAATTACTGTTTTTGTCAATGGAGCCTGGTGGTGTTGATATAAAGGCTTCAATTCCCCACCGGAAAATGCGGTCTGATGCCAAAAAACTGTGAAAATATTCTAAAAACAGCAAACACTTAAACTGATAGTGTTTTTTTTTTTTTACTGGGCCTTTTTTAGGTGGCTAAAAACTAACACAGAGGCAGTCTTTGCTCAGCTGTGATTGATTTTAAATGACATTTGCAAGGATTTTCTACCCAGAAGTTATTGTGAATAAATATTGTGATTGGGTCTAAACAGGTTAAAAAAACAAAACAAAAAAACAACATGATTAACGTAGATGTGACACAATTACTGTCACACACAAACAATCAGCCAACTCATTATACCGGGATCAAGTGTATTTTGAAAGGATTTTAAGAAATTGTGGCTAGAAAGTTGTGCCAAACAATAACAGACAGATGTAAGAATGAATCTGAAAAGTTTGTAAACAAAGCACACATTTTCATACCCCACCGAAACTTCTCCTTCTTTGCCGGTTATTAATCTACAAAGACTCCCCTCTATTTTATTTATTCATTTTTTTTATTTTAACAGATAAAATTCAGTTTGGTTAAATCAAACATGCAGTCCCTTCACCACAACATCAATACTTAGGAGAAATATTAAGATGAAAAAAACAGAGTTGAAGAGGAAAGATGTAAAAGAGAGCTTTGAAAACTTTTGATATGAAATGAAAGCAAAAAATGTCAAAAAAGGAGGAATTATGGAAGCTATTAATATCACAAAAAACCCATTTGCACCTTTTAAATCTTAAGAAAACATTAAGTGCTCCAGAAAGTGTTAACAGCGAGTTAGGTACCACCTCCAGTGTTCTACTAAACTGTTTTAAGCTCGTCAACAGAGCTAAAAGCTGGTCCACACACTCCCAGGACGCCCGAACATACACACAAATTCACCTCCGACCTCGCATCCAAATCATCTATATCCTTAATTTTTGATCATGTTTTGCAGACAGATGGGCAGCTCGGGGAATCGTTTTTAGTTTCCATGTTAGTGTTCCATTCATTAAAGCTGATCACTCGATGCAGAGCGCCACTTTGTTCTGTATTTTTCACACGACTGTTTTGGACTGAATACATGTAACGGCAACCGTGACCAGATGCTGCCTCACATCATCTATGACGGGGAGTATCAGAGGGAAGAGGGACTGAGATGTTTGCCCAGAAACTGTCACATTTTCTCTTCACGGTCCATGATGATGGTGGTCGGACGAGTCGTTAACACAGCCGGTCCCCCTCTGTCTGTTCCCGCCGCCGCTGATCTGTCTAACCCTGCTTCTGCTTCTTAAGGTAACGAGCGCGCTGGGACAAACCCATCCCCATCACGTGGCTGTTGAGGATCTTGGCAGGGAGCAGAGCTGTAGTCACCCAGCCCTACAGAGGGAAATTACATGGTCAGCTGGTGGCATTTACAAATAACAGATTAGCATTCATTATTAATTTCCAACCCACAGGAGCAACAACTGTGGCAAGTGAGTTCGTGCAAAGGAAAATTCAGGGGATTGGGCTGTTTTAGTGCCTCTAACAGCCATTCTGGCACACACAGTAGCTGCACATTTTACAGGTACCTCTACAAATAATTTCTATTTCCAAACCTTATTTTAAAGGTGTACAATTGAGCAGAAATTGAATATGATGTAATAAATTTGTTCTCTCTAGTGTATAATCTCCTGAAAATAACAATCACTGTGTTTTTATAACCTGAGAATGAGCTGCTTGTATCTAAACAGGCAGCAGGTCCTCGTCTACGGGGATCGTCATGTTGAACCGCCATGTTTCTCCAGTAGCCCAGAACATTTTTTCACATTTTTGCCAATACTGAACGATCAGGCTATTGAAAATGGGTGCACTGTGACCCTGAACTTTGCAGCCAGCTCCAGAACAGCAGAAATACTTTGATGTCTTGTTTCAAGTTCTCCACAAGCAAATCTGGCAGCAAAACATAATAATAATCTATTATGAACAATATTTTACACATTATATATGATCTGAGTATGATAAAAATGCTTACACGTTTGTTAGCTTTGTCTAAACAGGGAGCGATAGAGAAAAGCAGACACACAAGCAAACAGAGACAGAGCTCTACATGTGATCGGAAAAGAGTAGAACCGCAGAACTGCTTGCTGACCGGCGCAGAGATAGCGCTTCTGGTTTGAACAGACAGGCGACTGCAACAATTGAAATATCGAAGCACTTTAATGTCTAGTGTAAACATGGCATGATTTGGCTCCTGGTAAAAACCTCCTGAACACCTGGATCAGAAATCAGGTGAGTGCACATTAGAATGTGCTAAGCTAGCGGCCCAAACAGTGACAAAAAACCACTAATTTGTAACATGAAACTGCTTTTCTTCAGTGGTCTTACCTGCTTAAATCACCTTCTCTGTTTGTTTTGGAGAGAAAGAGACCTCTGCGGACAATTTGGCTCCCAGTAAAAAACTCCTGAACAATGAAATCCTAACTGGGAGAAGTTTCAGCTGGTTGAAATCTGAAATCCTCACCACTAGATTTCACTAAATCCCCCTAAATCTCACACACTGCTCCTTTAATCCTTATCTTAGCGATGCTATCAAAAGCTGTAAAGTAGACCCCACACACCAAATGGACTTGAACTAACATGCGATATGTAACAATTAGCGAGTATTTTCCTCATGCAATTGGTGTAAATATCCTTTTTAACTGCTGAGTTTTCCATCATGTTTTTTTTTTAATATTTATATTGTTCTTTTTGCTTTGTTTATCTGGTACATACCTTGCTGCTGTAACAGTGTAAATCTCCGTGTTGTGGACCTAATAAAGGATTATCTTATCTTAAATTCACCACAATACTTTTTTACATATTGCACATCAGCCGGTTTCAAAACAGAGCCATAAAATCTTTTCTGCTTTAGCCATAATGTCAGTTAACAAGAGCTTCCCATAAACACTGTGGCAACTGATTTTGTTCTGAAGAATCTCCCACTGTTTTTAATCTTTGTAAGTAAGGAGCAGTTTTATGAAGCATCATAAATGGTTCTTTCATTGACTTACTATTTTTAATTAATTATCAACAGATTTCCTATTAATTTTCATTTATCTTGGTAACTTACTTAAAAGCTGAATTTGATTTTTTTTTAATTAATACACACCAATCAGGCACAACAATTTAAACCACTGAGAGGTGAAGTGAATAACATTGATCATCTCATTACAATGCAATGTTCTGCTGGGAAACCTTTGGTCTTAATTAGCATAGGTGATCGCCCCACAAATCCCTATAAAGGGCATCAGACTGCACACACACAGAGACTGAAGATGAGGAAAAGTTGAGAGAATTAATTCCCAAGTTAAAGTCTGAACTAGACTTCTGTTCTGAAGTGAAGGTGCTTTGGCAGGAAGTGGACACCAACCAAGTTGAAATATTTTGTAGCTTCACGAGTGGATTTAAAACAACACAAAAAGATGTATGGGATGTCAAACATGCGTTAATCAACCACCTGACCTGCAAAGTTTGTGCTTTATAGTTGCATAATTATCAGGACTGAGGACAGAGAAAAGTGCCATCAAGGAGGGCATGTATGTGTTTCAAGAGAGAGACCGAGAGAGGGGGAGAGAAGGTGAAGGTGGACTATTTCACACATTATTTCTGTAACCTATTAATAACTTACTTTGAACTCTGATTTTCTGACTTTCTTCTGATGTATTTAGACAAATAACTTAATTTAAATAATGGTAAATCCATACATTATATTGTATGTTCCCCTTTTAGTTAAAATTAGGAACTACATAATGTGGTGCATCTTCCCTTTAGGGTCAAGTATGGTTTATCGCAGAGTGATATGACAGACATGAAGTGACGAATCACCTTACTGTGTGTTCAGTTGTTGTCCTACTGATGATCTTTAAGTGACCTTTACTTCTATATCAATTTACTTTTATTAATGTCGATCTTTTATGATGAAATCTTAATTAAGCACCCCAGAAAAATAGAAACAAACAGCGCTACAGCCAAGATGGAAGGACATCTGTTGCGGTTTATGAGCACATAGAAGGTTTCAGATTAAATGAATAAAAAATGGTGTATTGTGGATTATAACTGGATTATGACTGGGAGATTATCAGATAATGAGAGCAGATGTTACTGGTATGCAGTTTGTGATTTGTGGTGAAATGTAAAGGTAGCTGACAGGGAAGATCTGTGCCCAGGTAACGCCGACGGCAAAATATCTGTCGGCTGCGCGGGACGCACAAAGGCTTTCACATCCTGAACGATTTATTGACCACCTGTATTCTGTAACGGATGATGTTGCTATTTATATCAATAAAGGTGATTGTTGATATTCAGGTCACACAGTTCAACACAACCTGGAAGGAGAGAATGACTGTAATTCTGTGTAACCTCTTTAAAATGAAGACACCTCCTGGTAAAATTCTGAACGTGCGCCTCTGTGTCATTTTTTTTTCGGATGCTCGTGTCTCTACAGAGTAATTACAGTGTTAGGATGCAGGCAATACTGCAGGGTAGTGGAGCATCCCACTCCATTATTTCAGAGGATGTTTACCTTGTGATAGATGCTTTAGCAACTGTTGACACAACATTAATTCAGTGAATGGAGATGAGCATGTTGGAAGCTCTTTTGTATGAAGTGAAATTGCAGCCTGATGAGGTTTCTGTCCTGTTGCCATGACAGACCTCGACTCTTCTGTTACTGCTCAGAGAAACAGGTCGTGTTAAAATGGTGTCACTCTTATGTGTTCTCCTACCTTTTACTGCCTTCAGATACTCAAAGGTACATTTTAGTTGCTCATGCTGGTTATATAAATTGATGATAATGTGCAGAGGAAGATGCGGCCTGCAGTGGGACTTTAAGTAGAGCTGAAGCACTTTCAGCAGATGTTGAGTCTGAGTGGTTAGTTTAATGTACATGCATATGATAAAACAGTGGGCAGGTTTCCATGACAGAGCTGAGCAAAACTTATTTTTGAAATGTCGATAAAACACAATTGTGATATGACTGCGTTTCAAATGAGAGATGTTTTGCAACTTCTGCTCTCGCGATAACTTTCCAAGAAGCATGGTGACAGATGTGCAAAACATTAGCAGGTTTATTTCTATTGCAGCCACCGCACGAGCCGCCATTATTTCCAATTGAAGGTGATGGCGTGTTGTGTGAGCGATAATGGAAAGGCAAGCCCCTTATATGTGGGAGCAAACACGTTTAAGGGAATTTTGTGGATAAGTTTTACATACAACTTGAAAAACAAAAGTTGGATTATTCTGCACTACTTGTGTGCAAGTTTGTAAACAAACATTTTGACAAAATTTTGCTGTTAAACACAGCAGCCTATGACTTCAATTCAAGTTTTGTTTTTTTTCACTGTGAAAGACTGCGAGAAAAACAAAGTTTCATCACAAATTCAGCTTAACACAGTCATTTGTTAAGTTTGGTTGACGGGTGAATATCTTGTTATTTTAGAAACAGGCAGATACTTTTAGTGAAAGTCAAGACGAAGTCCAAAGTGAAGATTGAAAAAGGATACATGGCATGTATTTCCATTAGACTCTTTGCTCCTAGCGTTACATACCAAGACTTACCATAATGGCATGCGGCAGGTAGCCATTGGTCTGGGTCTGTAGCCCCACAGTGTTGAGCTCAGCTGACACGTACCGCTCTGGGCTGGGTTTGTCCAGCGTAGCCCGCCGGATTTTACTCAGCTTGGTCGCAACAAAAAATGGTAGAACACTCTGAGAGAGAAAACAGGAAAAAAAGAGTTTATAAAGTATATATCGAAAAATCTGTCTAGTTTCATAACCTACATGTCCAGTGTGTAAGATGTAGGGAATTATATTGGCAGAAATGGAATTTAATATAATAAGTATGTTTTCTTTAGTGTATTACTGCCTGAAAATAAGATTTGTGGGTTTTTTTTTACCCTAGAATGAGCCGTTTCTGTCTACATAGGGAGCAGGTCCATGTCTACAACCTATGCACATGCATATATATTTGTATATGTAATATACTTCTTTAAAATGTAGACAAATGAGTTGGGGAGAAGGGGTAGGATTTAATAAGTGCAAACTTCTTCCTGCTCCTTTTCGGGCATGTCAATGCTTATAAATGAAATAATTGGAACATGCTTTTCACTTTATTCTGCATATTTGTTGGAACTGATTTAACTTTTTGTTTGTTTATTTTTGTCTTTTCACATGTAGATTTTCATTCATTCATTCATGCATTCAAAAGAGGTTGCCGTGTTTCACTGCCATGTTTCTACACTGGCCCAGAAAAGACAAACCAAACACTGGTTCTCGAAATGGCCTTTTGCATTTTCACATTGGCCAAAGTAGTGTCCGAAACGTGAAACTGCTTTATTTAGCGTTTTTACCAGTTTTAATCACCGGTTGTATTTGTTGCAGAGAAAGAGACCTCTGCAGATAATTCAGATTCTGGTAAAAAGAAACCTCCTGAATGTCTGGATCAGAAATAAGGTGAGCACAAATTAATTTATCTGAGAAAGAAGGAGAGCACTCATGGCAGGCACTAGGGGAGCTGCCTGTTCGCAACATGCAAAACAGCGTAGAAGAAACACTGATTTATAATGAGAGGCTTTGTTTATTTTTTTAATTGGCTTTAATCTCCTGGTCTGTTTGTTTGGGAGAGGAAGAGACCTCTGTGGATAATTCAGCTCCCGGCAAAAACCTGCTGAACTACCAACACTGAAAGAACCCAAAGTTTCAGCAAGTTGCAATGTGAAATCCTCAGCAACAGATTCCACTAAATCACCCTAAATCTCACACATTATTCCTTTAAAATATCAACACAGTTCTGAGACATTTATTTTTCTCGAGCCTTAATTCTCAAAAAAAAGGACTTTAGTTACGAACAACTAAACTGGGCTTGCAGCAGAATGTTGTTCTTTGATTTACCTGGATAATAATGCCTTTGCGCTTGTATTCAGCCTGCAGTCCTCGTGAAAAGAAGTCCACAAATGCCTATAAAAGAAAAGTCAGCTCATTAAGGCCAAAGCTAGAATTCCAGTAAGAAAAGCATGGCACCAAACATCCAAACGCCAAAAAAATCAGAACATATTCAAGACAAAATCTGCAGAGAAAAAAGTAGCAAAAAAGGAAAGATGCACAAAGAGTTCATGTCCATTGTGCTTTCACAGTGTTAATGGTAGGTGTAATGACCTGAGATGATCGTTAAATTGAGCATTAAAGTAAAGATTTACCCTAGATGGATTTTAGATGCTCTTGTAGCGGAGACACAGGGACTTAGTAGATAAACATGACCCAGTATTAAGACAGCAGCAAATTAATCAGCTGAAAGTGTGAACAGCAGGCTGTTTTTAAGCTAACAAACACACATGAGACGGTTATAAAACATTATGATGCCACATGCTCCTATAAACATTTTTAATTGGTGCACTACCTCGGGACCTGAGTTAGTCATCGACTTATTTATATCCAACAATTAAAACAGGAAATATGAAAAAAAGGGCAATGCAAGTTGAACTATAGTGTCCATCGTCATCAGCAGATAAATTTTGTCCCGTATGTTGGTGGATTATTACCAGTGGTTCCCAACTGGCCCAGCCACTGAGTCCAGCTTTCTCCTCAGTCATTACTTAAAAGGTCAGCACATAAGAGGAATTACCACATATTCCATTGAATTTGATAAAATGTATTTAAAAAAAAACATGGGCTTACAACAGAATAAAGTAATACATATTGCAAGAATAAAGTACAATTAGTTAGGCCATCTCTATGATTTGAAGACATTGGGAGCACAGCCCAGAAAAAGAAAATCACCACATTTTTTTTTAAAAAAAAAAGACATACCCGTGGGTTTAAAAGGCATGTGTTCTTTAAAGAAATTTTGGCGATAAAAAAAAAATATATATTTTTCTCTGAAAATGTTTTTTTTTTCCGATTTTTTTTTCCTTTCAACATTTGTTGCTTTTCTTTTGGCAATTTTTTTTTCTTTACATTTTTGGTGATTTGTTTTTTCTTTAAAGCTTTTTTTTGGCTATTTTATCTTCTCTAAAAATGTTTGGCAATTTTTCTTCTGTTTTTTTTAAAAAAATACAACATGACTTTCAAACCCGCAAGCCCGCCAGAACAAAAGAAACTGCCAAAATGACACCATTTATCACAGCCAGAAACTGCAAAAACATAGATTATTGTTGGATTTAAATTTCCTTTCACGTGGAAAAGATATTTGTAAAAAGATATTTGTAGCTATAGGGATAGAGGGGAGAAAAAAGACAGAGAAGAAAAACAACCACACCCCTCCTCTGATAAATAAAGAACAGTCCCTTAGGCATAATCGCACTTCAAGATAAAAGCTCTGTGCTGCACTTTCACTGCACAAAATAAAGTGTGTTTTTCACAACACTGACATGGTGACTAGTCACTTGCGGTCCACTCGGAATGGACACGCGGCCTACTTTTGGACAGCAACGCACCAGTTGGGAACAACTGGATTAAACAGAGCAACACGTGGACATAGATGTATTTTTCCACACAATATTAATACAGTGTAAGCCGTTTATGATGCCGGGATGCATCTACAGATAACACTTGAAGAGAAGGTCATTTGTCATGTATTGCAATTACCTTGGAGGCAGAGTAGACAGTGAGGAGAGGGACTGGGTACATCCCGCTGGCAGACGAGATGTTGAGGATGGCGCCCGTCTTTCTGCAAACACAAGGGAGACGTGCAACAAACACTTCAGCCTGAAATCAATTCCACAATCATACAAGAACATGGTACCATATGGGCTTTCTGAGCTGAAGCAAAACAGCTCTTGTTGTACATCAAAGAAAAGCTGGGGGATATTGATCAAAGATACTGTAACATCAATACCTAAATGTTTACAAGCTGACAGCACTTTTTGCTCTGGCCTGTGGCGCTTTCATAGAATATTCAATCTAACACAGAGGTGGATGATGTTTTGAAAGAAATATATAATTTTCTTTGTGTATGTGAAGTCCAAGAAAGTGAAGGCTTTCAGTCTTAAATCCACTCAGCTACAACAACAAAAAAACATCAAAGAATTGTATAAATCAGCTGTAATGCAGACTTTAAGATGTGCAATTCCATTCACAACAACAACAACAACAACTAAATTACAGGCTGTGAAGAATGCATCATAAAAGCGATTACATTTCCCCAGAAGTATAATAATTCTGTTAATTAAAACTCCTCTGTTGTTAAGAACTATTGCAAAAACAAACTGTGTGAAAGTCAAACATGTTATATTCATGCACACATCAGTTTCTCCCACAGAATTATAATCTTTGTGTGGCGGTAGCTGCAGATGAGGAGTGTGGGTTTTTTTTGTTCTTTGTTCCACGTTTGCATCTCTTTGTAATATTCTGTGTTTCTTTTCTAAATTTGGACATCTTAGAGGAAGAACATCAGTTCTTTTTTTCCTCAGCAGCAGTTTGTGGGGTTTGAGTTGCAGGGTTGACAGTTAATCGGTCAATGAGGTCAGAGCTGATCAGATCAGAGGCGAGTGAACGCAAACTTTTCGACCCAGCAGCACTATGAACGGTTAGCTCCACTTCCACCGTATCTGGCGCTCTGCAGCTCCCTCTGTGCCCAGAGTACACTCTGTGCTCCAAAAGTGTGGTGCAATGAATAACCTAACAGTACGTATATTCCAGTTGCACTATAAATGAACGGTTCAGCTCCAAAAATGGAAAATAAACACATGGTTGCAGATGTAGCAGGCTGCGACAAATTAATGAACTTATGTGTGTGAAATGCTTCACATATTTCAGTGTAAAACTGTTAAATTATAGGTAAATTTTGTCAAAAATCTTTTTTGTTCACTGTCAACTGATGTTTTATGTGCTATGACTAATAATATAGCCTAAATCAATATCACTATATTATTAATATTAGAATTTCTTTTGCAAAATTTATATCAAAATTATAAAAAAAAATACAACATAAAATATGATTTAAAGAAAACCTTTCTTCTGTGCAGTGATAAGGCTGGGGATGTAGTTTGGTAGAGAGAAAATAGTTCCTAAATGAGACAGCTTGCAACAAGGTCCATGGATTATCTTTTGTAACCAGGTCATGATTTCTGGAAACACTGCTGTTGAATTTTTCAAATGCTCTTTTGGCGCTTTGAGCAACATAAGCGAGTATCATCAAGTTCCATTATAGTGGAGAGAAGGCAGACATCTCTACAGCCGGTATCTCCAACACTCTGCAACTCACATCAAAAATAATCTAGATTGATAAATGGTACGACAGGGAAGACTAAAAATGTGTCTTTTTAAATTTGGGTTGAACTGCCCCTTTAATGCCTTTGTGCTGATGTTAATTACGGACAATTCACAGACATCAGTAACATATTAACACATTAGTTACTGCTAAAGTCAAACAAACTTACCTCTCCACCATTCGAGGTAAAACGATACGCGTCATCTGCAAAAGCAACAGAGAGACGAAACGAGAGAGAAAGTGACAAGTGTGAGGAACAGAGTGAAAGCATTACACAGACAAAAGTCTTTTTTAATCTGTGTGGGTGGTGGACAAGTGTGCGGAGGTGTGCATGAACATTTGTAAACGAGTGCGTGCGTGGGTTGTGTGTGGAGAGTTGGTGGTCCAGGAGGGAAGACAAAAGAGAAGGGGAATGATAATGATAGCAGAGGGAGCAGTTCAGAGAAATATTGAACGACATAAATTAAGTGTAAAGAGAGTAGGTGGACTTTAGCTGTTGCTCTGGGAACCGCCGAACGCGGAGACGAGGGACAAAAGTGACTTACTACGCTTTGTGTCACTGTGCTGCGTGTGTGTAGCTTTATTGGTCTGCGGGACTACCTGACACTGCAGCTCAAACTATCTCAGTGTTTTGAATCCACTTGGACAAACTTAATTACTCGAAGGCAACCGAGACGTCACCGTGAGACATAGGACAAACATTTACAAGTCAATATCCACAGAGTCCACGAGTCCATGATGTGCAAAGTGGAACACTAGGGGTCTCCGATTTGAGTATTTGAGAACATTGTCACACCTCTTAAACTTATTATTTAATATCATTATTTTTGAGGAAAAAATGGTACCACTGCAGTGCCAATATTCAAGAAAAAAAATGCCAGATTAATAAATAATAATAATAATAATAATAATAAAAATACTTCTGCATTATCATATGTTTTCTTCTTTGACATCCTTTTCTTTGTTGAATCATAAAGTCTTAATTAAATAAACATTTGAAATAATAACACTCACCTGGCACACTGACGTTATGTTGATGTTGACCATGGTGTCGATGAACTGAAACAAGACGATCAGGAGCATTACTACGACTTGGTTCATGTGGTTGTGTATTCACTAACACACATCATTATTAAAAATTGTTACATTTATTTGTTCAAGTAACGACTGCAGGCATTAAAGATTTTATCTTGCGATTTGTTAAAGCACGAGATGGTAGAGAGAAATTATTTGGTGAAACTTCTAAAGGCTGTTCACCTTAACGTGACACTACACAACTCCTGAAAGAAAAAAAAAACATACCTGGTCTGACCATGAGCTCATGGTGGCTAATGTTTGATAACTTTGGGTATAATTACAATACTTAAGGTATTGTAATTATGACTCGGTCTGTAGTGGAGCTTGATTTATCAACTGAAATGCAATACAATACATGTTATGCAGTGTTCCTACAGCTTAAGGCATAATTGATTTAAGATTTTTTAAGACTTTTTTTAAAATCTGAATGAAACTTAAGACCAATTTTACAATAATCGAAAAAACAAAACAAAACAAACTAAAAAATAAAAAAACTGGGGGTTATGGACAGTTTTGCTAAAATGTTTATTTCAATTTAAAACCTGATTTTTGTTGGTTCCACTTCCCTGATTTGCCTAAAGTTAATGCGAGAGGCATTTGGTCTCATTTTTAGATTAATGAATTCAATGCCTTTTAAGATTTTTCAAGGATCTGTGGGAACCCTGTTATGGGATATGCTATTATTGCCACTTTTAGTCTTTTTAGACAAGCTTATAAATGTTTCAAAAACATGCTTGTATGTTATCATCATTTTCACATTCATGAAAAACAGGATAATAAAAAACCTTCAACTTACAGTGTCGAGATTGGGGACATTGAGGAAAAATTCAGGGTAAGAGTAGGATATTCCAACATTGTTCACTGTTAAAAAAGAGAAAAATAACATTAAAAATACTGCATAATGTTAAAATGATGGATGACAGGAAGATTACATTTGTGTAATGTGCCGTTCAGAGTGTTATTCCTCCTTCCAATCTTAGGAGGGCAGCAAAGGGCTGGAGAAGCCAGGAAAAATTAACCTTCATGATTACATGAAAAACTTAACACAGTGGACTTTACAGCACTGCTGATGTCTGTAGGCGCTGATTTCGACTGAATTTGCCATCTCATGCCCAACTGATTAAATTTGACAAAATGTGACGTGCCCTAAGCACCTGCGGCAGTCTTACCCAAAACTCCAATCTCCAGTCCTGCAAGTCCATCTTCAATCTTAGAGTAGATATCTACGGCGCTGAAGTCCGCTGCGATGGTTTTGGTCTCCACGCCACATTTGCTCGCTGAGGGCACAAAACATTTGCATAAAATATAAATATATGAGAAAGAAGCAATGAAATACAGTATATCTGTGCCTACTTATTTAAAGTGTTTTATGAATGGCCACACGGTTAACAAATAGTCACTTGGAAAGGGAAGACCGTAGCAGAGGAAAAAATAATTAAACCCTGAAATAATCCTTCTTCATCAATGAGGATATCCCTCCCTTAAGAGGAAGCTTTCATTTAATTGGACAGATTCACTTTCAGCTCCGGCAGGAGGCTTTACTGCCTCATAACCGAGAGCAGAGGAGTCCTGCTGACTCTTCGCTCTCTAAAAAGCTCACTTGTGGAAAACACGCAATTCAGTGCAATATCATTTAGTCATTTAGGCGTATTGGATGATCACACGGTGCAATATGGATGCAACGTTTCCGGTTCAGGATGAATGAGGCCGAACAGCAGCATGGATCATTAAGACTGAACTCCGCTCCCGCAGCCGTCATACTTAACACATGAAATACATTCGTCTTGTGCCTTTGGACCACAGGTGCTGCTGATTTCCCCCGACTGCAACATGTAGGATTAGTTTCATTGATGGATTAAATATATTGAGCTACAGTATTTCACCATGATTTATGTGCAACTCATCTAAAAAAATCTTCCTTTTGTTTTCATTTTCAATGTCAGCCAACATGTTTGTCTGCATTTACGCTGCATGATTAAATAATAAATTAATAAATATTCATACAACGCACCGATGGCCTTGGATACGTCATCCAGCTTCTCCTGAGAGCGGCTGATCAGCACGATGGCAAAGCCTCTGCGGGCAAGCTGCAAACACACAAAAAAACACGTCAACAAATGTGTGCACATGGACTATTTTAGGAAAGACTTTGCAGATATTAATAAAGCAGAAGTGGCATTAAACAAAAGTAGTATGCTTGAAAAAAAAAGAGTTTTATCACTGCGTGGTCCTAGAACTGTAAACTTGTAAACTTGATTTGTAGTTTCTGTTGGAATCATTTCAAACATCATAAAGGTGTAATTTTTTTTTGAGTCTGAAGATTTGAGCGTCTGCCTCTAAAGTGAACTTACTTTAGAAGTTTCTGTATTCAGATTAATGCCTTTAAGATTATTTTCACAAGCTGCAATGTGAAAAATCACATTTGGTCCGCCTGCACGATCACGCAAAAATGATGTTACCCGCGAGTCTTTGGAAACACTATGAACACAGTCGGATAAACAACCTCGTGAATAACCTACTGATCAGTTCCCACTAAAGACGGCTCTGAGCTCTCCCAGCGTCCGACAAACAGTATAAATGCTGGACTCTGCAACCACCACTAAATCAACAAAATACATAATCTGGATCATTTTTCTGTCTGGTGTCATGCTCACTTTTTTTAAAGTAATCATTTCAATTATTTTAGAAGATATGCACTATGTTTGTTTTTTGCTTTTCAGACATTGTTTTTTCTCCTATTTATTTATGTACTTATTGAACTTATGTATTATCAGTATTATTATTACCATCTATTTACCTATTTATTTACTTCTGATTTACTTATTTCTCCCTCCTCCTGGTACAAATCTGCACATTTCTCACGCTACATTTATTTATATATTAAAGGGACAGTTCAGGATATCTGAAGTGGGGCTGTTTGAGATATTTACACCGATCAACCAAAACATTAGAAACAGTGGCTGGTGAAGTGAAATTATCACTGATCATCTCACATTACAATGCAATGTTCTGCTGGGAAACCTCGAGTCCTGGAGTTCATGTGGATGCCACTTGATGCCATCCAATGCCAGACCGCAAAAACTGCTCAGGAATGACCCGAGGAACGTGACAAAGAGCTCCAGCGCCCCACCTGGCCCCAAATTCCCCAGATCCCAATCTGACTGAGCATTTATGGGACGTCCTAGTACCCCAGAGGTACCCGTGATACTCAGCGGGGCCTCCTTGGATAGGAGTTGGCTTGACATGTCAGGGCATGGACACGGGACTCCTGGGGGTGTCCTGTGGTGTCTGGTGGTGTCCTAAAGGATATGCCACCAGCGCCCTGGTGGCATATCCTTTAGGATCTGTGGATTACGAGGAGGGGTACCAGCACGTCCCATGGATGCTTGATCAGATTGGGATCAGGGGGCCTTGGAGGCCAGGCAGATGGGTTGAGCGTGTCCGGTGGCATCCACATGAATTCCAGGACCCAGAGTTTCCCAGCAGAACATTGCATTGTAAAAAGATGATCACTGAAATCAAATGAAGCTTGAAGGCATGAATGCTCAAATCTGTGGAGCGCCGTTTACATAAGGCTAAATGTTCAGGCTGCAAGAAACAGATATTTCAGGTAATCACAAAAACAAACTTCAATGTTCATGCTCACTAGGCCAACATTTACAGGCACAAAGACTTTATGAATGATTTAATATTCTGATGTGTTTGAGAAAGTCCACTAAACTCCCTCTCTCTCTCTCGTTAGGGTCAGGGGTTGATTAGGATTAGAGCCTCTGTTGTTTTAGGTTAGGGATCTTACCTCCTCTGCATAAGCTTTTCCAATCCCATCTGTGGCTCCAGTCACAACTAAAAGGGAAAACAGGACAAAGAGAGACTTAATTACAAAATACAAAGTATATTCTGTTCTAAATCAAATATAAAAACAGTGTTAAATACAGAAATAGTGTATTTTTTGTATTCAGAAAAATTCACAGAAATACAAGCTGCTGTATAGATTCTGTGCATGAACGTAAAACCGGGGCTCAATTGGTCCATTCATTAAAACTGAGTACAGGAAGTTACACTGTCTTTGTGCATTTTTATACTCTACATAAATTACAAATAAGCATCAGGATGAATCCATAGCACAGGATGAAAAATTCATATGGATGAATTGATGGAAAAAAAGACCACAGACAACAAACGGTGAGAGAAGCAATATACTGAACACAAAGAGGTCATTAAACGCTGAATATTGATTGTTTGTCACTGAAAAGTGGTCAGTGGCCAAAAGTATGTGGACACCATCTGATTGCTGCACATTAATACCTCAACAAAATCATTAATCTACTGCTGTAACAGCCACCGCTCTTCCAGGAAGATGATTTTTCTTTATCTTTTTTTGGTGTTAAATGAATGCATTTATTCATTTAACTATTTATTTATTTATTCATTTAACCTTTCTTTAACAAAGTTGGTCCCATTGAGATTAAGACTCACTTCTTCAAGGGAGACCTGGCCAAGACAGTCACAGTGAAAACACAAGTCACAAGAGACAAAATACAATTCACAAGCACTAAAATCTGCCTTTAAAGAGAATTATCTCTAGGTCAAAAGAGAAAATCCTGGGAGTCTGCTGTGCAACCAGGCAGCCAAAAACATCAACATCCTACAGAATCTGCGGCTAAGTCTTTCACTTTAAATTTAGAAACATTTAATGACATCTTGAGTTTCAAGAAATCAAGATGTAAGCAGAACAGTAGGAGAAAGAAATTTCTACACTGCAGAAAAACTGAGCTTTTCCAGCCTCCGATCATAAGAACAGACAAAGAGCGCCACCTCCAGGAGGCTTTAGCACCACAGACGTCAGGTGATAAAGATGTCAGAGAGCAGTTTGACGGATAAAGTCATCTCTGGAAAGTGCAGCAATGATGGCCGAGCACAAGAAGCTTTAGAAAAATAAAACGCACTGACTTTCAAGGGTAAAGGGCTGGATGTCAGTGCAGATAGATGTACTGCGGGACGAGGTACACGCAGAGCAGTCGAGGTGAATAAGGAGGACAAATAGAGAGAGGAGGAGAGGGGAAAGTTAGGTCCTCTCTGTCATCGGTGGCAGTCGAGCGAACGGATGCCCTGGAACTGCCTGGCACAAACAGCAGCAGCAGCAGCGGCCTATTTTTAGCAATTCCCATCTTTCAGAAGGAACTATTCATCACACCTCTGGCTAAATATAACAAAAAGTGGATGGGAGTGGGATGGAGAGTCAGGGCGTTACGATATGTCCCCGTGTAACCTGGAAGTCCCGGCTTAAAGAACATCTTACGTAAACTTATGCATCGTTGCTCCTCGTAACTTTTTAGGTGGAATTGTGTGTTTTTAATGTTCTGTTCTCAATTTATGTTATTTTGTTCCTTTTTTTTGTTCAAGATCTACTTGTGAGAGCAAAGTGCATTTAACCCTTTGGAACCTTAGAAAACTGATTTTATTTAAATAATAAAAAAAAAATATATATATATATATATATATATAAAATAATTAAAAAAAACAAAACATGGGGAAAACAGCAATGACAATTGCAAGAAATTAGTAGAAGGTGACATGAAAATGAGCTGAAAATTGGGGTTTTAGGAAATTATCAAAAATCTAGTGAAAAATGTCCAGAAAACTTTATTTATAATTGTGCTAATTTTATATACTTAAAATTATGTTACAGAAAAAAAAGTAGAAAAAAGGTAGTTATATGCACGTAGGTGCAAAGCTATCAAAAAACAGCGTACAAGAGGAAAATGGCAACGCCTGCACACTTTATGCCACACAAGTTTACTCCAGACAACTTTTTGATCCTACTTGGATCTTTGTCAGGTCACAATGTTTGAAAAGATGAAACCACGCCTATATTTATACATAATGCATACCAATAGGCCGACAAGCTCTATGGTTGCAAGTGTGGTTAACCATCTGAACCAATAAAGGTGGTAAAACAACTGACAATCAAGAATTAAATAAATTACATAGAAAATACCGAGAAACATGTTAGATCTCCAAGAAGAGGAAAACTCTTCTACTCCAGACAGTTTCTACATCTTCACCCCCTGAACTCTGACACCCAGAGGTTTAAATCAAGAACATGACATTAAACATTTCCTCTAAAATAAATGAAAATGCTTTATTTTGAGGGCTCTTATTGTGTATTATGTTTTTGTAGACTGACACAATAATATATGTGTGAATTTGTTTAACATAAAGAGTTTGTTTGTTAATATAACAGGTGTGTGTCTCCCCTCATTGAAATGTATATTTTCCTTTATTGGAATCTGTTTCTTTTTCCTTTATTGATATTGATCTGTTTTTAAGATGCCTTTTTGTAGGCATGTATTGGAGATCACTTCCTTAACCTTAATTTAATGCAGCTTTGGGCGTAGGTGATGTTGGACTTGTGACATACTTTTTTAATATAAAGAAGAATTTCGTCATGAAGAACTTTGATATAATGTTTTTATTAATTGCAATTGTTTGATGTTTTGTAATACAGCCTTGACATCACTGTTTTTCTTTCCCTGTGTATTTTTTCTATGTAAGTTATGACATTTGACATTTTCTCTTTTTATCATTGTTGCATTTATAACACTATTTGAGGTTAGACTATGAAGAAAAAATGGAATACATTAAGGCCACGTTTAAAAAGACTGAGTATCATGATGACTATAATTGTGTTAGTTTTCTTCTTTGGTAGTAGTGTCTTTGTTTTTTTTCTTTAACTTGTTTGTGGCATGTTGATGGTTTGTGACGTGTTGGTAACACGGTTGCATCATGTGTGTATTATTTTAATGTCACGAATCTAATTTTTATTTCTGATGGGATTTCTTTTATCATGATAAAGCTGAAACAAATCGCCGAGCGCTACACCTGAACATGAACGTTTCATGAAACCGTTGCCGCAACGTCTGATACAAATAATCCTGGCAGAGAAGTTTATTTTAGGCAAATCTTTTGTTCTTTTGACAATACTATAAATTCTTTTACGCGTCTGTCAATCTACCCTTTGCTGTAGCCGTGTCCCCTTTGTGTGATCCTCCTAAGCACAGATGATACTGAGGTGCCGAGCATCCTCTCGGGCTGCAGCAGAGCCAAACAGAAGGGAGTGGGGGAGGAAAGAGGAGAGAAAATGACAAACACGAACATGGGGGATCCTGGGGGCAACTAAAAATAGCACAGAGGAGAGGAGGGGAGAGTGATGGGGAGTCTGCAGGCACAGTGATGAGGAAAACATAGGCTGGGTTATTTTTAGTTGTTTTAAGAATGAACTGTTTTGCAGTCGGAAAAAAAAAAAGCTTTTACAGCTGAGTGCATTGTTCCCTTCAGTCAAATAAAACAAGGTCTATTTTAGGAACTGCTGTCTTTGGCGAATGTAGGTTAGACTGGCGAGGTGTTCTGATGATGGTGCTACTATGTGTCGCCATTTGGGTGTTTGGTTTAACGGCCAGCATCGTTTTATTGTTTAACATAAGTAGGTGACTGTAATTAGGTTTTTCTTCTCTAAAACTATGGTGCAACCTTCTCATGTTGAAATCTGTATTAAAGGTGAAAGAATTATGAGTCTGAAATGTCAAGCTAAAGCTCAAAGGTCCCTAAAATGATGTAGATCCACTCTTTATCAGCACGAAACCCTAAAAAATGATGGATGCCCCTGATGTTTTTGACGTCTGTTCTGCGTTTATATTTTATGCTGTCATCAACCTAAAAATATATATTTTTAAAAACAAACTTTTTTTAAAATCCTTCAACAAAATCCTCATTTTGAAAAACGTGATTCACCAAATTAAAACATTTTTTTTCATCTTTCTTATGAACAATGTAATTTATGATGCTAGTAGATCGCAGCCACAAGGGAATAACTCGGATTTTTGTTTTTAGCATAGGAGCTAACTATCAAACAAGAAAAGCAGATCATATCACCGATGCTTTTTAGTTATCACCACTATTATCATTATATGGGCTCCCATTGTGGGTAAATCTCACAACTGTGCAGAAAAAAACAGAATGTATGGACATGCGAAGAGTGTAAAAAGCCGGCTAAGAATTCAAACGTCAGCTTTGAGGCTCGTGCGTCATGTACTTTGGAGGTAAGTTTCCTAAACCAACTTTCTCCATTTTTAATTAAGTCATCTAGAGTTGACTCGATTGAAATTTGAGATGTAGTTGATAGAAAGTGGACAGAACACCTTCCTGCGATGTCCGCTCCATGTCTCTGCTGATGTCTCTGAATGTCCGTTTGGCTCTCATCCTCCGCCAGTGTCTCCACCAATGTCTCTGAATGTTCGCCCCGTCCTTATTCTCCGCCGGTGTCTCCCCTGGTGTCTGCTCCACTCTCATCCTACACCAGTGTCTCCGAATGTCCGCTCTGTTCTCATTCTCTGCCAGTGTCTCCGCCGATGTCTTCGTTTGTGTCTCCAAATGTCCCCTCCGTCCTCATTCTCCGCTGCTGACTCCGTCGGTGTCTCTGAATGTCCGCTCGGCTCTCATCCTCCACCAGTGTCTCTGCCAGTGGCTTTGCCGGTGTCTCTGAATATCCGCTCTTATTGTCCTTCAGGTGATCTCAATCTCCTCTAGGACACCAAAATCCAGCCCTGATACTGTCATTTATTACCTTGCTCGCTGCTTACAGTAACCGCTGAACACCAGTGTCAGCGGCCGCCGTCTCCCCCCTCCCTCCTTCTGCTCTGTGTGTGTGACGGGGACATGATAAGAGGATGTGATAAGAGGACACGTTGGACATGGTTTGAGTTCAGGTGTAGTGAGTTTCCAGCTCGGTTATGCTTAAAGAATAAACTGATATCTGATGTTTGATTCCTTCCAACAACAAGCAGAACAACATGTAAATATGCAGAGATCACAACAGAGCTGTTATTTAGGGACTGTTCTGTAGCTGTGCTGCTTCCTGACATTTTGGGGAATGTTCCTCTTTATAGTTCCACTATAACTCAAACAGAATATTATTTTCGGCATTATTTTTGTATATATCTCACTTAGGAGTCAAAGGGAACCTTTAAGCTTGACAGAAAGAGTGATTTGATGTATATCATGATATATATTGATATTGACTGATATGAAAATAATTATCGGGATAAGACTTTTTTGACTTTTTTAATACTACAAAAAGATCATGAAAATAGTCATTAGTTGCAGCCATAAAGCAATGCAACACTGCACTGTGCAGTACTAGAACAAACAGAATAATGAAATAACTTACTACCGTAAGTGCAACTGCAAAAGTGAGAATTATTCTAACAAATAAAACTCAGAAGATTTTGTTTATATTTACATTGTGTCCTGTACTAAAGGGTTAACACTGGATATGATGTCATTATAGAAGCACTGATGGGATTTTAAGGAATTAACCCTTAGCTGGACCTTTTGTTTTTAGATACACATTAATGTCCTATAGCCTGATTTTATATACAGTTATTACATTATAAGACAGCTTTATTAAGAATAACAGACGTATTGTCTCACATAGCAAGACGCCATTTCATGGGGACACCACTACAACGGCTCTCTGTTATACGGCCACAAACTCTCCTTCTCTCGCTCGCTCTCGCTCTCTCACACATACCAGAAAGTGAGAAGTGGGTTCCAGTGAACCTGAATCCCGAGGATCCCGCGTCTCATTCATGAATGGCTCTCGTCCTCCTCTTATATAATCTGGCCGTCCTCTCAATCAAGTCCACTTCACTGAGACAAAGTTTGTGAATGGAAGCGGCAGCAGCCAAGGCCAACGGGCTCCTTTGCCTCATTGGATATTCTGAATCATTTCCAAAAATAAAAACCCCGTCTGACGCGTTTTCCATTTTTAGCTGCACACGAGAAGATCAAAGGCAACTTCAGCACGCATCCCAAAAACATTTGGGTTTCTCTGGCGGGCTGATGCGACTGTGACTGCACACATGGGCCGAAAAAAGACTGCTCCGAATTTTTAGTTGTGAATCTAGACTCTGATAAAAATGGTAAAATACTATATATGTTTGTTTTTATCTTGTCTTAATTTTCTGTTCTAATTCAGACTTTAATTGCATTCAAATGTCCTTTTATAATGTGTTTCTTTTGCACGCTATATTGTCTTAATGTTTTTGGTGTTTTATGTAAGACACTTTGAATTGCCTTGTTGCTGAAATGTGCCACATAAATACACCTAATATAATAGTTGCAGATTGGGTAATAGAGGCAACAAATTTAAATAAATATAATATAATAATAATAACAATAATAATAATAATAATAAGGATATTTATTATTATTATTTTCTCTTTTCGTCTGTCTTTATGTGCACCACGTCCTGAGACTGGTGGGGACAAGAGAATGAAGGCTATCTTATAACTTCCATAACGATTCTCCTGTGTTGGCTGTTAAATAACTCTGAAAAATCAATAAAAGGAATTGGAAAAACAAAAAGACTCGTATACTTTAACCTATAATTCACAAAACTAACAGGTGTGGCTGGTCTATCAGCATTTTTTCTGCGTTATGCCGTGAACCTTGCACACACTCGCAAACATGCAGCAATCCCAGCAGTCTGTTCAAACTTCAAGGTTCAGCCAGCGAGCGGGCCGGACAGATGGACAGGATTCAGTCTGATTTGATAATCCCCTCGAGCCATAATCCCATCACAAGATTTACTACAGTTTACACCCGATGACAAAAAGGCTGATCATTCTCTGCCCATTCTTTATCTGCGGTGGAAAGTGTCTCGGACTGACACGGCAGGCTGCTGTTGCCGGGACAAAGAAGCCATAGTGTGAACAGAGTATATGGAGAAGTAAAGTCAGGCGACTGATAAGTCAGTCAGATCAAATAATGCAAGACAGCTGTGATACGGCTCAGCAGCGCAGCGCAGGGTGTTCATGACACGCAAATCTGCACACTTTAATGTGACAGCTGTACTTAAATTCTATCTTTACAAAGTTTATAATGTTTTTTTTTGTTGACATAACTTTGTAAAATCAAGTATATGATTATTTCTGAGGTCATAGTTAAAGTGTTGCTTTGTTATAACTGTAGTTCCCAACCTTTTTCTCCTAAAGCGATCCCCCCCCCCCCTTTTTTTTTTTATCATTGACGACCCCTGACTTAGTGACAAGGATTTTTCATATCATGTGCATGCGTTGCATAACAATAATAGCATTTAACTTTTGGTATACTACTAGAATAATATAATTAATTGATTATTTCAGTCACTACATACATTTTGCTCCATTAAAAATGACTGTGAAGTGAGATGAACAAAGTTGTTGACAAAGTTTTCCTTTGAGAACATAATTTGCAGTTAAAAAGGTGATAAATCGCAGTAAGCCACAGTTTATTTTATTGCAATACTCAGCATATCATAGCATGTTTAAAATGCAATAATACTGTATTACTACATATGTATCGTGATAATATAGTATTGTGGAGCCTCTGGTGATTCCCACCCCTAGAATAAACCTGAACACAATAACTGCAGTAAAGTTTGTGTAAAACAATACATTTGGATGAATTTTTTGGGCAGATTCTTTTCTTTCACAAAAATGAATGAAATACAGAGATGTCACGACCCCCTGTGGAGCTTTGGCGATGCCCAGGGGGGCCGGGACCCCTAGTTTGGAACCAGTATACAAGAGTGTACTGAAGGGGGTTTGTAATTTCTTTGTACTTCCTATTTAAACGCTTAAGTGTGCAAAATATTTGTAAATTTGACTAAAATATAGTTAATTCTATCACAACTATTGCTCTCAAATTCCTTATGGAAATAAAACTTAGAGCTGTAGACACGCATGAAGTGACAGGAGGTGTAATCCAGTTTTATTATTATTTATTAATTATTTAACTATTACTATTACTGAAAATGTTTAAATTACACTGAGTCAAACAGTAGAAAATCTATGTGCTCTCATGCGTAATGCAGCTCTCTCCTCAACTAAACTGCACATGAAGTCAAGCAGTTAAATAAAGGTCGCACAATTATCAACAGTCAATTTACATGCATTTGTTTTTGTAGCTTTTTACACATTACCCGCCCTTTAAACAATGTATTGAAATCAATTTTTAATTTAATTTAAATTAACTCAAATTTATGAATTGTGACTCTTACAATAGATGTATTCTGTTAAAATCAATAAAAAGCAAATTCAGAAAAAAAATGCGGATTTCGTAAAAAGACTGCAAAGCAACAGGAGCCCTGTAAATATTAAATTACGTATGAGTATAAATATTAAAAGCAGGTGGGTTTTCACACGTGCAGCCCCTCTTGCGGGTCGGTCAAAGGCTTGCAGGCCTCCGTTACTCAGTGGCCTTTTATCTGTGGCTGATAACCTGAAACACTAAAGGAAAAGTGTGAGTTTAAAAACTATTCAATACAAGGAGGCTGTTTGCTGTAGCTGCAAAAGATTAAACACTGAATCACAGTGTTACTGTTGAATTCGGCTGAAGGCTCCTGCACTGATGAGGACAGATGCAACAGACTAACTTTCAGCCAGAAGAGGTCAGTGAACAACAGTGAATTCAAAGCTTCATGTTTCTCTCTCACAGTGACACAAAATGATCCGGGCAAAGGTTATAAAGCGTGACCATGGAAGGAAGAAGGAAATGAGTGAATGAATTAATCAATAATTTTGAAGAATTATATTTAGGCACTGAATATAACAAATAAAATGTGCTGGAGAATTTGATAAAAAACATTTTTTAGTACCAAAATCAGTCGACCGCTATCCTCTACAGCCTCTGCAGATTTGTCTTGCAACATATCATTGCCTTTAAATGGAAGCATGTTCGACCTCCCGCTCACGATAGGTGCTTAAGAGACATTTTACTGTTTACTGAAAGGTTCTCTTCACTCTTTTGACAAAGAAATTGGAGACCTCTCCTAAATTACACTGATTCTTTGACCTCCCTGCCTCATTGTAACAACTGAGCTTTTATTATTATTATTATTATTATTATTATTATTTTTGCTTGTCTGTTTTCAGTCATTGTTTTATAGTTTTTCCATTTTTTTTGGTAATTTTTAACCAAATATTTATTCTTTTTTTTCCTCTAAAGTGGTAAGGTATTGGGAATTTAGGTATCATGAAAACCCAAAAGTTTTGTCGAGGAAAAATAAAAAACATTTTTTTTAAAAATGGAAGAATGCTTTGGTGCTCTGTGATTTATAAGCCTCGCATTGTTCTTTCAATAAATAAAATAAAAACAACAAAGTCGCGCCCCTCCCTCCTCTGATAAATAAAGAACAGTCCCTTAATTTCCTCAATGAAAACGTCTTTGTTTACAAAAGCTGCATTTCCGGTTTATATAACGAAACAAAAACATAAAGATCTTAGACAGCTGTTGTCATGCAGTTTCTCACCTGCCCATTTTCCCAGCCTGGTCGGTGACACGAGCCGTCCGTTGCCCAGCACCCACACCCTGAAGCCCGCGACCAGCCGGCACGCGGAGCTCAGCGTCAGCCAGGCCGCGGTCAGAGCACCGAGCCAGAACAGCGGAGCCTCCACGGCCCGTAACACCGCCTCCCCGCTGGACGACATGACTCAGCCTCACACACCACCGGCAGTGTCAGCTAAAAACTGTTTACGTCCCAAAACGTTTGCTTTATGTTTTTAAGGAGCGCGGAAGCTGCAGATACATGCGTCAAAAACGGTTGAGAGAGTTACTTCCGCGTCGGACGCTTCCGTATCAGCGTTTAGCTGTCTGTGATTGGCTCCTTTTCTTCTTCGGTTTTTAGTAGCACAGTGATTTAGATCTGAGCTTTACTACCACCCAGTGTTTAACACCACAGTCCTCCCTGTCATCAGCCCCGTGTTTATTAATGAAAAAAAAATAAAATAACATAATACAACACAGTACAACATAACATTACATATATTAAAATAACATAAAATAAAAACACAATACAACACAGCACAATAAAACATAACATAACAAGTATTAAAATAAAATAAAATTAGAAATAAAACGCAATGCAACACAGCACAACAAAACACCACACAACACAACATGAAATAAAGTAAAATAAAATAAAATATCATAAAATAACACAACACAACACAGCACAACACAACATAACATAACATAACATAACATAACATAACATAACATAACATAACATAACATAACACAACATAACATAACACAACATAACATAACATAACATAACATGAAATAGAATAGACTAAAATAAAATTACACAATACAACACAACATAACATAACATGAAATAAAATAAAATAAAATAAAATACAATACAATAAAACAAAAAAAATGTAGTATAAGATAATTGTGATATGGCATTGCATGAATTTCATGAGATGTTATTTTGTTTTACAATGTATTATTTTCTTACCACTTTTGTTATAAATGTTTTAGAATAATTTCTTTTTATGATAGTTTTAACTCATGAGAGCACCATGAAAAGCTTTAAACTAGACTCTGTTATAAGCCTGGGAGATTTCTAAAACAGGATTAAGGACGTTTTGACCACTGAATGCACTTGTCAGTCTACTGAACACTGCTAATTTAAGCTGTTTGTTGTAAACTGTCTAAATGTTATGAGTATTTTGTTTGTTTTTGTGTGTAAAAATCTTATGCTGTTTTTTTTATTTACTTGTGATGTGTTTACCAGGATTCTGCCTATTCCTTGTTTAATGAAGGTTAAATAAAAAAGCACTCTCTAAATAAATGTTATTATTATTATTATTATCATCATCATCATCATCATCATCATCATCATCATTTTGAGCTTGTGTTTTACTTATTCTTTTGTTTTCTTTTGTTACCTTTTTACATCTGTCTTTGTTACTCTTTTACTGTACAGCTGTATCTTTTATTATGTTTTATATTTTAATGCACTCTGAATTACCCTGGTGAATGAAGTTTACGGTGCATGTAAAGCTGCCTTGCCTTAAAATAAAAATTATAATATCAATTTATCCAGTTTTATCTTGCAAGGTTTTACAGTGAGGTTTGAAGTTGGTTTTATAAATTGGTTTAAATCCCTTGTTTGAAAATATAACAACAAAAATCCATTATAAAATCCCATCCGTCCACAATTATTTATATTTTGTATATATATGTTGTGTTTATATAATACTGTTTGCTCTATATATAAAAGTTAGTGCCCTGTCTGATTTTACACCTCTGGTGTGTTTTAGTGGATTTTGCATTTGCACTAATTAAAAGATAGCTAATTAAATTGCAACATTAAGTTTTGCTTTCCTTCATATTTTATTTGTTTATATAAATAAATACTAATGTGGTACATTTCTTTTTTATTATTTAGCAGTCATAAGCACTATTCATTAACTATACCGCCAGTTTCATGAGAAATCCATTAACACAAACTCTTAGCATGTATACTATATTCACCTTAAGAATTTATACATATTATATTAAAGTGCATTTTTACAAAGTGGCACAAATGGAGTTTTAAATAGTAAATAAATAATAATAAATTGTCTATGAATCAGTCTGATGCAGGATTTTTATCTTAAATTAGATATTGTTGTTTGATTTAACCACATATGATGGCTGCTTAACCTGTTTTTTTCTTCTAATTTCTTTTTACTTTATAGAAGTTGATAGACATGATGGAATCTAATTTACACACACACACACACACACACACACACACACACACACACACTGGGAGTACGCAATTCAGCCAAGTGGAGCAGACAGCAGTGGTCCATAATGTGAGAGTGAGCGTTACATAAGAGCATTGCGTCTAAAAATAGAAATGCAGCAATGGTAAACAGGAGTCTAAACTGTTGGCTCTGAGCTTTCAAAGGAACCTGAATGAAATTTAGATTAAAGCGTCATCTCGGACATAAATGGACCAGCTGCTGATCATAACCACGAGAGCCTGCAGGCGAGTGCAGCGGGCCTGACGTCCACGTGTGAGTGAGTGTGAATGAAGACTGAGAGTTCAAACTGCTGCACTGATGAATGATCAACAGGGAAGCTGACGTGTGACTTTAACAAAACATGCATAAAAACTGTTGTTTAACATTTATGTATTAAAGGTATATGGATGTATTTTAATCACACGTTGCACTGCAGCCAGTAATTCAGCACCATGTTTATGGACAGCTCCTTCTGATTATTTATGTCTTTTTTTGTTCTGTTTTTGTTATCTGTAAGAATGGACCTTGTTGATAAAGAAAATTGGTGAGATTTACAGCTGCGTGCATTCAGAATAATCTGTCTGATACTGTAAAAACACACACACAAGGAGAGCACATTTATATAAAAATAAAAAATACTAATTATGTACTTATTGAACTGTGGATTTTGCAGGACAATACACACTTTATTCTGTATTTTCTTTGCATCTGTCAGAATCAACACACGAAAAAACAGCGTACATCATCTTCACAGGCTTTTATTAATGCAAAACATTACAAATGCACACACTTAATACATGTTTAATTTCTTTTTCGACATAATATACCAAATGCTACACATGCAAAATCAATAAGGACACATCATGTAGGATTTCACATCGCTTTTATTATAAAGCTGCTGAAAAAAATGTTTAAAAGCATAACTGAAATTGAAACATTTATTATTTTCTAAATCAAAACACACACAGTTAACAGCTACAATAAAACTGCAAGTCTATCCATAATGACATCATATGGGGTGAATTTACTGTTTACATGTTCCATCATTGTTGGCATATATTCATGATTAGGGTTCCTTTTGGAAAAGAAAATCTATTTCAGTTTAAGTAACACAGTCTGTAGACATTCTGCCATATTTAAACAAAATAAAAGGAAATTTTGTTACAAAATAAGACAGAATGAGGTGAAATGTAAATGAATGTTAAATCAATTTTCACAAAAAGAAAGCCAGGAAAGCAGACATGAAAATAAAGACATAAAAGTGTGAAGTTAAAGGTAACACAGACACACACACACACACACACACACACACACACACACACACACACACACACACACACACACACACAGCATCTGAACATGATAATAAGGACACATTATGACTCCTTGCACACAACTTGCTCTCTGTGTCTCATCTGTCTTTGTCACATATTTCTAAATTTAGAAAAAGACCACGCAGCAAATATACGGAGGAAAAGGGGGAGTTAAGCATTTTAAAGTTCCACATTTTGATCATTAAATTTTTGAAGACCTAACAGTTGAAGTGCATCAGTATGTTTTCCAGTTTAAAAAATAAATAAAAATATTTGCTCAACCTTAAGAGCATGAGACAAAATGGTTGCAGATTTACGTTGAATCAGTGCAAACTGGCTGCTCGTCTGAAAACTACAAACAGCGGGATCAACTGCTTTCTGAATGATGCTTTGTGATTTTATCGAAAACATTTCTGCCTAAATGCCTAAATGTATATCTGCCTACAAATACAGGAGCAGGACATGTGTATGTGTCTTGCAGGTGCTTGCTGATATTTGCACATTAACATCTGTAACATTTCAGTAAGTAATCGTATAGTTTGAACAGTCATATATACTGTAGACTGATGTAATGTGTTTCTACATGAAGGACATACGCATGCAACATATTTAATTCAAGACTGTCTTTTGCAAATAATTGTAAGGGCTTTCTTTTTATTGCTCCTCTCTCTCACACACACAGACACACACACACCACACATATCTGCAAAAGTAACACTTAAGATAGACGCACATTCACTCCATATACACATGTTGCTTTGTGTTTCTTGCCCGTGTCATAGTATTGTCACAGCAGAAAAATAAAATAAAGCACAGACAAAATTAAAGAAGAACTAAAAGAAGACACATTTTAATATGTTAGGAAATGTCCGTGTGATGTCTCTCTGTTGTTAAATGTTAAATGTTTGTCTGGTGTCAAACACCATTACAAGCTGCAGAGTTCTGTTACACTCACAAACAGAGATGCAAAAACTAGATTTAAAAAACAAAATCTCCTTCTGATTTAAAGGAGAAAAATGTGTACAGCGACACACACGACGTGAGTCTGTAAAAAGAGCACACACTCAACGTCTTTGGTTCCTAAACTCTTAATACCCCTAAAATGGGATTTGTATTGGTCAGTGACTTTTTTCTTACTTTATGTTTTCTTATTGACTTTGTTTGCTTGTTGGTTTACTTTTCTCGGTTACTTGGCTTTTGTATTTGTTTATTATCCTCACTGAGGTGCGATTCCTCATGAGCCACATGGGGTTTCTTAATCTCACCTGCAAAACCTTTTCTTCTTTTGTTGTCGTATTTCTGTTTTGTGCAAGTAAATCTTAAATCTTAAAAAATCTAATTAAAAAAGTATTTATTTTATATAATTTATTATATTTTTTCTGTAGCATAAATTTAAATACAAAATTCATATAATTTCCCTATTTTTGAGGGGATCGTTTTCTAATAATCCTCCTCCCAATTATTTCTGTTCTGTTTTGTGAAAAAAATATCTTAATTCTAAAAACTGGTTGTTTCTACATCACCTTTTTCACTATTTCTGGCCTTTTCCAAAGTTATTGTCACCATCCTCACACCACATAGAGAACTACAGAAACAGACGGTTTCTGACCTGAGCGTATAACCTCACTTTCGTGTTATTCTTACTACGTCTCCTTTAAGCAGGTGAGCTGATTAACGAGACAGCCTGGAGGGGAAATCGTGACGAGGGGGAGGCTTAAACACACCCTCACTCTCCCAAAACAGGAGATTTCTCCTCTGTGAGCTGTTTGGCTGCTTCACTGGAGCTGAGGGGAGCTTTGCTTGCTGCTCATGGGCATACGAGAGCGCAAAGACCCCCTGGACTGGGGCCCCTGAGCCAGATCCTCTGTACAGAGGGACTCTTATTAGTCAGTCATTCATGTCAGACTACCAAAAAATGGCATTTATCACCTGAGGTGTTCTGAAGGATGTTCAGGTTCAGTAATATATGTTAACGATCATCCATTACTTGTTATATTAGTATTTATTAATTAATCAGTTGTTAAGAATTTAATCAGACGTGAAATTTAATTGATCAACCGATACATGATGCAGTGCTGTGAAAAATATGCAATATATCGCTGTGAGCTTTAATTTAATTTATGTTTATGTTTCTCTAAAAGGAACACGGCATATTAATGAACAGCAGTATAAAATACAAATATAAATATGCTGGAGTGAGAAGGACTGCTATTTTACGTCTGCAGTCCCTTGGCAGGTTACAGAAACATTAAGAAATAAAAAAAAGGAAAAGAAATATTAAAAAAATATAACAATTCATACAGAGGACACAACTGCAGTAACAGTAGCAACGTATACTGTATGCCATGAAGTGCACGCATTTAGCGTAAAGTGATTGAGAAAAACAGATTTGGTATTATTTTAAAGCAAAGCTTTTGTGTTTCTTTCCAAATAATGATTAATCGGTTGTTAATTTTGATCAATAATGGATTAAGAAAAGTGCAACACTAATTAACACTGTACAATCTGAAGACTTGGACCCAACAGATGATTTTCGTGCAGCTGACGTTACGACGAGTGCTGCCAGTTTAAGTGTTTGCACACTGAAATATGATGAACGTTTGATAGTCAGCACAATGTCGTGTTGTGACGTGTTTTCCTTGTTGTGGTGCCAAGTCTGAATAGGAACAAAATAATTTCCTCACTTATTGTGATATGAGCTCATTCTTTGTTACAATAATAAGCAACCCCCCCACCCCCTTTTTTTATTGCAGATAATGCTGCTAAGTGAAACTATCATAGCCTCAAGGAAAAGTTGCGTAGAAAAATACATTTCTATTCTTGTAATATGTCATGATCAATCACAGGAAGATGACAGAAAGGAAAAAGAAGAACAAAATCTGGAGGATGACGCACAAAACATAAAATAAACGCAGTGTCGTGGGGTAATATCCAGACAGCGTGGAAACGATAACATCAGTTTTTACTGATTATGATGAAAAACGATTGTTTACTTCCCTTTTAGTTTTCTCCACTCCCTCTGTGGATTCCTCCTGCTGACGTCACTGTGACTCGGTCACTGCTGCCGTCTCCCAGCGTGGCGTGTGTGTGACGTAGAGGAGAACCTGTGAGTTCAAAAGGCATAAACAAAAACAAAAAAAAAAGATAATGTGAGAAAGCAGAAACAAATATATCATCACAGCATGGAGAACTGCTCCTGATTCAGAAGGAAAACTGATTTGGGATACAGTGATACGTGGTGAGTGTAACGGAAAAATGCACCACAAAAGGCAGAAGACAACACATCAAGAGCATCCGTATGTTGTTTGGATAGCAAATCTTGCACTCTCCATTTTTATGACTGTTGATTCTGTTTAAAAGTGCACAAGCAAAAAAAACAGAGACAAGTTGTGATTGAAAACATTAAAATTTCAAGAAAATTCAACAATGACGTCAGTGCACCTCAGGTTTCTGCAGCAGTTGAATGATTTGCCATCTATTCAGAAAACTCAAAACCCCAGAATCATGACTTAAAATGATAAATGGAAGTAATTTGGGGGATATTGTTGAGAAATACCCAAAGCTGATTCTCTCCTCTTCTCCCTGACAGCTGTCCGACATTCAGTCCCAGATGTTAAGTCACCAAAAACTTAAGAATCAGGAGAACACGTCACTAAAATAAAAACTGTACTAAAGAACATGCCTGTATTTTCAACTCCTTAAGGAAACAATAACAATGCTGCAAAAAGATGCCGCAAATTTTTTTTTAAAAATGCTTGTAATTCTGATGTAGAATCATTAATCAATAACAACTATTTTGGTTGGCAAAAAAATGCATTTCCACATGGGGTTGTGAAAAATCCTGCACATCTGTTCCTCTTCCAAACATGTTTATTTATAGCACAATAGAAACCAACATTGTGCTGCATAATTAGGCACATCACAAGCGTAACACCAAACAATCCGAGGGCTGCTGAATGAGTGTGTGAGGTTGGAGGTGCAAGAAAACACTGCTTGTTTTTAGGTTTTCCCTTCTCTTCTTTTTTTGACCTGTGGCCTCACTAACTTCTTCACAGCTGGAGAGGATTTAAATGTAACATGATGTATTACAGCTGGGCTCTGTCTGTGTGTGTGTGTGTCTCTGTGTGTGTGTGCTGAAAGCATGGGTCACACTTGTGCACTTTGTGAGTCCTGATCTCGGTGTTACAACAAACACCAAACAACAATCAACGACGTTCGTATCCTCCACAAATGCTTTTTGGGGTAAGGGCTTCCCAGATTCACGTATGCACAGCAAGCCCAGACCGCAAAAAGATTCGTGACGGACAAAAACTGCTCCCAAATCCACATCCACTCCAGTCCACGACTCCTCGCGGGGTCTTCATCCTCAAAGTGTTTCCAGATAAAACACATCGTGCCATGCAAGCGTTTTTTTGCACAAGCGGCATCTTGGGTTTCATCATCCTCGGAAGGTGTAAAACTGCACAGAATTGGCATTGCTTTGCAGCAACACGCAGCCTTGTTATTAAAAAGAGCGGCGATGAGGAGAGGCGGTATCTCATTGCTGTTATAGACTTTAACACGCAGCAGAGGGACGGCCGCGGTTTCATTGGACGGCTCGAGTCGTCATCTACCAATCGCGATGCAAAGGAAAAGAGCACCTAAGCAGGAGGCCAAAGCACCTGACAGTTTCATTACCCCCCACCCCCAACACTCACTATGGACACCATTGCGACATTAAAGCAAACAAAAACCAACAACAGATGAAAAACACCAGATCTGATGCTTCTTTTTCTATTTCTGGATCTTTTCACAATACAAAAAAAAAAACAAAACAAAACAAAAAAACACCAGTTGCAAACCATCAGCGCCTCCAGTTTCATTAATAGTAAAGTTTTCTTTATTTGCAAAGGGTTAATTTGGCTCCAAAAGCTCCAGCTGCCGAAGCAGGGGCCCCACCCTCGCTCCGTTTTCATTGGGCCGTCCAGCCCTTTCATTCGTGGACGCGTCTCCCAGCCGGTCACGATTCCCCCCATCTGTCTCGAGCGCACCGGAGCCAGACGCCACTGACGCAGCACGCGCCTTACTCACTTTTAGCAGTCACGACTCGAGACTCATCGTGCACAAAAGGGGGGGAAAAAACAACTGCAAACAAGGATGGGATCGTAAAGGTAGCGCGAGAGAGCTGCGTGAAAAATCGCCGAAATCTAAGGCGATGGTGGATGATGATGATGATGGCAAAAAATATTAAAAGAGCAAGATGTCCTAAAAGCCTAAAAGGTTTTATGTGAAACCTGGTGCATGGAAGTTATCAGAAAAGCCCACATTGTGAGGACGCTCCGTGTAAAAGAGCAAAACCTGAAGCACTTCAGCACCACAGCCAGAGGACAGCTCCCCACTCACAACAAAATCAGCTTCAAGATCTTCCCCGAAACATCTTTTATTGCCCTAATAAAGACTAATAATTACGATATCAACTATGACAGAAGACACATCCACCCTTTTTCTTCACAACTGAGGGTGATTCCCGTGTAGCTGCAAACACAGACTGCTCCAATTTCCCTTCGAGCATGCTGCAAAAACAGCAGAAATCTACACAAAACACTCATGACATCGCGTTTCTCTCGCGCCTTAATCAAACATTTGCTCCAGCCCTACGTTTTGCAGCGGTGTGAATTAAAAAAGCACACACAGCAGAGCGTTAAGAAAGAGAACAGAAACAGGTGCAGCCAGAAGAGAAACACAACTCACCATTGTAGCAGCGGAGCCTCCTTTAAAAAAAAGTGCCACACACGGAGAAAAAAGGGGCACAAAAAGCCAGTTTCTCCATCAAATATGCTGTGGCTTTTCGCTTCTTCAAACTGTGCACACACTGTACTCTTGAATGGTGTGCCTTTTATAGGAGTGATGCCCCCTATCTATTTCTGGATCACGATCCAACCCCGTTTCTATTTTTAGCTCGCGCGTGATGAAAAAAGAAAAGCTCGCAGAGGTTCCTTGGAGGAATTTCGAGCGTGCAGCGTTTGAGAGCTGGCGCGAGCTCCCGCGTCCCTCCCCTCCTCCCCTTGCACGATAAATGCGCGTGCACGGCAGCATCTCTCGCTAATAATGATGCTGTGGTGAAAAAAAGTGCACGCCCGGATTTCAACGGAATCATGGAAGTGTGCAGAATTTGGCTTTTACTAATTTATGGTTTGCTGCCGAACGCACGGTGCCACCACCACCCCCTTTACGCGCACACATACATGCGCGAGCACAACGCCTCCACCCAATCAAATTAGAAAATTGTGCCTAAAATGCAAATTTATAATTCTGTAGCTCATTTGCACGTGATATTGTCATATTATTTTTATTATTTTTACGCGCCTTTTTAATATTAAACCCCCAAAGAAATGGATAAATGAAATAGACCATCTCCTGGGGGCTGCGTCAGTCACTATTGACGTCAGGTGGAGAATCTCCCACTTTGAAGGTGGAAGCAGGAGCCTCCGTTGCCTATACAGTGGCTAAAAACTGGTCCAATGAAACATCCACGGGACGCATAAAATAGCAGAGGATAGGCTTAACAAGGCTCCTCCTTTAACCGTTTGAAAACTGGATCGACATCAGTTTCCTTATTCAGCGTACAGACGCTTTTCACAAGCTACCTGACCCTTTGAAACCCAAACAAATTGCTTTGATTTTTCACGATAACGTGGTCAAAAAAGGGAAATAAACAACTTGGCAAGAAATGCCCCATAAATTGCAAGGAACTGATAAAATGTGACATAAAAATTATTTTAAATTATTTTATTTTTTTAAAAAGGGAATGAGAATTATTAGAAAATGAAACACCAAAAATAGGGAAATTATATTAATTTTATATTTTAAAAATGTTACAGAAAAAATATAATAAAATATATAAAATAAATACATATTTTAAGTTTTTAAGATTTTTTTTCAGATTGGGATTTATTTGCACAAAACAAAATATAACAATAAAAGAGGGCAGGGTTGTGCAGGTGAGATTAAGAAAGCCCTTTGGGCTTATAAGGAATCTCACCTCAATAAGGCAAATAAATACAAATGTTGTGTAATCAAGTAAGAACAAAACAAAGTCAATAAGCAGACATAGATAAAGCAAAGTAAATCAAGAGTGTAGTGCACTTTTTAGGTCATATTCTTATTTATCTATTTTTTAAACTTTTTTATATGTAAATATATTTTCATGTTATTTCAGTTTTATTTTTTTGCAAATTTTTGGGCCATGTCTTTTGCATGGTTCCTTCACCCAGTGTTTCTGGAATAAATCAAACCAATCAATTTAAATATATTTTCTGGTATTTTTTGGGTAACTTTTTCTTTGTGCAATGTATTTTTTTTTGTTGTTAAGTTGCGTCCTGCCTTCTCCTCGTTTCTGAAAGAAATCAAAAGAATTTGCTCAGATTTCAAAGGGTTAAACTGGAAAGGCCATTGTGTGCCGCCTGTCGTCAAACCTCTCTTTCATGTCACTGGAAGCACAAATCCACACACATATAACGGTGAGCAACTCACAAGCTCCATTGGCCATCACGGGAAAACACCAAATGTCAGATTGAGGCGCTTATTTTGCGCATTTTCTCTCATAAATTGTCTCTTATTTCTCATTTTTAAAAGTGTTTAAAATGACTCCGGGTTGGGTTCACCCTCCAGCAGACCCAGAAGTGGCCCCTCAGTCAGTGTGATGATGCAGAGCTCCACAGAAAAAAGGTGGAAGGCTCATTACAGGCTGCCGCGGTCTCAGTCCTGCAGACTCCCCCTGCACAGGGCAGAATGCTGAAACGCGTAGTAACGGAGCGGCGCTTGGCCGACCGATGATGCTATTTTTAACTCCCATACTCAACATGCCTGGCGCTGCGGGTTTCTCTGCTTAGGGTAGCCTACTACTGTACGAGAGGCGAAACATAAACACAGGACAGCTTCCAGGCGCAAAAGCGGACTGGATCTGGCTCCACAGAATAAAAATATCCAACTCTAAAGACAGAAATAATCCTCCTTTTTTTTCTTTATCAATGTATCTCTTTAAGAATAAGACCCTGGCTCATTCATTAAAGCTGCAACCTGTAGGATTTTCATGGCATTCCATTTAAAGGAGATTTATGTATTTTTTGGTTGAATGCATGATGTCAGGAATATTCTAACATCTGAATTTTATGAATGCAAACATGATTTATTTAAAAAATAAATAATCTAGCCTATTTATGATACATTATGCAGACACATCACACACACATCATGCACACGAGTGAACCTTGGTGTGCTGTGACGAACTGTGAAGCTCTGTGATCATAGAGGGATGATACCAGGCACTCAGAGGGCTTCCATATGAACAGCTGAAGCCACTGACGTATGCTACCGTGCAGCTTCTGCACATGACTGAGAATAGATGGTTTATAAACAAAGAAACAATGAGGTCAGCAGGTTCATGCAGTGTGTTACTCTATCCAGATACTATTCAAACTGCCCAAAAAACATCAAACTTGCTCTCTGAACTCAAAAAGTCAAAACCAAAGCCAAGGGTGTAATCTGACAGAGCCAAAGAGCAGTAGAAAGGTGTGAACTCGCATGACAAAACTGGGGGGAAAAAAAAGACTTACAACTTGACTTTAACACTAATAACTTCCTCTTTTCACTTATATTTGAGATATAGTTCTGAAATGAAAGACTTGACCCCCTCCACAAGCCCTGGTCAGATTTCTTTATGATGTTTCAGATTTTTCCAAACAGTCACTTTATGAGCAATTTTACTCTTTTTTTTCTGAGTATTGATGTGTCATTATCATGGTTTATCATGCATTATAGTAAAGGTTGGAAAATGTAGTTAAAACAAATTTTACAGAGCATTTGCATTCATTTCATATATCTTTCTACAAACTATTACTTTTGTAAATGGAATACATTTTGTCTGCAGACAGGTTTAGGACTTGAAATGCATATTGTTAAAGATCGAGGCCATGCTTAGACAAGAACTGCTCTACAAAAAAGCTAGTCTTTTCTTTGGGTTTAAAAAAAAAATCATGTTCATATGATAATGTTTTCAGAACAATCCTTGTGTACAAAGATCTGCAAAAACAACTGAAAACGCTGTAGTATGCATGCCAGGCCAGTAGTTGGTGGTGTAACTTTGTACTGACACACCATAGCAGAACAGAAGCAGAAGTGTGGCCATGATGCCACCGTTCTCACAGGATCCACGCAATGCCAGTTTATACGGCGACAGAAGGGGTGGTGTTTCCAAAAAAATTACACTCTGCCACATGGTTTTAAAAGTTTGCGTTACCGTTGCCGTGTCCGTGACAGGAATCACCTGCCCTAATCTGGAATTTGGGTCTGCAGCCGAGAGTAAATATTTCAGATTTAGTTTCAGACCCAAACAAACTTATCGCTGTGCTCCAGTTGAGTTTAAAGTTCCCCCAAATGATGTTAACAGGGAAGCAGACACCAAGGCAAAGAATAACAATTTGACGCAGTCTGAGGGACTGTTTACACGGCAATGGTTCTTGCATGAAACGTTAAACTTTTGTTGCGGTTTGGCCTTTTGTTCACATGACAACAACGTTTTAGGGGCCTTAAATTACAAACTTCAAAATATCGTTCCAGAGTGTAATTTTCTGAAAACGCCGCCTCATCTGTCGCCGTGTAAACTGGCATTGCACAGATCCTGTGAGAACGGTGACGTTGCTTCTTCTATTCTTCTATAGTGTGTCATTAAAGTTACACTGCAGTCTACTGGCCTGACATGCATACTGCAGCATTTTTGTGGGATCGTTCCCACAATGTTATCATATGAACAAGATTTTTTTTTTAAAAGCAAATGGAAGGCTTTTCCGTTTTTAGTAGCGCTGTTCTCGTCTAAATGTGACCTTAATTCAAGGGAGGACTACCTGAAATTAGGGCGGACATACAGACTATAAAATAAAGGGCAATGGACGTCACATGTTGGTTTGTAAACTCCACTTCTGAAGCCTCAAGTTTGATTTTTAAAGTGCCTTTTTGGACTTTCGGAACCAGTGGTGGTGGACATTATTTTGGACAAAGACTTGACTGGGGACGGTGTCAGGGCTGATTGAAAGCCTCAAAATGCTGTAACTCAGTTGTGTTTTGCAGAAACGTACCATTATTCTGTAGTCCCTGCTCGTCCTGACGTGAATGCAGCGAGTCCTTCTGCTTCCCAGACGTCTCAGCAGGGGTCAACATGAGGCTGCTGTCCCATCCGACATGGGGGGACCTTTTTGGTTTGTTTTTCCTTTTTGTTTTTCCTCTACAACACCACACAAACATTCCACATTACAAACACAACTGACCGAAAGATAACAAACTGATTTATGATCTCTTTGTTTTAGTCTGAAATACAATACTAATTAAACACTTTAAAACCTGGATTGGCATCAGTTTTCACTTCAGTTTCTACTTGAAACTGCTCACAATAAGGTCTGTGGATTATCTGGTGCAACCGGGTCGTGATATCTAAAAAGAGACATCTCTGTAGAGTTTTTCAAATGTATTTTTTTGGCACATAAAGCACCATAAGCCCAGTGCCACATAGCTCCATTACACTGGAGAGACAGCAGACATCTCTACAGCCAATATCCCCAACACTCTGCAACTCACGCCACAACAAGAATGAGACATAGTATATAGTGCATATTTGTCATATGGGCGTGAACAATCCCTTTAATCCCTGAAACGTGAGCAAATTACCTTGATTTCTTTCAAAAACAGAAAGAAGGCAATGAGCACCAAAAGAAGAAATGACCCAGAAATGATCAAAAACTTGAAAATTAGTATAAAAAACAAATAAATTAATAAATGACCTGGGGAAAGTTCTTAAAAAAATAAAATTCTGTAATTCAATCTTAAATATGTAAATTATAAAATATTAGTTTTTCCCTAGCTTTTTTCTTTTTCCCCTAGATTAAAAAAAACATTTTCTAAATCTACTAATTTCATGCAATTCGTGGAACATTTCTGACCAAGTTGGTCATTGCCTTTTCTCTCCATTTAAAAAATAAATATATTTAAAAAATCGCACCAATTTGTTCTGGGTTCAAAGGTTTCAATATTTGTGAAAGGCATCTGAAAGCAGCACTAGAAAGGTTAAATCTTGTGCAATCTCCTTCTTCTTCTCGCTCACTCAGTCTGGGCTCTTCCAAAAGTTATTTGCAAAAACAAAAACACGTCCCAGTGTTGAACTTGGCCCCTACCAGCTCAAATTTACAAAAACGTCATTAGTCAGCTATTTCATTAGCAGGTCCACAGTAAACTTTCTACACTAACCAAAACCACCACACCCGTGCACCCAGTCCTGATGACAAGAGTGTGTGAGAAAACAGATTTAAAAAGGAAAAACCTGATGGGGCTGGTCCTTTCCAGGACGATAAAGCTTCACTTGACCTGCGGAGACTTCAACGTCAGGGTGAACCGAAGCTGTTGTGGGAGCCCAGCACCTTTGTAAGGCATTTATGCTGGTTTTTCTTTTTGTCACCCGTCTGTTTGATCCGGTCTGTAACGTCAGGGGAACGGCAGCACACCGACGAGCGAGTGTGCTGGCGTTACTGTGGAGCTGTCCGTGGTACTGAAGCAACAGCGAAGCACAGACAGGAGTTCAGATTACTGTGATGCATTACCTTTGATTTCTTTCAGAAACACATGATGAACAACCAAAAAATACATGGGCCAAAATTAGTAAAAACATTGTAAAAATGTTAATAGGAAAATCACCTGAAAATAAGCAATAAATAAATAAAATTTAAAAAGTAGTAATTGACAAACATGAGTTACCTGAAAAAAGTGCTAAAAGGGGATTTTTTTTAATATATTTTGATTTTTTTGTAGCATAATTTTAAATGTAAAATTATTATCAGATAATTTTGTATTACTGCTACCCGCTTTTTTTGTGGAAAACGAAAATAAAAAGTATTTTTCTTGCCACTGTTTTTTTTATTCCCCCAAATTTGTGGGAAATTTCTTGCCAAGTTGGTAATAGCCTTTCCCCATGTTTTAAGAAATCAACTCAAATAAAAATAGCAAGAAATTAATAAAAAAGTTGAAGAAAATTGCTTTCAAAAAGGATGAAAAAAGAAAAGTAAAAAGCAAACCAAGAGTTTTTTGATATCTTTGAATATTTAGTTTCTGCCAAATTATCCCCCTAAATCCCACACACCCGACCGAAAGTCTGTATTTAAAAATACAGAAAAAAGTTTCTCAACATTAAGCTGCTCATTGCCTTCTCCCCGTGCTTTGAAAGAACTGAATCTGAACTGAACTGAATCTGTCTGACAATCTGCACAGGTTTCAAAGGGTTAATACCAGGTGTAAAGAGGCTCTTTGCTGCTACTTTAACATGCTGCAAAAGCCAGAATCAAGTTTATGTAATACATATTTTGTATCGACTTGATGTTTTACACTTACACACACATATTTCATAGTCTGCAAACAATACTCTATTTTCTCTTTTTTATGGATCAGGCAATAAGCTGTAATTTTCCTCTGATATTTGGGAAATTCATCAGATTCTGCATATTCTGTCTTACATCAGGTGCAACATTGTGTTGCAACATCTGAGAAATCTAACATCAGATGATTAAACACTACATGCAAATGTTTCTAAATCTACACCGCAAATAAGAGACATTCAGATAAACAGACATATCTTTCCCTGCGCTGAAGTCAAGCTCCATTCTTAGTCTCTGCGTCTTTAAAATAGTCGTCTCCTTTCATGTCCATGTAGGAAATTCACTATCATTATGTAATATCTTGCAGCAACATCCATTCAGTGTTTCTATATTCAGCAGTGCTGAGCCAAATATATCCACACACTGCGAGGTGCAATAACAAATTTCAACATGGAAACTGGCATTGAAAGAAAGTTTTGCATCGGAAACAAATGACAACTTCTAAACATTGTCCACTTTTTGCAATATTTCTTGACCCAAAATGAATTTTCAAAGTCTAATTAAAAGCAAGTTTGAGTGGCATATAAATTAGAAAGCTGTAAACATTCTTCAGAAAGCAATATTATTTTGCACAAAAATAGATTATTTAATAGCTATAAACATGCAACTCATGAGTATGATGTTTGCCTCAAAAATATCATGTAGTTCAGCTGCAATAGTGCCATACACACTATATAAGATTAAATATGTGGTATATTTTGTTTGCTGAGATGAAAATGTCTACTTAATCCATATTAAACATGGACGAGCATGCTTCACTGCTAACTTATCTATGTTTAAACAAAATGCATTATTTAGATGTATTAAAAGTAAGTTTATTTAACCAATGCAATGATACAATGAGCTGCCTCAGCTGCAGCAGACTTAACAAAGGACTCCCAGTGAGTATACTATCACTCTGAAAACACTCAATGGGTACAGAGCATCACACACACACCCATTCAATGCAGTGTCTCTATGGTGTGCCAACTCACATGCCTATTACATAACAGGGCTCCTACTCCCAGGCCTAACGCCCCTGACAAATCCATGCACGCTTTGCTGCACATGAGCTATTTATACACTGCACCCAAGACATTGCCGGTCAAAAATACCACTCCAGTCAATTATTCATTGAGAAACATTCCAAAACAGAGCGGGGAGTGGGTTCAGCTGCACAGGAATAGACCGAGGGGGGGCTGACAATAAATAATGTCCATTAGTGATGCAGCAGCCCGTTTGTCCTCAGTGAAATCTGAAAGCGGGAGATGTGTAGCGAGCTGCAAATTTGCCCTCTCATGTGTTGTGCTTGTATTTATAGGAGTATGTGCATACACTTCAGCTCCTCTGCAACCATCTTGTTCCTTTACAGGAGGCTAAAAATAGTCGGCTGCACTGTGCTTGTGCCATTTTTAGGTATTGCAATTTAAAGGGAAAAAAAGTGCTGTTTCACACGGATACTATGTGGATGCATTTTTTTTTTTTGTGGACGCACCGCTTCGTCTTTGTTTTTAAGATGCTCCGCGCTGCGTCGGCAGCATATTCAAATAAACAGCTTTGAAGTGCCAGCTTTTAATTCATGTCTCCCATATTTATTGCTTTACATGCTGTCAAGAATTTTGTTTTGTTAACCCTCTGACCCCTGAGCAAATTGTTGGGATTTCTTTCAAAAACATAGAAAAAAATCAACTTGGTAATAAGTGTTTCACAAATTAAATTAAAAAAAAATTAAAAAACTAGAAAAAAATGTTGTGTGAAAAAAATATAGGGAAAACTGTATCTATAGCAATCATAATTACATGTTCAAAATTATGTTATAAAATTATTTAAACATTTTTAAAGCATTTTTCAAGGTCATTTCTGTTTTTTTTCTTACACATTTTTTCTTTTCTTTTTTTTTTACTAATTTCTTATTTTTGGGCCATTTCTTTTTTGGCTCATTGTCTCTTTCTAATGTCTTTGAAATAAAGCAAGTTTGCTCGTGGTTCAAAGGGTTAAATGCTAAAAAAACCCAAAAAAAAACAGGTATGTGGCTGGTCAAAAATGGTGAGAAGAGTTTTTGTCAAGTTATTTTATCAAAGTTAAAAATTCCTGTAAGATCTAAACCTTTATCAACTGGCTGTAGGTCGATTCATTTCATTACTGTAACGTACAGAAGATTGTTGACTGGTGCAAAGTATAAAATGCCCCCCCCCCCTCCAAAAATGATTTTTTACAGGATTGTTATAAATTAATAATAATAACATTAATAATAATAATAGTAATGACAGTCAGCATTAGTGAGGCTGAGAGCATACACTGGTGAACTGAATATGCACATCAGTCTCCAAATTGATCTACAGAAGCCAGAATTTTGTGAAACTGAATGAGCACAAATTTAAATTAGACTTTTTTTTAAAGATTTCAACAAATTCATCACAGGTCTGTTTCAGTTTATCATAAAAACCATTATAAAGTGTAAAAGGTCTGTGGGAACTGGGCTACAGTTTGTATCATGCATCAGTTATTACAGAGCTGTTTTTGGTTGCCAGCTGTACTTAAAATGCACAAAATACTGCAACCTATGTGGATCTTTTTGTTGTTGTAGTTCACAAAATTCATTTAAAGCTAGATAGAGAACACATTTTGGGCTGTCACAGAGCGAGGGAGAGACTGCAGGAGTTGATAAAAGGAGTGTGTCTTAAAAAAAGGGTGGACAGTGCCACCATTAGGCCAGTTTGAAAATGTTAACCAGAAAAGAGGCTCCAGTCATCCGTGTAACAGCAGTTTGAAAGCAATGACTCATTTAGTGTCGCTGTAGTGTTAATGGGGAAATGCTACAATGTCTACAGTTTAATTTAAGCCTCAAGGAGTCCCAACAGTTGGTTTTTAATCACTCCAAGACTGTGAAAAAATAATCTTTGCTATTTATCTATAAAGCACTTCACAGATTGGCTCCTATCTGACCTTTTAAATCCTACCCAGGTGACTCAGGTCTTCGGACTAGTCACTTCAAGTCGTCACTTGTGCTCTGTGGAAGCTGAGGGGCAACGCTACCATGCCTTCTCAGTCACGGCCGCTGTCAGTGGCCCCTTTTATGCTGCCTGTTGAAGGCGGGAATGTCGCTCCGTTATGCCCCCTCTTCGATCTATAGAAAAAAGTATGATCACGGAGGGTGAGATAAATTTGTTGCACATTTAAGCTACTATAGATGGTAGTAACAGCGCAAAAAAACATCTCTGTATAAAGAGGACCGTAAGCAGGATGGGACCATGGGCAGGACTTGTTATGTTACAAAATGCAACTAGTAGTGGTTAGCAGCTAACTCAAAGAAGAACAAAAGCAGCCTGAAATGTCCACAAACTGAGAGAACAATGGGATTCGGGAGCTCCTGGAAAGAACCGTATCAGCTGCCATAAAAAGAGATGTTAAATGCTAGTTATTGGCATGTTTTTGTTTGTAAATAGTTGCTGACATGTACAGTATATTATATCTCATACAAGAGGCGGAGGCTGTGTATTATACGTTACAACGGTCACACCTCTTTTGGTTCCACGATGATGGCACGCTGTCTAAAATCGTGCTGCCTCTGTTGTTTGGAAAACCGCAGATGAGGCATAAGGATGGGACTTAGCTGCAGCTCTAAAGTGCAATTGTTGTGTAAAAAAGGGCTTGTGGAACAAATTGCTCCATCAAATCCGATCCACACCTTCTACCAAGTCACAGAGTTCCCAACGGGTCGAAAAAATGGCATGAAACGAACAGACGCCTGTGAGTTGAAGCCCAAACCCAACTCCTCCGAGATCATCACTTAAAATGCTGAGCCCAGCCAAACTTGACACCCTTACAAAGCACTAGTTGCCTTTGGATGCCTGGGACACACCGGCTGTGTGGCGGTGCGAGCCACGTGCGTCTCAAACTGAAACCAGACCAGCTCGGCAGATCACCGACTCTCCACACTGAATTTACCCGCCAGCAAAGAAGGAGCTGCAGTCTGGTGCTGAAGCAGCAGGAGGTTACATCAATCACACAATTAATATATGTCTATAATGTATGCTGGATTTACATTTTTAATAGATAATTCTAAATGAACACTTTTTTTTATATTTGTGTATTTATCAATCAGTTTCATCCCGAACCGTGAGGTTTTTCGGGATCTGTCGGGATCCATCAGGCTTGGGCTGAGATTGACAACTCCAATTAAACTAAAGGCTCGAGGCCCACCCCTTTTCTTTGGTTTTTGAACGTACTTAAATCACCAACACTTATTGGCCTCCTCTAACAGTTCTTTGCCAGTTTTTGCATTTTTTATGATTTTATCTTGGTCTCTGCCTGGTATTTACATGATTTTGTTGTCTGCTCTGTTGTTGTGCTGCCTACGTTTGTAAAGCACATTGGTCAGCTCATACTTTTTTAGGAGTGCTAAATACATTTTATTTCCCAAAGAGACAAAGAAGAGAAACGCAGAGAAATTAGCTAATGAAATCCACACACTGCCTTTAATACTGTACATTTAATACAGATTCCACTTTTTTAATTTTTTTTTTATGATGGTCAACGGCAAATCCTTTTTCTGCCTTATGATTTCCATAAGTTAAAAAGCAAATGTAATAGCATATTTCACTTTCTCTCTTTTGTATTTAAATTACCTCAAATCAAACAGTTTGTAGGTCCCATATAAATAGGAATGATATAGAAAAAAAAGTGCAAAAACTGAGAATTCCCATCCATTTTAAGAAGCAGAAATAGTGAGGGCATATACTCAATTCAAACTCCTTTAACCTCTGAGTTGAGAGGCCCATTTCTTACTATTTCAGAAAGAAGCAAATACTGTAAAACATCCTTTTCATTTAAAATTTCCAATTAAGTTACATGAAAACATGGCGCCATCTGCAGGCTGCAGTTTGTTATTATCTTTGAGAACCTCCCAGATGCCAACACCTCATACTGAAATGCAAAAATGCCTTAAAGAATGTGAGCTTTTCTTCCAATTAGCATGAAATCTGAATATTGCAGAAGAATTAACCAGATTTTGCAAACCGTATTCGATTTTAATCCCCTTTCCATTTTTGTAAATTAAGCAAACCTAGAAAAAAAGTCTGACAATCGTTACTTCTTGAGTGTTCGACAACAAGAGGCCCTGCGTTTGACACATACGTTTTGGGGCAAAATTATCTACAGTTGTACTCTGTGGCGTTTCAAACCTAATTCTTTGGGGAGTTTAATAACAGAATCTACTGGATATGAATCTTGATACCTCACCTTTAACCACATGATAGTTTCTTACACTTTTATTTTGTGCTACTTATCTGTGGTTCAAAGATGAGTGTGTGTGTGTGTGTGAGTGACTGTTATGTGGTGTGTGTGTGTGTGTGACTGTTGGGGTACTGCTGGGATCAGATGGTTCAGTGGTTCAGGGCTGACGGCGTTCCCTCTTGGTGAGCAGGTAACACTGGATGGTTCTCAGTCGATCTTTGGCGGGGGCGAACTCGGGCTGCAGCTTCAAAGTAGACTCGTACCAGCGCATGGCTTTCTCAAACTCCTCCTAACATCAACAAACACGACAAAAACGTCGCTGTGAGGGCACATGACTTGCATCTCTGCTTCATTAATTCAGAATTTTAAATTGAAGTTATTAAATGCAAGGAGCTGAGCAGTGGGTCATGTCCCTACAAGCAAGCACATAACAAACAGAAACAAAAATGCTGCAACCTGCAGTCCTTACCATTGCTATATAGACGTTGGCGAGGGTAAAATGGTTAACAACAAAGTGCGGGGCGATTTCTACTGCCATACGGGCGACTGTGAGAGCGTCCTCCCAAAGCCGAGCGTTCTGGAAGATGTTGGCGAGGCTGATAAGGGGCACATCCTAGTTCACAATTCAAGAGAAAAAAACATTATAGTTTCAATATATTTTCATGTTTAAGACCATTATTTGTTCCATAAAAGAAGTAGTGGCCAGTTGCATGATGAATCTTAATTTGAGATTTCCCTTAAAAAGAACTTTTAACCTCTTCAAGGTTTCCTCGGAGTAAATGAGTTGCGCAAATTCACATTAAGTCCTGTCCTTAGGATATTTCCCTAAATACTTAAGATAAAAACACAACATGAGGATGATGATTCAAGTAATAATCAGTTATGCATCACAGGTGTGAGTTTGTTTTCCTCAAGGAAAACAAAACACAGTGTTTCTGTAAAGGAACAATTGTATGGACACACTACTTGACAATTTATCAGATTTATTTAATCACAGGTTGTGTGAGCTTTTTTTCCTCAGTCCAATTTGGTCTTCTTTCCCGTTGTTTCTGGATTTTACGAACCATTTTTAATGTTCAAAGACAATAATTTCTATTAACCAATACAAAATATCATGGGGCGGTTTTACTTTATTGAGGCAAATTTGGAACATTTAACAGCTTAGTTCTTTTATTAACACAGGAAGCTGTTTAAGATGTTTGTTGCCACTCTGTTTAAATATTTTCTTAATTCAGGAAAAATAAGTAGGAATTAAGAGAAATCCTTCCCAGAAAAACTTCAGATGCTTCATGGAACGAACCACAGGTGTTTTAACTTTTGGGAACAGTTGATGTTTAACTTGCCTTCATGTGATGGGGGGCGTAGTTGAGGGCCTGTCGCAGGCAGTCGATGGCCCTCTTGCCTTGACCTTTGACCCTCCAGTACAGTGCAGCCATGCTGGATAAAACCCATGATGTCTGATTCTGCAGTCGGGGATTAGGAGGGGATAGAAGGACAATTCACATCTAAAGTAATTGGTAACAGTGTTGCAGTGGCTGGGTGTTATTGTTAAATTATGACACTCAGTTCATATCATTGACTAATATGTTTTGTCCGGCAATTGCATCTTTTATTCTTTTTACATAACCACAACACAGAACAAATAATATGCATATGCACGTTTATATTTATGTATTTCTTCTTTTACCTCAATCTACTTCTTGGCATTTTACCAGTTTCAAAGATTATTTTTGGGGGCTTTTATTGCCTTTAATCGATAGGACAGTGTGAGTGTAAAAGGGGTAGAGATAGAGGGGGAGACATGCAGTAAAAAGCCAAGGCTGGACTTGAACCCGCGGCCGCTGCAGTGAGGACACATCCTCTGCACATGGGGCGCTGCTCTATCCACTGAGCCACCAGGTGCCCTGCATTTTACCAGTTTCCTGGTTGAGAAAAACCCTTGTCTTTAATGGCTGTGATTTTTACTTTTCTGAAATACCTAAATTAGAAAAGTCTAAGGACAAATGAAGAAAACAGAACCATTCGAGTTTCAGTACAAAAAAATGAGTGTTTTTCTTTGTCAGATTAGTTTTGGAGGTAAGCACAGAGGATATTTTGAATAGCACTGAAAGCAGAACTTAAAAGAGTACACTCATGAGCAAGTATTTATGCCACTAAATGTGTTTTTAGATTGCACACAAAGTAAAGTGTCATCTGATTTATTTTATCAGATGACACTTTACAAACAGGCAATAGTTTGCCTTTAGGACCAGTGAGAACTCTTACCTTCTCCAGTACTTTAGCAATGCGTGTTCCCACCTGCTCAAAAGACTGAGGGGAGAACTTGTCTTTACCGAGGTTCTGCAGGACCTGCAGTGAGGGCAAGAAAAGACGCACGTTAGAGAATTACCTAAAAATTGATATTTCCTTACTGTCAATCATTAGTACAGTAAAGGATTTTCCAGAGTTTCAAATCCTTAGAACTAAACTTGAGCATGCATCTACACCTGTTGCATATTCTTTGAATCAATCCATGCTGCTTTGGCTGTTAAACCTTGGTCGTTTACACTCAGTACTTTCAAGGATACCGACTGAATTACATCGCTACTTCAGAATACCGATTCACATTATATAAATCGGTGCCAAATCTTGGTACCTGACAGCCCATCTGACTGAGACTTGCGAGAAAAAGAGAGCGCAAGTCTACATCACCCCTGCAGCTTGCTCAAGTCACAGTGTCAGGGTAAGGATGCGCTGAAAGCATTCACAGGTGTGCTCACACTTTTCAAAACTTGACACAGTCAACGCTCGCTGCAATATTTGTGATGCAAGTTGCAAAGCTAGCCAGGGCAACATGGTTTGTGTCTAGACCGATTCGCTCTCTTCTTAGTCTTCAGCTGTCTGCAGTGACTCTGTGCAGGCTCGTGTCTCAGCTGCCTCTAACTGGCATTACCGCAACCAGAAGTGTTTATTTACAATTTAATTGTATTTTTTTTTAACAATACGCACATAAACATGAAGCTGATACCCAATTTAACACTACTTCTTCACTACCTCTCTACTACAATTAGCTGTGCCTCTACTAACAGAAACAACAGTGCTCTCACGCTATGACTTGGTGACTGAGGTCGTGGGGACGGGTGCCCTGATGAAGACTGTGAGATGAACTGTATAGGTGTTTTAGGGTTTTTAACTTTTGCAAAACAGTGTGCCTTGGTAGTTTTTGGTTCTGACTAACTGACAAAACAAATTACAAGTCTAATCACTCCCTCCCTTTTTGGTCATATTTATCATTGGATCCAAAGAGCACCTGTTTTGAAACCCAAAAACGTAAAGTCGCACTCCTAATTTTATAGTTGTGCGGACGGGTTTGGAAGTGGAGAGGGAAATAATGAGGGGTTTTATTTTGTGTGTAGTGTAAAAGTAGTTTAAATAAACAAAAACTTGAAAATGGGAAGTTTGGACTTATTTCTAACGACTGAAATGACGTTTTTGTAATTACAGGACAAAAGCAAATTCCAGGTACCAGTATTGGTTTGAATATGAACAGTACCACACTCTATCTGTTAGTGGAACTGTATATTTTTTAAACTCCTACAATTTAGATATAGAAAAGAAGGAGTATAAAGAGCATCTATGTCTTCGGCTTTAGCCCACCTCACGCAGTTGGCTCTCTCCAGTGTAGTGGATAGCGGCGCGATTGGCCACCCCTGCCAGGTGGTCGAGGGTGTGCATACTGGCAGCTAGGTTGGCATTGCATAAAGGTTCAGCGGCTGGCTCCTGGAGTGGGGTGGCAAAGTCTATGTGCTCTGTGATGCTGAAAAGACACAGAGAGTGGAAAATCAAACATAAGACTAAACACTGTATTTACTGAATTTCAGTTGTTGATGCTGTGATGCAAGACTGTCAATGAAGCAGCAATGTTTTCTTTTCCTCTTGTTTTCCTGTTTTCTATTTCTAAACGACTGAGGTATTTGCTAAAAACAGTCGACACATTTCTATGATATTTAAAGCTTTTGTGGATATTATTTCTCCAGTTCTGTGAGCAAAAAAATAACACTAGCAGTGCCAACTAGATTCACTGTCATACAACACACAGTGTAATATTTGTTAAATTCAGGGTTCCTAGAGCTTAAAGAAAGAGGGATTTAGGACTTTTCAAGGCCTTTTTAATGCCACTCGTAAGGACACTGAAGACCAACCAACATCAATTACAAAAGATATGGGAAAATGTTGCCAAATATTTATTATGACAAAAAACATGACTTTTTCACTATGTTAAGGCAAGAGCAGAGTTAAGGCATTCAGTAAATTATTTTTTTTTTCCAAGTTACCCAATATTTTGAGCTTTTGCAATACATCATCAGAAAAAACATTCCAAAAAATCCTCTTTTACATCCTTCTCTTGGCATTTTTAAGAGAAACACAGATTTACAGCATTCTAATGCCAACTACGTCCTTATTTTCAGATTAATCTATTCAAAGACTTTTTAAGGATCCACGGGACCCTGTATAATGCAACATGAGATAAAAATGTGACCATGTAAGTGAGAGTCTTACTCAATGTTCTTGGCAGAAACTGCCAACCAGGTGCTCGCTACAGTGGTGAGGTCTACCCTTCGTGTCCGCTGGCACTCCTCTGGCCCTGGCCAGCCAAGACTTGTATAGTCCCTCCAGCGGCCTGCCCCCAAAAACAGAAAAAACACATAGACATCTCTATCAGTTGGGTGAAGTCCAGCACCTCAGTGCTTTTTCTGTAAAAAGAATAATGCAAGTGTAAGTGGTACCTGAAGGGCCAGGTGACGGGATGGTTGGCCCACTTATCTCCAAGACAGAGTGTCCTCCAGGCAGTGACTCCCCGTTCTGCCCGTCATCAGAGCTAGCAACACTCTCTGTCCCGTCCACCTTAGCCTTTCTGACCCGCTTTACCTGGAAGGTGATCTGATTTAAAAAAGAAAAGAATACAAGGCACTCACATTCAGTTTGGTACCACCATCTCACAGACATTGGCGATTATAACTCAAACATAATTTTCTGTCGTAAAAAGGACCAGTACGCTCACTTACCCACTCAGCTCCCTCGTCATCCTCGCAGTTTCCGAAGCAGGGCCCACCACCGGCACGGGCACCCATGACACGGTCGTTCTTTAGCACCCGGATACCTCGCAGGTCCCCTCGTTTGCCTCCAACATCCAGCGCTCCCTCAAAAGCTCCCATCAGGTCCTCCTTCAACTGCCACTCCTCCTCCCCTTCTACTCCCCCACCACCAAACGGGGTGGCCATTTTAGCAGAGGCAGAGGGAGAAGCTCGCTGCTGTCCAGCCGCCTCACCCGAGCCATTGCTGTCCAAGATAACCTCTGAAGTGTGAGGAGTAACAGGTGAGAGAAATGAAAGAACAAATTAGCGTTGCTTTGAGCTACAAGTGCACTTCACTTACTGACCAGGACAGAATCACTCTTTAGAGTCTAATAAATGTATTTTTCTCACTGATGTAGTGTAATTCTCAGTGGCATTTTGATGTCTATATTATCAAAAAGTCATGTTTGCAGTCTTTGAAATTATTCTTATAAGGAAGTTTGTGACTAACATCTTATTTATGTTACATGCAGTACACTGATTGTTTCATATTGCCACTGTATATAAATTATATTCTTACTCTCAAAGAGCAGGGAGTCCTCCATGGCAGAGATAGTCGGTGTGTCCTGCTTCTCTTCGCTGCCCTCCCACTCCTCCAGCTGTATACCAAGGTCTTTATCAGCCATGCAGGCAGCACCTTCTGGATCAAAACAAGTTAACTTTCAGCACACTTACTATCCAAAACCATAGCCTGACAGTAGCTTTGCAGCAGAAATGTATCAGCTAGCATTGAAACAAATAAATACATGAATTAAAAAACTGATTAAAAGAGGGGACAAACAGAATGTTAACTGTGCCCTCACTCACACAATGTTCATGTATACTCCCACAGGGTTTATACATGCTCTTATGATTAAATTCAAAGTCTTTCCAAGTCAGTCTTTCCAAGCCCAATTCTTTCAAATGCAAGGATCCAACATGTTATAGTTTAAGACACTGATCAAGGTTAATTACTGTTACAACACTACTTTTTTTTTATAATGAAAACTATCAGGCTTTCCAGACACCGATAAAAAGAGAAAGAGGCTCGAATGTGTGAACACTTTTCAATCGAACTGTGAAGGTGGTGGCAGGTGGTGCTTGAAACATAACGCAACTGCAGAGGAAATACATGCAGGCAGCAGAACTTACCATAATTACAAAATTTAAATAAAAAAAACAACTTTAATTACTCTTCTTGCTAAAATATATACATTTAAGTACTTTCAACGACCCATGTTTATTATCAGAAATATACAAAGCCTTAAATTTTTTCCCCCTCAAATTAAAAATACTTCAGGATTTAAAGGACCTGTGGGAACTCTGCTTGCAGTTTTTTAACAATGAACATTTGAGCATCAGGAATATATTGACACTTGAACATAATTATTATTGACAGTAATTTGACTTAAATTACGCTTAACTTTTTCTTTACAAATACGGGTTCTATTATTACTCTGGTTCAAGTCAGATCATAAAAGCTTTCGCTCTCTCTCTTCCTTGAGAGAAAAATTCTCTCCTGGACAGAAAGTGATGCATTTTATATTTCGAGACACAGCAACTGTGTTTGTTTTTTTGGAACAAACAATTGAGTCCCTCTTCAGCTTCTCTCTCTCTACACTGCTGACTGCACTCACAGTCTTAATTTACTCTAGCAAAGCTCAGATTTTCTTGAGCTTGGAAACTATGGCTATTGCCAGAAGACATTAGATCTGTGAACTTCATTACTAGACATCATTTAAGAGCACGAAACAGCTGTATGTGTGCTAGGGACGCCATGGATGGCCTTGTGACAGCCAAGTATTATTTTACTCTTTTATACTGCAACATTTAACCCTTTGAAACCTGGATTGACATCACTTTTCTTGTGCTGCATTCAGATGCCTTTCACACACAAACCTTTGAGCCCTTTGAAAATTGGTGCAATTTCTTTCAAAAACATGGGAAAAAAGGCAATAAGCAACTTGGTAATTAATTTTTCACAAATTATTTTATTTAAAAAAAAAAAAAAAAAAATATATATATATATATATATATATATATATATATATAAAAAACTAGGAAAAAAATAAACCAGGAAATAAAGAAAAAAGCTAGGGACAAACTATATTCATAATTTTAAGAACTACAAATTTAAATTGAATTAGAAAGTTGATATTAATTTTAAAGGACTTTTTCAAGGTCATTTCTGGTTTTATTTATTTATTTATTTATTTATTTATTCTCCACCAGTGTCACTCCGCTCTCATTTTCTGCCGGTTTCTCTGCCAGTGCCTGCTCCGCTCAGATTCTCCGCGGGTGTCGCTCCGCTCTCTGTCTCCTTCTGTCGGTGTCTCTGAATGTCCGCTCCGCTCTTATTGGCCTTCAGGTGATCTTAATCTCCTCTAGGACACCAAAATGTCTTGATCCAGCCCTGATACTGTCATTTATTACCTTGCTCGCTGCTTACAGTAACCGCTGAACACCGGTGTAAGCAACCGCTGTCTACCCCCTCCCTCCTTCTGCTCTGTGTGTGTGTGACGGGGACATAATGAGAGGATGAGATAAGAGGACACGTTGGACATGGTTTGAGTTCAGGTGTAGTGAGTTTCCAGCTTGGTTATGCTTAAAGAATAAACTGATATCTGATGTTTGATTCCTTCCAACAACAAGCAGAACAACATGTAAATATGCAGAGATCACAACAGAGCTGTTACTTAGGGACTGTTCTGTAGCTGTGCTGCTTCCTGACATTTTGGGGAATGTTCCTCTTTATAGTTCCACTATAACTCAAACAGAATATTATTTTCGGCATTATTTTTGTACAGTTCATGTTGACATGAGACGATAAGAGGGAAAAAAACAAAATATAAAAATAAAATTGATTTTTCTCTTGAAAATGTTTTTCTTGCAGTAATGTTGGGCTGTGGAGCTAAAGCTATGTATGATGTTTTAACAGCTCAAATTATTACTGTTTGCTTGACTGTAGCAATACAGTATCAACCATGTGGGAGGAACTGTTGCAAATATGAGCTGTACCATGTGAAAGGTTTGTGTGTATATATTGTATTTAAACCTTTACCCTAACTTGAGGTGGGTGTGTGTTTCATAAGTGCTTTTGTGACCTTGTGTACTCAGCGTGTTTTAAGGGAGCAATATTTAGCTTTGGAGAGTAAAATATAGACCCTTCTAAATTTGGCATTGGCTATTTTCTGTAGCCTAAATTATTGAGTAGCAAAATTTCCCCACTTCAAAGCACTTTTCTCTTCACTCCCACTGATATGAATAAAGAAGAAGATGCCGTCTCTGTTCACATCAGAAGGCGCAACATACTACTTGTTTCTCAAAAGTACTCTTCAGCTTCAAGAGACAACATGACGGGGTTTCTGGGCTTAAGATCAAAAAACAAGTGCAAAACCTGTCCGAGCGCACAGTACATGAGGGCCTTTTAAGCCTGCAGCTAATTTTCAGCTCGACACAAGCAGTTCCTGGAGTTGGACAATTTAGCAAAAACTATCATATTGGGTTAGTCTTCAGCCTTAGAAAGAATTTTTTTTTAAGAGAGTTATTTTGTAAACAGAACAATAATTTAGACTCATCCATCTTTAATAAATACCATCAGATTTACAAAGATTAGTACCAACATTTCACATCACACGGTACTGATAATTTTTCATAATATCTTGCACTAAATGAAACTATATACAACTTTAGAGATGAAATAATAGGTTGACAAGTGACTGCAATGTATGAATTTGTTGTTTTCTATGAAGTCAAGGCTTAATTTCTCTTAACAGTCCATCCCTCTGTTAGACAGCTATTTTTGTGCTACAGCTCAGATTTGAAAAATATAGCAATAAAATAAATAAATTAGGGTCAAAAGTATTGTAGGTATGTATGATCATTTCTGAATGCGTGAAAGCATTTAGTATGCTTACATGTGCGTTCAAATGTGTAAATACTGAATAACATTATTGATAAAATAAATTAGAATTTTTGAATTTGTAAAAATGTCGAACAAATACTTATTTTTGAAATCGTTAGATCTGTAACTAGGCATGACATTTTTTGGAAAAAAAAAAAAAGTTTTGCAAAATAATTTCCAAGGTGTGAGGGTATTAAGATTTGCACAAAGATTTAAACTATAAAAAAAGATTTGCAGTTGCACATCTGTGCAGCGGAAAAAGTTCAGAGGCAGACACCGTCTCCACTTTTAAGGGTAGCCTTAAGACCTTTCTCTTTGATAAAGCTTATAATTAGGGCTGGCTCAGCCTGTAGTTAGGCTAGTTACTGCATTACACTAACTTGGTCGCCCCTCCGGAGCACTCATGCTCCCAGTTTTCCTGGACCCTGGCTGCAACCTTGGCTGCGCCTGATCGTGGTGATAGCTGTGCTGGTGCTGTGACCCTGCCTTTGGCAGTGCTCATGCTGTGGCTGCATTGATATCCGGCTCGCCTTCATCTTGGTCTTGGTTTTGCTGTTGCTGTGGTCCTGTCTGAAGCTGCACTGTGTCATGGGCCTTGGTTGCACAGATGCCATAATTCTGCTTGACGCAACCTTCTACTGCCATTATTATTAGTCATGCCTCCACTATCACTATACGCATGTAACATCACATGCTATCATAGAGCGCATTTAGTAATTTTACACCTGTCACTATTGTTATATGACATGCTATTGTTACCGTTATTGCTGTTGCATCTCGACCCCTCCCTCTTTCTCTCTCTCTTTCCTCTTTGTCATTATTGTAATTTAATTGGTATTTACAACATCTATTGCACGTCTGTCTGTCCTGAAGAGGGATCCCACATCAGGTTTCTACCATTTTTTCCCCTGCTACAGGGTTTTTTTGGGAGTTTTTCCTTAGATGATGTGAGGGTCTAAGGACAGAGGGATGTCATATGCTGTAAAGCCCTCTGAGCAAAACTGTGTTTTGTGATAATGGGCTTTATAAATAAAATTGACTTGACTTTTGTCCCACTTTTCACATTCCTCCTGAATAGCAATAAAGATGCCCAGATTAACATCTCATTTGACTATCCTATCAGGAACATCATTTTAACATCCAATAATGGAGCCAGGGAGGCGGGCCTTATTTGCTGTGAGCTTGTGGCTGCAACTGTTGATATATTTTTTTCACATTTATTATTTTTTTAAACAAAATTATTTTTACACATTTGAATGTATTCATAAAAAAATGTTTTCCCAAACACAGTTACACTACTTTTGACCACATTTTTTCCATATAAATAATGCTTATTCTTGCCTAACGTGTTTGTTAAGCACGGCAAGATTTATCAACGGAGATTTGTGTATAGATGATGGCATTGTTTGACCCTAAAAAAACACACAAAAACCTACTTTTTAAGTTCTTTAAAAGTATCTTTAAAAGATACCCTTTACTCGGGTTTTGCTCCCTAACAGTGTCTCCCAATATCTAAATCATATTCTCAGATTAATGCCAATGTTTGGAAACTTGGTGCTAGAATTGTACCATTTTAAATAGTACAATTCTATGAAAAAATATATACCAATGAGAGAGAGAGTAATGTAAGTCTACATGTGTGTTTGATTAACTTACCTGAGCAGGGCTGCCGGTGTGAAAGGTTATAAAGGAAGGGGTAGAACTGCAGACAGCGCAGCAGTGGTAGGCTGGTGCGACACTGTTCACAGCCAGCGAAGGACGAGAAGGAGGAGGAGGAGGAGAGGGCCGTAACCAGGATGTGGCGGAACAAGGCCAGAGCACCTGTCACGTTGCCCTGGGCCAACTGCACACTCACCAGGCTGAGCAGGGTGTGGGGCTGAGCGAGGAAAGCAAAACAAAACAGGGGAACATTAGCTGATGGGTAACATGCATGAAAACTGACTCAGCTTAAGCAGTTACTGTATATGTACGTCCTCGAATGACAATGATGAGTCATATATTAACATATTAGCATTCCTTAGGACATTTAGCAGCTTCTGATTTTACAGACATTCTATCTACGGTTCCTGAATTGGTAAATCAACATGCCTTGTATAGACACCTGTTTTTACCTCTACAAGTTTGTTCCTAGGCTTTATTTAACAGGATGTTGGATATTTTCCCCTATCGATTTTAGTGCACGCTGACTCAATAGCTTCTTGCAGGTCCTGTACATTTTTCGGCCACACACTTGTGCTCTAACACTAAAGAGGACCAAATTCATATTCATGTTTCTGGAATCAACTTGATATGATGAGTGCTTTGTAGCTCGACACAATATACTACTGGGTGCCTAAAACTCAATAAAACTCAAAGGTCAATTAAGACAACTGAATTGAAAATGCAACCCAATTTTATTGTTTTTATTGGCGGTATTAAATCATGACTATAAAAGAAACACCAGTATTTGGTACTTTGTGTGGATGTATTTCTGTGTATGGATTGTAGACGTGTATGTACTTGCAGATGCATTTTCTTTTATTTTTAACATTCTTTTTTTTGGTTAATCCTCCTGTGGACAGGTATTGCAAACTAACGTTTTGCTGCAACTAATAAACACAGTTCATCTAGTTCTTGTGCATAAATGTACATTTCTAATGCTACTGTGATGTCCATATCAATTAATCTAAACTAATCTAAATGGTCATTAAAAGATACACGTAGTTTTGGCATGATGTCAAATGTTGCTCAGATGGTATTCAGGGCAGAGTGTCTTTTGTACCAACTTGTAGTGCTGGTAGTGAATTTGGACCGAGTACACGTTGTTCAAGACACATCATATTAGGCTAAAATAAATGCATATGCTGGTGATTCAAAAACAAATTATCCAACAATTCTATTTTATTATCATTCAAGCCAGCGATGCTATCCTTACTCCATATGCAATTTTAATTTCAACCTAAAATTTTCAATTTGTCCCTCCAACCTGTGAGATCCAACATAGATGTGATCTCATGCATGCGTGGTGTAATGGCAAAACTTGAGTGTTTTTGGGCTAACCAGATGGATAAAACTCTTTAAACTGACACACAGAGCACAAGCACAAGAAGAGGGTCATATCTACAATGTTATTGGTAAGGTTTAATCAGAACCGGTAAGCCAATACCAGTGACAGTTGTATACTATGTTAAAGTCATGAGACTATCTAAAGGAACTGTATGGCTTTGCCAACAAACATAAACCTAATAAAGTAGCGAAAACTACAAAGTGTTAATGTGCAACTCTAAGAGGGTAAAACCTGGCAGGTGATGTACCAATATGTGTATTTTTACCTCTGATGCATTGAGAGCCAATGCTTGCTCCAACAGTGTTTGTGCGTGGGTGGTCAAGCTGTAGTGTAGCAGCAGGTTGGCGGCATTGGTGAGGGACACCAGGCGGTGGGAAGGTGGGGCTGAGCTCAACACTTGGCGCAGGCACTGCAGGGCACGGCTACCGTTGCCTTTGGCCCGCCAGAATAGAGCTGCCTCATTGTAGACCTGCGAGCGGGGTATAGTGGCCTATATGTACAAACAAACTTCTGTTAGCTTTGAAAATGAATGACTTAAGATGAGTTCAGACTACAGCAGAAGGAGAAGTTTAGAGGTATTAAGTGATTCCTAATCATATTCTCAATTTTGAGATGTATTAAGGACTTTTTTTTCACTATGTCAACACTAGTTTGAGAGTGTGAGCACTGCTTTATTAAAGGATAAAAATGTCAATTTTAAGTCTCGAATCAGGGCTGTTTCTGGCATATTTTAATGGATCTTTATCAGCTAAAATAAGCTGATCGAACAAAATCCAATCCTTTTTTTTTTTTTTTTTTTTTTACTAAAATGTATTACGTGTTTTGTCCACTTGAGCCTGCTAGTGTTGCATCTAAGTTCACTGTCAGCCAGGATCCACAGTGCGAGCATTTCACTCCATATGCAAGATAAAATTACACAGTAAAACATTATTTTGTTGCACCAATGATTGACTCAGTTCTAAAACCTGGGATGACACAATTTGCTAAACCCCTACAGAAAACAAATCTGTCGTCTCGCCTTTCTCATTAGCACAGAGCAGTGTGCAAAGCATGCGAGAGGACGCCTCTCAGTTTTAGCCAGATGAATGTCTTTTTCGCAGGTTAAAATGACAAACGTCGCCGGCAGCCGTTCATGTCAGCTTTTGCTAATGAACATTAATTCTGTGGGTGAGGGCCAAAATAAGACTTGGCTGTTGTTGTGTTGGTGTGCTCTTTGCAAGCCGGTGTCTGTACTCTGCCAAAGAGCATTTATGAAGGTACAGAAGGCATCACTCTGTAACACTACTGTACTACAACGTAGGGACTGAGTGTTTTTGTAGCCCTAACAACTTCATCAGTAGGCCAAAAAATGTGTTTGGGACATTTATACTTAAAAGCTAGATTGGCATTAAGTCACTACGTAGGAAAAAAAGATGTAATTTTCAGCCCTCTACAGAAGTACACTTGCAAGCATTTCACACTGGGCAGTGAGATTCATTACTGTGCTACAAAAACAGAGGAATGAGGAGCCCTCTTACTTGTTTCATAGCTTCAGATATTCTGGAGCCAATCTGCTCCAGGGTCCATCCTCCACTACGTAACTGCAGTATCTGTAATCAAACACAGAAGTATTAACGATTTGGTACTTCTCTGCACAGATCTACCTACCTTAGACAATGCTCATTCACAAACACAGACATACAGCGTAAAGACTAATTCCGTAAACCAGCCACGCATGGCATGAATCCATTTCCATTTTTTTCCTATTCAAATCACACACAAACATATAAATAAAGAGGCAGACAGATACCTGGGAGGCAGAGGGATCTGGCAGCTCCTTTTCTTCCAGAGGCCAGTCCAGTGAGGCAGGCAGGAGGGCTGGATATGGTTGTGGGATGGGATCACAGTTTGGCAGAGCTACCGTCGGAGGAGGACTGCTGCTCCCATAGAGGAGAGTTGCCACTGGGCTGAAAACACATAATTACACATATTTCACTCTTAAGTCATTTGTATGTGGTACATTTGTTGCAAATCTTTGGATGAGAACAGCCCTACTAAAAACAAAAGTCTTCCCATGTCATTCTAAAAAAACTCTGCTTTCATATGATAACATTGTCAGAACGATCCTTGTGTACACAGATCAGCAAAAACAACCGAAAACACTGCAGTATGCATGCCAGGCCTGTATTTGGCGGTGTGACTTTGTAATGAAACACCATAGAAGAACACCACGTGCCTGCGTAAAGTGTGGCCATGATGTCACCGTTCTCACAGGATCCATGCATTGTCAGTTTACACGGTGACAGAAAGGGTTGCGTTTTCATAAGATTACAGTCTGGAACCTGGTTTCAAAAGTTTGTATTTTCAGATGCCGTTGGAACACAGCGATGCAGCCACTATGTACCCACATGTTACCCGTATTCAGGAACGTGTACTGACCTGAGACCCTGTGTTTCAGGTGGAAGGTAGTAGGTTGGTAGCAGTTGAGCAGGGGGAACACTTGGGTACTCACTGGCACACTCAGTCCTCTGAGGCCACAACATTCTCTGTATGTCCTGAAGCAAGAACACACTTTGCTCTCACTACATATATACACAAAAAAAACAAACAAACAAAAAACTATCAAATGCCATTCTCTGTCTTGCCTGGGTGTAATCCTGACGGCTGCCCCAGAGGGCAGCAGCAGGGTCCTGGTCTCCGGACACAGAGGGATGAAGCTGGGGGCTGGCTGCCGTCTGGTTTGAGTTACGCTCGGACACAAGTGCCACGCTGGATGCCACTGACACCTCCTCCCCAAACTATGAACACAGACAGAATCATAAAGAACTGAGAAACTAAAGGATCATTATCTAATGGATAATGTTCTTCTGTTTGTTTGCTTTCATCGATAAATATCCACCGAAACAAAAACAGGTTCTTTTTTATAATGAAATCAAATATGTGCAATGCAGGAAAAATTATAATATATCATATCACCAAGTACATTGTAATTTCTCAAAGACTCACTTGGACATAGTGGACATGCTCAAACAGATCGCCACGGTGATAGCGCACAGGCAAGTCAAAGGGACAGTAGAGGCTGCGCTGCTGCTGACCCAGCCGACACATCTGATGGTTCCCTTGAGACCGTATGACACAAAATACTCAGGTGCTACTCCACACTGCCAAATCAGTGCATGTGTATATACAGTAGCAATATGCATGAACATCAAAGCTAGATTACTGTAACATCTTTTCAAATAATCTACACAGAGGGCATACTTACTGCCATGTATGAGTTCCATATGATCACATTTATCTTGGCTCTACAGCATTGCTACTTTTGCTCTGTGAAGCCAGTGGTTAAAGTTTACCTTTCTCTACACTGAATCATGTGAATTTATTGTAGAGCATCTGTCTGATCATCTCATTTCTTTTTCATAATTATCAATATCTGCATTTATCTGCTATAAAACATGCTAAATCCCATCCAGCAAAACTCAACTTGACCCACTAAAACAATTAGCTTTCCTTCAGTTAAGTGTATATTTTATCTCTCTATACAAAATCCAAAAAAGGAATAAACACTGTGCACACTTCATGATTGTTTTAAGTGATTTCAGTTCCATGTGCATGGCGTCTTACCAAGTTGGGCTTCTTTGGCCATCTGGGTCTCATGGATAATGTTGCGCAGGATCTGCTCTTCCTGCAGCAGCTTGTGTTTGTCCAGTGCCTCCTGCTGGCGAAGGTAGTGGTCATGCTGCTTCTGATACTCCTTCAGTTCATTCAGTGTCCGCTGCAGGGATCTAAAAATATAATAAAAATGAGGAAGGGGGATATGAAAGGTAGAATGGCATGGAGGGGAAATAAAACTTATCACATGATCTTCCAACAACCCAAAAGACCTACAGTATGTTAAGGTTCGGTATCTGCACAAAATCCACTCTGCATTCAGGAGTAAAACACTGGCTCTCTGCCAACTTAGGGGATTTTTTTTTACTTTAACTTACATACTGTGACCATGGGGTTCAAAGAAAATTTCCCTACAGGGTAAAGTGTTTCAGTTTTACGGTTATCACAAAAAAAAACCCTATATTGATATTGATATTTAAATATTTTCCTGGAATTGTACACAAACCAATCCTTGTTCAAACAGAAATGTGGTAGGCAGGCCCAGTTACTCTAAACTGCTAACCGCTACAAAAAAGGGAAAAAACTGTCACACATCGACGCATATTAGAGCTACATTACGTTGCCAGCTACAGAAAATTAATTTGTTGTTATGTCACATTACATGGAAGGTTATCCATGGAAGATTATTGAAAAAATTTAATTATACACAACAAAATCCCATGACTTTTCCAAAACTTTCAATTATTTTTACTGATTCCATGACTTTTCCAGGCCTGGAAAATGTGATTGTGAAATTCCATGACTTTTCCCTGTTTCCCATGACCGTGGGAACCCTGTAGGTTGGTAAGCTAAAAGTTTGCTATTATTGATGTGTCACAGTAGCACACAGTGGGACATGTCTGAAAATGTACTATAGATATCATAGTAATTATCTTACACATACATGTGTATGTGTTACTGCTTCCCTACCTGTGCTGAGCTTCCAGGCGTTGCTCCAGCTTTTGCTGACAGAGCACAGCATGTTTCCTCCTCAGGGCCTGCTCAAAGCCTGGCTGGGCCTGCAGTGCCTGCTCGTAACACAGCACTGAGTGGTTGTATTCCCCAAGCATCTGGTCAGAGAGCGATACAAGAGATAGACAAATCATGGATACAGCAGAAATTTAAAAAAAAAGATTTGTTCCTTGTAAAAATCATGCTGTAACAAAAATTTAAAAAACTAAACACACTCAATACAGTTTATTTACAGAGTACTTGTGCTTTTTATTTAATTATTTTTAAATCATTTAGTAATTAGTTTTGCCTTTTATATCTTATCTCTTTACTCTTTTATTGTAAATCTGTATGCTTTTTTATGTTCTTATATTTTATTGCTCTGTAAAGCACTTTGAATTGCCCTGTTATATGAAATGTGCTACACAAATAAAGCTGCCTTGCCTCACTACACACTGGTAGAAAGCTTTGGGGACTCAAAAACAAGTGTTACGCAGATATGAGTTCAGTAAGATGCAGTTGGTTTAATTAAGTCCCTATACAGCTATAAAAATCTTGTTATTTATGGGTCTTGGATGGCAATTCTCTGTACCTTTTACACTCAGAAGACATTGCAGGATGTCTACATTTACATTTAAATGTTATGTCTTTAAGACTTTTTTGATATTTTTTATCCACATTTCAGATAGAATTATATTTTTCATATTTAAGCACTGCAAGTAGTTATAATGGGAAGTAGTGGGAAAAACATGTGGTCCCATGTGGGGGTGGTTTTTTTTGATGAACATGGGTGTAAGAATGAGTAAGGTTAACCTACATTTTACCAACAGGTGAGTGTGAAGTATTATAACATCAGAAATGTGGACTTGCATGCAGAAGACCTTCATTCATTTTGATAGAAAAAAAAGTTGGATAAACAAAATTAGATAAAATGGATGTAGCAATAAAGACGTCACAAATGCAAATTCAAGAGTATTAAAAGACTTTTTAAGGCCTAATATTATAAAATTGAATTTACTTTCAAGGAACTGCAGAAATCCTGCTTTTAACCTTTATATATACACTGACCTACAAGAAAAGAAAATTCTGACAGCTGAATTCTGTCTCACTTGTGTTTTGGGAACCCTGAAACTCGACTCCAGATGGTGTGATAGCAAAAGTCTCTATCGGTGTGTTTGCCACCAATTTCGGTACACTATCCTGTAAACTACTGTACCAACAGTAGGAAAGAAAGAACACAGATAAATTCTAATCTAAACTTTGTTGTTTATATTGATTTATTGGGGACCATGATTAACAAGAGTAAACCCTATCAAAAGACCTGTTAACAAACTCTCACACAATATGTGTAGTATGATCCATGTGTTATTTTACTAGTCATATGATCACTGCTTCCCAAACACATGTATCCCCCCACAAGTCTGCAAACTATTTTGAAACGCATGCATGCTTCTGCAAGAGACTGTCTGACAAATTGCAGAGGAAACAGCTGTGGTCTTGTTAACCTAACTCACTAAATGGTTAACCATGTGCTAAGTCTGTGGTTTAAATACAAGTATCTCCTGCAGTGAAGTGATTTGTCTCTACTCACAGCATAAATGTTGCCTAAGGTGTAGTGGCTTGTGAACAGATCTGACGTAAGGTCCAGGGCAGCGTGGGCAAGAATAGCTGCGTCTGCTGAGAAATGGGCGCGGTGCAGGATGTTGGCCATGTTGACCAGAGCTACATCCTTGTGCTGCCTGTAGGTACAAAACACACACACACACACACACACACACACACACACACACACACACACACACACACACACACACACACACACACTATGAGAATGTGAACATTTGTTAACAGTCTTGTGCAATAAACAGTATACTATTGCAGTGGCCTTCGACCGGCCCAACAGTACCTTGGGGAGAAATGCAGAGCACGCACAACACAGTCCACGGCCTTTTGAGGCTCGTTCTTCATACGCCAGTAAAAAGACGCCATGTTATACAGCACCCAGGAAGATGAGTTCTGCAACACACAATCATAAAGACGTGCACAAGCACACTTTCATTACTTCGAAGGAGTATCTGCGTACAGTTAGAATCTTTTTTCCCCCAACATACTTTTTCTGCATTGAACAATGGATCTTATTCATATGTCTAATTGGGCTGGCTTGCTGGCACTCTCAATGTGTCTGTGCTTGTCCTGACAATGACTATTGTTGCAATGTCTGTTGTCATTACCCCATCAACACCACACAGATTACCTGATGCTGACTAAAAAGACAGTAAATAAATACAAACGTACAAAAACACCTATGTACATAAGCCAGTGTCCATACAGATGGGGGAAAGTCAAATGCAAGGACATTCAAGCACTTTTTCCAAGGATGATATTGTTTTCTCCAAACAACCATTGGCTGCAAAGGAATTGTGCAAATGTGTTAATTGAGCAAACATGCTACCAGGCTCTAAATCTTATTAATTATTGATTAATTTTTTATTATTACTTGGGCATGTGAGCGACAAAGCTCAACATCGCGCTAATGCCTGACACCGTACTCACTGCTGTGAGTGTTTTGCAGGTCAGCAAAACATCCTTGAGTCAGCTATCTACTGGAGTTTGCCAATCTGTTGACGCTAAAAGCTCATGTCGCTCATACGGCATAAGAAAAAAAATTACAAGCATGGCAATTCTCTGCTTTCTGGTTTAAAACATTTCATAAAATCATTTTTCCTTCTCTTTTCCTCTCAATTATATTCAAGAACTTTTTTAAACACCAACATAAAAATCTCTGAATTTAAAGGTATTCCAGCATTTAAATTTCTGAGTGTCAAATTCAAGCACTCAAACAACTCAAGTACCTTGTATGAACCCTGGCAAGACAATAAAAATAGTGGTCTGCTCCCCATTAACAGATATGTGTTTTACCAGGGCTGCTATAGCTAAAGATAAGTTAGATTTAAGTTTTTTTAAAGACTTTTTAAAGCCACTTGGAATTTATATTTATGATATTACAATAATCAAAATCTTAAAAAACAAACAAACAAAAAAAATCCCAACATCAATTACTTAAACTTAGGGAGTTTTCCCAAATGTTTATTGTAAGACTTTTTGGGAAATACCAGCTGTTTGTTGGCACTTCTGACATCCAGGGTACAGTGACTGCTAGCTAGCAGACAATGGGTCTGCTACTCTAATGGTCCTAGCTGGGAACAAAATTACTATCCTGATCTGCTGTTGTTGATGCCAGAGGTATTTGGTAAATTATTAAAAAAAAATAGATGTTGCCAATTTATTTGAGATTTTAAAATGCAACACTAGAAAAAATATTCCTAAAATCCAACGTCCCATGTCTTAGTTTCTTCTGAATGATTGATTCAAGACAGTTTAATACCAATTAGGGCAATATTTTTAAAACAAATATTTTAATGCCCTTAATTCTTAATGACTTTTTAAGGGTAAGCGGGAACCTGTTAGTGTAAGAGTTCTAAAAAATATAAAATAAAAAGGCTTTTGTCAAAAAAAGGAAGACAGAGCACAGGAGAAAGCAAAAGGTCTTAATATTTGTACAATTGTGTGACGCAAAGTTATACTAGTAGACCTTACCCTCAGTAACCCTTGATGGATGCGATGGCCCACCTCATCAACACTGCGGCCCATCTTATGAGACAATGAACTAAAAATGGGATCCTCCTTGGAAATCAGCGGGGAGGTCAAGTTTGCCCTCTCCTGCACACCCTGGAATGGACAGATTGAGGGAGAAAGTTACTTTTAGCATGTGATCAGTCAAACACAAAGGCTACTCTCTGTAGTGTTCATAATAAGCAGTGCACAAATGATTCCACTTGAAAGTGGGCAAACTTAACTTCTGAAGTATTTTACATCCATAGAAACAGCCGACTAACTTCCAAAGCACACACTTTAAATGTCTCTGATATTATATACAAATAAATGTGATGTAATGGTGACTGCCCACTGGATTCTTAACCTGATAACGAAAGTAAAGACAATAAATCAGTGACTAAATGAAATCTTTTGCAGTGATAAGGGTTTTACACTCTGAATGTAACAAAACAGCAACTTTATTTATTACTACTTGCCCACAAAAACTCCACTGCACTTTAATCTTTACCTAAAGGCCTCATTTATAAGTTTGACTTGAATGCAACTTTAAGATACAATCAAGTTATTTTTGAGATCCAGAGATTACAGTGATTTGCATATCTCCAATTTTTTATTGCTGAAATGGTGAGAGAATATAAATGTCCCAAAAAAAGAGCAACATTTAAATATTGTACAAACATGCTTGATGATAAACTGAATAGATATTTTTTGTCAAGAAACAAAATCAGCTTTCCCCTGAGCTCTTTTTCTTTTGAGTTCTGAATTATCAGACTGACACAGAGCTGCCTCCAGTCTAGACTGCATTTCCCATTAAGCTCTTAGGGTCGTTACTGAAGATAATTACAATGTTGCATTTTGTTTGATAAGGTTGGCTGGGCTTCCCTATTTGAGAAACTCCAACTTCGGTCTTCATAAATCTGCAAAGTCTTCTTTAGAAAATGGCCATGTCATGTTTGATCTTTATCTCTGTCCAGGCTTAAATTTCTCATCAACTGAGCAGCTGATGCTTCAATAATCCTGTGCCAGAACTGATCAAAATAAGACTGCTTTTGCTTTTAGCTCACTGATTAATAAGAAAAATCTGCAATACCAACAACAAGTCAAAATGCTTACATCCGTTCTTCATAACAATCTTCATAACCATATCTGGTGGTATATTATTTTCTCCTGTATGTTTCCCTTTCTTACACTGATCAAATGATTTTCCACTGAAACTGTGAAAATAGCATTGCTGTAAAATATCAGCAATGTCAAATTTAACACTCCCAACAAGCTGATAAAATGTAATGAGTAAAATTCTGAAGTCTTATTTAAACAATACATGTTATGTTAAACATCTGTGACAAACAAGTTTCAATTCAGCATTAATATGAAAGTAGAGAGTACCTAAACACAAAGTAACAGCATACTTTCTTCACTCAGTGAGTACTTTGTTAGTATAAGTACGCCACCATAAACATCTTCTTTTGAGAGAAAGCAACTTAGATGGTACATATTAGAGCCCAACCGACACTAGATCGACACTAGACACCAATATTGGGGAGTAAAAAAATATGCAATTATGCAATGCAAGTATGCCTCAGATATGGTTATCAAATATTTGTGACAAATATAATGCAATGAAGGCAGGAAATTCTATAGTTAGACTATAAATGCTTTTTTGTCAAAAATTAAATCAGTGCACTGAACCAGTTAACTCTGGGAATTTGATCATTCTATTTTACTTTACTTGTGATGGGCCAATATCAACTTACAACATCCACTGACCAATATATCAGTCAGGCTCTTGTACACATTGATAGCAGTCATCCCCATCTTTTTCCACTCTGATGAAACTATTGACAAATTTGGCCTCGACTCACCCTGAGATGCTGAAAAGCATGGATACTATAAGGTAGATCAAACGCTTTTGCACAGTCAGGCTTTTCTAGATCTGGGGGCAGAGCTGACCGGGAATCCACGTAGTCTTCAGGGCTATAGGAAGAGAGCAGAAAAATTGTATAAGATGACAAATTCATTATAATCATAGAGGCACTGGTACAATTTAAAGATGCCTTAACCACTTTACAAAAACATGAGATAAAAAGAATATTGGCAGTGACTTTGTCTTTTCTTTTTTTTTTTGAGAACTTACCTAATGTCTTTGCTTTCCAATGAGATATAAGTGCCATCATACAGGTCCAGGTCCCCCAGTGGGACCTTAGCCATTACACAGTCTGCATCCTCTTTGTAGTGTCTCTGCTCCAGCCCTGTGTCTCTGTCCTCGTTCTCCTCAATGTGAATCTTCTGCGCCACGAGCTGCTTCTGCTCAACAATAACCAAGGACAATGAGTCAGTGAGGATAGGTAAGCACAGGAAATGGACAGCTGACAAAGTAAGTAATGCTGATCAATGCCCATTAAATTTTACTTTCAGATCGAAACTCCAATACTACACTTACTACATCACAGCAATAATCTCTATTCTGTATTACACATTTAAAAAAAAAAACATTTACAAATTTAAAAATCAAAGACATCTTCTTTCTGCACAAATTAATCCGACAGCAAGGAGCGCTGTCATTAGAAACGTTAACCAGAATCATCACATGGAACACATGAATAACGTCATTGCACACGATGGGGACAAAGTGAAGCCCACACACCTCCAGCTTCTTGAGGTAGTTTACACGAGTCTCTTGCCTCATGAAGATCACAACGTCATGTGGATGCTTTAGATTCAAAGGTGAGTCAACCTACAACAACAACACCAACAACAAAAACAACAACAGTGCAGTAAGGTCTGGTAAGTATTGTACACATCTCAAATATTATTTAACAAACAATACATTAAAAAGCTGATTAAGTCATAGGGATTATGTCAAGGAAAGTCTATTCAAATTTAATTACAGATGTAGACACTGCAAACTCAGCTTATTAGAGCCCCAAAACCTGTCCATGCCCAAACCAAACCAAATATAATGGTTTAGTAAAAGTCTGTCAGTCTGACATCTTTCATTTACAGTTCATCAATTAAATGTGTTACAGCAAAAATATGGTTTTGTTCAACGTATTCAGAATCAGAACCAGAATCAAAATCTAATTTTATTGCCAAGTTCATTTACATATACAAGGAATGTGACTTGGTGTTTTGGTGCAAAACAATTAGCGTAAAGGAAGAATAAAATAGTGAATTTAAATAGAATAAAACATAAGATAAAAAGATTTTTTAGAAGTATTAGACTTACATGCACAAGTGTGTTTGCAAGAAATCATACAGCTCTATATAATTTTAAATAAGTACTTTCATTTATGCTGATATACAGTATATCTTTATGTTTCTCAAAAACTACTTAATATAAAAACACAGTGGATCAAGATGATTATAAAATTCCTTTATTCCACTGAACTCCTTGACATATTCTAATATTACTTTTTCTTACGTATTACTCATCTATTTTTGTGTCTACTATATGTAATAGTATGTGTTCAAGGCAAGCTGTTCAAAAAAATTCCCCCTGGTTGGATTCATAAGTTGTCTGAATCTCAATTATTACCAATATATGAAGAAATGTTCTAAAATCTTTCAGCTTTACACGTAAAATAATACCGCAATTACAGTGGAGCTACAGCTGTGTATCAGTACATAGAAACCATATAGTATATCACACTGTTATCCAGTGACTTTAGACTGTAAAATATAATTATCATAGTTATTGATATTTCATAACAGATACATTTGTTCAAGTTCTTCTGAGTCATGCTGGAAACAATCTATAAAACCCAACGCCCCAATGTCTGCCCATGCCCAAACCTAGTACATGTTTTACTTTTTTTCTGATGTTATTACATCTTGTTCCAGTGATGTTGAAGGATCTGGTAAAGCTGATGAAAAAGGAGGGGTGAACTGGAGTGCTGGAACTACAGTTTTAGGATTTTAGTCACTATAGTTAGGTTTATTTTAGGTTAAAATATCATATTTTTCTTTCTTATTTCCCAAGAATTGTAAGCTTTACACATAAAATATATCATCAAAATTACAGTGCAGCTATAGCTGTGTATCAGAACATAAAAACCATATAGTATATTACTGACACTGTTATCCACTGACTTTAGACTGTAAAAAGTATAGCTATTGTTGTTTTCATTTCAGAACAGATACATTTGTTCATGTTCTTTTGAGCCTTACTTGAAACAGACTATCCAATTCCACTTACAGATGTAGACATTGCAAACTAAGCTTATTAAAGTCCCAACGCCTCACATAAACATTAAATCGGTCTGTCTCTCTAAATGAAGGTGGCAGTGTACTGACAATTGCCACCAACAGACATCAACGTTATCGTTTGCATTATCAATGAGCTGTTTCAAACGCGGATGTTGACATAGGCCTATAATACACTGGTCATCTTGACCTCAAACACCTAACGATAACGCCAGGTTTAAGGTAGCTAATGTAAGCTAACCTAGTTAGCAAAACAAAATAATTGTAATGTTACTTTATCGCTGAATGTAACGCTACTGAAGGTGGCAAACAAGGCTTTTTGGCGTCAAATGAATGACTTGAATTACATTAGTTAACCACATGAAAAAAAACATTACCGTTAATGCTAACGAATATAGCTTTACGGGCTAGCCACCTAACGTTAGCAGGTCAATGAGCAAGCGTTAACTGTCATACTTGTTGTTGAATTTTTCCATCCTCCGTGACAACCCAGTGGGTCGTAGCTCCTCCGGAGTCCACTATCAGTATGCAGAGAAGGATGAAAATCTTCCCCTGAAATGACGTTTTCGGTGAATAGTTGACACGACAGGGCAAAGACTCAGGACAGATTTTCCTGAGGTCCGCCATTTTTCTGTCTCATTTTGCTCTGAGGCAGCGCGCGAGCAGCCTCCGGCCACGCGGGGGCGCTAACGTCCGCGGCACGCGCATCTGGCAACAGGTCATCACCGATGACGTCGGGAAAAGAAAACAGGAAATTCTGTAGAAACGAAAAGTCGGAGACGTTTTCAAAGCGAAGGTGGGTGCTATATAAGATTAAAATTTGCTTTTATAGACGTAATACTTTGATGCCGTCGTTGCCGAAGAGGATACGTGTTTACCGCACCTGCTTTTGGTCAGTATCTCCTCTTTTAATCGCTTCTTTTTTAGCACAGATTAGAGCCAAAAGTTGCAGTTCCGCATTCAGGGGCATGACTACCTACATCAAGTGACAACATTGCCATAACTATCGTATTCAAAGCAAGAATGTATGAAATTATTTTTGAGGGCGTCTCAGTGTTATCTAAGGTGCCTCTTTAGTTATGAACCTGTTGAGAAATGCTAGTTAGTTAAACTAATTACTTTAAAGTTTCTTTCCATTATAGGCTAGGTGTAGCTTTACTAGCTTTACTTACAGTTAGCAGGAGTTTACAGCACCGGTGACGAGCTAATAAAACATATTGCGGAGATGTCGAGACTTTAGCACTACAGTTTCGACACCTCCAAAATATATTGTACAGTCTTAAATCACTATATAACAGTGGAAGTAAAATACTTTGTGATGTCGTGATGACAGCTCGGCTTGTACACATGCTATCATTCTATAGTAACATGTAGGCACCTAAATAGATGAGTAATAGAAAAATAAAAAATATGCCAAGGGGTTCAGTGGAATAAAAGTAAGTTAAAAAATATGAATAAAATAAGATCCATGAAAAAAAAACATTTACGGAGAGTTTAATAGATTAATACCAGAGGTATTAAGATTTCAATAATAATTTTTTTTTTGTAACATGTTGTTCTAGACTGAAAGTAAAAGATGTATAAGCCAACATAAACCATTGGAGGAGGTGGTATAAATCCTGATAAATAAATAAGAAAACTGTGAAGCTCAAAATATGAATATTAGTTATTATTGCTTTTCCATTTAGTTGGCATCAGCACTGGTGACCTCAAAAAATAAAAAAAATAAAAACCTAAAGATGCCATAACCTCACCCCACTGAGCCTTAGTGTAAGAAATCTTAAAAAAAAAATTTTAACATTTCAAGACCAAACGATTATCAAAGACCATTTATTAAATAATGCAAATTATAGTAAGATGCAGCATTCAGACTAACTATGACGTGTACAGTTATGTACATTAGAGCTGCAACTACTAAACTAATTACCAAATGATTTGTTAACTGAATTATGTGTTTGAGTAAGTTAAGAAAAAAAAAGTAAAAATGATCTGATTCCAACTTCTTATGACATTAAATTGAGTGTCTTTAAGTTGTGGAGTTCAGGAGTCTCTTGATGAGTGTTACAGAACCTGGCTGTCCTCGATCTAATATTTATCTTTTCAGTTCTTTTTCTCTTTTTGGGGGGGCTTTTAAAAGAAGAGGGAAGTTGAAGAGTTGGTCAGGTCCAGGTGAGGAAGTTCGAAAGATGCAATGAGAGATACAAGTCCGGTGTCATATATCTGTAGCCCAATGGTGTAAATTTCAGCGAAGAATGGGAGCCCTTGGCTTGTCGTTTTTCATGCTGCTTACATCTCTTTCCTGTTGTTTCCTTTGGCTCAGGTGTTGCTGTACAACACGGCCATAGCGAAGGGAGGATACTCTTAATGCTAGCATGACAGTTGCAACATCCCATCCTGTGATATAAAACCTTTTCAGCTGTCTTGAATAGAAAATTCTTCTCAAGTACTGTTAAAGTATTGACCCCATACTTTAGAAGAGGAAATAATTGTTGTAGCCAACCTGGAAAGTTTTATTTATTTTGCCATTTTCACCCTTTGATTACCCTTTTTTCCTCACTCTCCACAGATGGCTTGCTTCGACAGCAACAAGGGGAGTTTGGAGGAGGACAGCTATGAAGGAGCTGTTGGTGGAGAGCTGTCCGGCTGTGCGTTAGCAATGCTGGAAAAAGAACGGGAATCCCTTCTTAGCCCTTCAGAGAGCCCAGGCACCTTCATCAGCAGCGCAGCCAGTAGCCTCCAGGCCGCTGCCCCCCTCCAAGGCTATGACGTGGAGTTTGACCCTCCTCTAGAGAGTAAATATGAGTGCCCTATCTGCCTCATGGCTCTGAGGAATGCTATTCAAACACCCTGCGGTCATCGTTTCTGCAAGAACTGCATTGAAAAGTCCATTCGGTATGTCTACTTTTGTGCAGCTCTTAAAAAATAAATGTGCTCTCAGTGTGCATCTAAATGATGCAATATTTTCACTGACATTAGTTTTTCTGTAAAGCCTCACACAGAAACTGATATTCTCAATGTGCTACCTAAATTATTACTGTTCTTCCTCTTGCAAAACAGTGACACAGGACAGAGGTGCCCTGTGGACAATGAGAGACTGTCAGAAGACCAGTTGTTTCCTGATAACTTTGCCAAACGGGAGATTCTGTCGCTTACTGTTCGCTGTCCAAACGCTGGTTGTGCTGAGAAAATGGAGCTCAGACATTTAGAGGTGAGAATTTTAGTGACAAGCATCTCTGATTTTGCAGCTCAGCCAAGAACATGAAAACAACAACAGCTAAAAAGCAACATTATACTGCATATAAACCATAAACAATCACAAAATATGCATTTGTGTTTCTTTATGGTTAAACCATCATCTCTTGTGCTTTAGAAGGCACAGTTCACCCCAAAATCAAAAATGCATATTTGTCCTCTTATCTGTAGTGCTCTTCATCAATCTACATTGTTTGGGTGTGACTTGCAGAGTGTTGGGAGATATCAGCTGTAGAGATGTCGGCCTCTTTAAGATAATGCAACTAGATGACACTTGCCCGTGGTGCTCAAAGCACCAAAAAATATGTTTGCAAAACTCAACAGCAATGTCTCTTTCCAGAAATGACGACATGGTTACTCGAGATAATCCACAGACCTTTTTTTAAGAACTACTTTCTTTCTACTGTACTATTTTCTTTCTACCAAAGTACACCCAGCAGCACAATATTTTCTTAAAGCTGGTCCCTAAGGCTTGCAAACCAAAAGCTTTTAAATATGCTGCCCCCTCTTCTTGGAATAACTAACAAGACCTGAAATTGTCTAAGCTGAGCACTATGGGGATTTAATTTAGTTTTAAAGGATCTGCAACATAACACCTTTGTTCAGTGTGATTGCTCTGACTGAAATCATATCAGACAATTTCATGTGTATGAATTTTACTGTTTTTTTGTGCTGCATTTTAACTGGAATTTGTGCTTGCTCTTTGTGGTGTAACAGTTCGGTCTGCTTGTGTTTTTTTTTATCTTTGAAACAGTGTTTATGCTGCTCTGTTGGAAAAGAGATTTTAAATCTCAGTGAAGGACATGTGCATCTACTGCTAGCTCACCTAACACCACTAAGCTGAGGAGTAGAACGCCATTAATGTTTACATTATGCGTTAGCTCTCGTTCGTGAGTAGATGCACTCCTCCTTCCACGTGATGATATGGTTGGCAGGTGTAATCCGAAAGAAAATAGTTCCTACATGAAACTACTCACAACAAGATCTGAGGTTTATCTCGAGTGACCAAGTCATTATTTCTGGAAAGAGTTTTTCAAATATAGTTTTTTGGACCTTTGAGCACCACAAGCCAAGTGCCATCCAGTTCCATTGTATTGGAGAGAAGGCAGAAATCTCTACAGCTGATATCTGCAACACTCTGCAACTGACACCAAAACAATCTAGACTGATAAGTAACACAACAGGTAAGAAGAAAATTTATATTTTTTTAATTTATTTCAAGACGAACCTTGCCTTTTACAAAATAAAGAACTGCCTTAATAAAATAGGGTAGTGGAAAAACTGGCAAAAGTAAGAAATTGGCAGCTCAGCTTTCCTCTTCCCCTGTCAACACCATCATTGTCAGTACAAACTCTTCCTGTTCCAGCATTTCCTCACACCACGAGTCCTTATGGCATATTAAGATGTGTTAGGTGCCAAGCAAAGAACAACATCTTTCTCTGCTGTGGACAGTCAGAACCACTGCTGCCCTACAACAGAATAAAATTAACCGTATTGTTTCGATGTCTTACTTTCCCAGAATCATTTGGCACAGTGTCAGTTTGCCACGGTGCCTTGCCCACAGTGCCAGCAGTCTGTGAGAATTAGCCACCTCGAGGAGCACACAACTGTTGAGTGCCAAAGGAGACCGGTGTCCTGTCCAGACTGTGTGGCACACTTTGTTTATGAAGAGAGAGAGGTAGTGTGGACTCACTTGGGTAATTGTGACAGCTGCATGGTGTATCAGTGAGGATTTTGTCCCCTTACTCTCTGGTTTGGTTGCTCCTCCAGCTTCACGAGCAGCAGTGTCCCTTTGCCAGTGTGAAGTGCCAGTACTGTGAGATGGATCTCATCAGAGACCAGGTGAGTTATACAAAGTCTGCAACGGAAAAAAAGGCAAAATGTTGTTAATCACTAAAGGTAACTTCTGTAACATGAACTTCTCTTAAATTTGAACAATGAGGAACCATTTCACACCCAGTCAGAGCACATGTTATCATCTGGATACCCACCACTTCTGCAGGGGCTAATGATGACATTTAAAGGGACAGTGTGTAAGATTTAGAGGGACCTAGAAGCATATAGCAGTGAGCTTTGCTGATTGTAAGCAGCTGGAACTTGTCCTGGTTAGAATTCCTTATTGTTCATCATTCAAATCCACATTTGAACACTTGGCTGTTAATGAAGCTAAGTTGATGATGTCTTTGTTTTCAGATGGAATCTCATTGTGATACAGATTGCCCAAAAGCACCCATTGCCTGTAACTTTAGCACCTTTGGATGCAAGGAAAGGGTAAGTGATCAAACTCAAATCTTCTACACACTATTAAGGGGAGACAACCCAGGTAAAAATGGTACATTTTTGAACTAGTAGATACCATCATGAAATTTCCCCAGTTTTCTGAAATGTTTTGTTAAAGTATTCAAATAATGACTTATCTAATTAAATTGTTTTGCTTAACAGAATTTGGAGCTAACATAAACACAAAATTTACACTTGGGGTGCCTTTACAGAACATGCTTTGAGAGCCTGCTCGGTTACAGGACTGTTAGTCCTATCAGCCTTTCAGACCAGATGTCACAAATAGAAATGTGTTTGCTTCTGCAGATGCAGCGCCACAACTTGGCTCAGCACATGCAGGAGTTCACACAGATGCACATGCGCTACATGGCCGAGTTCCTGCGTGGCCTCAGCCTTAACGGCACCACACCCAAATCCCTGTGGGCGCTAGGACCTTCGGTTTCCTCTGAGGATCAGGGAGCTGCGGCATCAGTATCGACCTGCAGCGGGCCCAGAACAGCTGTGAGCTGCAGCAGCAACTCTGCCCCAAATCAGCCGAGTGAGGAGATGCAGAGGATCAGGGAGATGGATGCTCGGCTGGTCAGGCAGGATCACCAGCTGCGTGAGCTCATCATCTTAAAGGAAACGCAGGTAAAGGATGTCTATAAGTACAACTATATGTATACACAGTCATTTTGTAAAACATATTGCTTGGCTAAATGCCCTTTTCATGTCTTTGACTTATTTCGTCTGCATGAGACAGTGCAGTAACATTCAACATGAATGAATGCAGAGCTAGTTGGTAACTTTTAGAAGACAAAAACAAGCAGAAGAGTCGAGCGTTAGACTGGTTTGGTGCTCAGTGCTTAATGGTTGTACATGAAGTGATACTCCTATATTTTGTTCTTTTAGGTTTTTTTAGATCCAAGTGTTTTGGGAGAAAGTGTGAATTAGGAGATAGATACAAAGGAGAGGTAAAACTTGCTGTCTAGAAAAACAGCTTGTTTTAGCCATGCCTTTACTAGATAGTTATATTTGTACACCGTGGCCGGAGGCATAATGTTTGAGTTGTCCATCCGTCACATTCACACGAATGTGATATCACAAGAATGCACTGATGGACTTAAGTTAAATTCGGCACAAATGTCCGCTCAGACTCAGCGATGCTGTGAGCTTGTGTCTCTCTCGTTCTTGTAAACACAATATCTAAAAAACACAAGAAGAGAACGATAAACTGATTAGATTTGGTGTTCAAAAATCAAGTCATGTCAATTTCATTTATAAAGCCCATTTTCACAAATTACATTTTGCCTCAGAGGGTTTTACAGCACACAGCATCCAACTGTCCTTAGACTCTCGCATCAACTAAGCAAAAATCCCCCCCAAAAAAACCCTGTATTGGGGGAAAAAAAAGAACCAAGGTCACAGTAATCCTCTGTCTGTCCCAGTCTTATAAACGTGATATCTCTCCGAGGGAATTTCTTCAAGTCGACATCCATATGGACACACCAAAGAACTGATTAGATTTTGGGGGTTGAAGGTCACAGTGACCTTGTGTCTGTCTCATTCTTGTAAATGTGATATCTCAAGAAGGCCATGAGGGAATTTCCTGAAATTTGGCATGAACATCCACAGTGACGAATGAATCAGCTGAACTGATTAGGTTTTGGAGGCCAAAGGTCAAGGTCACTGACCCCAGAAAACACCTTTTTGGCTATAACTCAAGAATTCAGACGTTAATTCTGACAAATTTTAACACAAATGTCCACATGATGACGTTTTATATCCAGAAGGTCAACTCCTCTGTGCATTTTGCGTAGGTTTTGTGCAAAGCTGTAATGGAAATCGCCTCCTATGACTCCTGTGCAGACATGTGTAAGCCTTTGTAATCTGAAACTAGCCTCTTATCTTTTCCACAGGCCGGCCATCTTGCGGAGCTCCGGCGTAGAGTGTCGATGCTGGAGGACACAGTGAAGGAGCTGGAGGCCCAGCACTGTCAAGGCATCTTCATCTGGCGCCTCAAAGGTTTCTCTGCTCACATGCGGAGCCAAGAGGCAGGCATGCCGGTAGTTGAGCACAGCCCCGGCTTCTACACGGGCCGTCCAGGCTACAAGCTGTGCCTGCGCTTACACCTGCAGACCCCCAACGCCCCACGCTGCTCCAACTTCATCTCCCTCTTCGTCCACACCATGCAGGGAGCCTATGACGGGCAGCTGACGTGGCCGTTCCAGGGCACCATCCGCCTCGCCATCCTAGACCAAGGCCTCGAGGGTCAGCACCACATGGAGGTGATGGAGACTAAACCCGACCTGCAAGCTTTCCAGAAGCCCACCATCCAGCGCAACCCCAAAGGATTCGGCTATGTCACCTTTCTGCACCTGCATCAGCTGAGTCAGAGGGCATTTATCAAAGACGACACTCTACTCATCCGCTGCGAGGTGACGCCGCGTTTTGACAGTTCATGTCACCGCGAGGGTCCGGCGGTGCAGCCCAGAGGACACGAGGCCTCAGTTTCAAGGGACTAAAGCCAAGCTCAGATCTAGGATCATTGTCATCATCATGCAGGAATGTCAACAAGTACATGTCCCAGTGTTTAGATATGGCTCAGTTCATATTAACCCTTTGAAAACTGGAGCAAAATCACTGTTTTGTGCTGCTTTCAGATGCCTTTCACAAGTATTGTGAGCAAATTTGTTTGATTTCTTAAAAAAACATGGGAAAAAGTCATTGAGCAACTTGGTAAGAAATGTTCCACAAATTGCAAGAAATTTGTAAATTAAGAAAATTATTTAAAAAAAAGAAAAAAGCAGGGAAAAGCTATATTTATCATTATCACAATTCCATCTTTTATATTATGTTTTAGATTTTTTTCAAGCATTTTTTCCAGATAATTTATCATAATAATTTATTATAATAATAATAATTAAATGATAATTTGTTTTTTTCTTTTTTTCTAATCTGCAGGTAATTTTCTTGTATTTTTACTCATTTTCTTGCTAATTTTTAAAATGTATTTCTTCTTTCATTGCCTTCTTCCCATGCATTTAAAAAACATCAAGAGCATTTGGTTTCAAAGGGTTAATTACTGGACATTAGGAGGAGGAAAATTGAGTTCACACCCATATAAAATTTAGACCGCAAGCATGCTAGTATTTATTTGTTTACCCATTTTAAAATGTGATTTTTGTTTCAATAAATCTATAACAGCACAATTCTTTTAGTATATATATGCAATGTATGTACTCATCCACAAGGTACCAACATTCAGCAAGCCTCAAAGTCAATAAGTAGCAAATAATGTTTAATCAGCTCAACATCAGCAGTGTAAGATGTGCACTTGCTGCCTGCAGACTGAATATTACTGAATAAGACTTTTATTTAAATTATTGGAGTCGGCACTGTTACCCTGCAGAGTTTTTGACGACTAGAGCAGATGTTTTTACAAGCAGATTACCATTGTAATTATTTTTTTTCACCTAATCCTCTACTAGTATAATCTTCCATATGTATGAGGCATGTGAGTGATGAGTCACACATTCTCTACGACGCTCTCAACAAGCTATAAAAATAAAGAAAAAGGCAAACAGGTGGAAGTAATCGTGCAGGAGCGGCGCTGGGCGGTGAAGCAATTTAGTTGTCATGGCCACAGTCAGGAGTCAAGTGACGTGCTGCGGCCCCAAAACACATTTTCCCCAGACCTTATCATGTAAAGGAAATGACTGTAAAACAATCAATACAAACATCAACAACTTAAATTTGAGACCTGAGTCCACCTCCCCCCTCCTCCCAAAAAAAACATCTGGGAGAGCTCCAACAACACCTTATTCATGCCTGAATGAGTAAAATCCTGGAAAGTTTTGGAAAAGTCTTGGAATATCACAATCTTGCTTTCTAGTCCTTGGAAAGTCATGGAATTAGTAAAATCCTCAAAACTTTTGAAAAAGTTATGGAATTTCACAGTTGTGTTTTCCAGGCCTGTGAAAGTCATGAGGTTAGTTATATCCTTCAAAGTTTTTGGAAAAGTCATGGAAGTGTACACTGACTTTTTCCAGGCCTGGGAAAGTCATGAAATTAATAATATCCATGAAAGTGTGGGAAAAGTCCTGAAATTTCACAATCCTGTTTTCCAGATCTGGAAAAGTCATGGTATCAGTGAAATCCTTAAAGGTTTTGGAGAAGTCACAGCATTTTACAGCTTGTTTTTCAAGCCTGGGGAAGTCATGGAATGAGTAAAATTCTCAACTTTTGGAAAAGTTATGGAATTTCACTGTTTTGTTTTCCAGGCCTGGGGAAGTCATGGAAGTAGTAATATCTATGAATGTGTGGGAAAAGTCATGGACGTTTAAAATCTAGTTCTCCAGGCCTGGTTAAGTCAATGAATATTGAAATCTTAAAAAGTTTTGGAAAAGTCATTGTATTTTACAATCTCATTTTCCTGGGCCTGGTCTGGGAAATCATGGAGGTACTAAAAACATTTTTTGAGGCCATTTATGTGTGCAGAGAGTTAGTAGCTCAGCCAAACGTGGATATTAATGTGCAAGTCCAATGCATCCAAAAACATGGAAACCTGAGGAAATGTTTTCTGTGTTTTCACCATCTGAGCAACTTTCATTGGAAAAAACTGTTTTTTCTTGGATTACAGTATTATTTTTATGTCAGCTGGAGGAGACAAAGCAGCAGTCAAGCAAAAAGAAACACGTCTGACCTTGTCCATCAAACAAAAGGAGGGCTGTGTGACATACTTGGGCTTTGTGGTCTTACACTGGATATTTGGTGGCAGAAACATGGCGAGCGACTCTATAATGTTACAGAAAATGGTAAAGAAGAAGACTGGATATTTGGAAATGAAAATTATTCAAAAGACTTGTTTGCAAATGTTTTATGAGGCAGAAAATGTGTTTGACACATTTGTTGGATACTGAGGACACACAGTCTGTTTTGATAAGAAACACTGAAACTCGTTACACGAAAGCTCCACGGGGTAACAGCATTCCTACGGAAATGGAATGCCTGGAAAAGTCATTGAATATCTCAATCTTGTTTTCCAGTCCTTACAAAGTCATGGACATAGTAAAATCCTCTAATGTTTTATAAAAGTCATGCAATTTCACAATCTAATTTCAGGCCTGGAAAAGTCATGAATGTAATAAAAAAAAAAAACACAAAAGTTTTGGAAAAGTTGTGGAATTTCACAATCTCATTTCCCAGCCCAGGGAAAGTCATGGAATTAGTAAAATACTCAAAACTTTTGGAAAAATTATAGAATTTCACAATTTCGTATTCCAGACCTTTGAAAGTCATGGAGTTAGTGAAATCCTTGAAAGTTTTTGGATGGAATCAGTCATGAAATTTCACAACATTGTTATCCAGGCCTGGGAATTAGTAAGATCCTTAAAAGTTTTGGAAAAGTCTTTGACTTCAACAATTTTGTTTTCCAGGCCTGGGAAAGTCATGGGTGTTGTAATATCTGTGAGTGTGTGGTAAAAGTCATGGAATTTTAAAATCTAATTTTCCAAGCCAAACACATGGATTAAGTGAAATTCTCAAAAGTTCTGGAAAAGCAATTTAATTTCACAATCTCATTTTCCAGGCCTGAGAAATCATTAAAGTAGTGAAATCTTTGAAAGTTTTTGAAAAGTCACAGAATTTTGTTGTTTGTTGTAGAATCAATAGTGACAGTAATCTTCTTCTGTGTAATCTAACATAATGACAAGTTCATTTTCTGAACATTTTGGTGACTGTCTCGTATGTTCCTTAATTTTTCCCTGTGCTCCGTCTCTAGAGTTTGAATGTGAGAAAAATAAAATGATGACAGTGTGATTTAACATGTAGGGTGATGAATCACAGAGTTTCCGTACCTTCTGTGATGTTTTTTTCTCTGAGCTCTGGAGGTGTGGGTGCAGGAAATGAAGACAGCTGCTATCCAACTAAAATTCAGTGCATTCAGTCTCTTTAACAGGATTTCATTTAGTTAAACTAATCAAAAACAAGTCTGTAAATCAAATATCTAATTCACTGTCACAACCAAAAACTGTTCTCTGTTTGTCTCAATCGTCCACCACATCAGCTGATCTGTTTCAGCTGGGCAGCAATCATTGTCCTGAGTGACCTTCTTGCTTACTGTGGGTCTTGTAGTTTTTTTAGTGGATGCCATGATGGATTGTAGTCCTTGCTGCAACTTCCAGGAATGCAACTCCCCTCAATATCCACCTCTCATCACTACTGCTTTAAATTGTCCTGCATTTTTGACTTTTAGCAATCTTTGTTTCATACATTGGGAATGTGTGGGAACTCGTTGTAACCCTCTGAAATCTGGAAGGACATCAGTTTTCTTGTGCTGCATTGGGATGCATTTACAAAAAGTATGGAAATTGGTTTGATTTCTTTTGAAATCATAGGGGAAAAAGGCAATAACCAACATGTTCCAAAACTAACAAGAACTTTTACCTAAAAAATTGTTAAAAAAAAAAAAAAGATGATAATTTGAAGAAAGGGTTATCCCTTTCTTCAAATTATCATCATCATCTTCATCTTTTTTGTCTAGAAAACTAGATTTATAATTATAATAACTTTATACTTTTAAATATTAAATTATGTTACTGAAAAAAAATAATATAATTTATAAATTATAAATATATATATATATATATATATATATTTATTTTATTTCAGCACTCATTTCCTTGTTTGTTTTTGGTCTTTTTTGATTATTTTCAGGTCATTTTCTTGTAGCATTTTTACAAATCTTTGGCTAATTTTTGAGCTATGCCTTGCCACCCTGTTTTTAAAAGAAATTAAAACAATTGTCTTAGGTTTCAAAGGGTTAATTAAGGTCAATGTAATGATTAGGAATATCAAACACATTTATGTGCGAATTCAGCATTTCATACTTCAGTGCTTTTGAGTGAACTTTTAAGAGTGTACTTTGACATAATCAACAAAAACTGACAGTTTCACCCCCGCTGTAGATTTTAATATATTACAGTTACGTAGATTGTCACTGACAAACTTTAGGTGCCTTTTTCACAAATTCCTACCTTGTGTGACCTTGAAAGATATTTCAATAGTTTACAGAAATCCAAAGCATGGTTCAGTGTCTTTACTTTAAACCAACATGCTACCTGTGAAGCCTTTTCATGATGAATATATTGTATTTTATGTGTTTGTTTCTCCATATGCAACATTATATTGTTCCGATGCCATTCAAAATGATTTGACTGTCTTAAAAAACGATCACTGTTAAAAACTGAATGAGTTTGTCTGTTGTTTGTTGTTTGTTTTCCATGAATTTTAGTTTATGATTCAACACTGACGAAAATAGCCTCAAATTAAAGCTAAAGTCACTTAAACCTTTGAAATCTCTTGTGCTACTTTCAGACGCCTTTTGGAAGTATTTAAACTTTTGAACCCGGAGCAAATTGGTTTGATTTCTTTTAAAAAACATCAGAAAAAAATGCAATGAGCAACTTGGTAAGAAATGTTCCTTAAATTGCAAGAGGTTAGTAAATTTACAAAAATATTTTTAAAAAGCTAGGGAAAAAAATAAAAAAGACACAGAATATATATATTATTATGTATTTTTTAAGTACTTTTCCCGGGTCATTTACATGTAGTTTGTTTTCTTTAAGTGTCTTATTATTTTATTTATTTATTTTATTTAATTATTTATTCATTCAGGTAATTTTATTGTACAATTTACTAATTATTTGCTATTTTTTGGGTCATTTTTTCATTCGTTGCTCGTTGCCTTCTGCCAGCGTTTCAACCAATTTGCTCAGGTATCAAGGGGTTAAACTTACTGCCACAGTAGTCTAAGATTTTTTTTTTTTTTTCAAATTTAAACCAATAAACTAGTGTTTTATACTTTTGGCTCTTGTATATGCAATAATAATTTCTTCTGAAATGCTGACTTTTTTTTCATGTCAGCATTTTCAGAGGATTATGATTTTGTAAATCTTTTAAACTCAATAGCTTAATTTGCAAAAAGGATGAAAGGATTAATTTGTTTTAAGATACAAACAACAAACTTCTCTGCATCAACACTCAGTAACCAGTGAGACGTCTGTAAATACACCCAACATAATTTTAGGAATTTAAAGTCCAAATCAATGTTGTAATTACACCATCACATACCTCAAACTAGTCTAAAAATCTTAAATATAGCATTATAAATAGCTGTCTGTTTACTACCAATTACTGTTATTCATCAATGTAAGGAAATTTTTTGTTGGCTCCATATCCTGATAGACCTGGTTTGGCTTCAGCCGCTTCTTGTTTGACTTCTTTCTCTGGTTGACTTTGAGGTGCGTCCGAAGTGCCGCCTGCCTTGCAGCTTGAGAGAGACGCTGAAATTTCATGTCAGACAATATATATATTTATATTAAAGTAAATAAAAATACATGTACTTTTTTTTTAATAGAATTGCTTTTTTTAAATGTATCAATTGTGACTAATTTTTCCTGTTTCACATTTCAGACTCACTTGGAGCTCTTGGAGCTTCTTTGCCGCACTTGAGCGTGCTTTGAGCGAAGCACTCGGCCATCCAGGACAACACCTCTCCACAATATCTGACCTGGAGACAAAACCAGAGATGACTGAGGGTTAGGCAAACTATCAGGCAAAACAAGCACAAAGGGACACTAAAGGACCAAAAAGGCAGACAAAAAAAGACACAAAACAACAAAAAGAGACACAAAATTACTAAAGAAAAAGGACACAAAATAACCTCAAAGACAAACAATGAGACACAAAATGACCACAAAGAGGCACGAAAAGACCGTACACCATAAGGAGACACAAAAGGGCTACAAAGTGACACTAAAGGACAAAAAGAGACACAAAATTGCCTGAAAGATACAGAAAACAACCACAATGGGACACAACAAGACCAAAGAGATGCAAAGAAACTGCAAAGATGCAACTACAAAAAACAGGCAAAACGAGCACAAAAGCACACTAAAGGCCCATAAAGGCACACAATTACCTCTAAGACAAACAAAATTACCTGGATAAGACACACATTTACCCCAGAGACCCAAGTGACTAAAAAAAGACACAAAACAACAAAAAGAGACACAAAAAAACAAACAAATTTACAAAAAAACAAAATTACCTCAAAGACACAAAATGACCACAGTAACACAAAACCACAAAAAAGAGGCAAAACAAGCACAAAAGAACAAAAAAATGACAACAAAGAGACACAAAAATATCTCAGTAAGACACAAATTTACCTCAAAGAGACAAAGAAAACCCCCACAAAGCAACATAGACACAAATCCACTAACAAAAAGATATAATATTACCCCCAGAAGACACAAAACAACCACAAAGAGACACAAAACCACAAAAAAACCCACCACAAGGTCTGTGTGTCTTGCTTCTATGTGGGAGAGGTGGTGGGGCCCTTGGCATTTCTAAGCCCAGGGGCCCCTTGTCAATAAGTTTAGGAAAATGTAACTTGACAATGTTTCACATGATGATGTTTAGGTCACTTTTGCAGGTTTACCTGAGCCTCCATGGATGTCAGTCTTTTCTCTTGGTCCTTGAACCCTCCGACAATCCTCAGCAAGCTCTGAACTCTTAATCGCAAACAATTAAATGTAATATTCAGTGTTGCAACTGTCATTTTTTTTACCACTAGGGGGCAGAAGAGCATTAAATGGCAGTTCACAATTTCTTTTAAATTATGCAAATTAACAATTACTTTGAAGAGGTGCTCTTGAGTCTCTCCTCACTGCTCTCCCAATGCTGGCGCTCCAGTTTGGCCAGGTAGTTCTCTTTCTGCACCGTCTCCCATGTTATTAGCCTCTGGTCTAGCCCCGCCGGCAGCTCCCTCTCTGACAAAACACACACACACACACACACACCGTAGCAGCCCAATTTCTAATTAACCAACAGGCAATTTCCATGGATACAGCAGGTGAGGGACAGAGATAAGCACAGTTTGTTTTTCAGTATTTAATTTAATTTGAATTTAGCCAGATAAGCCACATTGAACTATTTCAGTCATTTCTGTCTAAAATAAAGTAGAATGGCTTAATAGTTCCTAATGGAAATATGGAGACATGATGCAAATATAACCCTCATACCGAGATGCTCCTGCTTGGACGCAGGCTGTTTGACGAGGCTGAGGAGGAGCTGAGAGAGGTGGCTGATGATGATGAAGGGTGGGGCCAGCGCTGGACGACTGTGGTACTCCACAATCAGGTTGTATCTCTGGAACTTCCAGAAGATGTCGGTGTTTCCCTGCACCACCTGGAAGGTGTAGCTGCAAATAGAAGAAAAAAACAAATAACTACAAATACGGCCGAGCAGTTGTTTGCATTTATGCACCAGTTGAGTTGCAGTTTCAGTTTACATCAATGTCGGTGAAAACATGGATGTTAGACACACATCTTCCCCCCAGCAGCACAGAAGATTTAAACAATCAGCACAATTTCAAGATTTGTGTCACCAATTTAGTATCTTTTTTTTTTTTTTTTTTGGTTAAGTTTTAAATAACAACAATGAAACAAGGTTTAAAGAGTAACTAATAAAAAACAAAAATAAATAAATAGATATTACAATAGTAATTTAAAAAAAAAAATTTAAAAAAAAAAAGAAAAAAGAATAAGACACTTAAAGAAAACAAACCACATGTAAATGACCTGCAGAAAGTACTTAAAAATATATAATTAAAGGAAAACAAATGGTTGCTAAATGGCAAAGAATATTCTGCTGGACCCTCTAATAGTGTAAATGATTTTCTCTTGATGGACACGTATCTCTCCCCTTCTCCTCCTGAATTATGATGTTGGATAACAGCCAGAAAAGTTGGGTTTTTTTGCAGAACATAATGATGTCACAGTGAAGCTGATCTTTGACATTTTGGATATATAATGTCATCACCTCAGCATTATATCCTTTTAGACGTAAGTCTAAAATACTGTCATAATTAGCGTTTGAAGAGGCACCAGAGGCTTCGTCCTTGCTGCAGCAGCTGTGGGTTCAATTCCAGCCCACGGCTCTCTGCTGCATGTCATCCCCTCTCTCCCCGTTTCACACTTAACCCTCTATAGTACCATGTTGCCTGTAGGTTACATTTTTTGCCATTTCCACTCACAAAATGCATCCTCAATTATGTTGCAATACTTTAAAAAAGAGCCTGGGCCCTAAAAACTCCAACACAACTGTTTAAATTGTAACACAAGTGTCTGGAGGCCATTTTAATCCCTTGACATGGAAATGAGATGGGGAGTATTTATAGATATTATCAAGAAACTAGAAAAAATGACCAGAAAACCACATTTATCATTGTTATGATTATATTATCAACATTAAGTAACAGAAATAAATAGATATATACATTTTTTAGCACTTTCTTCAATTTCTTTCTTTCTTTTTCTTTTAGCTTACTGTCAGGTAATTTTCTTGTAATTTTTTAACTAATTTCTGCTAAATTATTTAAATTATGTTTACTTTGTCTATTTTATGACCAAAAAACCCTCTTTGGTGTTGCGTACCTATGAGGGTTAAAGCTGTCCTATCAAAAAAAGAGATTCCCTCAAGTCGTTTTTCAGATATCACGTTCACACGAATGGGATGCATGCAAAGTCACAGTGACCTTTGACCACCAAATGTAGCCAGTTTGTCTTTGATTCAAAGTGGACATGTGTGCTAAATTTGAATAAATTCCCTGCATTCATGAGAATGGGACAGACAGACAGACATGATGCCTTCAGGGCAGAGGCATAAACAGCCAATAAAATCTTAATTTTTTAAAAACTACAAAGAAGTTCCTAGCATATGTGATCTCATGTCATCAGGCAGACAAACATACGGAGGGCTGTCTGGGTTTCCAGCCTCTGACCTGAACATGGCGATGAGCAGATTTAGCAGCAGGACATTGGTGACAAGAAGGAAGATAACCAGCAGCAGGATGACCAGCCAGTTGGCGTAGATGTTGGGACATGGCGGCCGCAGGCCCATGATAATCTCCTCTGAGTCATTGGTGCAGTTAATTTCAGGCATGCGAGCAGCTGTGCTCCATTTCATGAAAGAACAAAAAAAATTAGATTAGAAGACAAACATTGAGGCCAACAGGAAACATCCCTGACTGAATAAATGGTTAAAATGTACCATTGTCTTGTAACATAAAAACAGATGTTGATTTAGTGCATATACATGATGCACAGTGATTGAGGTGATTTTTTTACATATGAAACATTTAGATTAGCTTATCTGGAAAAAGTTTAGTTAGTTTTCACCGTTTTTTTAACAATATTATTTTGTGACTTAATTTATTTTATTTATCTATTTTTTTGCAGATATCTGCAGAACTGGAAGATGACACTTGCTTTGCAACCATCATCTTTTTTTTTTTTTTTTTATTAATATAGATTTTTCTCCGCTCTCTGGAACTCTCCTTTAAACAGAAAATTATTTATAGTCTTATCTACCTTTTATTTTTCCACACTTCTACCCACTGTTTTATCATTAACTATATTACATCTTTTTCTTCTTCTCACTTTTTAAATACTTTTAAAAAAATATATATATCATTTTATTGTTCTTTTTTTAACAAGCTTGTTAGGCACACAAACCCCCTTATCAGAGGAAATCTTAACCAAAATTGATTTGTGTTTTTGCAAAGTTTTTAACAGTAAAAAATGTTTTTATCACCCTTGTGCCTGTGCCCCTCAGAGTACTCTGTGTAATACTGCGTTTAACACTAACTAACTGACATGAAACATGATAAAAACAGTCACAGGGTACATGTTTATGGATAAATACACACGTAAAAGTTGCATCTTCTTTACACTGAATAAATACAGATGTTTGCATCTACTGTCATTTTTTTTTACCATCTATTTCCTCTAAGGGGATCTGGCCAAAAATGTGCAGGTAGGGGCGGTACAGGGCTCTGCGAAACACCCAGTCAATCCTTGGGTCATTGGGGTGGAGAAGAGCCTGAGTGGCGACACCGTACGCAATCATCCACACGCTCAGGAAGAAAAGGAAGAAGAAAACGTCCTTCATCTGTAAAGAGGAAACATTGTCATCTTCTAAATGAGCTGCAGAAGCTCTGCACAGTCTTCATCTGTGACCATGAACATCAACGCTTAAAATGTTCAGAATTAGAGTTTAGATTCACAGCGTTTTGTGTACCATTCTTTCCACGATGATGATCTTGGGGCCGAGTTGTTTATGAATGGCAAAGATGTGGATCAGACGTAGAGTGAACACCATGAAGTCAATCGCCAGAACCGTCCTTCCTGCCTCGTACGTGTTGTTCGCCATCCTGCAGAATCAAAGAAAACAGACGTACAGACTGACTGTGTGGTTTCATCGATTCTCCAGTCATTGCTTTATTCTAACACTCTCGCTGAGGCCATCGCAACAACACATCCAGAGCCTCCACACTGATGCATTACATGTTACATTTCTTTAGTGTCATAAATGACGTTTAATGTCAGTTACCTGCATGAAACCCCAACAACAAACAGTGAGATGGCAACCATGTCACACTTGTTCCAGTTGTCCTCCACATAGAGTTTGAACTTCTTCAAGATGTTCATCTCTTCATCTGTGAAGAAGCTCTGTGTCATCAAAGAAAGTTTATACATTACTTTAAGACATAAATACTTGTAAATTGTAGAAAAATCTAAAACAAACAAATGAAGACTGAAAAAAAGACTGATTCTCACTGTCATTTCTGGTAGAAAGTGATCTGTGTTACAGTTGCGTTTTGTCATAACAGAAATGAAAATATACTGTACAGAGTTCATGGTCAGTCTGCTCAACTGTTTTTTAAATAAAAATAGAATTAAAAAAATAGAGAAAAAAAGTATTTTATAAAAAAACAAGAAAAAATGCCTTGTTTTCATTTTTGTTTTCTGGATTAAAAAACCCCCAAAACAAAACATATGAAAAATAACCACAGTAAAATAAGTTCTAATTTTGTTTTCCAAATTCCTTTTTTTGTCATTGTACCATTTTAATCTGAAGAATGAAGAAAGACAGACAGATAACGGAGGAATTTAAATAAATGTATCAAAATAAAAGCCCAGAGGATAAAATGAATGTAAGCATAAAACAAAAAATAATAAAATAAATAAATAAATACGAACAAATAAATCTTGGCTGATGCAAATATTTAAGCAAATATTTGTTTAATTATGTACACAACAGGCAAGTTTTACTGAAGCAGATTATAGTCTTGATGTTTATCCGATTTATATTAAAAAAATTAAATAAAGGGAGTCTTTTTTGTAAAAGCAAATAACATTATGAAATGAAAAAAAATCTGTTTTTAAATTTATGTTGTGTGGTACCATTAAGTTTCTATGAAAATGTATTCACACCCTAATAGTTCAAGTTGTTGTAGAGGTAAATGAGCGTCAATAAACCTTTTCCTCCTTTTTAAACCACAGTTTTTTTTCAATATGCCCTCTTCCAGGTCACAAACTGTAACCCTAAAAGTGATAAATTACATAACTGACTACATAAAGTGATAGACGTGTGTAAGCCTTGACTTTCCTACCACAGAGGCCAAAATGTTACCAAATAATGACAAAATACTTGCTCAAGAATTACCCTAAAAAGTGCAGTCAGGGCGTTTGACCAGGGCTGCCAGCTCCTTCTGTCTATTTATTTACCCTAAGTTAGTTACTATTTGTTAGTTTGTTTTTTTAATTATTATTATTTTTTAAACTTACTTTTATTATTGTTGTCCTTTGATTATTATCAAAGGACAACATTATAATCATTATTATAATCAATCATCATTATTATTATTATTATTATTATTATTATTATTATTATTATTATTATTATTATTATTATTATTATTATTAGTATTTTCATTATTAGTATATGCAAAACTATATATCTATATATAATTGCAATTGTGGGACAGTTTGTGGGACAGTTCTTGCTAGTTTGGTCATAGCCTTTCCTCCTATGTTCAATAACAATAACAATAACAAGTTCAAAAATAAAAATATTAGTTAATTTACAAATAATAAAAACATTAAAGTAAACAAATAAATAGATGGCAGCGATCAATTCCATATAAATAATAAAGAAACAGCGGACTATCAAAATCTCTCAGAGACTGACATGATGCAAATTGTCTGTAATACGAGCTTGTTAGCACGACAATGTAAAGGAGAGAAAATCCTCAGCCTGAACACCAGTGAGGTCTGATGTAATGGCACACTATATATTGCTATCGGCTTATATCAGTTCATGCAATTTATTGTTTTTTCCCGACTTTGTGAGAGTGAGCTGCCTTCGTCAGCCCATCTATCGAAGTTAAAAAGCTAGTAAACTTACAGTCTCTAACATTGTTTTATGCTGAGAACAGGGGCCCCTGCGGCATCGCCTGCCTTTATCAGGAGGCATGCACCCCTGGGCTCCATAGCATGCTGGAGCTGCCTGTAGCAGTGCGGTTCTGTATTTGGAAACCTGCGCCACAGCTCTGTTGAGCTTAGGGACCTTCTGAGATGTGTGTTGAAAAAGCGAGCAGAGGGAACAGAGGTGAGGGCCCGTCTCATCTGGGGCTTTTGTGCCCAGGGGAGGAAGGCTCAACGGGATCAGTGCAATAAGGGATCATGCTTGTCTGACCTGGCTCAGTGGAAGGGAGTCAGGCAGAAAGGTGAAAGGCTCATGAATCCTTAAAGCCCCAGAGAGAATGGGCTTATTGTAGTGATTCACATCACCTCCTTTCTCACATACGACTGACTTTTTCAGGCGTGAACGCTGTCGTGCAAACACATCTAATAACAGCACTTCAGAAAAGGTGTCGCGCCGCATGGATCTAACTTCAAATGTATTCAAAAACATGAAACAGAGTTATAAAAGCACTGCAATGTGATTGAATGCTTTGTTTTTTGGTCACCTGTCGGATTTCCTCCAGCACCAAGGTGAAGACCCAGAAGTACAGCATTATCTCCGGGGCTCCGGGGCCTAAAGGTGGCGGTGGGCGGAAGTCCAGCAGGAGCACGTAGGTGAAGAGGAAGAGGAAGGCGAAGTACATGATGACATTACCGAGGAACACGGTGACAGGAGCGCTCCAGAAGCGACGCCAGCGGCGGAGCAGGAAACGCCACCAGACAGAGGCACAGCTCTGAGTGGCTGGACCTCCAGGTGAATTGTCCCTAAAAAACAAAGAGCCGAAAAGACACTTCAGCACTTCTCAAACTCTTTTTTATGCACAAATGTAGATTTTTTTTTTTATTAACGTACAGTGCAGGGTAACTCATGCTACATCTTTTAAGAAATAAATAATGAGAAGAAGAATAAGTTATTCAGCAGATAAACATCTAAAATGAGGATTCACAAAAGTAATTTTCAGCAATTTTTTCCTGCAAATTGCGAACTCACAAAGGGTCATCGTCATCGGTTAACAGCAGAGCCTTTTCAGTGTCCAAACTGTCCAGTTCCACAAACTGCTCATGGCCATTACGATTATCAACTTCCTCGTCACTTAGAAACACACGAGAGAGCGTCAGTGTGCACAACTAAACAACATACAGGAGATGTGCATGACTCTGGAGGGGGGGGCAGCATAAGATTTATCACCTGAACTTTATGAGGTTGGTCCAGATGAGTGCAGGACAGAAGAAAGACACCACGAGTTTGGAGATGGCTGTGTCTGTCGTCATCGACCCCCACCAAATTTTTGTGAGGAGAGCCTGCAGCAAGATGTAGTTTAATATCATTTAGGTTAAAATCAGAGAGGATTTCACCAAAGATCTAACATTTGAAGGAAGTTCACCACAAGATGGCCTCACAGGCCTTGGAATTTTTCTGCCTTGCAGTCTTGACTAAATCCATGAAAACACCACACAGGCAGTCACTGCAGCTGGTTAAAATAGAGAAAAATAAAACAAAAGAATCTCTTTTCCCTTCTCCACAGCTGTCTAGTTGCAGTTTAATGAGTCACTCACATGAAAGGACACCTGATACTTAATCATAGGTTCGTCCACTTTTTGTTCAAGGCCAGTAAAATTGACATTCTCTCGAAATATTGCTTATGCACTGATTTATAATAAACAGCTTACCATTTATAAAGGCTATATTTTTCCAGCTGTGTGCTTTGAATGAAATTCTGTGTAATAACTTCCCCTGCTGACATTGAATACAAAATGGGGACTTTGTAATGACAAGGATGTCTATTACAGCGAGTCCAATGAGCAGCAAAACTGCACGACCTTGAAATAAAAATGTAAAGGTTTTAAAAAACTGCAAAGCAACACTGTAATTCAGCACAAAAGGCAGCAAAATGAACTCTTCATCAAATACACAATACTTTGAAACCCTTGAATGACCATAAAAGAAGTACTTCACTGCTGGAAACACGGAAGCTACGATGTCTATGTGGTAGAAAGACACAAATACTATTGTCATTGGTGCTATATGACAAGAGAAACCAGAGAAAATGGATATTTTAGCTCAAGTGGGAGAAAAACTGCAACTACCAGAATGCACTGCACCTCACCAGACCAGAACAAACTCCTGCTGGTTGGTGATGTAAAGCAACACATGAAAATCCAGGGTTGTTGGACCCACTCACTCTACCAGCTCTGCCTAGTTTTACAGTTTTACTGGATTTTGGTCTGAGTTTGTGAGACAGAAAGAGGAGCGGGTACGTCTCTTGATCTGCCTCTATCAAGCTGAGTACGGTCATGAAAAACCTGGAAAAGTCATGGAATATGCAAATAGCAATTTCTAGGCCTGGAAAAGTTTTGGAAAACTAAATATACCCTAAAGGTTTTGGAAAGGTTATGGAATTTTGATTTCCAAACCTGTAAATTTAAACATCCAGTGCTAATTTTCTGTTTTTAAAATATCTAGCTGTGGTAAAATGTGTAATTTTTGACTTCCTCATTTTTCAAGATCTATGTGTTTACATGTGTTTTGTTAAAAAAAGGCATTAAAATAAATATAAAATACAGCCACACAAAGATATGTGTCCCTCCCCTAAGCAAAAAAAATAGACAAAACATAAGTCCCTCCCAGTGCTTACATTTTTTTGACATGTCTCCCCCTTTTTGCACCACCCCCTCACCTGTCATAAATAACAAATAGTCCTTGAGTTATATTTCAATATTCAGTTCTGATCCTGTTCTAGCTTATTATTAGTATTTTTTAAAAATAATACATTGTTGAAAAAGCTATTATAAAGTCATAAAAGGAACAGTTAGGGAGTATCGCTAGTCATTTCAGAGAATGTATGGTCTTAAAAATGTCCCTCAAAGTCATTGTAAAGTCATGTAAATTTATTGGTAAAAATGCGTATGAACCCTGTTCTATACTCTTTTTGTCCACAGTGGCGGTATGGGTGGCGGGCATTGCGAAAGTGCGTAAGTAAAGCCTTTAGTTAGAACAACAGCCTCAAGAGCCAACGAAACTCCACTGAATGAAGCTCTTGCATTAATAAGCATCATCCCTGGAGTTTCGCTGTGGAGGGAGGAGGGATACCTCGGCACTGGTTAGATGAAAGGAGGTTTACCACGGTTCATCTACACCTACTACCCACATTGTTTTGATATATAGCTGGATGAATATTGGTAAAAACATCTCTTTAAATGTTTTACTATAGCTGAAAGAAACATATTAGTTAAATGGGAACATGGATGTGTCAGCTTGTTACCTGAACTCCATCGTGGGCGAAGAAAGATTTGGCGTCTGCCTCTGTGGCCAAGTTAAGGACTGTAGATTTGCTCCAGCAGTGTGTCCTCCTCACTAACAAAGCGTAAGCCCTGTCTTCACTGTTGGAGTAACACTCTCCAAAGACATCTGCCACGATAAGAACAGTGTGCACACAGGGTCACCCACTCGGCTATATTTGAAGAATTTGCACATTTAGATTCATATTCCACTTCCCTCCAGTGGGATCTGTTTATGTTGCTTGAGGTCAGTGAGTGTGCCTCTCGCTATGTTTGACCTTTCCCCTTTTTTTCTCTGATCACACTGTCAGCTGTTGTCATAGTGCGGTTTATACACTCACCAAGGGCGAACTGCTCATACTTCGCCTCCTTCATACTACGTGCAGACTCAGCCTCAGATTCCAGTCGTGCCATCTCTTTCAGAATCTTACAACCCGCCAGCGCTGCCGCAACCGCCTCGGGGCCCTGAAGGATTAAAAGAAAGCTGGTTCCAAGAAATGGGTCTGAGAGAGGGATCTGAGAAATCTAGTTTAGAATTTTAGAGAGATGCTGCTTTTTGCATCTAAATGTGGTGTGCATCACACTGCAATAGATACATTTCTACCTGCAAGCGCTCGGTTTCTAAAGGCTCTCAGTCTGATTGTTTTGGACCGTGTAACACTTCTCACGAACGGTGAATAATTCAGGACTCACATAAAATGTAAGCACTCCTGTGCTGCTCAGCTTATCAGATTTTAGGTAAGACCTCTTTACCCTGTGTTTACTAACAGTACTGATGTGAACAAAGCTGTCACAGCATCAGGAAACGTTTATATCTTAGGTGTAGTTCTTATTATAGCCATCTCCAGCCGTCAGTCATGTTGGGTATGATAGCAGGTTGTTTTGAATTTTGGTTGTGGACTCATCTTACCAAAGATATGACTAAAGTAGTGTCTATTTTTTCAGACCTGAGATAAGTTTTCCTTCTTTCCCTTCAGGCTTTAATTTCAATTCAGTGCACTATATATAAAAATCAACTCAAACTTTCTTGAGAAGAAGTAATTCATCATAGCGAATGTCACGTCTTCATTTGCTTGTTAATGTGTTTGAAAGTGCAGATCTGAAAACTATGTCTCTGTTTCTGCTTGTTGATATCAATATCTTACCTTATTGTCGCACTACCAGTCATCGCTTTTTCATCAAATTTAGATCCTCATCTCTGGAATTCACTGAGTAAAGCCTTGAGGTCGTCATTTTCCATAATCACTTTCAAAACTCATTTAAAAAAATATCTTTCATCTACATAGAATTGACTATGTCCGTTGCAGCTCTTGCACATTTAAATTATTCAAAATTTTGTCCTGAGTATTTTCTTCCTTTTCATTTCTTTTTTCCTCTTTATCTTTTTTTTTGCTACATGTTTTCTTTATCCATTTGATACTATTTTTTTTTCTGCTTTCTGTTTTAATGACTTCATCCCTCTTCTACACAGTTAACATCACTTTGTAGTTTTACTGTGTAATACTTTGTCCTTATCATTGTACAAATAAACTAAACTGAAAGGAGCTCTAAATGACAATCAGAACATTAGTATAGCAGCAGACAAACATTTGTTTTGTAGAGATATGGTGGAGTAATGCCGTCCAGAGCAGAGAATAGAGTCACACTCCCTCAGTCTGTGTTGTAATCGGAGCTTCTCTGTTTACTGCTGTGGTAGCTGATCTGGCTGAGCCTCTCTGCATAAATCCCACTGGCAGCTAACTGTTGCCACCCTGCACTCTGCACACTGGGCAGTTACTCCAGTCTGACCAATGGTGGTGGCTTTCTGTTTTCATAGAAACGTAACACCAACCCTCCAGTACATTAGCACCGTTAGCTCTGGTGGCACTGTTGCTGTTGTTAGCACTGTTTGCTGCTATCAGCCAGCTCAGATAACTTCATGTTGAGACCTGTGTGTAGACAATCTATGCTGCATGAAACTAGACAGACAACTTCTGGACGGCATAGGAAAAACAAATAGTCCGATGTAACAGTAGGACGGTAAAACTCAACACACATAGCAATATGTTGCGATGGTAACATTGCATTGTTTACAAAGAATGGAATAAAATATATATATGAAAAAAATGTTTCATGTGTATATAGTTTTTCTTGTAATGTCCAGTAAATTCAAATGCAAATTGCCTGTTTTTTTTGTCTTCTGTGATGGAGATTCATAACATCTGTGTGTATAAATTCCGTCTCGGAGCATGGCAGTAAGTTTAAAACATTTTATTTTAAAAGGCAATCACTACTTTTGCCAGTGTTGCATCAAAGTCTGTTTCACCGTCGATATGCGTAACCCAAACCTGACCCTAACCCTTTGCTTTACCATCCTAACCATCAACAGGAGGGAAACACTAGTCGATAAGGGAACACATTTCAATACAACACTGCTACTCTCTGCTGGACCAACACATCCTAATTCCAAGTTCCCACGTATCGCCGCTTTGTAGTGGCCTCTACATTTTTCACTCTGGGTATCCTTTCTGTGTCTGCTATTAACTTTTCCAGATGCTGCTACCAAGACGTCAACACAAGCACTTTATGGGATTACGCTGCACGTGGTTATTTTTAGGCAACAAAAGCACACGGTAACCAATGCCCGAACGTCAATGAAAGCACATGCTGGCATGGATGGTTAGGATTAGGAGGCACCGTCGACATGGTAAAATGTCACATTTAGACAGGAAGCAAACACTGGACTCCTGCAAGAAAGTCCGGGGTTTGTTGGACCCATCCACTGTCCCTCCCGCCTGCACTCCTTGTAATACATTGTTACCGGCAGTGTTTCAACCTGACACTGTCTGTGGCCGTCCGGCTGATTCTGCAGGTCCGGTGGTGTATTTTAACACCGCAACCAGTTCTTTCCAGCCACGTTCTCAGCTGATGCCGCCCGGGGGCATATCATGTGGACGCGAACGGTGGCTTTTGGCATCTGGATCATAAGCTGAAAGCACTGTCAAAGAGGTTTTTTTTGTTTTTTATTACTTCCGAATGAGAATGGGCTGGTGTTTCTAGGAATAAAGAAGCTAAAAGACTACTAATGTGATCTTTTTCACAATGAAAACCTTCAGTTGGTCCCTTCAGGTTAAGAGTATGGCATTGTCTATTAATAGTTTTTTGTATTGTATTTTTATTTACTATAATCAACAGCGACCTTTACTTTGTTGAAGAGCTGTTTAAAGAATTAACAGCACGTGTAGATGGAGAGCAACATGGTAAAACAAAGGCCTCTCCATTTGAAGATACACTTAATGTTGTGAACCTCAACCCTCTTTATTCAAATGATCAACATTTGTATACATCACGCTGTATAATGTTGGCTTCATTTATATGTACATATTTAACACAAAGATATTTTGCTAGCATAAGCCAGCCTGCAAGGATAATTGTGATGAGGCCTTCGACGTGAGAGATACTTCAAACAATCAAATTATGAATGCAGATATCCCAGCCGGAGTGTGAGTGGTGAAAAGATTTGCAGAGGGGGATGTACACACACACACACACACACACACTGAATGCAATTACCATAATTTCAGATAATGTTTGAAATAAGACGCGGCGAAGGAGCACATGAGGGTGACCGCTTGTGAGATTACAATAATTGGTTCCCTTAGTTCAGGGAAGGGCAATAAAGAAATGAAAGGTGCCTTGAAAAGATGTAGAAAACAAAGAGCAATTATCATTGATTGGTGTCTTTTAAACTGTTCATAAAGCATCAATCCTGTGTCAGGATATATTTCTCATTAACTTCATCTGGACTTTTGACGCACCACCTCCCAGCTGGTTGAATATCCTGCCCCCTGGAGCAGCATGACCTTCATTTGAATAATGTTCTCGGAGATAAGATAGCTTTTTAGTTCACCTGAGTTCTTGATGAATACGCCGTTTGCTGGGCGCTTTTATCTGGTGACATTTTCATATGGCAGCAGCGACCTGCACCTGCGCTGCGCTGGCCCACATCACTCTTGTTCGTACCGAATCCAGAATACAAACCAGCACAGCATAAATCAGCCGTTTGGTCTGAATAGTTTTTTGCCAATTCCAGGCACATTTAGACTTTTATCGACTGAACCACACACACACACAGAGCTGAGATAGTCTGAGCTGGAGCTGAACTCACTAAAGACCTGACAAGACTGACCATAGCCCAGAAGTAGTTGGCCATCTGCTGTCGGTTCTGAAGGACGGCCCAGAGGAAGAGATCCCTCCAAGGATGTTCGCAGCCCTCCTCTAATTCGGCCAGGTTCTTCTGGCTGTGGAACAGTCGACCCTTTGCTGGCTTCTCCTGGAGCACACACAAAGTATGAAATGTGTATCATAAACAAAAGGGGCTGCACACAGTTTACAAAAGCAGACAATTATTTCATGAGTCATAATCTATTGTGCAATCTTTTTCAATTATTGCAAAAAATAAAAAACAAAACCAACAAAACCTTGCAATAAGAACACATATTCGGTACATGTATTCAAGATTTCTTCATTTTTCTTCCTTTTGTGCTTCATTGCTTTTATTCTTTGAATTGTATTTGCTCTCATTAGTACAGGTTGTTATTGTTTTTTATTTTGATTGTTTCTCTCATTTAATTTAACTTTAAATCCTGACTTATTTCAGCATAATTGTTTGGTTCTTATAGTTACGTTGCCTCTGCAAGAAACCCTTGTTGCTTCTGCTTTGCCTTGTTTGTCAAAATATTTTGTAAATTCAGTTTTTAAAGGTAATATACAAATAAAGGCAATTGTTTTTGGATGCTTTATCACCAAGGGGGGTTTGGATGGTTATCCACACTTACCATCATAGAGCTTATCAGTTTACTGGTTTGCTCCATATATAAATATAGTAGTGGTTTCCATTTTCAAGCGTTCTGACCTGATGAAGCTCCAAGTAGCACTGAAACATTGTCTTTGTTAAACTTTTGTGGCATAGAAATAAGTACGCAGGCATGGGTGTATTACCGAACGAGTATACTGGGCCTTGGCCCCGGGCTTAAGGTCTCAGGGGGCCCCTGAGCCTGAGCCTCTGCCTGAAGCTGCTGTTATCGACATTGCATTTCTTGTCAAAGGGCTTAGTCATCATGTCAATACAAGAGCCCGAAAGTCCTAAAAAAAAAAGAAAAACTGAAGGAACAGCTTAAACATTCCCTTTGAAGATGTCACAAAAAAGGAATCATCGTGATATATTTTAAGAGAGTTTCTTCCCTCAGCTTATCTACAGGACTTAAGAGGCGCTGGGTGCTCTATGAAATCTGGGTGGCAGTAGGTCAGTCTGTGGGGACTTGGCTTGGACACCAGAGGGTCGAAGGTTCAAATCTCCACGAGGATCAAACATGGAGTGTGACTAGAGGCTGGAGAGATGCCAGTTTATGCCTGTGTGCACTGCTGAGGAGCTCTTGAGCAAGGCACCGAACCCCCAACTGCTTGGCCCCCTGTCCATGTACAGCCCCCCCCCCGGATCCTGGATATCCTGGAGGCAGGATATTTTATAATTTAACAATAAACTTTCCTGTTAAAAATGACATCACCGCACTGAAACAGTAAACTTTGGGAATCATTTTAAATGATTAAATGATCATTTTAAATTACTCAAAGCATCTTTTTCTGCATCACGTTCTGCTTTCAATATCATGCATATTGAAAAACAAATACGCCGATGACGATATATCTGTGATGGGACAGTATCGGGCGATAATATTGGATGACCGATATACTGATATAACGTAACAGAGTGAGGATTGAAAGAGTGAAATGCCCCTTGAGGGCCTAATAAAGGAATTCCTTCTTTCTGTCTTTCTTTTCTGTGGGGAGAAACTCCATCATGTTGTACCTGCCTTAGGGAGAGGGGGGGCTCTTACACATCCGGGCCCAGGGGGCAATTTTAATTATAATACGCCTGTCGTAGAAAATTATCTCCTATCAGAGTATGTAAATGTAATCATGAATAATTGTATGAAGATGTATGATTCACACGTATAAATGGCTTAGATATTGAGGACCTTCGAGTCTTTCACTGACTCCAGGGTGTCTGAATGAGCAAGACCATGTAGCTGCTTAGACAACAATGATAGATACATCTATATGATGTGTGACATGTGCTGTTTAAAGCTGAATGATTCCTCTGTTACTTTAAGTTGTTGGTGCGTCCTTGTCGATGTTCGTAATGTACCAAGAGCTTCTCTGATCCGATTAATGTTGTCATTAAAGTCATATATTCATAAAAAATCAACTGTGGCTCATCAACACCCATGTGCTTAGGTGTTACCTTTTCTTCACGGATGCTGTTTTCTGAGCGCCTTGCACCTGCTTGACATGTATATAATTATTCTCCTTCAGTTCATTATTGTAAAACAAAGTCCTTCGTCTGGCAAGGAGGTTATTTTTGCCTGGTGGTCTGTCAGTCTGTCAGCAACATGTGTGTAGATTTCAGGGGGAGGGACACAGGGGACACATCCCCCTCTATATTTAGAGCATGTGCATTTGTCCCCCCTCATAACTTGAATGTAGAGGCTCATTCACACCTTCAAAAACTTGTATAGGTGCAAAGGAGGAAATCGTTCACCACACTGTCCTATAACTTGCAATAAACTTTATTATTAAGTAAACAAAGTTTCAGTCCTCAGAACTTCATCAGGTCTAATAAAAATATTCAAGTAGTAGAGGACTTCTATTTTTCCTAAATTTAGGAAATTCATTAATTTATTCATTCGCCATAACCACTTATATAACCTCTTAAAGATCGTGGGGGGGCTAGAGTCTGTCCCATCTGACACTGGGCGAGAGGTGAGGTAAACCCTGCAGGTCGCCAGACCATCACCGAGCTGACAACCATTCACATTCACGCCTAAGTTCAAGACATTAGCACCAGAAAATGATGCAGAAAAGGCAAAAATGTAAGCATAAAAACAGGGTATCCCCAGGGTTCTCAACGTTAAATTCAAGGCTTTTTAAGACCTTTTTAAAACCACCTAGAATAAAATTTAATGTCAACTTCAAGGCCATACCAGCAAACTCCTGAAAGATATAATCGGCTATCACAGTGGACACTGCGGCAGAGGACAACAGGGATGTTGATATTAAGATCCTACATATACATTAATTTAGGTACATTTTCTGAAACTAAAGATATAAAGTTACTGTTTTGTACTGTTGGGAACTCTGTGCTGAGCCGCCAACGCCGCTGCCTCGGCCCACAGAGCAGAGGCTGATGGTGGGTGGAAAATGGTCAGATATGTGCAGAGCGCTGGAGTGAAAACACTGACCATCAAGGACAGTCTGATAATTTCATCCAAAACACAGCAGGATGCGTAACATGCAACATCACTGTGAAAGGACAAGTAAAAAATTAAGAGTTTTGTACATGAAATGTAAGACTTTGTTGATGAATTTAAGACTTTCAAGACCTTCAAATTGAGAATATCTAGACTTTCAAGACCTTGCAGGTGCCCAGAACTGCCTGTTTCATTTTTTTTTCTCAAAATGTTGATATGAAACCTATGCCTTTGGTCAACAGGACGCGTAGATGTTTTTTTTTTTTTTGAAATGTCTGATGTACACTGAACAAAAAGCCTTTCAGCAAAGAAACAATCTAACTTTGTGCTATATATATATAATCTCCCTGAGATTATCACCTTTTTAGCTGCACAGCATGAAACAGCACAGGCAATATATAGAGGGGTATTCTGATGGCATAATTAGGGTGTTCGGTGCATAATGATCCCTCTCTTCCTTTTCACAATAACGGAAAAAGGCCTCTGCCCCCAGATAGAAAACAAGGAAAGTTTAGTTCTAATACACAAATCCTATTCATTTTTTGGTATTATCTAAAAATTGACAGCTTTATTGGTTAGATTTTATGTTTTACTCTCAAGTGCAACATGAGGTCACTATAAAAGGATGTTTTCCAGGAGGTGAGTTTACCATGAAGTCTGTATATTGTCTATTTCATTGCATCTTTCAGGCTTCTAACAATTTCATATGAGACAGTCTGAGAGGGTGAAAAGGGGATATCAGTCTACGCTCAAAGCTTATAGACAAATGCAGACTGTGTCTAGGGCTAACAAATAGATGTTGCTTCATTTTACGGTGTCATAAGCCAAAAAATACGAGAACCACCACGAGAAGCAATACAAAGTGGAAGTTAATTCAGGATTCTTATTCAGTGCAGTATGAATGATTGACTTTCGAGATGGAGAATATCACTCACTGTGGAAATCTTCTGGTAAAAGCCTTTGCAGGAGTCATGGAGAAAGTCTTTCAGCACTTTGGCAACCTCATAAAGGGTGAATCTGGGTTTCCGGTCCCCTTGCTCGGGCGGGTGGTGCCCAGGCGGACCAGGCGTCCTGGCTGCTCCGAGCAGAAGCTGCTTCTCCTCGTACTTTTTGAGGAGCAGGTTGTGAAAGAGGCTCTTCTCAGACACAGACCAGTAAAGCTCCTGCAGGCGACCGTAGGTGAGGAACTCGCCCAAGTTCACGCCATTGTCCACAAAAAGGCGCACAAAGTCTGGTTTGTCATTGATCAGCGCGTCCATCATCACCTCTTCAAGGTCGCACGCCTGCAAAGATCATGTGTCTTTGTTACAGTTCATAAAGCTTCTCTTCCTCTTGTGAAAAGGATTTTGTCATTGCCAGGGTCTTGTCTTCTTTGCCATTATGTACAGTGGCTTGCCGCTAAGTCCTTTTCATGTTAATTGAATGCAAATAAGATTAAAAATGAAAGACATGCTTATGCAAAATAGATTTATAGCCACACTGGTTGCATGGCTCTACGGATGAAAACTGATGGTTGGTACTTAAGCAGTCCGCCATTAACTATCTCAAAAACTATTGGATGGGTTGCCAATTTTAAACACAAATTCATGATCCCCAGAGGATGAATCCTACTAACTGGTGATCCCCAGATTTTCCCTCTAGTGCAACCATCAGGTTGATATTTTTTCAGTGAAATGTCCCATCAGCTACTGAATGGAGCTACACTTGTTCAAGACAGGGACATTTATGTTTTATGCGTCTGCCAACATAGTTAGCAGCTGGGAGAAAGTTACAATTGGAATTTTTATATAATAACTTTGTGTCACATTTGCTAAAACTTTCAGTAGATCCGCACAGTAGTTTATGAGACGGAAAGTAAAAAAAGCATGTTTTTCCTCGTTCACATTGTGCTTCAAATGACATTTGCAAGAATCCACCACGGCTGGACTAAAACCTACTAGAGTGGAGGAGTTTCAAATCCAGCTGTCAATCATGTCTGTCAGTAGGCGGGTTTCCATTGCAGATTTGTGCTAAACTTAAGTAATATTTTAGAAATGTAGATAAAACACCTGGGCCAGACCCAAAACACACTGGAGGGATTACATATCTCATCTGGCCTAGGAACACTTTGGGATCCCCCAGGAGGAGCTGGAAAGTGTTGCTGGAGACTGGGATGCCTGCAGTGCTTTGCTCAGCCTGATGCCCTTGTGACCCGGCCTCAGATAAGTGGACGACAACGGATAGATGGATGGATGGATAGATATAACACAATGCAGGATGGCTGTGTTTCCGCTGAGTGATATTATGCAACTTTTCCTCTCGCGAACATATTTCATGAAGCATGGCGATGTACGTTCAAAACATGTTCAAAACATTATTTTTATTGCAGCCAACACACCAGCGATCATTATTTCTAGTCGAAGGCAATGTAGGTGTTTTATGTGAGCGATAACGGAAAGGCAAGCCCCTTATACATGGGAGCAGCCACATATGAGGGATTTCTCGAGTGTTGCATCGCATAACTCTTCAAAAGTTTAGCGGTTCATCTTTAAGTTTTGAATGCACAATTCCTCTGTGAAACATGGTCTCAACTCCCAGAAATCCCTCATACGTGGCTAAAACACATAAGGGGCTTGTCTTTTCATTATCGCTTGCATAAAACGGCTACATCACCTTCAATTGGAAATAATGATGGCTAATGCGGTGGCTGCAATAGAAATAAACCTGCTAATTTTGTGTCTTGTTCTTTTTTTTGAACATCCATCATCATGCTTCTTGGAATGTTATTACGAGAGAAGATGTGCATAACAACACAAGAAAAGTCGCATAACATCACTAACTGGAAATGCAGTCATGTCGCATTTGTATTTTATTGACATTTCGAGAATATTGCTTAAGTTTTACGCAAATCTCTAATGGAAACCAGCCCTGTGAGACAAGTTTATATAGAGTGTGATTAACCTCTATCCATCCATCCATCCATCCATCCATCCATCCATTCATTTTCCACGGCAGCAGCCTAAGCAGAGAAGCCCAGACTTCCCTCTCCCCGGCCACTTTGTCCAGCTCTTCCAAGGGAGGTGTTCCCAGTCCAGCGTGTCCTGGGTCTTCCCCGGGGTCTCCTACCAGTGGGACGTGCCCTGAACACCTCACCAGGCAGGGAGGCATCCTAGTTAGATACCCGAGCCACCTCATCTGACTCTTCTCAACATGGAGGAGCAGCTCCTCCCAGACGACCGAGTGTCTCACCCTGTCTCTAAAGGAGAGCCACCCTACGGAGGTGCTCATTTCGGCCGCTTAAGTTAAGCTTAAGTTAAGCTTAAATTTGAGTACCTCGGGATTACCCTCTATCATTATCTAAATTATCATTTTACTATTCATCTCACCTTCCACTCCACATCGCCATTAAAGATGTCACTCTTGGCAATATCGACTCTGTTCCAGGCCACAGCCAGCTTCAGTTCATCCAGAAAGTCTTGAGCTTCCTGACTTTGGCTTTTACAAGCTGAGAAACACACACACACACACACACACACACACACACACACACACACACACACACACACACACACACACAAAATGTCAACAGGTTCACAACCTACTAAGTGCTCAAAATATCAAGGCTCTCACTTTGTGCAACTGTCAAGTCACAAAACCCTTCCTGTAATTGCACAGCCTAAGAAAATTGAAAGTTTCTTGATAACACAGTGCCTCTCAATAGGTACCTTACCCTTAACTAGAGCTTTGAGGATGACCGTATCCAGCTCAGAGCTCTCCTGCTCAGGGTCGTGGACAGTCAGGAGATGTCCGTGGTCGAGTATCCTCTGGATCTGAATGACAGGTTGGATCAGTTATCACTAAAACCTTGTTTGATTGATGTAATGTGCTTTTCTAAATTACAAATGCATTTGTTTTCAAAAACTACAACCCTTTCCCTGTGTATGTCAGCTTGAAAAATATTCCATTACTTGTATATATCCCCTTTCCCTCCTTCGTATCCCTAATTAGGTCATCACATACAAAATTTTGAAAGATAAGGATGAAAATCCCACATTAGCTTCCCTCACAATCTTCCCCAGTGTGCCCCATATTCCTGGCAACGTTTAAGTCTTGTGATGTGCATATCCGTGTATGTGCCTGCCTCCATGCTGTGCACATCGCTCTCACCAGCTTGACCCAGTTACTGATGTCTGTGCTGTGGTGGGCATTTGGAAAGGTGTCCAGCAGCAGCTCATGAACGCTGTCCATATCCCAGCAGCCCCTATTCATCAGCGTGACGAGGATGTCGGCCACGCCTCCCGAGCCTGCCAGGATCAGCCATGGTGTCGAATTGCCAATGCCTTTGTACATCCTCTGCAACCGGGGACAGAGTGTTCACTCGCAGGCACAAACATTTTCGCTCGATAACTTCTCAACAAAACAGAATTATATCGATCGGTGTTAGCCGTCCCCCATAATCTCGGCTGTGGCTCTTTTTATGCAAATGCATCGGTGGCTTTGAAAGGCTTTCTAGCCAAAGAGATTAGTTTTGTGAAAACACAAAGAATTTGTTTCTCAGTCTGGCTTTGGCTCATGATTTCAGGAGGTGGCACAACCAAAATTTGATTTGAAGCCTAATTCTCATGCCTGAGCTACTGCTGTGCGCATTCACATCTCGCTCTCAGAAGGTCTCTTTGCGGTCATGTCTTTAAAGTTCTTGAGTGACTAACACAGCACAATCAAATAAAACTTACCTTTAGGATCCTGGGCTCCCCGTGGACCAAGAGACACAGAACAGGGATCTCAAAACTGCCTGTGCCTGCAAGCAACAAAGACTGCACTCATAATATCTTATGTGTCTCATATTATTACCACACTGCACTGTTGTGTAAAAGGTGCAAAGGCGGCTTCTCCTAGTGACAAATATCTTTTACACAGGTTCCATTTGGGCATTTAAAGCAGTTTTTCTCAAACCACTCCTCAAGCACCACTTGACCTGCATGTTTCAGATCTCTCCCTGCTGAAACTCAGCGCAATTAAATGATCAACTTGTCATCAAGTAGCTTCAGGAGTTCATAATGAGCTGATCATTTGAATCAGCTGTGTTGGAGCAGGAGGAGATCTAATGCTGCGTTCATGTGATGACAGAAAGTTGTAGTTCTGTGTTCTTTTTTCATTGTGTTTATGTGCTTAAAGTGGGAACAACATGGAAACTTTTCAAATGTCATCAGCCCGAATGGATTAAATCCAGACAGAAAAACAAGTCATTTAGGGGCTCTGTAGGGGTTGCAACACTCTAAAAATGCATTTACTGACATCTCTTTCAAAATGTAAATCAATGGGAAAAAGTCTTTTTGGGGCCCAAAAATGACATCACCTAAAGGACTCAGAAGTTGATTTTTCATGTGTTGACTGAGTACATAATTTTGCATCAATTATGCATTTTGCACAGACTCCCTACACCACATTGACCCTGAACTTGTTGAAAAACAACAACGTATCCCTTTAATAGGTGCATACTATATGATATGCTTTTCAGAAATTTTAACAACAGTGGCTTTGAAAGGTAGCAAGCTATAGCATGCTGGAGCAATGATCTTGAGAATGGGTCCCTGATTTGTTGGTATCGTACTCATGAGCATGCAAACGACACAATATACATTCCTGATGCTCCTTTTAGCTACTTCGCTGACGCACAGAGAAGCATGGTAATGCCCCTGTGAAGGCAGGGAAGAGGAAGGCCGCAGGCTAGCACATATGGCCCAATTCATATTAGATTCATAATTTACTTTTTTTTTGCAGTTGTCTTTACAAATGTTTTATGAGAAAATGCACTCATTTTTAGACCTCAAGGATACACCGGATTCATTTTGCAATGAGTAAACACAACTTTTGTTTGTTTACAAGAAAACTCCACAGATAATCTCTGATTACAGAAATATTGCAAAGTAGCACTACTAATTTATGTCAGCTAATTTTTTGGTTTAAAAACAAAGAACACACAAAGGATTGGAGCTGAAAAAAAACATCTAATGCTTGTGAGTCTGCTCACTTTCTGTTCGTATGAGACAGTTTGTATTTCTGTCTTTAAATACATATATATATATATATATATATATATATATATATATATATACATATACATACATACATATATATACACACACACACACACATATATATATATATATATATACACACATATATATATACATATATATATATATATATTCACTCCCATGGGCAGAGAAGAGTCTGTAGCACAAAATTTCAATTGCACAGCTACATCTGAGCACATGTGCATTTACTCAACTACAGCACTTGTGTACAATTTTGAAGCATATGATTTTATAGTAAGCCGTATGAAAACGTCATAAAATATAAAGCAGGGCCTTTTTCGAAGCTATCAGTATATGAAGCAACCAACCTGTCCTACAAACAGCTTGACAGTGAAATAATGCTTACATGCATCTATAATTTAACAGCTGTTTCTCCGAATGAGTACTCCTACTTTTAATATTTAAGTACATTTTACTGTTTATGTTTTTTTATTTATATAAGTAAATGCAGGGTTTTAAATTTTAACTAAGTCATTTTAGATTCGGGTATTAAGTATTAACATTGTCTGAGGAGCAGTGTGTAGGATGCATGTGCATGTAGCAGTGAGGATTACAAATTGGAACCTGCTGAATTTCTTCCCATATGCCAAACGTGAGATGCCTTTTAGAATTCCTTTAGCGTTCATTGTTCAGGGAGCTTCATACTGGGAGCTGAATCATCTCCTCCTCTCCAAAACATATGGATGAGGAGATTTAAACCAGTAAAAAAAAATCTAAATAAAGCAGTTTCATGCAAAAAAAAATAAAAAAAAAAAACAACAAAAAAAAAACGGGCTGCTCACCCAGCACCTGCTTATCTGTGCTTACCTTTTCTCACCGATAAGTTAACATCGGGACACTGAAGCCGAATTATCAGCAAAGGTCTCTTCTTCTCCAATACAAACAGATTCATGGGTTTAACTGTCAAAACAGCTGATTAAAGCAATTTCACGATAAAAATCTGTATTTTTCTAATGCGGTTTGGCTTGTTAAGCAGGGGCTGTTTACTATGGTGGCAAATAGGAAAATGCAAATGACCCTATGGGGAGCCAGTGTTTGTTTTTTTCATTCTGGGCTGTGGTAGAATTTTTTTTGTTTGTTTTTGTTTGTTTTTTTAATTTAAATTTTTATTTCGAACTTACCAAATAAAACGGGAGAAAAAAAATGCCAGAATACCCATCAGAGATAGTCACTAAACAACAAAAAGTATTCAAGTATTTCATGTCTTAGAAGGAGTAGGAAGAAGTGGATACTAATCAAATCCTACCCCGTTTTGTTTAAATGTTATCCAAAAAAAAAAAAGAAAAGAAAAGAAAAACTTAATTTAAAACATGAATATTCCCAATTTCTGCATGGTGGTACAACATAGTGGACTCCATGGACCAGGACCCGCTCCCTATGTAGATATAAATGGGCCATTCTAGGGTAACAAAACTATTCTTATTTTCAGTTGATCATACACGAAAGAAAACATATTTATCAGATTATATTCAATTTCTGCCAATATATGCCCCTAAATCCTACACACTGGGCCTTTAATATGACTTCAATAGATATTAAAGTAGCTGATTCCAATTCCAAATCCTGGCTGTGACCTTCAGAGCTTTACCTCCGTAACCAGTACGCTGAAGGGAGATGTGCTTGAGCAGCTTCACCCTCATTTCACTGGTGGCTCCTGGTTTGTTCGGATCCTCCTCCACCAGCACAAAGTGGGAATGGTTGCTGTCCAGGGAATACACAGACCCGTGAGGCAGGTCCTGTGGTTTGTACACAACAGGCTCATCCACCTTGAGGACATGAATACAAGAATGCAGAAAAGCAGGAAGACAGCATGTAAATCTTTGCTTGTTGCTGCTATTATCACGAGCTCCATATTGTCTGTATAGAAACCTTGGCGTAGTGGCTGGTGAGCAGCGCCTCTCGGTTGTGGATCATGTTCCAGGGTGCGATGCCAATGGCCACGACACGAACTTTAGAAGAGGTGCTGGCCAGCGAGTGATCCCTCACCGCCCGGCCCAAGTTCTTTGTGATGCCAAAGCGAAGGCCGTTAGTCAAAATCCATGCCCCTAGACAACAGAGGAGCAGTGTATATGCATGTGTCAACTTTCACTTCACTGCACCACAGTCCTGAATAAAATGTATACTTTTACTCCACTACATTTTCCCACATGCATGTTAGTTACTTGCTACTAAACAGGGAAGGAGCTGAGGAAGGGATGAATGAAGGAATAGGAGGGGAAGAAATATTGGATTTTGATCTTTAAATCCTTTAAATTGTGAAGCAGACCTTGTTTTTTTTCATGTGAAAGTTAAAAAAAATCCATTTTAAAGGTGCTGCACGTTACCAAGAAATAAACTTCACGATTCTCCAAATTCTGAGCACTCGCTTTTTAAATAACATAATTTACTTACGATTTAATTTTAATATTTTTTATTCTTCCTTTATGTTAATTGTTTTGCACTAAAACACCAAGTGAAATTCCTTGTATATGTAAATATACTTGGCAATAAAACCGGATTCTGATTGTTTGTTTTTTTTTCAAGGTCTTCCAGGTAGTTACATTTCTGAGAGCTGAATTCAAGTAATTCAAACACCTCAAGCACCTACTAAGAACCCTGTTTTGATTATGATAATAAGGTTATTGCCTTATACTTCTATACTTTGAAACAGACTGTACTTTTTTGTGTTTGCCTCTTTTCATTTGTGAGTTGTCATTTTTTGTCTATTTACTTATCCCATCATCCCTCCCAAGCTTTGAGTCAAGAAAACATTTTAGACTTCATACATCTCAATGTAAGGCAGGATTTTGATGTGTTTATAGTGATTCTGCTGCCAGCCAACAGAGGGCAACAGAGAACCAATTTCTTTATCATTTGCTGATTTCAAAAAGCCAAGGCCAGTTTTTGCCCCTCGGTTGTAACCTGTGCTCTGTGCAGCCTTCACAAGTCCTTTTCTTAGAGTGTCCCTGAGCCACGGCTTCATCTGAGCCACCTCATCTCCTCCCACCAGTGCCACCACCAGGTGTGGGGGAGCGAGGCCCCAGTCCTCTGTCAGCATCTGGTAGATGAGCACTGGGTCTGTGTTGCTGCGCACCCTCACAAACTGGATATAAAAAGACACAAGTTGAAATGTCATTATTCCGCATACTCTTCCAACGCTGTTATGTAACCTTCTGTATCTGTTATGCTGGTTTCACCTTTCCTCTTGTCTTCGTCGGGCCAACAAAGTCAATGTCGCCCACTCTTCCAGCTGCCCAGTGACTCTTCTCCCTCTTCATTCTGCTGGCAAGACCTCTGGCTACATTTTCCAGCGTCTCATCCACTGTAGAGCAGCAGGAGCAGCCCAGCAGGATGCTGAGAGAAACACACATTCAGTGGAAATGTATCTTCCATCATACAGTCTCTTCAACCAACACACAACAGTGAAAAACCTGTGTCGTAGCCCGATCTCTGATCTACTGCTCACCTGGAACATCCCTCTCACTGTGTTCCTTATAAAAATGCACCGAGACGATTCTCTCCTCCCGCTCTCCCGTCGTGTAGCAAGCATTTAAATGAGACTGTGGAGAATCCCGGGCAATCTTCAAACGCAAACTTCAGACTCACCTCTTACCTCCACAGCTTTTTAGTCTGCACCTTTTGTTTTTAAATACAAAGATGGAATATGTCCTGCAGCGCTAAGTTTAACCTCCTGCAAAAAGTTGTGGATTCGTCTGCCAGGAGGTCACTGAGTTGTTCTGTTTGCTTGTTTGGGTGTTACACAAGCTACTCAAAAAATTTCAATGATGTTTACAGGAGAGGGAAGCCATGAGCCAAGGACGAACGCCACCATGGAATTATTTATTAACCCTTTAGGGTCATAAATTAACAGTAAGGCAGTGATTCCAGGAAATCTTCTGTTTCTGTCTGCATAAGATTTTGCTGTTTTTCTGTTTTGTTGTTGCAAAATACACTTTCTACCATGATTCTTACAGCTATTGTCACCATTATTCCTAACTGACATATTAGGTACCATTTTTGATATGCTACATGATTTTTTTTATATATAATTGGACATAACTCACTAATCTATGCTTTAGGCTACTATAACCATCTGCTTTCATCCTATGACCTGCCAGCATACGGAGCACACCCCCAGTGTCCAGCCCAAGGAAATACATCTCTCTACTGATGGATATACATGCGAATGCAGAAATGGCAAAAGACAAAATTCATTTTGAAATGTTTTTGCCATCCAGTCTTGTAGAATATACACATGGAGAAATATGGAGTCAAAAACAACACCAATACTGCATGGCAGCAAATAAAGCAGAAAATTGGCCTGTCAGATATGTACCCAGTTTTGTGAAATATGTTTTCTAAAGATGTAGAATCCACTATGCATGCACTCACAATAAGCATGCTTCTAATGTTAACTTTTTGACTTATATACTTATATATTTTTGACTTTTTACTAAAATATGTATATAGAGCTGTACTACATTCATCAATCTGTTCGCTAATTTGTTTTTATTGCACTTTCAGTGGCCACTGCATATGGTCTGTCTGAAATCTGCTGCAAAAGTTGTTTTTTCAACATACTTGAGACAAAAAAACAAAACAAAACGGGAGGATCTTTAAAAATACGTCAGAGAATAGGAGAGTCTCATACGAATGAACAGACTACTGGTTCACTCGCATACATACACCAAACTGTGTGGAAACAAGGCGTAAAGGGACTTGATGTGAAATTCAGAGTGTATGAGTTGTCTGGACACACGTCTTAACGTGGAGGTGCCTCATCTTGCAGCTAACGGTGCTAACCCCATAACAACCCTAAACAACAGCAACAGTGCTGACAGAGCTGATGGTGATAACCGGGGGAACAGAAGCTTGAGTGCTACACTTTCACATCAACGCCATGCAGATGTCAGCAGTTACAGCCATATGAGTACACTGCATATCGGTGGATGAGCTAGCTAGTGGGACACCAGCCCATTAGCAATCCAAACTCAGTGCACACAGTGCTTTCGTCATGTGAGTGTGACTCCAAAACCCGCCTTCTGTGATGAATTGGAAAGCGGTTGGATGGCATCAGATGAGAATGTGATGTTGTTATCATATGCCAGTGGACGGCTGGATGGCACCGAGCGCGACAACATGCAACATGCACAGACAGCGTCACTTGAGAACATGGCTGGATGGAACTGGTCACGTGCACATGAAACACTGAAGGACTGCGTCAGGTTATAACGCTGCAGTTAACAATGTAAGTTCAAGTGCACTTATAGGGCACCTTACCCTGTGCCTCTTTTGCCTAAACCTAACCATCTGCGTCTTTGTTGCTTTATCCTAACCACTGTGACAGTCCTGCTGTTGTGTAAACATAAGGACCGTGCTGCATCATCTAACACCATCCAGAAGCATAAACAGCTGAGGCAGAAGGGTACCTAAAACGTCAGAAGTAGATGCAGAAGGTCACTGACAGGGCGGCACCATGTGACGAGCTGGGGTGAAAACATGTTGGGGATACACACATGCACTGATAAACATGTGCAGCCAGACCATTTCACCACAGCAAACCACAGAAAAGGTCACATTACAACACACACAGAGGAGAGATATCTTATGACAAATAGAGGTTTACAGCTGTATTAATGCACTGAATGTTGCACGCAAAACTTTTAAAATTCCCTACACATCTTCTACTGTTAAGAGAAATTAATTTGAGTGATTTTGCCTTGCTGGAGGTATCACGCTCTGTGGTTTGGCTGCTTTGTCATAATCTGCCGTATCAAGAATGCAGCACTTTGCTCTCAGTATTTAACAGAAAGCATTCTTTTCTACAGCAAGGGAATTATGACCATCTCTCATGAATAATTTAACCTGAAAACTGTACTTGGAGTTAGTTAAGGCTTCTCAGTCTAGTACTAATGTGTGCTTCCTCATCCGCTCATGGCGCCTGTTGACCGCAAGTCTAATCTGATTGCTTGCAAATGATCCAGTAGAGAATTTTGTTATCATAAAAACTGAACGGCGCTGTAATTTGTTTCAGATAAGAGCAAACTGTCATATATGTACTGAACTTCATGTGGAGGGAAGAGGTGTCCTTTATCTGTCCATTTGTCTTTGACTTCAACACACCTGTGCTCCTCGGACCACTCCAGCACGTCTCCACATCGCAGACACCGTGTCTGTGGCTGCAGCGTTCCCTGCAAACAAATGCACACACAGATATTATGTCCATTTCCGTCTAAATCCACTGTGACTCACTCACAGAGGGGAAGGCTCGTAGAAGCACTTGTGGTCAATGCAAAGTTTGCAGAATTTTCATCCTCGCTTCATATGCAAAGTGCTTCCTGCACGATGTTTGAACTAGAAACACACAAAACTCTCCTGAAACCGAGAAAACTGGGCCACAATCTCCAAACATAAAACCTCCTCTGATATTTTGTCAAGTGCATATGATGTATTTACGTTTTATTGAGCAGTGTGGAATGTGCTTTTGACACTATGACTCGGTTTATACGTAGTGATTGTTGTACAGTGAAAACAGCCACAATCTGTTTATATCTGAATGGTTATTTTCATAGGAATAAATGACACCGAGTTCAGGAAGGAAACTCATTCATTATTGATAAGATTATCCCTTTGCCTGAGTAAACACGGACTTTTATCAGGCAGCCTTATTTGCGTGGGCTGTTGGTGAAAGATGATTAGAACAAAAAATGCAGCACAAGCGCATATTTCTTTCACAGAAAGCCTCCGCGTGTACCTTGAATTAAGAAGAGGGTTTTTCATAGAATTGTGGTGTAATGGTTAACACACACACACACACACACCGAGAGTCAATTTGTGTTTAGCCATCTGTTTTAATGTAAGTGAGCAGCTTGTTTTGAAGGCCTTTATTTGACTACAGGTCTGGATCAGGGAGAGAAAAGACTATTGGTTATGCAAACAGGACGATTTGTATGCAAAGGTACGCACACCGGCACCCTTACACACACACACAAGCACACACGCTTTACATCTTGCTTGAAGTCTGGCATAATGAACTTCCCTTTTCTCGAGCTGAAGAGATGATGATTCGGGATGTTTTGATCTATTTCTGTACATTAGAAGACAGCAAACACACAGCTGCAGTATATGTGTAAAACTGTGGGGCCCCTTTAGACACGTGCAGAGACCTCCTTCAGAGGTCTGGTGGTATTAATGAGATAAAAGAAATAAGTTTCTCAATCAATATTTGTTTTTCAACCTGAATTTTGCATCCCCCGAAAGTATTGTCACGGGGAGGAAAATCGATCTTTTGCTTTTGGCGAAAGCAAAGCATGGAAAAATTATTTATATAGCGCATTCGTACCCAAAGGCAACTGAAAGTACTTTACACATTATGCAGGTAAAAATAAAAGAAACTAATGATAAAAACAATAAAAACAAACATGCAAAAGAACAAAATCAAAAAAAGGCAAAAGCAAAAAATAAAAAACCTTCTACTGAACTAAGAATCAAAAGCACACAGAGTAAAGCAATAAAACAAAAAAAAATTACATTTGAAAGAAAATGAATTAAAAGCAGCAGCAAACAGGTAGGTCTTCATATGGGATTTGAAAGAAGTCAACACTGTCTCAAGTCTTTGCTCTTCAGGCAGTTTGTTCCACATTCAAACAGCACAGACGCTCCAGGCAGCTCGCCCGTGCTTTGGTTTTGACTCGGGGAACAACGAGAACCAGCCGACCTGGGTCACAAGATCTAATCTTGGACCTAAATTGTTCAGTGATTTATGGATTTTAAGTGGTATAACTTTACCATAAACCAAGACAGGAAGGATATAGCACAAAAAAGTGTTGCTCTCTGATATAAGTATGCATTTAGATAACATATGGATTACTTTATAGGGATTAAAGGATGTTCCAAACTTCTAATTTATCTTAAGTTTAAACAAAGTTTAAAGTGTGCACAAAAAAATGAAACAAAACACACACAAAAAAAACAAAAAAACATAGATAGTCAGGATTGAGCATTGTTTAACTGATAAACTGCTGTTCCAAACTATTAATTTCCCTGATGTTTAAACAGAGGTTTAAAGTTAAACTCATATATAAAAATTTAAAAAAAAAAACAGAAAACAGCCAGGATTGAGCATAATCAAATAAAATATAAACTTAAACATTGTCAAAAAATGTGTAATATTATGAGAGCCATTTGAAACTGCAATAACTGAATCATATTTTAAATACCTCTTAAATGTGTGGCACTTTGCGTCACTGTTCATTATAAACACGGCACATTTTACTTCAAACCATTATGGGTGGGAACCACCAGAGGCCTCCTGATCTAACATTATCATATATATTATTGCGATTTTTAAATGTTTTGTGATATGCCAAGCATTGTGTGATAGCATTTGCTGTGATTTATTACCTGTTTTCAACTGTAAATTAGGGAAAAACTTTGTCAACATCATTTTTCTAATCCAACAAGATTTAGTTTTTAGTCTGTTTATCTCACTTCAATCACTTTATTGCAACTGATATTTTTTATAATAGCAGGTTAGCAAAGGTTTAATATGTATTTGCAATATTAATAAATGCAAACATTTGAAAAAAAAGATACTTGCCGTCTGTGTATCGCCATGCAAAATACTTTGGTATGTTTTCTCTCCCACCTTTAGTTTAAGGAATGCTCCTATTAATTAAATTCCCTGACATTTAAACAGAGGCTTAAAGTTAGACTAGTATTAAGTAAGAAAAGTCTCAGAAAACATTTAGAATTCAGCACAATTTAACCTAAACATTGTTCAAAAAAATTACCATGAATTCTGAACATTGCACATCAAACATGACAACAACTCACTAAATTAAAATAACAAGTAACATTTACTGAAAATCATATTCCTCAGGAACATAAATCTGGAATTGGATGAACAAAACTCCATGAAGTAGTAAGTGGTAGTCAATTATGAATTCGACATACTAGTACCTTTGGTGCCAACAAGCGAAAGTAGCAACATTTTATCCACTAATCGACTAATCGCATCACAAATTGGCATAAAGGAGAAATGTATTAAATATGTGTCTATGTTTGTCACACTTGTGAAGAAGTCCTGTCGGGACATAAGGACGTCTCTTAAGGCTGTTATGGCAAAGACAAACCCCAAATCTCCTGTTTCCTCTTCAGGTCAAACTCTTTAACTGTGTAATTACATCCTACAGTTGTGAAATTGTATGAAATTCTCCATTATAGAACATATTAAACATTTAATGATATTGCTTTATCACGTTTGACATGCAATGTAGACGTGAGCCATGAGACACACTGCTTCATGTGAAAAAGTTGGTGCACAATATTCTTATTTACCAGAAATAGTGTTTTCACCTGATCAAACACAGACATTTCCTACAATAACACACAGAAAATAAAGCAGGTGTTGCAGTGTTCATACTCACCAGAGGTGTGCCTTGTCTCTCCTGCATGACTCAAGTGAACGTCCCTCTCCTCCTCCAGCTGAGATGCACCTGAGGCGCTTTCCTTCAGGTGGTCGACCAGGGCTATCAAAGGTGCGGCTCTCCCTCCAGCCAATCCCAGACGTGACTGCGCACCGTTGCTTTGCATGTTGGTCAGCTGCTGCAAATTGCTCCCATCAGGATCACACACACCTGCTGCCTAATGACACACCTCAGACACTTCACTGTTAAAGTGGGCAACCCTGTGTGGATTTTCTACATATTTTCTGGAGTGTTCATAGACATCTGAAGAATTATAAATCCAAAGTGGAAAACAGATTCAAATAAAAAGTGTAATATTTCCTATATGAGCCTCAGCATTGATCCTCACTCTGGCACTGTGGCAGCTCTGCAATATTTAATACGAGCTGAATGGAGACAAATGTGATACATATATATCAAAATAATTGTCAGATGAATATCAGATTGTGCTCCATCATAACGTGATGGTTTAAGTGGCTCTATGTATGCTGACATTCTTTATGCAGCGATCATAATAAAACTGAGAATACACAGAGAGGCTGTATCAGGGCTGTGGCTCAACATGTCAACCATGTATCAAAATATTTGCATGTGTAGCATAAAAGGGCTCCTGTGAAGGTGTGGATAGAGTCAGCGGTTGGCCTAAAGGTTAGACAAGAGGACTCAAAGGTCAACAGATTTATCAGCAAAATGAAGTTCGGGAAAATGAAAGGCTCCTCCCTTATTACAAACAATAAAGTGCCCTCGTGCAAGGTCCATAACCTCCAACTTGCCCAGTGGAGCTGCTCAGTAGCCAGCAAATCAAATGTGAATGTGTTTAAAGGAATACTTAACAAACAAATGATCATTTGTACACTCTAAAAACAAATTATTACGCTCAAAAAATAAAATAACACAATGGTTTGCATCAGTCTTTTTGAGTTATAGCAACTTCTATTAAAATCACGTGCAATGTGCACACTAAATTGAGTCTGGGGAATTATTATTAATAAGAAACTAATAATAATAATAACATCTTAGATTTATATATCAAGTAACCCGTTTTAAGCAGCGTTTCCTTAATAACTGATCGTAAGTTAAATTATCAAGCCAATTTCATAACCTTACTACAGTATAAAGTATAAATATCCCACAATATTAAGTTGTGTAAATTATTAACATTATTCAGCATAACTCATAAAAAGAATTATGTCTATCTAGATGAAGAAATACGATTTTTAGTAATTTTATCTCACTGAACATGGGAGTTGCTGGTGCACTGCTGCATCGACTGGTAGTTTATTTGTATTATTGTGTGATTTTGGTGAATCAGAAATAAACCTATAGAACAACAACAACAACTCACACAATAACACATATAAACTAACTGATCAAGGCAGCAGTAGATTAATAGCTCCTGTGTTCAGCGAGGTAAAATTACTGTTTTTTGCAGTGAGTCTGGGTTTGAAGAAAGCACTAGTTTCATTTTCAGTTCAGGCATCAGTAGTTTGTAGATTAATGTTTTGATATAGCTTTGTTGTTATTGAATGTGGTCTCCTATGACGACAAGTCATCAAATATCTTCTCCTTTTTTGGATTCTTTGTTCACTGGAGGCATGTGAGAAAACTAAAGCCCCCTTTCCACTGCACAAAACAAACAACTGCTAACATCTGAATTTTTAATATACTGTGAAAGAATACAGTCGGCATTCACACCTGCATCAAATGGCATCAAACTCTGCAGGAGTTATGAGTATTTATTACTTTCAGGTGTAATTGGCACTGTTAACCAGTGAGATGCAATGACATGCTGACACAAAATACTATCCATCTCCGCCCAAGCAGCATTTAAACTTCGATCCAAATTAGTCTGCACCAAGTTTGAAAGAGAGACTGAATAAGTCAGAGATATATAAAAAATAAGGAACCATATTAAAAAATTCACAGGCCTCCATGCTGCTTTCTTCTGTATACTAACCTGTTCTCTGGCCTGCCCATGACATCAAATGTGACACAACTATGTTTAAACCTGCCTACATGCGCTAATTTTGGTGGAAAAACAAATTCAACACACCAGCAAGTGCCTAATATATTTAAAAATTGTCATTTTGATGGGTAAAGTGAAGTTTTCCTTTAAATGTGACAGACAAGAAGGTCGTTCTTAAGTTTCTCGGCGCAAGTTTACAAAATCACTTTAATCAAGTAGAAATCAAAATGTAATTAACATGGAGTAGCATGATTGATTTGGGTTTCCAAAGCAATTGCAAAGAAGAGAACCTTTCTACTGCTCTAATCTGTGGGGAAAACTCTGCTTTCAAATGGTAAAAAGCAATTAAAGCAATGACTTGTTTAATTACTGTCGTCTTGGCCTATATGTAACTTAAACTAAATCTCACCTCCTGATTTTAACTACTTTTAGAACAAATGGTTACTTTCTGTCTTGTTTTCGCAAGAAGGCTTCAGTTTCTACAGCCGTCCCGCGGTGATGCCTGTGGTGGCCACTGATCACTGCTCCCTGAGGCTAAAGGACACTGCTGCATTTCGGTTTCCTTTCATTCTGAAACACATACATAAACAGCAGTGTTTTGACAGCAACACTGTCATTTTTAGGGAAGGTTTTTCTCTTGCTGACAGTTTACAATCACACAAATAAAAAGCTGAACACCAGTACTGGAAGAATATTCAAAGAAAAATCAAAAGGATACTAGGTACTGACTTCATCTTAGACCCCACACTGTCCATACTTTTAATCACCCTGGATAATATGACAGATAGAAAAATGACTAATCTACTAAGGATTCTGTTCTCTAAAGGAAAAAGAATAATTAAAATTAAAAAAAGGCCTTCTGGTTAAAGCAGAACAAATAGGAAGAGAGACAGGATGAAAAATGTCTTGAATATGGGGAAAATCACTGCAAGGTTACAGTTCAAATCGAACACATTTAATGAACAAAGATCCCTTTTAATACTGGCGATGCCAGAGCTCCAGTTACCTTTTTTTTGTGTGTGTGTGTTTGTTGTTTTTTTTTCTTAAGTTTTGCTGTGTTTTTTGTTTCTCCTTTATCTTAGTTTCATTTTTAACTTTAGTTTATATTATTATAAATTACATATTTGGATACTTTTATACATATTTGTATATTTCTTGTGCTCTTTTCATTAAACTGTAAATGGTAAAGATTGGAGTATGAGTCGAATTATTGGTTAATTTTGGGAAGTAATATCATCATCGAAGATGTAGTCAAGAATATGGTCGTGAGAAGACCAAAAATATAAGCAGGCTATGTGAAATGTCTGGTAAACATCTCTGTGCTGTGTGTCCTATGTAATGTCTTTGTGTTGAATAAATAAAAAGTTTTCTTGTTTCTAAAGTAGGACAAACAGTTTGTAGTAATGTTACACAAAGCATCCCAGAAGGAAGCAGAGCCTTTCACTGATGGTCTCAGTGGACTTCATTACACAATAAATGAGATTCTCCCCCTCCCCTCATGCGCCAATTCAGAGAGCTGCAGCCAATCAGCAGCCTCTGCTCATTGTGTACAAACACAACAGCGTGCGCCCTGCAGCCTTTAAATCGTCCTGCAGAAATGAGATGACCATTCAGACCACAGAGAGAGAGAGAGACCGCCACAGCAGCTTGTCCCACCAAGAACTCCTCCAAATTTGAAGTATGGACCCAATCAGGCGCAAAGAGTCGGTCTGTAGGAGTCTGTTCGGCCCGGTGGACCACGAGCAGCTGCGCCGAGACTTGAAGCAGAGGATGCAGGAGATCACGGAGCAGGACAGCCGCCGCTGGAACTTTAACTTCCACACGGACACGCCGCTTCCCGGCCGCTTTCAGTGGGAGGAAATACCGGCAGACTGCGCTGCTGCTGTCTACCAAGAGTCCGCACAGATCAAGGACAGTGTGTGTCCTTCACACACTGAGGAAGAGGACAGGCTGAGCGAGGAAGGCGCAGGGACAAGGGACCAGGAGAACTGCTCCAGCATCTCCAACACGCGCAAGCGTCCCGCTGAAGTGACGCCCGTCCGCAGGAAGAGGACGCACTCCAAACCGGCGGCCAAGCCCAGAAACAACGCGCGGATCACAGGTGAAGAGCAAGTCTTTCAGATCCATAATGAGTTTGTTAAATCATAATGTTACCCACGCCAATAATGATGCATTTATTGAGCGAGTAAACATCTTTCTTCTTGATTTTCCTTGCAGACTTTTTCGCAAAGAGGAGGAGGTCGACAGAAACCAAAAGCATCCTGAATCCTTTCCACACGAGTTCCAGTGAAGCAACTCTGTGCAAAACAATACGATGAAAATGCTTCTGAAAATGGACTATTTGGCCTCTATTTAAGCCTGTACACACATTTGAATGGACTAGACCGAGGCCTATTCTCTGCACCAAAAAATTTATTTTATTCTATTTTATTTTATTTTGTGTTATTTATGTTAATTTTTATTTTATTATGCATTGTTTTGTGTTATTTGTTAGGTTATTTTTATTGTGTCATTTTACTTAGTTTTACTTTATTCTATTTTATTTCATTTGGTTTTGTGTTATTTATGTTATTCTTTTTTTTATAATTATGATGTTTTGTTTAATGTTATTTTGTGTTTTTCAGGTTTCATCCTATTTTATTTTGTTTTATTTTACCCATTTTTTATTTCTTTTAAATTTCAGTTTATTTATTTTATTTTATTTTACGTTATTTTATTTCCCTTTATTTTATTGCCAATTTTATTATATCTGTACTGGGATTAATTTTACCACTCTTATTTATTCTATTTATCGCCATTTTCTTCATTTATGTCACAGTTATATTTGTTTAGAGACATTTTTCCTCATCAGTATTAGTTTACCATGGATGTGAACGTTCGAATAATTCTAATTTTTTTTGGTTTTGTATATGTTTTATCTTTTTTTCCTCTCATTGTAGAAAAGCACTCTTTTGTCCTTTTTAAGTGTGCCTTAATTAACTGAGACTGTACCATTAATGCCTGCAAATATTGCAACTGTAATAAACCGTTTTATCAGTCTAATTGCACTTTTGATTATAATTTCTCCCGTCTCCTTGGAGAACCGCTCCTTTTGAGATAATGCCCATTGAAACACTTCATATACAGACAAAAACACAACACTCTGCAGTCCAAATTAATATGTTGATAAATGCTAATTTAATGATTTTGCACCCACGACATCAAACCGATTAATTTAGACGAAAAGCATTTTAATTTGGTTCCCTATAGCTTGGGTAAAATGTGACCATATAGCTCAGAAAATTTCAATACCTTATAATTTGGTAGTCCAGGACTTATCTCTGTCATCTAAAGCTTTCACGTAAACAGGACCCTGCAGCACACACTGCAAAAACAATGATTTGTAAAAGAAAATAATGTTTGTCTATGCAACAACATGTGTCTTTTGTAACGTGACAGTTTGCCCGGAGCAAAAGACAAACAGCTTGTCAGCCTTGTCTTAACATGTTGAACACTTCAGCTGTTTGATCCTAAAACGTTTGTGGTTTTAAGGGCAGTTTCAGGTATTAAAAGTACAAACAAACTATCCTTTTCATGAGAGTGACTAACACTTTTATCTAAAAGCTGCTGCATAAAAAAAACCTCAACCCCGGAGTTCTATAATTGTAGAGATTTGTGAACCGAATTTCAAATTATTAGATTTTCAATATGACTGCAGTCTTGTAAAAGAGAGAGTGCATCTTTGGGTTTGTGCTGACTTTGAGTCAGCCACAGATGAGTAAGCTAATAATAAGAGCGCCTCTAAAGTTGTAGAAAAATCAATTTGAGTTGCAAGTTTGGCAATCCAAAGAAGAAAAAACGTTTTAGAGTAATTGCATTTTCTGGCTTGTATTATGAGATGTTTCATAATCGAAATCATAAGGACTGCGCTGTCAGGCTTGAAATTATATCCGTTAATATGAGCTGGAACTGCCAAATTAGCCCATTAGAGAGGCCAAATCCCACAGAGGCGCACTCGCTCCCACAGTGTTTGGGGTTTTGGCTTTAAAGAATTTCAAGAGGCCATCTGGCCGCAGAGCAGGACAATGGCCACAAAGCCGAGTGTGCCATCTATTTCACCTGCAAATCAGCCTTTGGAGCTCTTCGACCCCCCTAGGTCTTCCCCCAACTTTTCTCTTTTGTCCCTGTCCCTTTTCATAGTCAAAGCAGCTATTATCATTGACATGCGCTCAAACCAAATCCGACTCTTGTTTACCCTCACTTGGGACTAATGTTTGCTTGTATGCTACAGCAGAAAAGGGACAAGCACTGAAGAAAGAGCAAACATCAAATTTACATTTTTAAATGCCTCAATAATGACAAGGACAACCATCATTAAGTGTGTTGCTTCTGCATTAGGAACAGATTATCTACATAACTGTTCCAATTAATTCAGAATACCAGTCAGGAAATCAATAATCAAACTATGCCATAGGTCAAAAAGGTCTCATGGGATCCCAATTTCCCCACCCACTACCATTATAAAATGCCCCTAAAGATGTACACTACAAGCTCCTCAGTGCATCATCAGTGAATGAAGCTGTCACTAGTGCACTGATTGTGTTAATTACAGTAATGTTGCTGAACGTATTAGAGATGAACAGTGTATGATAACAAGCTGATATAAAAACCTACGATGTAAATTTTACTATTCAGAAATGGAAATTGCATTAATCTGCATGATTGTGGCTTCTAATCAAGCTTTGATTAGACTGTTTAAATGAGAAGGAGCTAAATAAGATAACCGCTAACAACGTGCAAGCCCCAAACTGAGCTCAAGTAAATGTCACTAATCTGATATTACTGCCAATTTAGGGGGTGTTTATAGACTTAAAAATGCACAGGTTTGAAACTTTTAAGTAAAATAATACACCAAAAAACAATTAAAGGTATAGTATGCAATCTTTTCTATAAGCACACAAACAAAAAAATGTACAGACTTAAATAAAAATAACACCTCTCAATCAGCAGTTATGACCAGTAAAGGACTTAAAGGGAGTCGCCATCCCCCTTGTTCGCAAAATGCGTCCCCTTGTTGATCTTCCTTTCTCCATCACATCCCAAAATGGACTCAGATGGCATCCTTTCAAGACTCAAAACTGCAACCAATGGTTATTAATTATATCAATATCAAATATCAATTATTATTGATTATTTTTTAACACAGCACAGCATCCATCACCACAGACTTACGGACCAATCACATGCGTTAAATCCCCTCACGTGACGCCATAAAAACCAATTAAATCTGTGCATTGTGACTCGAGTGACTGAGATACACCAACACATTCTCATCCCAACTCGTCAAATATCGCCGTTTGATCGGTATCGCTCACGTCTACATATAATGCGCAAGGTTTTCCACACCTGTTAGATGAACTGTGTCTTTTCAAAATACACTTACGTTTTCACAGGAAATGAACCGCTTCTGCTCGTTAGATAGGTACAGTCTGTTTTAAAAATAATCATATGTTTGTAAAATGCCTCTTTTTTACATTTATTTCTTTGTGCGACACAAGCTTGTGATTACTTTGAGGAAACAAAAGCCGTGGTTATGTTTAGAAAAAAATCCCCATCATGGTTTGGCTAAACATTCATACGGGAAACAAACTGTGGGCTTCCAGGAAAGTCCAGGGTTTGTCCCCTTTCGGGACTTTCCAGCTCTTTATATTACCTTTTTACTGGAAGCGTATCATACCGTCGTGAAAGGTGGCTTTTGGTGTCGGAGTCTGACGCCTGAATCACTGACCAAGCGAGGGGATTTGACGACTTGGGAATGACAACGAGCTGGATACACACACAGGAGAGACGAGACGGGAGACAGACAAAGTCATTTCAGATGGCGTGTTATAAAGAGGCAAAAGTAGACAGAGAAAACAGAGTTTTAAATCAATATTGGGCAGATTTTAGGGATAAATGCTCATTCTACCCACAGGGAGTTCATAACAATGTGTCATCATATGTTCGAAGACCATGGCGATTATTAATAGATCAATGTAAACTGATAACTCTGGCATCTACCTTTAAGAATTGATCTACATTCGTAGCTTTATACATTTTACTCATGCTGATAATTCATCATACAGCATCTTAGAAAACTGCCTTAGATGCAAATAGTTTTTGTTTACTCATAATTACTTAACCAAAGCAGTTATTCACATATGAAGCAATTTAACTCTGCTGTTTTTGTCAATAGATTAATCCTGTGTTGTTTATGGATGTTCTACTTTTTACAGATTTCTTCTGCCAATTAATGAAATAACACTAATTAAACCTCCACACCCTCCCTGAAAAGAATCACTCCCCTTCCCCACCTCCTGGTCAGCACAAAGGCCAGCCGCCCTCAGCACACTTTAGGAGGGTGGGGCCCATTGTTATGGACGCCAGAGGCAGATGGTCACTTGGGCCTTTTCTCCACATGGCCACTTGTGTGAAGGAATGCCTGGACACCCCATGGACGGCCAGCGGGAAAAAGGTCACCATCTGCTGCCCAAAGGTCACCCGTGTAAAAAAATGGTTTTAGCTATTTCCATAAGTCAGTGAGGACACGCCATAGCCACCCCCACCTCACTGCGACAAAAGAGATTCTGCCGCCAACTCAAGAGATAGTTATTAAGAAACAGTGAAAGAATTTCTCAAAACTGTAGCATCCATTTGATTGATGACGGAGGACAAAGGAAAGTCTAAAAACATTCCCTTTGTAATATAAAATCACAAGTTTTTTCTCTTCTATCAAGCAACCTCTGGCAAAATGAAAAAAATCTCAATGCAAACTGAAATCTTTAGCTCATTTGTTTTAGACAGAGATTCCTCCTTAAGGCACAGATAGTAGACACTGGGTATTAATTACCACAATCTTTTATTTCTACAGCAGAATACTTCTAAACATTAAAAACAAGAAAGTGAATTCAAATTCAAATGAATTCAAACAGTGAAAACACAATTTGATTAAACTAAAGACATTTCAAGTGAAGCACTGAAACGTAAGCTCCTTCCCTTAAAGATGAATTCAATTAAATGTGTTATTTCACAAGAATAAAACATAGTGAATCACAGTATAAGATGCCGTGGCTGTGGCAATGTCTTTGGCATTAACCTGAAGAGATTTCAAGTAATATTTTTTAAAGGCAACTGATCATTTACAAGAGACTACTTAATAAACTAACGCTTATAAAATAGGCTGAAAAATCAGTGTTGAAATGTCGATAATGTTTCTCTTTTTCATATATTTTTCTATCATTTGGCAAAATGTATTTTGTAATGTATGATTTTAAAAAGTCAATGCATTCATTTTCTGCCTTGCAATGCTGATTTTTCTCCCAGCGTAACTAGCTAAACACACTTAGGTGACTGTTGTCTCAGGTTTTGGATGCGTTTGGAAATACTCACTCTTGCACAAACTGGACCGTTCACAAATTCGGAGTGCTGTTGGAACGAACTCCCGGAGTGGCAGAGCACACTCTGCGGAGACGGAGTAGCAGAGCCCCAAACGGAGTAAATGTGTGATAAACTTAACCGTCACGTAGAAACAGAACACCATATATCGAACAGCTTACTCATTTTAGTGTAGAGCGTCAGATTTATGAACACCCAATGTAGTGAAACTGGTGCAAAAACTAATGTGACTAGACTGTTAGACAACAGTCACTTCTGACTTGGTGAAATTCATACATAGCCTAATTTATATATATTTTAAAAACAATAGGAAATTTAATTTGAAAAAAATTGGATCTTAAAGAATAGCTTTTAGCTCAAATTTGACCTGCAGACATGAAGGGATAAATAGATACAGAGTAAAAACTGCATTTGATCTAAATACATTTGATTAATTAGACAAAAAAAAAGAAAAAAACCTTGAGTCTGTTTGGTTCCAAGTTTCAGCAGCTCTCATCTTGACTGGCGGTACAGCTGAGGGGACGGTTTGGACCGGCTGCGGCGCTGGCGGTGTTTGAAGAGAAGGACGAAGGTGATGAAGACAGCTGGTCGTAGCTTGGCAGGCTGTCCTGGCTGGGGAGGACGTTACAGGTCCTTCCAAGCCGTGGACGCAGCTTGCCTCCACCTTCGCCCTCAGCGATGTCCCTCTGGTCCAGCAGAAAGGTGAGGGACTCTGCGATGCGGTTTAGCGTCTGGTCCATGTGTGTTATCTGTGACAGTTGAATCAAATATTTATAAATAAAATCCAAATAACCTACTGGTCCAGATTTGGATTCCCTACAAATGATACTTTTTTTTAACTCAAATTAAACTGTACACTGTACAAATAAACTATTTGTTTCTATTTAAAAAAATTGTATCTGGGTTGTCTTCATTTTTTAAGTTCAACTTATCTTCTCAAATTCAGTCAACTTAAAATTTTAAGGCAGCCCAGACACAAACTTCTTTAAGCAAAAACAAATAGTTTATTTTTACATTGTAGGTTACTTTTAAGAGTCATTTGACAGTTCAGAAGAGAATGTTATAATTATATCCACGTAATTTAATTACCTTTTGTGTGACAAAAAGCATTTAAGTATTAACCAAATATTATTATGTTACTGTTTCTGTAACTTTTTTTCAATCAAACTTGACACCTTGTTTTTTTTTATCTTACATTTTAATATCCTAATATTTCTATATTTGTAATTATTTTTTTGCTATTGTATTGTTTCCTTCGCTGCTTATACTTCATACCTCATAGCTGCAGGACTAAAGGATAAAGGATAAAGGATTATCTTATCTCACCTCCAAACTGCCTGATTATTTTACCACTGTGTTTGGCTAAAAATGGCCATTCAAACATAACTGCACTTCAAGTAAGAATGAAAATGTGTAAATAATGTTTTCATTTTAAGCTCTATAAGGCACACCTTCACAAATATTTAAGTTTTTAAATTACAATGTTATTTGCAATATTTGTTCCTCAACAAAAAAATCATTTCGTGTGGCAGTTTTATCCATGGTTTAAAAGGCGGGAATATAAGGCACACTTGGGGTAGGAGTTGGGGGAAATGGCGATTCAACATTTTTGTTTTTCTTTGTTTTGACACGAGGAATGAAGGAAAAGCAACATCAAGGTTTCTCTTTTTTGTGCCGCAGAAATGGCACAAGCTGTTAAAAGTTTTATATCTGAATCAACAATAACAGGGCCACATGTCTCTGCACAGATATTTTATATTTCAAAGCCAGTTTAACTTTTGTTGCATTATCCAAGACTATTCCCTATTTGAGTTTCTTTTGATAAGTGAAACTGCCGCTGTATGGGCAACAGGGAAACGTATTTGTTACATTTTCATCAAAATTCTAAATATGAAAACAAGACAAATGCAAATGTTTGACTTTGCTCTTACACAAATAAAAGAAGTGATCTGAAACAGTAAAAGGCGAGGGAATATTGCTCCAGTTTTCTACTGAAGTTGCACAAATCCCACCTTGTCCTCCATCCTGTTGAGTCTGGACCCGATAGAGTTGGTGCCTTTGTCTTTAGCTCGGTCTTCAAAGGGAGGTAAATAATAAGACAGGAGGATTAGTACTGCAGTGTGTTGCATAGTTACTGTAATATATTTTGGGAGAGCAGCCGAGTGATTCATTACCTGAGCCTGACTGGAACAAACTTATCTTCCCAATAGACTGGTCCAGTCTGAGAGGAACAATTGAAGAATTAGAATAATACATGCGCCCTCTATTTTTCTCTCATTACCCCAATCTCTTGTTTTTTATGAGATGCTTTTTTAAATTTTAACATTGAATTAACCGGGCGATCTAATTCGCATGCAGCTCTTCTTCACTGAACAGTTTACCTTCTCTGCAGCTCCTTGATTCGTACCATGAGGTTGAGGTGACCCTGGGAGTATTGCTCAATCACGTCACGCACATCATAAGGCTTACGAGCTTGCTACAGTGAAAAAGAAGATGTTAGCGGCTGTTACAGCATAAATTTAATTTAATCACAAACTTCATTCATGTCTGTGAAAACATGGATGCTTCACAGACACCTTCCCTCCGGCAGCACACAAGAGCTATACAATCGGCACAGTTTCAACATGGCCACCCAAGATTACTATCACCAATTCAGTATCTGACAACCATCTCCCAATCTGTTCCTGAGTTATGACATTGCAAATGGAAAAGTATTTTTGCAGAAAACATTTGCAGAAGTTGTCCTTCAACTTTTTGGCTATAAAATGTCATCCTTTTATCACTGTATCCTATTAACATTTGTGTGAAAATTTGTCAGAATTATCAGCATATGAATTTTGAGATATGGCCAAAAACATATTTTGTGAGGTCACAGTGACCTTTGACCAACAAATTTAATCGGTTCATTGTTAAGTGAAAGTGGGCGTTTGTGCCAAATGTTTCTGCGAAATTTGAAGAATTTCCAAGATATTGCATTCACGAGAGTGAGGCAGATGCAAGGTCACAGTGACTTATGAACATCAAAATCCTATCAGTATCTCTGAGTCTCAGTGGAAGTTTGTGCCAAACTTGATGAGTTTCCGTCTAGATGTTCTTAAAATAATGCATTTACAAAAATGCAACAGAGTCACAGTGACCTTGACCTTCAAGATATAATCAGTTCCTCATTGAGTGTTCCTCATGTTTGTGCCAAATTTTGAAGAAAAAAATCATTCCCTCGAGCTGTTCTCACATTCAAAAATATGAGAAATATGAGTTTACACTAACCTTGACGTTTGATCACCAAAATCTAATAATTTTATTGTCGAGTCCAAATGGATGTTTGTGCCAAATTTGCAGAAATTCCCCCAAGGTGTTTTTGGGAAAAAAAAGCTCATAACCTGTGCAACACTACAAAAAGTGTTGCACAGGTTACGTTTCATGTTGGGTGTCTTTCTGTCAATCCCCACTCTTTGCTGCTGAGGATTATATTTGTAGAAAAGGTTTCGAGCCCAGACAACACATATTAATCGTGTACTCATAGTGCTTTGTATTGACTTACAAACGTATCAATCGTATCTTAGTAGACTGATTGAAAAGGAACAAACAATTTAATTGAGTTTAGGTAGACTACTTGTTGCAACAGACAGTTTGAAATGAGGCAATCAATTTAAGCTGTCAAAGCTGCTGATTTGTAAACTCTGCTGTAACATGACTTCTAACAGTGTTTCCACTGTTGCTGCTGCTATCATCCTAAACCTAATCTCTATGCACCTGTAGGTCTGACTGTATGTTCCCCTGGGGCCAAATTTATTATTATCACCCCCAGCTCTGCTGCTGAGCTTGGTGTTTGCTTGCAAGGAGAGTGAAGTCAGAGCGCAGAGGTCCATATCTGTAGATACTCAGAAATTTATAAATTAAAAAATCAACTTCAGGTTAACTGGATTACTAACCTGTAAAGGGGAAGGTATCATTATAAGTCATATATGGCCTCTAACCTCACCTGCACAATGTTTGAATTTTTTCAGATTCTTACTGTCTTTTATAAAAATGTTTATATCTTGTAACCCATAGGAACTCGCATCAGGTCTTGACATGCAACCTTCCTATATACATGGGTTATATATTAATTTTGATGCATTACGTTGTACAAACAGTGCATGAGAACAGCCTGATCTCAACTTCAACTCCATTCCCGCTTCTCAGGCTGCTAATCAGATTTAAAACAGGACACATGAAATGCAGATAATCATAATCCAGATATCCGTTGGCTACCCCAAAACCCATGAAATATTGACCGTTGCTGAATTGTGTTCAGACCTATAGCTGATGGGTTCCAAAAAATGCTATAAATTTATGTCTTACTTACCTGAAAATTTCTCTTGGCCACAAAATAACGCATTCTCTGGATCACCCGGATGGCTTTTCGGTGTGACTCTGTCAATCTGCATAAAAGAGTTTTATATGAATCAGTTCGTGTTAAATTTCTCCTTAGAAAATGCACTGAGAGTGTGGTGGAAATTAATGTTGAAATTGCTTTTCGCAGCAGTATCAGAGAAAGCCTGGGAAAACAAAGAGTAGCCCTGTAAAACATCTAGGTTAGTCTTCTTAAAACATGACTTCGACTCCTGCTTTATTTTTCTAGCATGAAACAAAAATGACTTTGAAGAGATGGCTGACATGTCCTTCACACCGAAACTATCAGTTTAGGGGTAAATATTCAGTGCGTCACAGTGTTATATTTACCGATCAGTCGACATCAAAAGCCTCTCTAATGACTTGCCTTCTTCTAATGTGATCGAAGTAAGCTACAGTAAGAACAAAGGACGGGTGATATTTGTGTTTCTCTAACAAAAAATATTAATAAAAAACCCAGAGTAATTGTAGCACATTAGCCTCTATTATTAAATTGTGGGAATTATTAAGGAGCTATTACTCATCTTGGTTCATTACCGTGAAAAAGCAGTAAATGAGTGGCCCTATGCAGAGGGAGAGCGGCTCTTTGTCAAGTCCACTTAGGTGAAAGACTAGAGGTACAAGGTCTGCCTGAATCTCATAATGGACTTTTCACAGGCAATGCAATAGACTGATTTTCAAATGCAGCTTTCATAACATTTGTCAAATTAGCACCATATCATGGGATGTAAATACAGTGCTCTGTGGCCTGTTACAGAAATCCATTTTCCACCGTAAATGGTTGTGATGTAACCGAGAACACAGACAGCGAGTCAAACAGGTGGACACAGTTTCTTTCAACTCTAATGGCAGATTTTTTATTCCACTAGAAGTGCCCTTTGAACAGTGAGTGTTTCTGATCTTCACCGTAACATTAATGAACATGTGCACACCTGTACGAGTGCTGTTACCTTAAGATAAGTTTAAGGTTAGAATCCTCAAAGAGGATTTAGGTAACCATCTAGCATTATGGATATGTCGGAGATGGCTTGTCAGTTTCTGCTCCTCACATCCAAATTGTCTTTTCAAAATAAACTTCTGTGGTCACAGTAAGTGTATAGTTTCCACTGGGGCTGTCAAACAATTAATTAAAAAAAAAAAAGAAATCAAGATTAATTGCATGTTTTCAATTCCATTATTTTGCATTTCAAAACAGTTTTAGAGTCCATATTAATGTGGAAAAGCAATTCTCACCGGATTGTCTTGATTAGGAATCATATGACAGCAAAAAAAAAAAAACCCAAAACTGAATGGGTCTAGCATAAAGTGGGCATGTCTGTACAGGGGAGACTCATGGGTACCCACGGTAACACTTTCAGTCAGTTATCTGGAGGTCAAAGGTCAAGGGAACCTTTTGACCATGCAATTTTTCCTAGGCAAAATTTAGCCGAACTTTGGAGTGTTATTCTGCCCCGTTGCTGAGAAGCTGGCATGACACTGTTGGTATAATTGGATTCATTCAGTGTTTTAGTTTAAAACTCACTTAAAACTTAAGCCCAGTACAGCCTCTTAATGATGGGAATGTCGGCTGGCGATAACGTGATTAAAAAAAATTACCATGTTAATTACTGACCTTAATCACATTGTGAATAACGCATTAACAGACCTCGTTTCCACTCGTTACATTCATACAGACTTGTCTCAAAATAAACTTCCAAAGTGGATTTACTTCATTTTTTAAGGTTTTCTTCAGTTTAGGTAACAAAAGAACTCGCATAAGTTTCAAAAAAGGTAATGTTTCTATAAAATTAAGAGCATTTGTTGCTAATGTAACATGTTGTCACATGGCATACGTAACATACATCACAGAACATACATTACATGACATACTACATTGTTCAGTCCCTCCAGGAAGTTAACACAAATTCAGCCAATCCCTGTGCTGCGCCACTTTGCAATTTTGTCTAATCCTGGCACCTCTACCACAAATTTTACTATTTAAAACAAGTGAAACCTCATTCGATTGTAGAGCTGCACCATCACTACCACAACAAACGTTCTAAATAATATGCCCTTGATCCAAGAGAGACTTGCAATGTTTTTCTTTCCCAAGTTTTCTTTACCTCAGCAAATTCAATAGCAAAAAAACCACATAAATATTGCAACATGCATCGCAGTTTTTTTTAGAAAAGCTGCCGTGAAATCAACAATAACATCAATCCCCAAAACAGTCTGCAAAGTCCTGGAGGGACTGGTTATTACATGGTTAAAATAACAAAAATAACTTTTGGTTTCAAACAGGGCACAAACAGCAGCCTTCTGAGTGAAAGTCCTGTGTTTGAACCAGCCTTTCACCTGACCACATCCCTGCACAGACTATCTTGCTCTTTATGCTACATTAGTTGCTCTTAGTGTCTAAAAATGATGTCGGTCAGTATGTCTCCTGCAGACGCTCATGATGCTTTAATGCGTCGATATTAGACGCCAAGGAATTTCAATTTCAGTATTTCATTATTCCTTTAAGATTTAAATGATCATGATCAAACCCAAAACTTAATACATGAATGCTTTAACATTTAATCAAAAGAACAGTATTACTGTGTCCGAAAACATGCTGTTTTCTGTTATTTTTTTAAATAATGCAACATGTGATGATGAATCTTTTCAATCTGTTGAAGCGAAACTTTGGGACGTCTCGCCAAATAACCAGGACTGAAATATTAAGAATTATTTCTTTAGAAAGATCAGGAGCTGTGTGTTTACATGTGATATGTGATACCTTTTCTCTTACTGTGATTCCACGTGGTGATTTTCCCGCCATTCTTTGACAGTTTAGAAAGTTGTTGAATATATTATTTGATTTTTGAAAGAACAATTTACTGTTATCAAATCGCTTTTCTCAGTAAAGAAGAAAGAAATAGCAAGCACTCACTTTTTCAGCAATTACAGAATAGTTTCAGGCCCGATGAATTGTATTATTCATGTTTCAACAAAATTATGCTTCAATGTATTAAATTAAAACCTCTGTCACAATCATGGAAAAGTATTTTGCCTTGGCTCAAAGCCCTGTCAGTGCATGAACAGAACAGCTCTAGCACCTTTTGTTTTCTCTTGGTTCACCTGCTTCATGAGAGGGAGACTGACAACACAACGTGAGAAACATGAAAAACGTTTCAAGGAGGCTGCAAACCTTTACCTCCCACCTACCTCTCTGCTACAGTCCTCGCTTTTTCAGTTCGTTTTAAAGACTTTGTCTGCTGTGTTTGCAGAGGTGTAATTTGCGTTTGTTTGTGACAAACGTGTGATAGTTTTGTTAAAACACTCAATACCTCAATCATCTTCAATTTACCAAAACATACGGCGCAGTGATGTCAATACCGAGACAGCTGCAGGAACATCACTTCTGTGAACTATTGCACATCAAGAATCAATGCTGCATCTTTGAACAATGACTTGACTGAGCTTTCCCCGCTGCTGTAGACAACACGGACAATTCGGAATTCAATGCGATTTTCAGCTTAAAATGAAAGACTTTTCACAGAAATTCGACAAACCCGGTAAGAAATAAGGACATTTTTCAAGCTTAAGGTGTTCTCTTGTCATGGATAACAAGCAGTAGTATCTCATAATGGTTCAATTTAGCATGGGATTTGATGTGGCAATGCTCTACAAGAACAGCTGGTTACATATTTTGGAGTCAGCAGAGCACAGAGTGATCTTTGCCAGCAATGCTGCTGCGTGCAATTCCCACTCTGCATCATTACCCCACCGTTTAGAGAGGAAGTCCCATGGGTCAAAACTGTCGCGCCATTTGTTTCACTTACTGTGCACTAACATTTAACTACAGTTACTTAACACTCATTTCCTCATATCAGTCCCCATCTCTCGCTGTGCGAGTGCCTCAGCAGGCACAAGTGCTTTTCCCCTAATAGAGAATCATTACACAGCGGAGACAGGAGAGCTCTGAGGTTTGGCACATTACAAAGGTTAATTGCAAAGAGCAAAAAATACATGGGAACGTTTTTCAACATGCTCATTAAAATACACTCCCACATAAACACAGCATCAGTGCAAAGCAGTGGTTTTGAACTTACTGTGACACCGAGGTGACAGGAGCCAGCCAACTCTCTCGCTCTGGCTCCAGCTCCAGGTCGTCCGCAAAGCTGCAGTTCCTGCGAAGGGGGCTGGGGGTTTGGACGTCCAAAAGGCCGGGGTTTTTTTTCACTGCGAGTCCACAAACAGACACACACAAACAAAAAGTGTTTCATAGTATGTAGGGCAGCCTAGATCGCCTTTTTTTCCTCCCTATTTTAAGGCCACTCTCATTATGTTTTCTCACAAAAAGAAAACACTAGAGATAAAAAAAAATATATATAAAAGAAGGATAAAATAACATATATTTGCACTCTATATTGACTCATTTACATAGTAGTGTACTTTGTCAAGAGAGGCTGCTTAATCTTTTCCTTGAATGTAACTGCTTCGGTAACTTTGTTTTAGGGTCATCATGACTGCTTCAGACTTGATACAGTGTTACACATTTCTTGATCACTTACAGAAGCAAAAGTAAATGAAGATGGATGGGAAATAGACTCTATACTGGGAGAACAAATGGAAATGCTGAGGATTTTCTCAGCCAAAGCAGGACCTACACTAATGACAAAGTGAATTTGTTGGCAATCTCAGTGTCAGTTTCTGCTCCTTATATCCTTTTCTCTTTTTTATATCCTAAGTTTATTTTTTTCCTAAAAAAAAACTTTTTTTGTCATGTGGTACCGTGTGAAAAAAAATTCTCACCAAAATTTTTTTTCTCGCAAATAAATGTTTTTCTCACAAAAAACTTTTGTTTTTTCCCTTGCTATTTTTTTTTCTCGCAAAAATTTGTTTTGTTTAAACTTAGAAAATGGATCACCACAAAAAAAAAAAATTCTCACTTGCCCCTCAGGGATTCCATAAAAGTGTCTTTTCAAAAGAAACTATAATGGTATTATTAATATAAAATGTATTTTTCATAAAATCACATTCTATGTACTTTTCATAACTTTTCTAAACATATTAAATATGTCGGCAAAAATTTCTTTTGAATTTTCCCAGCGTTTGATTTAGTTTATATCTGTATTTGAAAAAATGATCCGTCTTTATGTAGTTTTCTTGAGATACATTTTTTATCAGTTCTATAGTCAACCAAGATTGACAATACATGATATACGATATACAATTTTCTCATGGAAAGGAGGAATTAGAAGAGCCAAAGAACTCAGTGTTTAAGATAATACACTTAGATCCATCAGTTTTTTCATAATGTTATGGAATTTAATACCAGAGAGTTTATCAAAAAAAGGTGTTCTGATATATCAATAACGAGTGTGCCAGACACAATGTCTATTTGTGTAATTGGTAATAATATTTTCAGTGGCTTACTGGAAGTGATCATAGTTGCTTGTGATGCAAGTGCATAGAAGGCATTTGCAAATAATTGATTCACAGATTTTTGTGAGTTTGGTTGCAGTAAATTAATATTTAAATAACTAATATAAAACAGGGTTTGCACTCCTCAACAACAGCAGTCAGACGTTCATCAAAATTATCAATAAAAGAGTTAACATTACATTATAATGCAGCACCCAACAGGAAAAAAAGAAAGCAGTGAACCTGTTTGTTGCATTAGCTTGCTGAGCTAAAAGTCACAGCCAAAGTAAATTGCTGAAATAAAGAAAAAAAACATGCCAAAGCTACTTCTCTGGGGAAGGCTTCAACATTATGACCCTGTGTGAGAAGTGACTCTGCCTGCACATACTTCAGCGTTAGATTGTGACAGAGCTGCCATTTTCCGATGGGAAAAAAGATGTGAGTTCACAGCCACATTCATCTGGCCAATACTGGGGGAAAGGTGAAGTCGAGTGTTAAAAGTTCCCAACAATTTGATTTATTTTCACAAAACACATGACCCCAGAGTAACAGTTTTATTGGCTGCTTGTGCTGTCTGCAGCTGGCTTGTGTTATCTCAGTATATGTATAATGGGGCACTTCAATGATAAAAATTATTTCTTTATCTTTGAAACCTTACTGTGTGTACAGCACTTTGACTGATATTTTCAATACTTTACTTTAATACTGTGCCAAGCTGTATTACAGTAATAATTAAATAATGATAATAATAATAATAATAACAACAGATATCTGATCAAAACAACCCAACACCAGTTTGATGGATATCCCCTGGTACAAAAAATAACCTATAACATGATTAACAAACATAGATGTCTATTTTTGTAACTGAACCAAGGTATACGTAGGAAATAAATTAATCAACTAAATATGTATACAAAAAAGTCTAATTTAACTCTTTGAAACTTGAATGAGTACCAGAAATTAGCATGAAATTATATCAAATTACCTGAAAATTATTAAAAAAAAAATAAATAAATAAAAAAAAGACAAAGACCATAATAATTAAAAATATAAAACAATCAGGGAAATGACCTGGAAATTTTTCTTTTAAAATATTATAATAATTTTAAACATGCAATTATGACAAATTTACCTAGCTTTATTCCCTAGCTAATTTCCTTAGCTTTTAAAAAACGTTTTTCTAAATCAACCAATTTCCAGCAGTTGATTGAACACATTACCAAGTGGCTCATTGCCTTTTTCCTCATCTTTTTGTCAAAAATCACACCAATTTTCTCAGGCTTCAAAAAGTATAAATGCTTGTGAAAGGCATCTGAAAGCAGCACAAGGAAAGTGATGCTTCTCCAGGTTTCAAAAGCTTAATACTTGGAGACAGTGAAGCAGCAATTTCCTATTTTTAATTTTTGCAGGTTGTCACCATTTCCAGTGCTGAGAGGTCGACAGCGAAGAGTGGTTGAGGAAACTGTGTGGGAAAACTTGTTAATTATTTGAATCTGCATATGCAGTGTTCTGAGAGTGCTCCAGCTAGAGAAGTGTGATACAACTGGTCTGAAAATAAAAACGTGGTGTGAAAATGTGTCAGCTTTAAATGGACTTTGAGGGGAATGGACTTAGTGCCGTCAACCAAGACAGACGGATGTGACAATACACGTAACGACCAACTGACTGATAGTTCTCTTTAAATGACAACAGAGAAATGCTTTTAAAAAAACTGATTTAAACTCAAGCATAAAATTGTTATTCGATTGCACAAATTTTTTTCAATACCTGAAACATTTGTTTCCAAGATTAAGACTTTTTTTTTTAAACAAATAAGTCGAAAACATTGCATTACAATTCAACCCTTTATTTCTCCTAGTAGCAGCATTTGAGATTTCAACACTTAAAACTGCAGCTGACTCTACACCTGACCCATGTAGTGTTACTATTTACTTCTGGAGACACAAAACAACATAAAAAACTTGCATAAAAACATGCTGTTACCTGGAGGCGGTGAGCTGAACTGAAGTGAAGACAAAGACGTCCAGGACTGCTGGCACTCTGAAGCACACATGATGAGAAACACAAACATGATTACTTTTACTGCAGGGCCGAAAAAAAAGCACAAAAACAATGATGTTAGTCACAAGCTATGGTGCTACGCATGCAGTTTTCTGTTCATTACTCACATAATCAAACAACTAACTGAACATATCACAACATGATCATGCAGTGATAAAAAAAAAGATGCTGTTAGAGAAAAAGGAGGCTGCTAAAATGAAAAGTAAGGGAGGAAATTGAGTGTACTGGGTGTGCAGGACGTGGACACTAACAGCAGCTCACCACCACATCCTCCCAAAGTGTCCGGCCCTGATAAACCAGCTACACAGACAAAACATCGAGAGAGGGAAAAAAAGAAGCACAAAAGCAAGAAAACAGGCATTTAACTTAGATTAAAGACACAGATTTAGAGGATATATATGATATATATATATAAGGCTGTGCTCATGCGCTGCTGGTACATATACATACAAAAATGAATGCACCACAATTTGCACATATCCTGCATAATCAAAGGAAACGGTCTATGAAGAGTCTCTAAAGAGGCAGGTTGGGGTTGTGGATGGATCACAACACTAACGACATGATATTAGTGTTCATGTGAAACCCAGTGAACTTTCAGTCATTTTAAGGTACGGCGCCACCGTGCTCTTTTCCTAAATCTAAGCTACGTAACTACTTGCCTGAATCTAAAGATGCACAATCGTGTCTTTTTCTAAACCTAATAACTCAAATGTAGAGGCTCGTGCACACCTTCAATAACTTTTAGACAGGTGCAACGGAGAAAACTGTTCATGGATGAAGAGAATTTCGGCAAACTGTCCTATTACTTGCAATATATGTTTAACCCTTTGAAACCTGAGTAAACAGGCATTATTTCTTCACATTGGAAGAAGGCAATGAGTAATTTAGAAGAAATGGCCCAAAAAATTAGCAAAAAAATGTGAAAAATAAAGGAAAGGAAGCACCAAAGAAAAGAAAGAAATATCACCAGTTTGCTCCGCGTTCAAAAGTGAAATACTTCTGTAAGGTGTCTGAGAGCAGCACTGAAAAAAGTAAAGGAACTTCACCACGGGTTGCAAAGGGTCAAGTATTCGACTTTTTAGTACTGACCTTCCTCAGGTGATGAAGATGATGGTCGGAGGTCCGAAACGTTGTATAAATAAATTATAATGCAAAAGGACAGTGTGCAGGAATTCTCTTCTCATTTTCTAAACCTAACCAAACTTTTTTGCCTGAACATGCAACTTTTGGTTAAAGATACACTATGCAGGATTTTCCAATTGAACAATTTATAACCTCATACCAAGGTAATCCCTTATGACCCACTAGAAGTGTGTTTCAGTGTATTTTTCTGAAAAGACGCTGTGTGTATTATCTTATCCTATCTTAGCCTTTCTACTTTATATGTTTGTGACATTTATGGGCGTGCAAACCCACAGCTCTCAGATGAAGTCTGGGCTTTATAAAAAAGCAGTGACCAAGTGCCAGACAGTACACAGCAAACATGAAAGAGACAAAATGCCAAAAAATATGCAAATATTTCCTGGCAAACGCCAAATGAGAGTGAATCTGGGGTTGACTTTTACTTTTACGGCGAGCCTATTTACCAACAGTAACATGCAATTCTGCATAATATACCTTTAAGTTCATAACTTCCTGTTAGTCCCTAATGTCATTTGTGAGGCACTGATTTGTTAGATATCATTCGAACTGTTGTATGAGGACACATTGATATATATACATCTATATATACACACTCACACACACACACAGAGATGTTTCTGTCATTAAGCCTATCCTCAGTGATATAAATGGGGTCAACAAAAAACACCTCTCAGTATAACACAATAAAATTCAAAAGCACAACAATCTACAGCCTTCTAAATGATCATCAAGCTAAATCAACATCTCTCTACATAAAATTCAACAAAAACTGAACCTTACAACCTTGATGGAAGAAGGATTTATTGCTACAGAGCTGCTGTTTAGATAGTTGTGCCTGACAAACTGGCAACTGGGTGTAAGAAGAAGTAAATATCCACCACTGCTGAAAACCAGCATGTGATTTACTATTTATGACCGAATATATTATTTCTGAAAATCCATCCAGGACAATAACGTTAGCTAAAAGTAAGCAGCTGAGCGCCGAGCGACTGTGTCCGGTCGATATATGCACACACCAGATGGCAATGTGGCAGTTTACTTAAATGATTCATAGTGAAAAGCAACATGCTGGAGATGTTAGATGTGCGGTGCGACCTGTAGAATCTATTTAACGTCAAATCAAAGACACTGATTCTCACTGAACATGAGGTGAACAGACGTGCATACATCTTCACAACTACTGGGGCAAATTAAATTCTGCTGTTGCAGTGAGAAGTGAGTGCAAAGCCAAACCATTTGCACAGCTACATGTTGTTGGCTGAACTGCAGTCATGCATTTAGGGAGCTCTTCAGGTTACCAGCTGGTGTAAAGTAAAAATGTTACATAACTAAGCACAACAAACATTATGATTCAATCAGGTTTACTTATACTAAAAGTACCCTTAATTATATCCTATTGAAAGAAAATGTTCTTCCCAGTATCTCATTATGTTTATCTACTTTGACCAGATTGTCCATTAATGCCCTCTGTACTGCATTTAATAATAATGGTGATGATTAATTTTATTCATATAAATATTTTGAAAAGGGAGTGTTCACAAATACAAGCAATGAGGAGGAGAAAACATTAAGGGACACAATCAAGGATGAAATGAATATGAAAAAAATGATGCGAGTGAAAAAAACTGAATGAGGTAATTTCATAGATGATATTTAATTAGCGAGTGCTTGGTGCTCTAAAGGGGAATTGTAGAGGTTTGATGAAAACAGCACAGTTACTTTTGTTCCATGTCTGCGAGAAAGACTGTGGGAAGGTCGCTGGTTGAGAATCATTTATGCTCCAACTCACATTTGTATTACACTGTCAAACAAATATCATCTTTATTTGCAGAGGTGGAAGAAGTATTCAGATCCTTTCTTCATGTGAAAGTACTGACACCGCACTGTGAAAATACCCCCCTACAAGCTGAAGTCTTGGATTTAAAATCATACTTAAAACAATTTATTATCAGCAAAATATACTTAAAGTAAAAGTATCTGTATTGTAGTAACATGTTCCTTTATATCATATTTGATGTTTTTGGCTTAATGTTTTTGGTTTGTGTCTTTTCACTGCTGTCTTTGTGCTTCATGTACTGTTCGGTAGTTTCATGGGTGGATCATTAGACTATTGGCCCCTAGACTCGTCTGCAATTATGTGATGTCAAAAGTTTCCGAGTTGGGAATTCGTTCTTCTGACTTTGTTGTGTTTATGTGCTTTGAGATCGTAAAGTGGGAACAATGTGGAAGCTACAAGTTCTAAGCTGTTTCCAGGTTATTTATATTTTTATATATTATCTAATTTTTCATATATTTTATATATTATAGTATTTAATTATTCATTATATTTAATGTAGGTCACTCTGTACACTCCATCAAAAATTGATATTTAATCCGTGAATTAATAAAAAAAGTTTCTTACCATTGACCGGACATTGACTTTTGCCTGCCATTTTTCATGCATTTATGATGTCAAATCTGCATTTTATGTTATAAAATAATGTTGTTATCAATGTTAGTATACTTCCCTGGCATATGTTACAGATAAAAGTTTGCTATTTAAAGCATGCATTACTCAGACTGTAAAGCCCCCTGCAGACTGAGATTTTTGCAATCTTTTAAGTTTAATGAAAGCTACGCTCTGCGACATTGATCTGAATAAACTTCGGTACGAAATCAAGTTTGATGCATATAGTCTGTACTATGACATCACCTACTGAATTGTAGGCTACGATCAACATCCATCCAAATCAACAGTTTTAGAGACAAGACCAAAGTTATCTCCATGTTTCTTTAATGAGAGTCATCTGGTCTCAGGGTCAGCCCAAAATTGCGCAGTGTATACCAGGCTTCAGATGCATCTACACAGGTCGGTTTACGTGTGCACAACACTACTTTTTGCACACAACAACGTGCGGATGGGTTGGAGGTGGATCGAATAACACATCATTAATAAGGGAAATATGAATGACATTATCTAAATTATTATTATTATTATTATTAGCAGAGATCAGAGGAGAGCTGCAGAGCCGCTATCCAACTCCTAATTAAGAGACGCTGCGCAGCGTAACTTCATAGATTATTTAAGAGGGAAAATACAACCCCTTTTTGCCCATTGCCCATTACTTTGCACACAAATTATGCACTGTTTAACTAGCCGAAGTGGTTGGACATGCCCTAAATGTGTCATGTGCTTCAGACCATGTGCTGTAGATTGTTGAAATAAGGCCTGGAGAGTCAAATCACAAAACTAACCACTGTCATGAATCTTTGCATATAAACTATTAATTTAAAATTAAATATATATTATATTACAAGTGGATACAGTGTCTTCTAGTATCGATTCTGTGTAATAAAACATAAACTTGTTAAACTCAAATGTATCAATATTTTCTTAGATCACCTGAAGTCATTATCAGCACACTTGTTCCCAAGTCCCTCATTATCTCCCTGCATATATACCAGCCTCGTCTCCCCAATCATTTTCCACACAGTCTAATGTAATCCACAGTCTTCGTGATCTAGCCCTAGTTTCTGCCTCTTTCCAGCCTGTTCCCGGTTCCGCCTGCCTGCCCCGTGCCTGCTTAGCTCGCCCTCGCTGACTGATTGCCTGTTGCCGAACTCTGCCTTGAACTTCCAACCAATGATTGATCGCTTTGAACTGCTCTGCCTGTGAGTCCTGCTTTTGAGTCCACATCTCTGTGTGCAGACCCGTTACCGCACTGAAGGCAGACACATTTGTTAAATGAAAGCAAACTGAGATTCTGTTAAATTTGTTTTCCTTCAGCCAGTGCTTTATCACTAATTCGTCTTCTCTCAAAACGGCTCGAAAGATTTAAAATGTATTGATAGAGACACAACACACGGGCTGCCTCAAAAGACTTTGAATGGATGCAGTATATGATTTGAATGGCTCCTTTATCTCACTCTCAGCTCTCCACTATTGATCCAGCAGTACAGTAAGCTGAGTGGAGTTTTGTAAGTTCAAAAGTGCACAACTGGAGTTCATCAATGCAACTTCACAATTTACAGCTGCAATGTGCTCGTCCATCTTTGATGTTTGGGCTTTGTCCTGTCCCGCTCCTGTGGCTGCAGCCCAACAACTGAAGCTCAAATCAAACATTCTCTTTTTACTGTATCATCAGTGAGTTAGTGGAGGATATAAGCAGCTTCACAGAGTACAGACACCTGCTTTTTTGGCTTTTAACCCACCTATCAGCCAAAAAGTCATTGGAATATATAGGAGAGTATACCCACTTCCTCCGACTTACCTTCCCGTCTACCTAGTGGTACATCTGCCTCATCAGCTGTGTTGGGCAGTAATTACTACAACACATTATGTCACATACTGCCGTTTTGCAGTGGACTTCTGCGTCTACATATTACACTTCAGGTATCTTTCTGTGTCTGCTATCTACATTCCGGGATGCCCGACGTAAACAAAAGCACATGCGGGCACGGATGGTTAGGATTCATAGCAAGTTATATATTAAATTTGGGAAGTCGTTTATGTAGAACATGTATAGGGGTAGGAATAAGTGTGTACTTCCTACTCCTTTTCAAACATGTGATATTTAAGTTCAAGTGGCTTGAGTATTTGTTATTGAGACTGATGTGTAATTTTAGGTATTTTTTGTCTTTCTGTTTTTGTTCATTGCACTTGGCTGTAGGGCTTTTCTGCTTTTATCTGTGTTTTCTTTTGTTTTCATATGTTGGAAATGAAGATTCATTCATTCATTCATTTAGGATTAGGCAACAAGGGCACGGATGGTTAGGCTCAGTGAAAACAGGTACACTGTAAGGTGTAGAAAAGATGAAAGAGGCTAGTTATATGCACATCATGTAGATGCAAGGCTATCAAAAAACAGCCCACATGGGGAAAAAGGTAACATCTGCACACTTACGTCATTCGGCACAAGTTAATTAGAGAAAACATTTTAATCTTAGTTGGATCTCTGTCAGGTCAAATGTTTAAAAAGATGAAACCACACCTATTTATACATAATGCACACCAATAGGCTGACGAGCTCTATGGTGGCAAGTGCGGTTAACTATCAATAACCAATAAGGGTAGAAACGAAACATCGCATTAAGACGGGAAGCAAATCCCAGACATGAGTCTGGGGTTCTCGTTACTGGCTGCGAACTGAACCGTCCAGCGGTGTATCCTGCAGACACAGCAGGTGGCATTCGGCTGTACATGTAAAATAACACAACAATTCTGGCCGGCCACATTCTCAGCTGTTGCCACCCAGCCACGTGTGATGAGGATGCTAAAGGTAGCTTTTGGCGTTTCTTATGCTTACAGCACTGGAAAAGCGGTGGTATTTGACCATATCAGAAGAAGAACGGCCTATAATGCGTTACATTACATTACTTTTCACAGCAACGACTAGTGTAACAAATTACAAATACAATGTAGCAATAATATTACAGTTACCCCAAAAACACATAACAGCATTGCTTTTGTCGTCAGCCCCTATTGATCTGAAATCCAAAAATCAAGCACTTCCAGAATTCAGTTTTAGAATTGTCACACATGCACGTAACAAAGCAGCAAACCGACCTTAAAGATGGAAACACTTGTTGTCAGTGGCGTGCCCAATAAATACAAACGTCTTATTATTTGGATTTTGTTGGGGGGAAAAATGACAAGAACATTGTTGTTCCAAGTAGTGGTACTAATACTCTTTCCACTGCAAAAAGACAACCTCAAACCTCCTGAAACACCTACTACAACCGACAGTACAACAACGTGAAGGTCGGAGAGATACACCCATCCAAAGATGAACCCTATGTGGCTGCGTAGAATATCTGCAGCCTAACACTGACTAAACAACCAAAACTGGGTTTCAATCGTGGATATCTGCAGGCTACAAGCAACAAAGAACCAATAAAGCTTTATATGTGGTGGATGAAATGTTGCCTATGTATGGAAAATACTGACGAAAGAGAATCCCTGGTAAAAAACAAAAAATAAACAACTGCAGACTTGCTTTCCAGAGATTACCCAGACGTTCACAAAAAGGAGCACCTTTGAATTTTGAGGAGGAAGTACGCAATTACCAGTTTAAAAAGTAATAATATTGCTTTTCAAAAGCATAGCAAGCAATTACTTATTAATTTAATTTTTTGGGTAACGAGCCCAACATTGCTCATCAGCTAACATGACACCACTGTGTATCATCACCGAATGTGGGCTTTGCAGCGAGTGCAGCATTAGTCACTTCTTTTCATGCTTATGTGCATCTTGAGTGACATTGTGATTGTTTTTTCTGATGTTATTGAAACCGTGCACATGACTCACAAACTCATTAACTGGTTAACATCTGCCACACATGAAAAGACTCTTTCAGACTTTGCAACAATGTGAGCCTTATTTACTGTAACACCCAACCCAAGTGTTTTCTTAAAGGAGCAGTGTGCAGGATTTAGTGGCATCTAGCAGTGAGGACTGTAGATGCAACCAGCTGAAACACTTCTCCTGCGTATCAAGCATGAACTCCCGGGACTGTATTCACAAGGCTTCCTCGTACAAAGAGTTGCTCCTTGCGACGAAATTCTTGAAAAATTCTTAAAGAATTGTGACGTTTTCTAAGAATTTCCTTTTCAAGTTAAGACTAGATCCTAATAAAGATAAAAGTTATTCAAAAAGCTTCTTAGCTCTAAAGAGAGTTCCTAAAGTGAATAACTGTTAGGAGTAGGGAGGATGACTTTAAGAGGCTTTAGAGTTTCTGAGGCAGAAGAGATAACAGTAGAGGTAGAAGAAATATTCCCCAAATGCTGGATGACATTGAGTTAATGACATTCTACAGATTAGATGGTGCAGGGATAATGTTTGCTGCTCATCTTAAAACTAATTACACATTTCCCACCCAATGACAATACAATGGCAGAAATTAAGTGATCACAACACTGAGATAAATGGCAACTGGAAAAATGTTACACTGCAGCAGTGTGATCACCCAAAATGTGCTTTCAGTCACATATTGTGAACAGTTTATTTTATTCCCACGGGGTGTCCACACCCAGCAGGCTGAATTTGAAATTGTGTGTCTGTGACAACCAATCACATCTGGTAAAAGAATGTGTCTTTTTAAAAAATCTGCGTTCATATGATAACATTGTGAGAACAATCCTCGTGTACACGAACTCGAGAAAACAACTGAAAACACTGTAGTATGCGGTGTAGTATGCAGTATGCTTACGACACTTGCTCTGAGTACCTGACAATTTTCCAAAATCACTCCTAGGCTAGGACTTCCTGCTATAAATTTTTAGTCTAACTTAGAAGCTAAGAGCATTTTCAGAATGTTTGTGAATACGACCCAGTGTGATTAAAAACAGTAAAAACACAGAATAAAGCATTTTCATGTTGCAAATGAGTGTTTCTCGGATACTATTCAGCTGATTGCAGAAGGACCATTAGGGGCTGCAAACTATGGTGGCTGACACAAAAACTCCTTAAACTTGAATGGCCATATCTAGAGCCAGTTTGGTTTGTCTTTTCTGGGCTACTGTAGAAACATAGCGGCGCAACATGGCGATCTCCATGGAGGAGGACCTGTTCCCTATGTAGATAAAAATGGCTTTTTCTAAGGTGATGAAAAGACAATTATTCTTTTTTTCAGGTAATTAGAAAACATACTTACATGTCATTCTATATCTGTCATTATATCCCCCTGAATTGTGCACACGGGAGCTTAAGTAGGTTCTGTTGTAAACAAAGTTTTTTTTGTTTTGCTCTGATTAAAGTGGACTGGATCATAACTGCTGATTGTCTCGTCTTTAGTACCTGTGCCCACAGTGCTGTAAACGTCTGAACTCAGCTCCCTCCCGCTGTCAAACACAGAGTCGTAGGTGATGCTGGGAATTGTTGGAGAAGTTGGACCGTTGTCCTTGTCAGTGCTCTTCAGCTTCCTCTTTATCTTCACCTGCCCAAGAAATGCAAATATCTCAGCTCAACAGAGTTCCTGTGGGCTGCAAAACCATGTTCACCCGGTGTGGAAACATTTGAAAAAGCAAGCATGCATATAAACTTGTCAACCTCGGCCTGCTGAAGTTTTGCAGCAAGAATCTGACTGTCTGTGTCTGGCCAAAGAGCACAATAACACAATGAAGAAGGCGTCAGTGATGTAGTTTTCTATCTTTGTTGAATGGATATTTGAGCAAGTAATGAGTTGAGGGTCTTAGTGCAGCAGCAGAGACATTACTGTAGCAGAATCAGGTCAGAAAAATTACGATTTTATATTTAACATATTTCATAAATGCAGATATTTTATCATGTCACAACTTTAAGGTGAAACCCTGCAGAGTCTACAGGGAAAACTTGACACTTCCCCAACCTTTTAAAATGCATGCATTAGTGTGGGCATGGTCAGATACCCAAGTTATTGAATAATCAGTATTAATATTAAACTGCTGCTGGCTGTTTTCTTAGTTGTTTATCTTTTTTTTCTTTTCTGGCTTAACTTCTTGTATTTTTTTCTCCCACAGAGATTTCCCATCGACAGAGACACCTTCCGCATTAATAATGATGATTACTCTTTAAAACTTAAATTTCAGATTTTAATCATTCAAATCACCAAAACAATAAACTGTTATAGTCATATTAAATGATGCTGCTGATTCCCCTGAGTTGCTATCCTTTTGACTTAGATTTATTCAAAGGGGAACACCATCTAAATTCAAAATTCCCATATATTATTTCCAAGGACAGGGAGTGACGATATCAAAAATTTAAACGGTGCTCACAGTGACTTTTCAAACAGCTCTGTAATATCCAGAAAATGCTAAAGTGAAACGTTCTCTGGTAGAGGAGGGGCTGGGGGATTGTGGATGGATACAAGCGACCAGTAGCGCAGGGCGGACACAAATTGAGGCAAATTTGTCGCTTATAGTTGGCATGCACCATTAGACCAATGGAATACCATGTATGATTTATTTCTCCATTAATTTACAAATTACAGCTGGTATAAGTCCTATAGTATGCACAACTTTGTCAGACTGATTTGTTAACTTTTGGGCGAGTTCGAAGGTCAGTACTCCGACAATACACCACTTTCAATCCACCACGAACTACAGCCTTCAAAATGACCATAAAATTCCATCAACACCTCTCAATCTTCTGAATTACCTACTTGAGAAAAAAACTTACAGGATTGCAGGGCTGTTGTTTCATATTGCATAAGTTTGGCCTTGGCGTACCCACCAAACTGGAAATTGAGAATAAGAAGCAGTTACAGTGAAATCTATAAAATGATTACCAACCGATTTCTTGGGCTTGGGGGTGGACAGAGAGGAGGCGGGGATGTTGGATTTCTTTCTCAAAAACATCTTGAATGTGGCAGAGTCAAAGTTCTCCACCGCAAAACATCTCCATGATGTCTGGAGGGGCATGGAAATAGCAATATATTGGTTGGACAGGACTAATTTCATGCCATGCAAGAGAGAAAGCAAGGGTTACATGAAAGGATGGTCTCAATAATAAGACTGGGGCTCAGAGACAGTTCACTCCCCGGCTGTGTTCTGTTTCTGTATTTTTTCGGTCAAATACCTGAATGAGACAGGCGGCCGCGGGGATCTGTCTGTTGAAGTGTTTTTGTCTTTGCTTCTGCTGCACCTTCAGGGCGAAGCCTGAGCCTAAGATTCCCTGTGAACAACAGCACAGCGGAGTTACTGCTCATTAATTCGGTTTTAACGACACACTTACAGGCAGCAGCATGATTCAAAAGCCAGAAATAAACACAGAGTTAAACAAAAATTAGGAATAATGGGCTGTTTAATGCTGAAACATTTAGGTCTAGTATTCGCTTGGTTCATTAACTGAAATTAATAGATTGAATGATAATCACTTACATCTGTTCTCAATTTAAGATACTCTTTATTATTTATTGGTAACAGTTTCTTCAATGTGAAGGGGTTCTTTCGTTTTCTAAATGTCGTATCGCTGCAAATTGAAAATCATCTATGCTCGTCATTTTACACACGACACTATGAATATTGAACCACTGATCCAATAACTCGAATCTTAATTCTTTTCTAACACAACGCTTTCAAACAATTGACGCTGTTAATGTTAATCTTTAATGCGCATTACAAACAGAGACGATCCTGGACTGTGAAGCGGCCCCACAACCATCAAGGCACCAAATCCTTTGCCATCATCGTATTGGGCAACTCTCCATAAGCCTAATATATGTCAGGGTGCTTGAACCTTTTGATGAGTGTCGCTTGACAAAAATTGCATATTTTTGCCATAAAAATGTGTTGCACCACTCTTTTCTTTCATGTTGCAAACACGGAGAATTTTATTCTGTAATGGTCATTTTTTTGTCCCTCAGTGTGATTGGTAATGTAGCTATTGGCTCTATGGAGAAAGTAGTTTTCATTTCACACTGACTGAGACCTTCATGCAGCATCTCTGTCCCATAGACTGTCTGACGCAATATCACAGAGGAGGGTCTGTTTTAACGTCACTTAAGCGCCACAGTGATACGGTTAGGACCGAGGTGCTTGCTATGAAGCCCGCAAGCATCAATGTTGTGCTAAAATGACACAAAGCACACCTCGCGTTGTTTTTCTGACATGAGAGGCTGTTCATGTTAATCTTCCAAGTGGGAAAGTTGTCCCTTGAACGCAGCATCAAAAATGGCGCCTTTTTTTGTTTTGTCTTCTTCTGCCTTGAGTTAATTGGCACCAAGTCAACCCTGAGCCCCACCCAGCAGTATCTTTGGGGTGCACTAAAGTAATTACCCCAAGGCAGGGACTTGTTTCGCCACCATAAAGGTTCTCGAAAACTGTCCAAAAGGGGCGGTTCCTGCATTAAAGACATGCATCAACGTGCGAGACCCTGTAAAACTAAACCTGAATTCCTGCAGTGGAAACGGGCTTACATCACACCATCCAAAATGTTTTTGCCTGTCCTGGTGGTGCACCACTGATCTAAACTTTGAGGTCTTGGGACCCAAACTCTGGGAGTTGGCTGTCCCTCACGCAGCATCAAAAGTCACTTTGTAAGGAAAATGATACAAATCTCATGTAATCCTGTGAGCTGCTGCAGGAGAATTACAGTGCAATGTAAAGCTATTGTAGGGCTTGTCAAGGTCCTTCCAGCACTTAAGTCAAAATATTATGAAAGTATGTATAAAGCTCTCACTGTAATCCTTTCAAATCTGTGCAGCGGCTGGTGAAACATGTGTGAGCCGGCTTTGTTACATGGTTTTGTGGTTTACACGAGTCACAGCCACACTAAAGCCTAAAGGATGCACTCTGTGTTTTCTTAATACATTCTTAAAAGACCAGACTAATTACAAATTCAGTTCAGTAGAAAATCATCTGAAGGAAACAGTTCAGCCTGAAAGACGCCTGGTTGAGCAATTTGTGTTTGCACTTACTGCCGGCAGAGCAAAGAAGGAAATGGCAAAGACTGAGAAACAGGAAGCGATGGTCTTTCCAATCCAGGTTTGTGGCACTTTGTCTCCATATCCAATGGTGGTCACGGTCACCTGTGGAAAGAGAAAAAAACAACAACATGGAAATTAATACACGAGGCTTCATTCTGGCAGTGTCATAAAATGAAGGAATGATTCCTAAAACCCAGAAATTAGAATTTTAGCACTCCTGGTTCCCTCGTCTAGAAGTCAATGGATTTTTGGTTGGATGCCTGAATTAAGGTCTGTAATTAACATAAGCTTAAAATCTTGTCAGATTTTGTTCATAAAATATGTCAGATAATACCCCACTTGTGAATTTGAAAGTCGTAACACGTCTTAAAAAAGGAAGTCCTGAACAAGTGGCTAAATGACACAACAGAGCATCATCACCTCGAACACCACTTCACAGCCTCGTTGTGGTGATGACATTTATTCATGCAAAATGTTCGTTTATAGCCTAACACTTGCTTTTTTTTACTGAAAAAAACTTTAACCCTTTAACACCGGGATACACATCAGTTTTCTTGTGCCACATACGGATGCTTTTCATTCGAACCTTTGAAACTTGACAGAATTGGTTTGATTTCTATCCAAAACATAATGAGCAACTTAAAAAGAAATGCAAACTGCAAAAAAAAGTAAAGGTTACAAGGCAATAATCTGAAAAGTAGCTTAAGGGGATTATTAAATATGATCAAAAAGCAAGGGGAAAATATGCAGAGAACTATATTTATAGTTTTCTTTGTTATGTATTTAAAATTATGTTACAGGGAAAATATATATATATTTAGGACTTTCTTGAGGTAATTTTCTTGTTTTTTTTGGTCTTTAAAATAAACTTATTTTTTGATATTTTTTATTTTAATTATTAAATTTATTTAGTTTTACTTTTTGCTAATTTTTGGGTCAATTTTGTTAAGTTGCTTGTTGCCCTCTTCCAATGTTTTTTTTAAAGAAAACAAGCCAATTTGCTCAGGTTTCAAAGGGTTAAGACTTGTAACCTTTTGTTCGCCGCAGAGCTTATTTTCTGCAATAATCCAAAATCCAGAAGAGAATTCCCTTTGGCTTTTATTAAGAGAAGCAGAGCAACACTAACATCCAGGTCGGCCTGAAAAAAAAACTTCATCCCTGGAGTACTCTTCCATAAAAACAGCTGTTATCCCGACACATGGCGAAATATGATTAATAGCTGTTGTTTCTTCACCAGGTTTGTCTAAACTCTGGCCCGGGGACCAGCTTTAGAAGGGACTTAGCTAGTTTTTAAAAAATAATACATGTTGCCTACCACACAAAATTGGTAAATCAAGCAAGATCACTTTGCATCTTTTCGTTCACCTCTCAGTGTCAGGGCTCTCATACAGTTTGCAAACATGCACCAAGTATGGACTATGCAAGTGCAGCCAATGATCGACATCGATTTTCTCCTGCTGCGTCCGCATGCCTTTCAGAGGCACTGAGATCTGAAAAAACTGATTTGATTTCTTTTGAATACATGGAGAGAAATGCAATGAGCAACTTGGCAAGAAAGTTCTGCAAATTGAAAAAGAAAAGAAAACAAAAAAAAAACCACAGGAAAAAAAATGTTAAATGTTAAACAATATTAATCACTATTATAATTGCATTTTAAAATTATGTTACAGAAAGAAAACAGATTTTCTTTCTTTTTTTAGTACTTTCTTAAGTCATTTTCTGTTTTTTTGCTTCTTTCTTTTTGGGCACTTAATTTAATTTTCTTGTAACTTTTTAATAATGCCATGCTATGTTATTGGCCGTTTCTTTAAGTTGCTCATTGCCTTCTTCCCATTCTTTTGAAAGAATCGAAGCCTGTTTGCTCAGATTTCAAAGAGTCACATTTGTCTTATTTGCATGTTGTTGTTTTTTTGAATAATCCATATGACACAAAGAAACCGTTGGCCCAAAGGTATTTTCACAATATCTTATCTCATCTCCATTCCCAAAAAAAAGTTTGGACACTCTTGTCCTTTACTCTTGGCACACAGACTTCTCAGTTTTGCAGTTTCACCCCTAGACGACACTAAATCCCACGCACTAGACCTTTAAATCCACTTTGAAAGAGACAGAATTGCTGGGGCGCTTGTGCTTAAACGGATCCCTTGGATACGTGGCTCATACTGCACTTTGTTTCTTGGGGATGTTTCACAAGGTTATTTTTCTGTTTTGCGTCTGTTTATAATCACTTGTAGCCTTGCGCTGCTGCTGTTCTTGGCCAAGACTCATAAAAAAGGGAGAATGTATGTTCAAGACTTTGTGGCAATCAATCACACATAAACTTGAGTCTAAGCATAAAAATAATAATTTAATTTATGTTCTCTGCTATATCATGTAAGCATTCTTGTTGTACTTTATTGATCCTTTGCCCGCTTGAACTTATTTTCTTTATTATTATTGTTTTATTGCAGGATACTTTATTTGCTTTTGTTATTTAATTTGAGGTGAGATTATCTAGCGTTGTCTAGGGTTTTTTCTGTATCTCACCTGCACAATCTCCTGCTATTATGTTGATGTTTTGCTGATTTGTTTTTTTTACTGTGCAAATAAACAAATAAACAATAAATAATAAATAAAAAGCACGGAAAGGACTTCTTAACTAACACTTCTGACACAGCTCCATAAGGAATACTGTGTCATTTTATCAGACAGCACGCTTGAAATGTAAATGATTTGTGACTTGACCCCAAAAAGCAGCTCTGGCTGATTGTGATCAATCTGTGTGTTTGCTGTAGCGCACAAGGCCGATGTTTTCCCTGACCCTCCAAACAAAACTCTGACCTCTTCACCTCTCTGACTCTCGCTTCATGCACAGAGAATACAGACCGTGATTGTGAGAGTGGCCTCGAATCTGATAAAACTCACAGTATGTAGTGTGTAAATGTTACAAATAAACCTTCATTTATATGAGAGAAGAGGTTCTGACTGCTGTGTGCGAGTACATTTTTTATTATCAGAGTCCCTGAAGTTTCTAAGCAGCGGAGTGGGTGGTGACTTATTGTCTGAAAATAAATTTCCATCCTGTATTCTCTGCACTGCTTGTTTTGCTGCTTGTATTAGCGGCCCACTGGATGTGCCCAAGGGTTTTCGCACAACTCCTACTGTAACAACAGTAGTACAGATAAAACAGTTTGAGTTTGACCTTTCGCTCTCCAAATACTGTTTGGAGCAAGTCAGCATTTTTTGCAAACTCTTACTTTTTGGCAAGACGGGAGAGTGAGTCAAACAATATTTAGAAGATGAGTCAAACTCTCTTTGAAACATAATGCAATTAATGTCTGATTGAAATGTGATGATGACTGTAAAATAATAACAGGGCTTTAACAAATAATTGAAACAAGTCAAATGTATTAAATCACCAAAGCTGACAAAAATTAACTGGTGGGCTTCCCCTTTGAAACCTGGATCGACACCAGTTTCTGTGCTTTTTTCAGTTTTTACACACCTTTGGCATGTTATTTAACCCTTTAAAACTGAGCGAATTGGTCTGATTTCTTTTGAAAAATAAGGCTAAAATGGCACTGAGCAACTTGGCGAGAAATGTCCCCCAAAGTTGCAAGAAATTAGTTAAAGATGACAAGAAAATAACCTGAAAATTATTTTTTTAATAAGGAGAAAATGAAAAAAATACAATACTTACAATTATATATCTTAATGTATGTTACAGAAAAAAATGTTTACATTACAATTTTTATTTTTATTTCTGGATTTATATAATTTTAAAATATCTTTTTATTTCTGTACTATTTTGGCTATTTTGAATGGTGATTTTTATTTTGAAATTTTTAAATAATTTAGTAATAAATTTTACCTTTTCTATCTTATCTCTTTACTCTTTTATTGCAAATCTTTATCCTTTATGTTTTATCTTTTATTGCTCTGTAAAGCACTTTGAATTGCCCAGTTTAACAAAATGTGCTATACAAATAAAGCTGCCTTTCCTTGTGTTTGGAACATAATGGGTTAAACAAATAAAGCACAATGTGTTAATTAGCAAACTTTACATAGAACGGGGCTAGCTGCTTCCTCCTTCTTCTAGTCTTTATTCTAAGATAAGCACAGTCCCCTGGCTATAGCTTTATATGTCATCAAATCAATCTTTTCATCTCAAAAATATTTCCTAAAATGTCAAACTATTCCCATAGTAATAAATAAAATCAAAATTCTGCAATAAAATCACAGTCAATAAAACCTCATCATATCCTTCATATATCAGACATGTACAACAGTGCATCAGGTCTTATGTGCACAGTCTCACTCACACACACACACACACACACACACACACGCACACACACACACACACGTACACACGCACACACGCACACACACGCACACACACACACACACTCACACACACACACACACAGAGATTCTTACCACTCCCCACCACAGAGCATCAGCATAGTTTCCAAACTCGGTGGAGCCGCTGCTGTCGACGGCATCTTTCTCTGCCAGGTAGACAAAGTACGAGGAGAAGATCAGGCTCAGAAAGCCAATGTATAACGTAGTGATCAGCTCCTGAAATACACGCGCACACACGCACAACAAGTTTCAATAAGGGATCAGTGACAAAGAACACAACAAGATTAATGACATATCTGTAAATCTTTATATGTTTTCTTACACGGCTCCTACCGATAGCCACAATGTCCCAGTCACATCACTCCAGCAGTTAACAGCCTGTCGGCTAGTGAGGATGTCTTTGCTAATAATATGACATATGGATGTGAATATTCATGTAAATGTGCTGTGAATGTGATGATAAAAATACATTTCTGAGCATCCTGCCGTCTCGGCGGGCTTGATGACGAACTAAAAGTGGATTCACACTTTGAGCTGAGTAGCTTCTTATCGGTTTGGTAAAATTATGCTATTCTCAAAAAGGACGAGGCTGGCATTATTCAGTTTTTTTTTTTCCCACCAGTCCACAAATCCAAGGAAAAGACTGAATGTGTGAGTCAATTTTTCAACGCCGTGGCTCTCAGCCCGGAGCCCATTTGCTCCGACTGAAGACATAAATCTCTAAAAAAATTGGGTCACAATATTATTGTTTCATTTGTTTTAATGGCGCAGAAATGTCCTCAAACAGCTGGGCGTTGTGACTCAAACAATCATGCATTCATGAGCTTTTATTAACTATTTTCAGCCACGGATTAATACACATTTATTGTGACAGTAAGTGTGTCAGCAGGGCGGTTCATGTGGGATTGGCTCAAAATAAACTACAGTGGCTGTGTTCATTGTAATCAAGAAACGTGTAACCCGTTGATGTGCTTTTTTTTAAGTTTTGGACGACAATGGAGCTCTATGCAAGCATACGTTAAAACAAGCTTTGGCTCCACAGAAAGGCCTTGTTAGTAAAGGATCAATTCATTATTGATTTTGGTCCTTTCATGGGATTTGTTGACATGCAATCCATGTTAAAGCTGCATGAAATACCCGCAACATATTTAATAGTCAGATTTTATTGATTTTGGATGGCTCTATGGTATATATTTGGTGCTGTTTATGTGATAATGTACAAACTGCAGCGCACGGTGTCTGTTGTTGTCGACTGGCTTTTTAATATATTGTAAAGACCATATGTTTCAGTCACCCAAGGGCCTCGTTTGTTAAAATGTGTTTGTTTAAAATTAATATGCAAATCAGGACGTGTTTCATGTTTTGATGTATTGCTTACATTAACGACATCAAACCAGACGCCCTTGTTGCAAAGCTGCATTCTTAATCATGAAAAAGCTCATTTTTCCAGTAATTTTCAGTGCCACTTTTTTTTTTTAGCCCAAAATCAAACAGAAGAAATCTTAAATAAAAGAAGTTTTGTGAAGTTTGATCATAGACTGTAAAAACAGTGGATGTGGCTACATGTGGGCTCCTGTTCTGAAGCCTTCGTGTCACCCTCTTGGGTTTTAGAAGCTAGAAATGAAGTCAGAATGGCAAAAATGAAGATTTTCTAAACATGTAATGAGTTTCAAAGCCTCGCTTTATTTGTTGATGTGAGTTAATTATTCATAAATAATAGATAATTTCCCATTTTCTTTTGAAAAAAGGTCTCTTAAGACCATTTATTGTCATTTTCACTTCTAGTTGTCCATTTGAGTGTATAAAAAAAAAAAAAATTTTTAAAAATCCTGATTTTTTTTTTTTTGCTAATTATTCATGATAGCTTTTGGAGGAAAAATCCATAATTACAAAATTTTGGGGGGTTTTAAACGAGTTAAACAAATCAAAAAAGGTTAAATCTTAAGTCAAATTTGTTTTGTGAAATTTGATCATAGAGTATAAAAATAACGGACATTGCTACCATGTTGCACTTATTGATTTGTGGACTCCTGTTTCGAATCCTCCATGTCATCGTCTTGGGTTTTTTTTTGAGCCAGAATTTAAACATATTTTAAGTCAAGATGACAAAAACAAAACAAATATATATGTAATGTGTTTTAAAGCACCACTTTATTCATTGATGTGAGTTCGTTATCGTTTCGCAGTGGACTAAAAAAATACGCAAATCTTTCCTAATTTTTCCTTTTTTGCTAACAATTCATGAGTGCACGTAGCGTAAAAATCCCTCATTGCAACATTTTTTGTGTTACTTAAAGTGTTAAGAAGATATAACAAGGTCAATTAAAAAAATTAAAAAATCAGCCCCCATACAGTTTTCATGAATGTTGAAATTAGCTTTCATACCTTCATACCTTCCTGAAATTTTGCCAGAGTATACGGTGTAGGACAGCATACAGTAATTGTGCAGCGCTAACAACTCGCTGTCTGTTTACAGTCCTGTAACTGAAGCCTTTGCACGCTGAGTCCATTTTTTTGGTCCAGACTTGACGCATGTCAACCGCTTTGGCACACAGATTCCGAAAGTTTTATTCGTAATTAAAGTTTTCAGAACAAGTTCAATTTTCTGCGTTTTTCACATCCGTCAAAAGCCCTCAGAGAGTTTTTTGATCAAGAAACAGTGAAGAAAAATTTGGCAGCAGGACAAATTCACAACAAGAGAGACAAACAGAGCGCACAATATAATTTCATAACTGACAGCTCACTTTCAGCAGGTCAGATAATAACATTCAGGTGGATGATGATGACGAGGAGGAGGATGTGACAGAGGAGGGGGACCGCACACAGACAGAAAGACAAAGTGTGGAGACAGAGAGGAGGAGAGCTCAGTCCCTTCATGCAGCTGCGGAGCCAAATGCAAAACACGAGAGAGAGTGGCAGCAGACAGAGAGGTCACTCCAGTAAAGAAAAGCAAGGGAGCCATTGTCTCGTTCATGTCATGTCACAATGAAATGTGCTGGACTCATTGTGCAAAGTTTTTTTTTTTTTAGATGATGGATTGAAAATCCTATAAAAAAAAAAAAAAATAGAATCAGTGTGCAAAGGCCTTTATCCCCCCAGAACTAGATGCTGTGGTGTCTTTCAACTCAGCTGTCAGATCCACCAGTAGATACCAGAGACTGAGCCCTGGCGGTGCCTGCTGTGCACTACATACAATGAGTTTAATAGAAAGAGGATTGCCTGTATTTATGACAGTACTGAAAAACATACTGGATTTCTAAATCCCCCTGTATACCTTAATACTGTGACATCACTCATGCCTATTCTCTACTGCAAAATCCCCTCCCTAAACCAATATCAGTAAAAGGATTGTTTTTGTTTTCTTGCCAGCCAAGGTCATCATAGTTAACTTAAAAACTGAAACTAGGTGTAAAAAACATTTTAAGTTACACGAGATAAAGATAAAACATTATTTTCTTTAGTTTTATTCTTTGTCTGTTTGGTCAAATTTGTCCAAGCATCAGGATGCGCTGGTGCTAGGGCTGGGCGATATGGAAAAAGACTTATCACAGTAATTTGTTTCGGCGGAGAATGAGAGCGGAGCGGACAATTGGAGACACCAGCAGAGAATGAGAGTGAGTGGACATTCGGAGACATCGGCGGAGACACTGGTGGAGACATGGGCAGGGAAATGCGAGTGGAGCAGACAATTGGAGACACCAGCAGAGAATGAGAGCGAGTGGACATTCCCCTGGCGGAGACACTGGCAGAGAAGGGGAGCTTAGCGGACACCAGCAGGGATACCAGCGGAGAATGACAGCGGAGTGGACAAGGCAGAGACACAGGCAGAGAGTGAGAGCGGAGCGAACATTTGGTGACACCGGCGGAGACATTGGTGGAGACACCGGCGGAGGCACTGGCAGAGAATGAGAGCTTAGCAGACACCGGCGGGGACACCACCAGAGAATGAGAGCGGAGCGGACAAGGCAGAGACAAAGGCAGAGACAAAGGCAGAGAGTGAGAGCGGAGCGGACATTTGGAGACACCGGTGGAGATACCGGCGGAGATTGAGAGTAGCGCAGACATTCAGAGACACTGGAGGAGACACCAACGGAGACACTGGTGGAGAATGAGAGCGGAGCGGACATTCGGAGACACCGGCAAAGAAGGAGAGTGGAGCTGACACTGGCAGAGACACCGTTGGACACGGAGAGCGGAGCTGACATGCCTGCAATGCGTTCTATTGACATTCTATTGACTACATCTCATATGTCAAACGAGGAAAACATGTATCACGATTGATATCTGTATACTATATATATATATATAGTATATTTTATTGCCCAGCCCTAACTAGAGCATTAGTTTGTTGAAACTATGGCAGCTGTGGCTCAGGAGGCTAGCAGGTCGCTCCCCGGCTCCTCTAGTCGCAGGTCGAAGCATCCTCGGGTGACATACTGAATGCTGAATTCAAATGAATGTGAGTGTGTTTACTCTGAGTAGCAGGTGGCACCTTGTACGGCAGCCTCAGCCACCTGTGTGTGTGTGTGTGTGTGTGTGTGTGTGTGTGTGTGTGTGTGTGTGTGTGTGTGTGTGAGAGAGAGAGAATTGGTGAATGTGAAACGTATTGTGAAAGAGCTTTGAGTGGTTGGAGGACTAGAAAGGTGCAATTATTATTAACCAGGACGTCTCCATGACAGTGTCGCACATTCATGACACACTTATACTGTCATACCGTTTACCCCAGTGACATTTCAGGAAGGTATGAAGGTATGAAATATTACACAACAGGCTGTATCCAGAGGTTGTTTGAAATTAGAGAAAGTCAGAATGAACTGCATGTTCACAAAAGCGGAGTGTAAATGAAATGTAATGTTTGGGTTTTTTTGACAGTAGGACTATATAATTTTTATATACTTAATTTCTGTTACTTTCTTTATTTCTTCTTTTTTTTAAATTTCTGTTACTTTCTTTTTTTTTTTAATTTCTGTGTACTTGTGTATGAGTTTTATAAGTTGTAAAAATGTCCAAACTAAACTAAACTCAACTCAACTCAACATACTGCCCAGACTTAGAAGAGAACAAGATATGTTAACCCCTTGAAACCTGGATCTACACCAGTTTTCTTGTGCTGTGGTCAGACACCTTTCATAAGCAATTTAACCCTTTGAGCAAATTGGTTTGATTTCTTTAAAAATATAAAAGAGAAAAAGGCAAGTAATAAGTAATAAATTATCTTAAAGATTATTTTTTTTGAAAATTCTATGTTTGATCAAAATTACTGTTAGGGGAAATTCAGCATTCGCAGGACATCCCTACCAAACCTTTCGCCCTTGCAAATGAAAAAAAACCCAAAACATTATTCCTCAGGCCGCAGCTGTCACCAGCATAGCGGCATAATAACAATATGTGTACCATTACACCTTACACAGGAAGTTCAACTGAGTTGAAACTCAAAGTATATTCAGTAACAATCACCAATCACTGGAGGGATGTTGATTAAATTCAGATGGGCACTAAATCATTAGAAATGAGTTTGAAACCCAGACAGCTGCTCTCTCCTGGTGTATTTAAAATAACTATGAAGCATCTCATTGCAGATCCAATAAGGAGCTGTCTGTGATTTGCTCAGGAGGTCTAATTGGGCTTGGCTCTTATCCTGTCTGACTGTAATTGGACTACTGCTTTGTGAAAGAGCTCTTTAAGTGAATGTTCTCTCTGCACTCACCTACTACGTAATTTAAGCCGTGTTTAACCACTCAGAGTGCCAGAGCACTCACTGCACTGAATCGGACTGAATAAGTGAAATTCTTATTTGTGTCTCGGCCCCAGAGCTGTCACTCCTAGACTTTTCGGAGTGCCACAAAGGAACAGCAGCAGATTATTGCGAGAACGACTATTTGCCTGACTTGAAATAACCTGAACGTATCCTTATATTACCCTACACTTACCCTACACAAATAGCACTTGCGCTCCACTGGTTCTCTGCGTCTGCATTTCTTCATATGCCTACACTTTTTTTCCTGCATGTTTTGGACATTTCTGAGCATCAAACCTTTGGCAGTGAACACGGGAGCCTGTAACACCTTTAACTAACATCCCTGCTTTCGACTCAGAGGTGCGTGCCTCTCAGAAATAACAGCTTGTAAAGCTTTCAGGTACATCTTCCCTGAGTCACTACCATGGGTTTAGTCGCTGCTGTGACCTGGCAAACACATTCAGGAAACATGTGCTTCCAATCTGCCGGCAGAGCAGACGAGGAGCAACTGTGCAAAACTGTGATTACAAGCCACAAGCAGGAGAACGCTTCTCTGTGTGGATTTAAATGGTGTAATAACACAAAGAATGGCTTCTGATTGAAGTGACTGAGACTCCATTGAGTTTAAAAACTCCAGCTGTGAACACAGACACGCTGCAGCTTGAAGTGTGTTTCGGCAAAAGAGTGGCTTCACCACAACTGTCAGAAAATCACCAAGGAACAAATATAAGAGGTGTTGCACAGTAGCGTCCAGCTGGTTGGTAGTTTGACCTCTGCTGTACTGCCAGTTGTATTATTGCACACTATATTTCCCTGTGCAGGGCTCTATGGGGTTTTAGGGGCTTTAACGAATCATTATTTATAGGCAAGAAAATAGTGCAAAGTAAAAAAAAAAAAGGAACTAAGGATGATGATAATTTATTGTAATTCCAAAAAGTGTCTACATAAAGGACTGAAATGAGGTACTCTGGTCTTCATGCAAAAAATAAAATCAATAAAAGACAGTACACAATAAAAAAAAACAAAAAACAATAAAAGTATTTAAATATTAATAGTGAATTAAAATGTAAATATAAGTAGAGAATCAGACGAGTGTTAGGATAAGAAAAAAGTAAAGTGGACCTAAAGTATAAAAAATAAAAAATATAAAATAAAACAAAACAAAAAAAAAGTCAATTTAGCAGAATTTATGACACTAAAAGAACATGAAAAAGCCCAAGCTCACTCAGAGTTGCTCCCTTAAACACATCTGATGCCTTTGAAACTAATTATACTAATTATGAGCTGGCCTATCCAAAGGTCAGTCTCCCATCTCCCATCTGCCTCCATTTGTACATTAATGTGAAAGATCTTATGGTCCATCCCATCACCAGCTCGTCTGGAGTGGGACTCGTCACTTAAAACCTCAAACAGTCCAGTGCTGACTTGTTATTCTTTACCACCCTGAATGCATGGAAAGCACAGGTGTAGGATGATGGAGGATCCTCCTACTACTTTAAATTCAATCTTACGTGTAAAGTATTATTAAGCTCATGTATGTAGCTATAACTGCAGGTTCACAGGGTTTTACATGATACTTCGTGGTAAGAAAGAAAATCTTATTTCTGCTACAAAAATGGTCTCAATTTCTTCTCATTTTTCAAGTTTTTACTTGAAATACTAGATTGAGTCAGCTAGAGCTGCAATAATTCATCAGTTAATCGATTAGTTGTCAACTATTAAATTACTGGGCTGGTACATTAAAAAAATAAATAAATAATTGAAATGATCAGTTTCCAGCTTCCTATTGGTACACTATGCAGGGCTTTAAGTTATTTTTTAAAACGCTCATCAGTGACAGTGAAAGTAGAAGGCAGATTCACTTTGTTCTGGTGTTTTGCGTAGCTATATTTGCGCTTTTTCAGCGCTGAATGCCTGCTGCTTACAGTCTAGCACCCGGTCACTTCTTCTTTATAAAGCCTAAGCCTCACCTGTGCTGTGGGGGTCCAGCTGGGCAATATAAAGATATTATATCTTATTGAGATATAACACTATACATTGTCGTAGATATTGGAAATTGTTATATCGCAATATGGAATAAATGGTGTTTTTTCCTGATTTTAAAGGTTGCATTACATTAAGGTGATGTACTTTTCTTAATTTATCAGACACTTCTGCCTGTTTTAATGTTTGCCTTTACCTGTGTAGTCATTATATTTACATTGCTAATGATTACTGATCAAACCTGGAATTGTGTTAATGCTTTTTTCAAAGTACCAATAGTCGTTCCTTCAACAGGGAATAGGGAATTTGGTTAAAAAAAATGTAATTCCCTCTCCCAGTGTTAGCATTAATGAAGCACTTTTGAGGAGATTTTAAAATTATTGACATATATGTCGTATATCAAGATATAACCTAAAAATATGGCAATTTTCTGCCCATATCACCTAGCCCTAAGTGCAGGTGCACGGGTATAAACATCCCGACATATACATTGATTTTTTAGGAAATTCTGCAACTGTGAATACTTTCTGGTTTCCATAAACCTTAATGAAAGTGAATTAAATATCTTTCGGATGAGCACAAAGCCAGACTTTGAAGGCATCGTCTCAGGCTTTTGGAAACAATCGACATTTTTCACCATTTTCTGACATTTCATTTACCAAACGGTGTATCGATTAATTGAGAAAATAATTGACAGATTAATCTGCAGTAACCCCAGTGTCACCCAATGGCATCTAAAAAGCACATAAATGACGCAGTCTGAGAGGTAAATGCACACAGCCAATGCCTTAAACTATAAAGCGGGTAAAAAAAAAGACATTGCTTTGTTTTCAGTGGTCACCTGCTGAAACGGTTGGGAACCTCTGGCCTAAGACTTTGCTACATTTTACCTACACTGCCTTTACATGGTGCGTTCAGTAGCACAGGTTGTGCAGTTAGATAACTGTTAAATAAAGTAACCATAACTGCCTCTATCTAAATTTTTCTCTATTTTTATTTTAAACCCATATCTTTGACCATATGCATATTTCAATCATTTTATAAAGAATGCACCATCTGTTTTATTGCACATGGTGATTGCTTGTGGGACATTAAAGCTTGGGAAGCAAACAAATCTGCGAGCTCATATTTTACTTGCTGTAGCAGATGCGTCCACTCCCCCGCCTGTTTAAACAGATTTTTAGCCGACTCGGCCCCGTCAGGCCGATCACAACTGTTTATCTAATACGCAGTATGTTTCACATAATGAACTTGCAGGGCCTTTGGGCTTCACGCAAAATACTTGACGATGTAATTTTGGCTCACGCACTCTCGTACCGGGGACACGATGATGAGCATAAACACAGCTTAATAAAGGGGAGTGTTACTAAGGCACTTTTAGAAAACAACTCTGATGTGTATCTGCTCATGAACAATTATCAATTCTGATGGCACAAACGGTCGTTGACAGATATATTGGTGCTACATCATCATAGCTCGACTCTGCAGGCAGTAGTCTGTTTACTTCTGCCTGTCACTCAGCACTATGTCGTGTTTTGTTGCTCTGATTGGCTGTGGGGTCTTTACAATTGCATCCAGAGGCATTTTGGTCTATGGCTGTTAATAACACCACATCAGAGAACTAGCGGCGATGAAAGCCCCCTGCTGTGTCGCCTCATGTCGCCATGTCTCAGCCGTAAAAAATGCATATGAACACACCAAACCAAACGCCAACCAACACATGTGTTCGGCCTGCGTGGTGGCTGTCTGTATTCATCATTCAAAACAGGAAACCGGAGGACCGTCATGACGCTAGTTAGCCAGTTAGCACGTTAACAACACAATCTAATGCTGAAGACCAAAGCATATTTACCGAGTGGCAGTGAACAATAACAAAAACCACTCGGAAATGTTTCTGTTGTAGAGACAAGCAGAACAAGTTTGTTTTTACCTCACTCCCTCTTAACTTTAGGTGTTTGTTCACATTTTTCACTTCCATTTCTCTTTTCGTGCACTGAGCTGAACGGCCAGTCAGAGTGATTTCATTCACCGACAGGCTCCACGGCTGTCCCAGCTGATTCAACGTGCTGAGATGCAGCACACACCACGGCGACGAGGGCCCCAGACTCTCGCTTTGGTGCGTCATGGCCATAACTCGCATTTACAGTTTGGCCTGTTGATGTCAGGCTAGGGATGCTATGCCTTTGCAGGGAAACATGACAACAGTTTAACAAAATACTGTGATCAATCAGTATCCATGCTGACAAATGTTTCCTGCTTATGGCAAATCAAAAAAACATTGCAGCAGTTACCTGTAATTTGATATCCTCCTTCATAAGTGCCCTCTATAGCCATAAGTGTGATTCCATGCAGAGTGGCACCCTGTAGCGAGCTGAATTGGTATAGCTACGGGCCCAATATCTCCCTGCACAGACACTCTCTGTCTTCACTGCTGAGGTCGATGGCTGTTTGATGACAGGCCTCAGCGAGAAGCAATATAGTCATCAGCCAATGGGCCGATACAAGGAAGCACAGTATGCGGTACAGTAGGAGCAACATCCCTGATGCTCCGCTCACCTTCATTACTCTGCGTTTTCCCACAGACCTCAAAGACAACTTCAGTTACCGGTGGGAATAATCACAGCCACCTCTGACTCCACTGAATGACACTCTGGAGGAGGCCACAGCCGCCTCTAACAGAGGAGCTTATGGCCGTAACCTGCTGCACAGTGGCTCTTTTCTTCTGACTCTGCTGAATATTCATTTGGCTGTAATATGCATTCCCATGTGGAGACTCTGCACCGTGTAGTATTGAAAAATAATACACGACGAGGAGAGGCTATAAATCCCCTGACAGAAAGCCTCCAGCTTACTAATAACAATCAGAAGCCTCGAGGCTTTGGACTTGGAAATGTGATGTGATTTCAAAACAGCCCTGTCTCATAGAAATGTTGTTTATATACAAAGAATTTGAAACAGCAAATATGTTTTTCAGGGAAATGAAATGCAGAGCGAAAGGCATTTTCAAGGAGATGTTTCTAATTAACGTACCTGAAATACTGTAAAAATGTTGATGCTGAACATTATCAACATTTAACCATAACAAAGAAAAATTGGTTTGGCAAGAAATGTCCTGCAAAATGTATATATATACACAATATATATAAACTTGAAAAAAAAAGCTGCTATTGAACATTTAGGATAAAAAAGGGAAAAAAATCTAAAAGGGGGGGGGTAGTAAAAAATAAAATACAAATAAAAATAATTCTGACTTTTAGGTAATTTTCTGCAAACCTTTTACTAATTTCTTCCTAATTTTTGGGCCATTTCTTGTGAAGTTACTCATTGCCTTCTTCCCATATTTTTTAAAGAAATACAGCCAATTTACTCAAGTTGCAAAGGGTTAACTCAAAGAAACATTGTCACAACTTTATATATTTAATATTGAAAAAAATATCATTATGTAGAATCTGCTATGAGGAAGAGGAGGACCAGCTGCATTTGATTTACATAAAGTATGAAGTATAAAGTCACTTTGTTATGTAACAAAAAAAAATATTGCGACAAATCTTTGTAAAACTGCAATATGATACGGGAGAAAATCTGAGAGTGAAGTGATGAGTGGGACTATATAGAACTATAAGCACTCTATACCTGTCTTATATATTTCAGTTTTTTTAAAAATATAAATGCACTCGTACTCACAACTTGATAATTTGTATTGCTGAAGTGATCCTATTAATTTTTATTTGTTTATTTATTTTCTCATAGGTAAGATTACATCTTTATATCAACGTGTTGTCATCTGTGTTATGTGTATAATTATTCCCCAATAAGAAAAATATATAAATAAAAAAAAGAAACATCTCTGAACATAATCCTGACAGCAATTATGTTGTCACCACAACATAATTATAAATACAATTAAGAAATATACAAACATAATTTCTGGGAGACGGGGTTGTGATTGTATACCTGCCGATGGATGAAGACAACAGAGCCCAGGAGACGCCACGTTCCTCCCTGTCGGTCCACGTGGAGCATTCGCAGGATCTGCAGGAAGCGAATCCCTCTGCAAATCGACAAAAGTGCTGGTATGAATGTTAACACACAAAATGGGGCCAAAAGAATATGGACACCTGAATATTACACCTAAATGTCAAATCAAGCCAAGTCAATTTTATTTATAAAGCCCATTATCACATATCACAATTGCCTCAGAGGGCATTACTACATACGACATCCATCTGACCTTAGACCCTCACATCGACTAAGGAAAAAATCCCCTCCAAAAAAACCTATAACAGGGAAAAAATGCGTAATATGTAATATCCTAAATGTGACTGCTTAAAAACAAAGACCATTAATCATGTATTAATCTCCTCCTCTGGGAGAGCTTTCCACATGGAGCCTGGCTGCAGGATTTGTTCCATTAGTGAGACCAGTTCATCCCAGAGGGGTTAGATGGGGTTGATTTCAGGACCCCTTGAAGGTCGGGGAAGCCTTTCCACACCAAACTGGGAAAAAATATGTCTTTATGTGACCTAGCTTTGCACAGCAGGGAATTATCATGTTGAAATAGTAAAGGGCCTTAAATCTGTCAAAGGCAAACACGCTACCTTCAGTAGAAACCTGCTGCAGCTTCAGAAATAACGCCAATTAAAGAAATATTAAAACAATACAATGAAAAAGGTACTGTAACTGAAAAAAACATGCTGCAGAAAGCCAAAACAAATACATTAACAGCAAAGATGCTGCAAATACAGAAACAATGCAAAGTCGAAAACACACAAACTCCCAAAACAAATGCAACAGACAAACAGAAACACAACAGAAGTTCTCCTTCAGGGGGATCGCTAAGTGAAACAGCTTGATTTTGGACGCCACAGAGAGAAAGATGAGAGAGTGTGGGTTTTTGCATCAGAAAGAAAATTGGAGTAAAAATAAAAAGGTACACATTCGTTTTTATGTGTGGCCTTTGTCTTTTACAATATTATAAAAGAGCAACAGATTTACAAAGCTCCAACTAGCTTCCATTGTGTTGACAGAATACGCAGGATTTTTCCATTTTTTTGTTTAAAAACAGACTAGAAGAGTTTTTAACTCCAAATTTTGAAATTCGGTTTTACGCACACATAAGGAGAAACTTCACAGTCGTTATTCTTCCGAATCTCGAACATGCACACACTGCAAGATTTAAAAATGATTTTGCATTTCACACTACAGGTTATTAAGATTATTGTGCCGGAAGGAGCATGAATGCAGCACCTCGCATGATCTCATGGGAAAGCAGATGTAAAGAAAATGGAGACTGACGTGTTGTGAAAACTTGTAATGTTAACAGATCTTTGCAGTGAGAAAAACAAAAGCTCGAGGCAAAACCAGTCTGGAAAAAAACACGGTTTGGAAGACGCAGTCAACATGGGTTGTCTATTCTTCAGTGAGAACTGGAGTTGAGATTTTAAGCTCTCACTTTTAACATCCATCAACAGTAGTAGTATTTAGGCTAAGGTTTTAGCTGTAAGAGCGAGAATGTTTACTGTAGCTTGCAGGGATGCACAATAATATCTGCTGGTGGTCAATCAAGATAAGAGTATGCATAACATGAGGTTAATTTAACTAAAGAGACTTGATGATCACTAAAATTAGGTGGGGATAAAAGAGGATATAATAACAATGGTATCAGTTATTGGCCAAATTATTTTTTTTTGTATTGGTATACTGATTATCGACGTAAAATCAAATATGGTGCATCCTTTGTAGCTGGTGGTGTTACCATCAGCTGCTCCATACTGATGTCATCCAAACTGTAATTATCAAGATGTTTGAAATTATTGGGGCTACAGAAGTTGTCTGGGCCCGTAGAAATTTTGCATTCAGTCATCCTTGTTGTTGCTGAGAGTAACAGTGTTATGGCGTTATGTCAGCAAGTTAAAATATTGCCATCATCACAATATGAATTTTCCTTATATTAAAAATTATACCAGTATTATTGTGGACGACATGATATGGCACACCTCTGATAGTCATAATTGTATATATTTCATTTCTGCCAATAAACAACCCTAAATCCTACACACTGGACCCTTAAAATTTCCCTTAACAGCCTCAAGACCAGAAGTACACAACGTGTCCACATACTTTTGACACATACAATAACTGTGTTTAAAATCTCTCACACTCTGACTCACTCTTACACACACTCTCACTCACTCTCACACACTCTCACTCACTCTCACTCACTCTCACACACTCTCACTCACTCTCACTCACTCTCACACACTCTCACTCACTCTCACTCACTCTCACTCACTCTCACACACTCTCACACACTCTCACACACTCTCACTCACTCTCACACACTCTCACTCACTCTCACACACTCTCACTCACTCTCACACAATCTCACACACTCATTCCATCGAATTAGAGCACTACTACAAAATGGCGAACACACTATAAAGTGCACTATTTGCGTGACAGGGAACGATTTCAAGCACAACTACTGTCTCTTACCTTACAGCAGAGGTGGCAAAAACTTGACCTTTGGAGCCGACTGACAGCACAACTATTGAGGCAACAACTACAATCAGATCTGTAATGACAGAAAAAGAGAGGCTTTATAGAACAGGCACATTTTCAAAATATGGATGTGCAGTGTTGAAAGAGCAAGCATTATCCTCCATGTAATGTTTTGAAAAAGTCAAAGAACAAAGTGCAGGTACTAAAAAGTGGATGGAAAGTGTGCTATTAAGAAATTATCACTGGTTTTCATTAAAAAATTATTGCATAAATCGATTGAGGTGAGAGGGGTTACAAATATTATTAATGCTAATATTCTTTGCTGCATATTTAAAAATCACCTGGAGGCTCCAATTTTCAGAATAAAAAGCTGAACGTGGGAAAAAAAATCACACTGACAGTTTTAATTTCATGCTGAATTTGTCTGAGATATCTCATTTCTGGATGAAGCTCAGGATATATTACAGATATTGTTTAAATACTGTGTGTGGGTGGAGAGTGATGTGTCTGTTTGTGTGCATGTGTGCGGATACGTGTGTGCATGGGGGCTGTGTTCCCACCTATAATAGATATTGGCTTCCTGGCAAAGCGTAGTCGGCCGCAGATGCCAACATATTTACTGCGGCAGCCTGCTGACCAGAGGCGGACAAAATATTCCACACCGAAGAACACCACAAGGACGATCTCCTGTCAGAGAAATGAGGAGAACGGAGCAAACAAATGAGGGAGAAGGACAGGTGGGAGACAGAAAAAAAAGAAAAAAACATCAGATGTTGTTGCAGGTTATTCGGTGTAACAACACCTGAACATCTGCTCAGACAGAAAGTGCGTTTTAAAACAGATATGGTTGAATTATAGATGAGACGGGCTGCACAACTGTTCTAACTACTTCCTCTTTTATTTTTGTGTTAAGAGCAGCTTCTCACTCAAACCTTTCACGGCAATTCATTAAGGATTATTGATTCACAATCAGCAGCCGCACCATTTGTCACTGTTTAATTTGTGCCTGACCATTGATTTATTCTCTATTTCAGCTGCTACATGACGTCCTCCGCAAGTATTACAAGTTACTGGAGGTCCTACATAATACTAGGCATATGTATGTCTGTATATATATTTACAGTAAGTTACTGCAAGCAGCTAGTCAGCTCAGCCTAACACGAAGGCAGGAAACAGGGGGAAACCGCTAACTGGCTCAATCCAACTGCAGCAAAATCCTCCTACCAGCAGCTCTAAAGCTCACTAATTTAGTCATATCTCATTTGTTTAATCCATTCAAAACCTGCAATGTAAAAAAAAAAAAAAGAAAAAAGAAAAAAAAAAACATGTTGCGGTGGTTTAACAATGTTTTTTGGTGCCAGACTGGCGCCTGGTGCTATTTCTGTTTTTTTCTGTTCGAGTCTGTGCTGATTGCCTTGCAATTGGAAATAATCACATGCATGACTACCCATTAAACCGCAACATGTCATTTTTACACTTCAGGTTTTGTTTGGATTGTTAATAAGGGAATTGTAAAGGTGTTGGTGGGATGATTTTGTTTCAAGTCTTTTTGCTAAACTGAGCTAATCATCGCTGGAGGAGTTTATATTTTCTGCACCACATCTGGATTACTTCCTCTTTGTTTTCTCGTTCTTAGTCTCCTTATTATTTCTTAATTCACATGACAATAACAGAAACAGGCCACAGCAGCACAAGTCCAATACCAAACATGCAGCCCATACAATTAAACCCTCTCAATTAAAGCTGCTCCATTTCAATTCCATGTAAGTTTCCTCCAGTGCTCCTGGAGGACAAATGGATTAAAAAAAATCAATTACGGCACACAATTACAACAACACGTGGAAATTAATGAACTGATGTGAATGGGAATGCAATTACCTCCACACGTCTCTTAATCACTGACAAGCATTTGGAAATGAAGCTGTCTGAAAGTGAATCAGTGCCCTTTCACAGATTTTAATGGTGACACGATCATTTTGCAGTGAATGATGGGAGGAACAAACTGCAGGATTCGGGGACAAGATGTGTTTCCTGTTGTACAGCAGCTCGGAATTACAGAGGTGTTTTTCTTCGTCAGAGCCAAAGATTAAAACGTCAGTGAATATAAAATAGCATGTCTCGTAAAACAAAAATTGGATTAATAATATGTTAAATTTGTGTTCTTGGAAGCGAATATGTAAAACGTTGTATTTCTTAATGTATTCACTGAGGATTTCTTCTCCAAGGTTGAAAAACAAATGGTCTTTCCAAAAAAGGGGAGTGCATTAACAAGCAGGGAGGGAGCGAAAAGGGGCATAGAGGAGAATCACAACAGTTGTTTTTAGTTGGGTTGGACACCTCATGACTTTAGAAACACAAGTTGACTCAATTGTTCACTGTGATCTTGAACTTTTCACTGCACATTTTTATCAAACTGTAGATGTTGGCTTAAAAATTGAGCGTGCCATTTATTTCTGAACTTCAAAACAAGACAGTGTGAACAGTCAGGAAGGTGACCTTGAGTTAAGATTGTGTCGTCAGCTGCTGTTTCCACAATGATCTGTCGAGCTTGACATTTGGAGGAAAAATCTAAAAAGTACTCAAAGTAACTTAAAGATTAAAGGCGACAATGTATTCTCATTTTCAGGTTCATGCTTGTATTTTGGGATTCTACAAGGCCATGTTAAATGTTTGAAAAAACTAGAATTTCCTTTCATTGTCTGCCTGAACATATCCATGTCGTTTTAGTTCCCCTCTTCCTGACAAACAGCAGTCTGACCTGATTGGTTAGCTCTTTTGGGTGAGGTTTGAGTCTAATCTCAGTAGGCAAAATGTTCCACAGTTTGGAGGCTCTGACAACAAAGGTGCGGTCACCTTTCGCCACAAGCCGAGAATGAGGATCGCCAAGCGGAGCTACATCCACTGATTGAAGGCAACACCTATAGGTACATAGGGGGTCGATAAATCCTTAATGTAGTTTGGAGAAAGGCCATGTCATACTTAAAAGTGATCATTAAAGTTTTAAAATCAGTGTGGTAAGTAACAGGCAACCAGTGTAAATTTGCTAACACAGGAGTAATGTGTTTGTATTTTTTAGTGCAGGTGGGTCGGTGAAGGGAGCTCTGCCTGCAACCACCTTAAAGTACATCACAAAAGTTCAGGCAAGAGAAAAAAAAACATGTATAACCTTGTGTAAATCCAAAGGAGAGAAGAAAGATCTAATTTCAGAGATCTTTTTAGGCTGGAAAAAAAGCTACATGCAGCAGCTACTTGATGGAAAGTCTTGAAAAGTTATGGAAAACAGAGTATAGAGAACCCCCGGAATGAGTTCCAAAACCTGGAAATTAGCATTTAGTTAGCATTTCAGTCTCAAGGTCAACGTTTTTTTTTTTTCTTTAATGGATTTTAGGCTAGAAACCTGAAATAAGGTCCGTGGTTAACACATGCTTTAGTGACTTTGACGTTTTGTTCTTCGTCAGTAAATACCCCACTTATGAACTTTGAAGCTTTTTTTGTGCTTTAAAAACTTTACAGCCTCGTAGCAGTGGTGACACAACACTAGTGTAGCCCATTTATGGCCTAACGCTAGCTTTTTACTTCTAGCATTTAGGCTTCAAAAATCTTTAAAGAGGTGTTCATTTGGTAAAACAGCTTATTCCCTGCAATGACCCAAAATCCAATGGAAAAATCCCACAGGTGTTTTGACGAGGAAACCAGGGGGACACAAACTTCCACGTCGACCTACAGAAAAACGCCGGCACTCTATTTAAAAGCTCTGAAGCTTGAGGTTTTTGCAAAGAGGGACTACTTTAACAAATGTTTATTTCAGCATTTGAATCTTTGACCATATTTAATATCAATATCTGACATTATAGCATTATATATAGAGCAAAAAATAAGAAAAAACATGATAGATCCCCTTTTCAACAGCCACAGCATGACAAGTGAGCTAATTCTAACTGCAGATGAAGAACGTGTTCTTATGAGTCCACTTTGTTCTGAGGAAATGAGACCCGATCCACGATCCAAGTGGTACCGGGTCCAAAATATACTCCTCTACTCGGGTCTGAGAAGGTCTTTTTTTTATCAGTTTCAGCTGTGATCAAACGGTACCTCATAATTACTAGTGGACAAAATACTTTAGGAAATAAGTCGCCTATGTAAAATGTGTCGTTTTTAAAATGACCATTATTCTTTTTTGGTGATTAACAGATGTTAAATTGGTTGCCAAGATTACGTATTATCCTCTATATATTTATCGCCTGGTTGGTTATGAATGTCTGTCCATGCGGGAGGTGGGAATATGACTTTGAATTATTTCTATAAATGAGTCTTTGAAGCATAAGAACTCATTATTTTTTTAAATAGCTTCCACGACTTTTTATTTGTTCTTAGACGTCATTATTATCATAATTCTGCTGTTTTCCATCACGGCTGTAAAGTGATGGCGCATCGTGCTTTAGCAGGTGCTCGCTCTCTGTTAGGCTCTGCTCCAGTTTACAGCTATGTTACACCTGGTTAGAAATTTACGAGTTAATTATAAACCATTGTATGAATATGAACAAAGACCAGTCCTCATTATCTTCCATCCACCTGCATCTCACGCCTTTCTCTTCTATATCCATCAGCTCTCACATCCCTCATCGCTCCAATCCCCCCTTCTCTGCTTCCTCACCTCCTTCTCTCTCATTACTGGAACCACAAGGGGGACAATAAAACTAGGATACCTCAACTAGTCATGGCCTCCACAGTGAGGCTGTGTCCAAAATCGCTCACTGTACTCTATATAGTCCACTGCATAATGAGTGAGTCTGTACTACTGTCTGAAGGTATCGCAGGAATGATTATACCATTATTGAAAGTACTGGAAAGTGTAAAAACAATTTTTATTTTTTAACAGACCACTTCTGTGAACTTTGATCATGGAATTAGTTGTATTACCAGTACTAGTTTTATTTCTATAAATGTACTGTAGACATGTACCATTACAGTACCTTGAAAACATCTCAGAAATGGTGAAAAAAAGTCAAATAAGACTTATTTTAAATTTATTATCTTAGCATCACAACCTCTACCATAAAAGGACAATTCGACCGTTTGATTTAGCATGACTTAAGGCAGTAAAAACATTATTCTTTCAAAATAATTTCACCATATATATAATGGATAACATTAAATGTATCATTTAACAACAACAATGTTTAGAAGGCTGTTTTTTTATAACTATATCTATAACCACTGTGGAGCATATTTTTGAGAAATGATTTGCCCCTCATTAAATTTTTATTTTTTGTGTAAAGCTACATAAATCCCCTCAGTAAAAACACTGAAACTATATTATTTTTTTAAAAAATATGCCTACCTTTGAAAAGCTGACCACACAAACCCTCATGTCTGGAGTGAGTTTTTTTGCTACTAACGTCCTGTAGGAGGCAAACTGGAAAAAGCAAACCATTTAAAGACACAGCAACTAGTAACAACATCTAGTGGATTTTTTTAGCATTACAAACCTAAACCAATGGTAGAGATGACTCAGTCAGGTTGAGTTATGTTCAACACATTTTTCATTAAGATATAGTGACTCTAAATGTGATCTACCAAACAGATGAGCGGGACATTAAAGGGTTGGCGAAATTGGGGCCAGTAATAGATCATATGTTTATCACAAATATGCATGTCAGTATTTGTTATGGACGATTAACCGCTGACGTTGATATGACACATTTTAACTGCTGTTAATAACAGTTTAATGACGTAATTAACCCCCCTCGATCATCATCCCTACTCACTAGTAGGGATGATTTTGAGACAGCTTGAGTCCCTGAGTTCCTCTAAACCATCATCGATCCCAATTCGACCCCCGGTTCATCCCCTCATGCTCTACTGCTACTTCATTCCCCTCGCCATCTCTCCATCCCCAACCTTTGTTCATCCTCTGTTCCCAATGAAGCAATTTGCATTCACAAGCGACTTGATGGCCTTTGTTAGTGAAACTGCAAATAAAACATGTTGCCAGGCTTTGTGTGCAGAATGGGGAAAAAAAGTATAGCAATACTTTTTTTTCCTGAAAGTTTACACGCATTTTTTGGATCCAAAAAACAAACAAGGCCTTTTGGGAATGTGAAGCCTTTGGGCAAACCGCCAAGCATCTGGCCAAACACACCACTACAAACACTGTGAGCCACAGAGCTGCATCTCCAAGTACAGAACACAGTGGTCTCTGTTAACCTTGAGTGTGCAGGAAGAAAGAGACAAGACAAAGAAGATGCTTCAGTGGTGGGGGAGGAGAGAATGAAAGAGTGGCAGGGTCAGAGCAAATCTCTAAACTCAAAAGCACAAAGTACACAACAGTCCCTTTGGGAGGGGGGACGGAAAAGATGAATGTTTGAGATTTTGGTAGTAGGGTGGCAAATATTAATTATTCATTATCTGTGTAGAAGAGAAGAATAAGAAGATTAAATGTCTCCAGGGCGAACTTAAGGCGGAAAAACATTAATGTATATTTCATGATATTGTGGTATTTATCAGCACATTTCTTCATAATTACAGGTTTGACTCACACACAGGAAGCTCAATGAATCCAACAATGGACCTGCAGGATCAGAGAGTGCGATGTGCAGGCTCGCGAAACACCATGACCATTTCATCCCATTATCCTCAGGCCAAGGTGAACTTGTCACATGTGGCACGCTCCAGGCCTCCTCAAAGAAAATCCTCAAGTCCTTTTTATCCTTTCTTGGGCTTTTCTTTTGTCTGAGCTTGAGTGACTCACCCTTCGCCCAAACAGTTCCTGTGCTCAGCAGCTGGTGTCTCAGGGTTAAGTTTATCCGCCCTCCAGCCTTAAACAGACGCTTGAAATTGTTTGTAGAAAAAAGCCGATGCAGGTCCAACTAAAGTGACCCTTAATTGCTTTTTTGTGAGGCGGCGGTTAGGTCAATCAACCCATGAAATTGCTTTTCAAACAACAGAACTGAGGGATATTTGTTTTAGTAACATCTTTGCTTGTTGGTATTGATTGTTTCAGCAAGACCTCTGAAAATACACAACCAGTCAAAAAACTGTGATATGAATTAATTTAACATCTCTTTTAAACAAGGGGATCCAACATACATGTTATTTCAAACAACTTTAAAATGACTCAATGTCTGTTACATCCACAGTATGTTAATTTATGGAGTTACTTTTGTGTCTGTATTAAGCTATAAAAAAGGGGATTGAGGGCAAAACTTTCAGTAACTGGATCAATAATTGTCTCTTTATTCCAGGAGAAACTAAGCAGCCAGTCAACTCTTCAGTATCTGTTTCAGAGCAGCTGAGACTGAGGCCACCTTATGAGAGTCTGGTCAGGTTACAATTAGGGGCGTAATGACCCATCGATTTGGATGGATACATTGATTCAATGAGCAACGATCCCATATCATTGATGCAAAGTAAAGTTAGGCAATAAATTGAATATGCTTCGTGGCTTGTTCCATATGCGATATATAAAATGACTATTTGCAAACATCAAGTATAAATTGCATCATTTTCATAAGTCACCGCTTTTTGGGTTCCCTCACTCTCTCCTACGGCTTTCTCGTCAATAGACACACACTGAGCAGAGCTTTTGCAGAGCTCCAGACTGTGACTTGTTGGTCACATTTTGCGACCACGGTGTGCCAGTGCGACTTGAAAATATTAGTTATGTTTGAACTGCAGAGCTGTTTGTTTGTTGCCCAAGTTCAAGCCTAAAGTCCAAAGCAAAAACATCACATCAACATGTCTGAGACGAGCCAGGTCCTTCAAAATAAAAGCACTATGGGTCTTTGATTCATGTAATTATAACAATAATTTTTATAATGTCATTATTAAAGTACTTTAACTTCCTTATAACCATATTTTATTAAATGATATATCAGTAGTGTATTCGACTTTAGTATTAGTAGATAATTATATAATATTTTGTATTTTGCTAGTTAATATCATTTCAAAGTACATTTTAAAAGTATTGCAATATATAGTATATTGTGTATTGTGTTGTAGCCTTAAAATATGGGGATAATGTTAAAGCCCAGCCCTATCATAAATGTTACACATTATGCAACTACCTTTAACTGCTTTGTTTTATGAGGGCTGTTACGGTTTCTGATTCATTTAAATGAGTTGTTTGACGTGGAATGGGAACAACATCTATCAGGAGATCAGAATCAGGACTGTTTGCAGATGCCAGCCAACAAACAGACAAAACAGAAGTGCTGAGCAGATGGTGAAAGTCAAAGGAAAGATCAGATCAGGAGGCTGCAGAGGGAGAAAATGCCACAGGCTGTATCTACAATGTAAATAGTTCTGTTATGAGAAAACATTTAGATAAGGTATGGATTTAGATTCTTTCCATCTTTCTTAATCACTCTCCTGGTATCCGTCAGACACATGTGGTTCACGGACCACTGACTAGTATCATTAAAGATATACCATGGAGTTTTCTTGTAAACAAACACAGTGTATTTGTTTACATTTAATGTTTCTTGCCCAAAGACATCCTGCACATCCTCTAGGCATTAAAAATAAGTGGTAAGGGATGCTACCTTATAAAATATCGATAAAGCTGATTGTTTGATTTTGTTAAAAATGTTTTGAAGCCCTGTTTTACAGGGCTTCTGATTACTGATACCTTCGACGGGAGACCGCAACCATCGCACACATACTGTGTGTGGAATTGCATGAAATTGAAGGATAAAGCCGACATCATGACTTTCGTTTGGTTGATATGAGCAGATTTGGCTCATTATGCAACACAACATGAGGCAGTTTAACATGCAGGAACACAAGTTGTTTTGTCCGCATAAGTGCTAAACTAATCCATATAATCTTCATGGGAGTGTAAGTCTTGAAGCTGGTGTTAAAGCAATTCTTCTCTTCTTTTTTTCACTTCAGTGTTGCAAGGATTACTTTTAGATTTCATTCTTTCAGTCATTGATTGCTTCACACTACATGACACTACATGACTTGAGAATTTAACACTGCAGACTTATTGAATACTATTCTGGCAGTGTTGATCTTTTAGGGAAAAGAGACCCACAGAGTTTGAAAATGAGAAAGCTATTAGCTGTGTCACCTCTTTTAACTCCATATAACTTTATATAATATACGCGGCATGGATCTGCACACTGAAGACTGTGAGAGAGCAGCATATAGATTTGTCTCTTGAATGAACTTAGTTAACTATCATCCTGTCTGGGGCCGAGTGAGCTAACCCCGTTAATAATCACTACATCACCAAGCTTTCACCGCCAACCTTTTAATCAATTCCACAAAGCCAATTTCTAGTCTGATCAAGGCTTTTAAAGGGAACTGCTATTTTCAAGCTGGACACTATTTTCATATGTTTTCGTGTCTAAGTGACTAATGGAGACAACTATTGTTTAAAATTAGTCCAGTATGGCAACAAGAGGCTGCCACGTTACCACTCAGGGCATGTTCAGACTGGCAATGTCCGTTCACTAAAAGTGTTGTTTTTGCCGCTGACAGGTTCAGATTATTATTCTAAGTATCTGAAAATGAGCAAGACCGCCTAGCTGCAGACACACAGACCTCCGTCAGCACATGTGCAGTAAGATCTCCGTTAACGCAAATCACGATTGGTCTTAACATGGAGCGCAAAAAAAAAGGAAAAAAGAAACGAATTTGGAAATAATAATTTGATTAGCTTGGTTTAGTGTTTATTCACAAATGTAATTTTCTTAAAACTTCTCGCATATTCTTTTTGTCTAAATGGGATACAACTATTTAAAAGATCATTGACATGTTATAAAATAGTCAACAATAACTGTCTTTCCTATAGCGATTGTTAAATAGAACAGGTGGAAAACACAATCTCTTACACCACAGACGGTATAATGTGATCATATCTCTGCTTTCTCTGACCGCCGTCTTAAAGCATCAGCAGTTTACCTTTTAACCGAGCACATTTAGCTGTATTTCATTAGTTAACATTAGTTAAAAGGACATTGAAAAAATATCAAAATATATATTGTGTATAGCGATATAGACTTAAATTATCACAAAATTATTTTAAAGCCAGCCCTAGTCTTAATAATAATCCAAGCATGTCAGTGGCCAAAACAGGTACTTTGTTGGACGTAAATTGACAAACATGCCCAGAGTGGTTACACTGCAGCTCTATACTGGACTCATTTCAAAAATTGTTGTTACTATTCTTAGTATGATTTGATCTTTTATTGTTTCATGTGCTTATTTCATCTATAGCCGTTTTCACAAACGCCAAAATTGTCCTTAGGCTTTTTTTCCCCCACACAATAGCGCACAATTGCAGTGTCTCAATAACAACCATCAACATAACAGAGAGGAGCATGGTAAGTGTAACACATCAGCAAATAGATAGAAATGACAAAAAAAAAAGCGACAGGTCTCAGTTATGAGAAATGTTACTCTTTACATCAAATTAAAGTCGCCTGTGAGCCAACAAATAAATACAACTAAAGTAAAACCAAGAAAATCACAAGACTATCACTATCGCCCCCTAGTGGCTTGCTGCAGTACAGGTAATATGAGTCTATTAACACTCTCAAAGGCTAAAAAATAATTTTATTTTACGAGAGCATCTGGCCTTCACAGTGTCTGCCCAGAAAAATGTTGGCCCTTTGACAAATGTAGTTGATGGCCCCTGCTCTATAGCATAATCTTGACCCATGTGACCCGAGATCCTGCTCTCAACTCAGAGGGCTTTTTACAGCCCAGCTGGGATCAAAATCTTCAAGTGTAATCTGAAGATGAAGAGCCAATCTAACAACATTGTTTTTATGATTAATCCCAGGTGTTACTTTTCTATTTAATCAAATTAAACACTCACCACCCAGAAGAGTGTCGTGTGAGCCAGAGCCTGGTACTGGTCGATGGTGGACAGAACGCTGAGGATCAGACAGGCCAGAACTATAAGGAACCTGCAGGAAATAAAACAGATATCACAAGTTTTATGTCAGTCCTTTTTCCTTTGTACATACTCCTACATCATCAAATTGGATGTTGATGTCCAACTGGCTCCTGTTTACTTAAAAAAAAAACATAATTTTCCTCAAATCAAAGCTTTACATAACTCCTCATCAGTTGAGTCAAGCAAACACGATCCTCCCCCGAATTACTTTTCCACCTCATATTCATGTCAACATTTCACACTTTGATTTAAACAGCAAAACTTCAGTCAACTCTGCAGTCTGGTTCAAGTCGGAGCTTCTGAGCAACTTTAAAAAAAAAAAAGTTTTTAGACAGCATAACATTACTTTATATTTTTGTCATGAAAAGTGTCTGACTGAATTTGTGAAAACATTCAAGGACAGCCCTCTGGAGGAAATACTGTGAACCTTTTGAACTCCACCATATGAATGCAAAGCGCATGATAAACTTGTCAAATAATGAGCACACTGGTTTCGCGAGCGCACACACACACACACACACACACACAGTATCAACAAACACTAAATTGCTCCTTAACATTCCCCTTATTTCCCCTCAAGGTCACAATTGTTTCAACTGCAACAATAAGATGTCTGTAACTCCTCAACCTACTTAATATAAAGAGATTTTATTTCTCTGAGATCAGGCTTCATGCTGCTGTGACACTGAACCGAAAAACTCCCATAACTCCCCTAACAGACACATTTCAGCAATATTTTTGTTATTTGGAAAAAAAAAAGAAAAAGAGCACCTTATATAACCGACACACCTTGTAACACCAATTAAATTGAGGTGGTCATTTTTCACAGCTGTTCATAAAAGTCATAGAGAGATTTAATTTGATGGTATTGGAGGAAGACGTGACTGCGGTATATAGATGACGAGCTGTTCGCAAACTCATTACCTCGTTCACATGTCTCAGCCTGCAGAGCCTCAGTTCATGTTTAGATTTTTGCAGTATTGTCTCTGCTATCGGAGGTGAAGTCGGGGTCATGTTTCACCACATTTCATTATCGTTCGTCTGTTAGCAGGATGTCTTGGAAAATTAATAATGAATGTGCATTAGACTTTGTGTAACGGTTGGCATCGTGGCAAGGACAAACTGATTAACTTTTCATTTCCGTTGGCGGGAGACATGGCGGTGAAACTCGAAGCTGGATTCACATGACACCATCTGAATTTGCCAGTCAGCTGACTGGATAAACTTCCATAATTGGCTCAATAAAAAAACAAAAAAAAAAAAAAACATGGAGGCAGTTGGCTTTCTGATTAGATATAACTGCACTGCCAGAGTTTATTACAAAATCTGGTGCAGTGACAGAAGAGCAATGAACAAAAACAAACTTGAATGGATGAAATTTGATGAATGTACTATAAAATATTGCACACATCTGCCACCACTGTTTGTAAATACAGACTTCATTATATGCCCTACACTGTTCCTCTGAACTCCCATATATAACTCCCTGTGTGGAAGTTTGGGGAAATCTTCATCCCTCAAAAAAGAGTCATAAGAACTGTTAACAAAACCATTTGACAAAACAACCAACAAACCCACTCTTTATTAAATCAAAAGCACTTCAATTCAAAGAGCTAAAAATTATCTACTATTTAAGAATACCCAAAAGTCATTCAAATAAAAGGAAGTTAGTGAGTAGTACTGTATAACAGTCAAAGGGATTCATTTCTGAAATATCTGTAGCGTGGAAATGAAAACACGTAGAACATTTGACAAATTTAAACGTTTTTGAAAACGATATACTGACAGGATACGAGATGGTAGAACAGAGAGGGAAACAGGCACAGTAAGATGTGATAGAGACCGTAGCTAGGCTGCTTTTGATAGTGCGACTTTGTTTTCTCTATTGATGTGTTTCTTTGTTCTGTGTGTGTGTGTGTGTGTGTGTGTGTGTGTGTGTGTGTGTGTGTGTTTATTTTTATTTAGATTACTCTGTTTTTATCTTAATTTTTGTTTGATTAGATCAAGGTGCTGAATACTGGGGCAGAAATTGGTAATAATGAACTTTTTTTTTTCATAAAATTGAAAAAAGGGGGTAGGATTTGTACCACTCCTTTTTGGACATGTTTTTCAATAAAGATTTAATTAAATGACTAGCATACATTTTCAATTCATACACTGTATATGCATTTATACCTGAGAAAGGCTGAAGGTTTTGCAAGAGAAACTCAAAGCCCTGACACACAAAGCCCACCTGATGGCTGTTGCCGAGCCGTCGGTGAGCGTCCATAGCCTTAGTTTGTGTATTGTGTCCTACACTATTTCCATTATTCGGTATTTCTCAGCTGTTTTTTTGGCTGATTTAGCAAGCTGAACCTGTGTCTGAGATGGCAGAGCCTGTTGGTGAATAAAATCCCTCTGTTTGGCCGTTTAGCTAAGGGCATGAGAAAGAAAGGAAAGCAAAAAAAAAAAAAAGCTAAAATCAAGAGGGCGTGTGATCGAAATGAACTTGTTTTATTAGGTAAGATTACTTTTTTTAGCCACTAAGCTATATAGGAGAGATGGTTCATAATGGTTTGTGTAAATGGTGATTAACACAGAGTAAATATACAAGGTATTAGTCATTTTTTAAATGTAGTTTAAACCTTCCAATCAATGGACGACCTGCTCTCTGCCGCAGCCACACACATAAAAATTACACCCGAGACTTAAAATGCTATTTTTTGGGGGCTTTATTGTCTTCACAATTTATTGTTTCTTATCTGTGAAACAAAAGTAAATAAAAGCTTTTTTATCAAACAGGAAGTCTGCATGTAGTTACATTTCTGGGGAGGTGCTCATCGGGCTACAGAGGAGGGCACTCAGCATAAGGTATGCAGAGCCTACACACCGTAGTGACAGTGTCGATTAAAAGCAGCTGTATGAATCCATCTGAAGTGGTACTGCGATATGGAAGAAACCCATACTGGGACTGGCACATCTTGACGATACTGCACAGTGTTTGTGGAAGTATTCACTTTACTGTCATCTATCGTTATAAACTTCAGAAAACAGCCCAAAAGGATCACTGTTTTGTTCCTATATGAGCCCTCTTGATGGAAACTATGTGTAGAGGGAGTTATAGTTTCCAGTCACTGTTTGCACCATGGAGGCTCTTATCACCACATGCTACAGCCTGAGTTTATTGAAGACTGGCCAGGAATCCGAACACCCCCTTTAAACTAACACACACACACACACACACACACACAGGCTTGAGCGTGCACGCCACACGTCAACACAGATAAAAGAGCGAGGAGAGACCTGCTCAGGGAAGATGGACTGGTGTGTTGCAAAGCTAACAAAGCAGCTGTTCCCGTCTGAAAGAACAAGTAGACAACACAACACAGCGAAATGACTCCGGTGTACGTATCTCCTGCAAAATGACATCTACAGTCTGTTAAGAAGATCAGGGCACATTGGGCAGAGACAAAAAAGGCTCACGATTTAGGACTCGGTCTAATTTATAAAATCTTATGTTCAAATGTGACAGACGCAGTTGAAAAGAGGATCAAAAGAAATACAAATGAACATCAAACTTTCCAAGCCAAACACCCCGGTATGCTAATGGGTGTAATTTGTCAGCGGAGCTCTGCTTAAATTATTTCAGAGCATTTGAAATGCCAGTAAACACACACACTCAGTATGCTGAGCGTACACTCCTGCTTCACTTTGAATTCATCGGAGACGATCTGACTCGTCAGTCCTTCTCTTCTAACTGCACCATCATATTTCACTTCCTTTACCTCCAGTGGGCTCGCTGCAGCAAACAGACAAAACAATAAGTTGGCTCAGCTACATAGTCACCGCTGAACTCTAAACAAAAGCTCAAAGCGTTGCTCCTATCTATTATTGATGGACAGATTCACTTGCAGTCTGCTGTGCAGCGAGTGTAGAGACAAAGCAAGGGACAGGATAAGAGTTAGTAGTGACGCTGCTGACCATGTCACCGCCTGTTACCATCAAATATCCTGTTGGGAGCAACAATCACACTTTATTTTTATCACTGAGCTCCACAGTGATAAAAGACAAAACATAAATAAAGAAAAAGTATGAAACACAAAACCAAGGTTAAGAAGATTAAACTGTGATAAAAGATATGCATTAAAGTGAGGTTTTAAAGGTCCAGTGTGGAGAATTTAAGGCTCATTTATGCTCCACGTTGGATACAGAGATCGACAGAGCCTTTTGTTTGTACTCTGCAATCATTTCATCAGTGATTGTGCACGTTTTGTGAAAGTCGACAGACATGGATGAAATGGAGAGTGACATTTATTTGTAGGAGACACTAGGCGGGTTTCCATTAACCCTCAAACTGCACAAATTGAAATTGAAATGCAAATATTAAATATAATAAAAGGAGACGCATCAATTTTGTAAAAATTATCACAAAAAGTTTTTACACACCAATTCAAAAAAGCCATATTTTGCAGAACTGCAACAGAAACACTTTTTGGGCTTTTATAGGTCACATGATGCGATGACTATGCGCTTGTCTGTAGGAACTGGCTCCCTCATGATGCTGCAGGTGCTACAAAAGGTGTTACTGCATCACATAACTCTTCAAAAATTGAGTGAAACATCTGGAAGTTTTAAATCCACAATTCCTCTGTGAAAATGTGGATTATCACCTCCCAGAAATCCTTCATACGTGGCCAAAGGTCCCACATATGCTGATGTTTTGAACATCCATCACCATGCTTCTCGGTATGTTATCACGAGAGGAAAAGTGACATAACATCAATGTTAGCGCAGTCGTCTTGCAGTTGTGTTTTTTACACGTGTAATGATACTGAAATGTAGTGGAAGCATGAAGCTGAATTAAATGGAGTTGCATGAAATTTAAAGTAGCAAAAAATTAAAAAATACTCATGTAAAATGTCAGTAGCTCAAAATTATACTTGGGATAAATGTACGTTGTTACACTCCATCACTGGATGTTGCTTATTCATGAGTCAGAGCCTGCGTGTGCCAGTGTTGTGGCTATTTAGAGGATTACAGTTTTAAATGACTTAAACCACTTCCGTGTTCACCCTCTGATGTTTAAAACAAATTTCATGAAAACTGGTTCAGAATTAGGCGAGTTACAGTCGATGTTGTAGTGAAATCTGCATCTCTCAATACACATGTATTTGTTTACCAGCAGATCTTAACCTCCCTAATATGGCGCCCACACAGACGCATCGTGTTGAGCTCAGAGCAGCAGCCAATGAGGTTTCTACATTTCTATATCTATGGTCACTATCATGAGAGAACGTACGGCCATTCACGTTTTTCAATGTGCCACCGAAACTTCTATATTCAGTGTTTTGACTGTTTTTAATCACTAGGTCCATTTGCTTTGGAGAGGAAGAGACGTGCTAATAATTTGGCTCCCTGTAAAAACCTCCTGAACGTCTTAATCTTAAAAACTCATCAGAGAGCACAGATAAGCAGGTGCCGATCTAGCAGCCCATCATCGACATGTTGTGCTGTGTATGAGAAACACTGATTTTTAACGTGAAACCCTTTTATTGAGTGTTTTTGTTGGTTTAAATCAACAGGTCTGGTTGTTTTGAGGAGGAGACCTCCATCCAAGTGAAAATCCTGGACAGTGACCCATGAAGGATATCAAACCGAGGGAAGTTTCAGAAGGTAACAATCTGCAATTCTCACCACCAAATCCCCCTAAAATCTTACAACCTGGACCTCTAAGTCTTTGTCTTTCCCTTGACAGAAGCTTCTTTCTGGCTTCAGCAAAGTCTTTGGGTAGTATAGGGTTAACAGCTCAGAGATTTGAGGTAGTCACCAACAGGTGACCTTGTCTTTGTGCTCCATTAAGAATCTGAGCTCCTTTGTTTTGTAAAAGAGAGACAGAAAACAGCAGGGAAGCCTTTCCCCCGGTTACCGAAATACAGGACAGAATACAAACAGCAAAATGTTCCTAAAATTGAAAAGAATAAAAACATACGAACCCTCAGCAGGTTTGTTAAGTCATTAAAAATTGTTTCAGAATTGACTTTCTCTTGATAGTGTTTGACAGAATATCTGGTTCAGTTTTAATGGAAAAACACTCTCTGATTTGGTTCTTCTCTTAACTTCAGCGATCGACTCATCTATAACCGGCATGTGGGATGGATCCACGCTGCTCCGCCACAAAACACTGCATTTACTGTGAGACTGTAGCACGCTGCAGACAGACACCCAGCGAGAGCACGCCATATACTGTACTAATTGCATAAGGCTAAAAATATACCATGGTCCTTTTCGGAGAAACACACTGTTGCTTTCATTTTCACCACAATGTAACAGAGCTGAGGCCCTGCAAGCGTACTGTATCAACACACACACACAAACTGACAAACATATGCATGTGCAAACACTCACACACACAAGGGGACCTCTGATAAGAACTCAGGTCGCTCTGACGTTCGAGTTCTGGGTCAGCGATAAGGCCATGCTTGTTCTTAACTGCTTTTCTCCCGCTCAAACACTTGCAAAACAAGGTAGCGAATTGACCCCGAAAACCTGCTGGACGGTCAGACAGCATGCTCTCACAACAAACACCAGCTTGTATTAACCTTTTAAAACCTGGATCGATTGTGCTGCGTTCTGACGCCGTTCAGTAGCCCTTTGACCCTTTGAAACGTGGGCAAATTGTGGTTTGATTTCTTTCAAAAATATGGCAAAAAAGGTAATGGCCAACTTGGCAAGAAATATCCCATAAATTGCAAGAAATTTGTAAAATGTAACAAGAAAAATGCAACAAAAAAAAAGTTTTAAAAAGAGGGGGGGATTATTAGAAAATTATCCAAACAGGATATGATATAATAAACCAACAAACTGAACCCACATAATGAAATATAAGACAGCTAAAACACTGTCACTTCTGGTAACACTTCTGAGATGTGTTTTTGGGGTTTCTAAAGGTGTGTTTTTTTTGAGCGTGCAGCTTCCTGACATCTTTGTCAGTAAAGGCGCTTCTATCCTGCAGATGATGGTAAAATGAAGCCCACACAAAAGTCAAAGTCAATACAGTACTCAGGCTGGCTCCAGTAGACTTGAACTTTGATAACCTCAGTTCAGCTTTGACCATGTGCACGGTCAGCCAATAGGAATAGAGTTGGACATGTAGACGTCATTATTCTAGCAAAGGGATTCTCAGCTTGCTTTGATTGGGGGCCACTTTTGCAAACCAGCACGAGGTCAGGGGCCAGTCGCAGCAGCCCAATGCATTTTAGGATTTTAGGACGTTTCTAGGATTTGTAGAACATTTCTGGGATTTTACGGCATTTCTAGGACTTAATGATGTTTGTAAGATTTTAGGACATTTCTAGCGGTTTAGGACATTAGGGGCTTAGCTATGACCTCTGTCAAGGGGCCATGGGGGATCCTGCACTAGCACTACAAAAAATCTATTTTGATGCTGTTTATGCACTCTGGCACCTTATGTATAACGAAAGCACAAAAACAATTCCTAGTGTGAATCATGTTATTTTCATTGTGACTTAAAAATGGTTGGGGGGTCCATCTGGCACCCTACTGGGGGCTGGATTTGGCCTCACTGTTGTAGCATGTGCCATCCCCATGTTTTCTACAAGTTTGCAATATCACTATAAAGTGTAGAACTGCTCTCACCGTCTGTTCACACTTTGTGTTCACTTTGCAGTGTTTATTATAATATATAATATATAATATATAATAGATAATATAATGGCGGACATTATGTCCTTTCTGGGGGCAGAGAGTGCGGGACAGTTTTGTTCAGCTGAGGGATAATGAGTACAAAGCAAACAGAGCTGACATGTGATGGAGCTAAGTTCCAGAAAACAAATAATCAGGGCTGAGTGTGACGGACTGAGAAACCCGTCAGCCTCGAAACACACTTGTTTTATCCTAATGAAACAACAGTTGTCCATATTATCACCAGTAAACACACCCGAAGGAGGGAAATTTGCAACTGACACCGCTGCTTATGAAAAACATTGATTTTTCAGCCCAGGCAGGAGAGCAGCCAGGCAGCAGACAGCAGCAGATCACCGCTCAAAGACCAGCAAACAACAAAAGCGGGTATTTTTGACAACATGTCAAGGCGTGTCCAGCCATGTTTCCCTCAACCAAAGCAGATATGTAAAGCACAGACTGTAGATAACAATGCATGAAGCTACTATTACACCACCCAGTAGTTTGTAGACTCCCATTATGAAGCTATTTTGGATTTTTTGGGGCCAGAAGTAACCATATTTTGGAGGGACTGGTGCTGTGGAAGAGTGAGGGGTGGAACCGACCACGAAGTCAGGGACACGGTATGCCGACAGGCTGTCACTTAAAGCGTCCTGCCCTTAATTAATGCATGGATTTAAGCCTTAATAAAACATAAATTCACTCCACGTACAGTTATCATGAGTGTTAAAATTAGCTTTAGAAACCAGGACTGTTTTTTGAACAGGCTGTAAACATGTTTCTGCTGTAAAGTTGGGCATTTTAACATGGGGGTCTTTGGCAATTTACTGACTTCTGGAGCCTGAAGTGGCCACTCAGGAAGCTTCATTTTTTGGCATTTCCACGTAAGCATTTTTTAGCCTCTGAGGTTTCCCTTGATTTCCAAACCCTGATCTATTTATTTTGTGCCTTAAAGTAACCACACATCAACTGCAGTGTCGTTACAAAGTAAAATTTAAAGAAAACATCTAAAACGCACAAATGTAACATATCCGGGGTTTGCAGAAAGGTACAATGCCAGCAATTATTCTGACAATTAGGTTGAATTTTGTATTTTAACCACTTGAAACCTGAGCAAATTGGCTTGATATATTTCAAAAACATGGGAAGAAGGCAATTTTTTATTATTATTATTATTATTTTAAATTGCAAGAAAATTATCTAAAAATTAGTTTTTAAAATAAAGGTAACTTAAAAAAATGAAAAAAAGAACATTAATCAAAAATTACAATAATTCTTTAAAAATAATTATAAATACATAATTATGATTATTAGAAACATAATACTCTGGACTTTTTCCCTATCTTAAAAAAAACCAACCTAAATCTACCAACTTCAAGTAATTTCGAGACATTACTCATTGCCTTTTTCTCCATGTTTTGGGGAAAAAAATTAAACCAAATTGCTTGGGGGTCCAAAGGTTTAAATTCTTGTGAGAGGTGTCTAAAGGCAGCACAAGAAAACTGCTGTACAGGTTTCAAAGGGTTAAAGGTTCAGTATGCAGTTCTGAAGAAATACAGTTGATTGTCCAGCCTCGTTCCCTGGTCTTCAAATACGGACGACCTTGAGTTGGTAGTCGAACTGAACCACCAACCCAAAAAGCGACTGTATTCAACGACCTGCGCACAAATCGACTATATTTTCAGAACTGCATACTGAACCTTTTAGAAAAACTTTGTGATGTTCCCTGTCTTTTCGTGTAGTCAGAGCTTTCTTGAAATCAGCATGCAGTCGCCATCACAGGAAGGTTACACCTCAGTCTGAGGGCACTGTCACACATGAGCGAATGCAGGCGAGTGACAGTCGCCGCTGAGGTGATCTTCGGGCTGAATGTCAGCAGTGCCTGATGTGATGACCACGGAGAGCTACCCTGCCAGCTAATATTAGCGAGCTTGCTGATAAATACGGCAAAAGATGTTATTGGTATATTTTCCACTTTCTTACACTCTGTGCCTGATTCACTGCCTGCCAGGCAGCATCTCTCATGTACGGCAGTTTGTACTTTTTCTTTAAATCTTTGCATCTCTTGTCTGCACTTTTGCTATTTTTAATGGTGATTATTATTTTAAAATGTTTTAAATCATGTTGGATTTTTATTAAAACTCTTATTGTAAATCTGTAACCTTTTTTATGCTTTTATATTTTATTGCTCAGTAAAGCATTTTGAATTGTAATTGAAATGTGGTTTACAAATAAAGCTGCCTTGAAGACTTAATGGTGTAATATCAGTGGGTTAAGCATGGCAACAGTCAGTAGGAGGGTTTCCATTACTGATTTGCACAAAACTTAAGCCATATTTACTAAATGTTGAAAAAACACAATTGCGAGATGACTGTGTTTCCACTTAGTGATGTTTTGCGACTTCTCCTCTCATGATAACACTCCAAAAAGCATGACGATGGATGTTCAAAACATTAGCAGGTTTATTTCTAAGGTGTGCTATGTGAGCGATGATGGAAAGGCAAGCCCCATATACGTGGGAGCATCCACGTATGAGGGATTTCTGGGAGGTGACAGTCCACGATTTCACAAAGGATTAGTGGATTCAAAACTTCCTGATGATCAGCTCATTTTTTGAGGAGTTATGCGATGAAATAGCAGCTGTTGTTGCGCCTGCTGCATCATGCCTGAGGCAAATATGGCTTCTTCAAATCACCTGACATACCACCTCAAGTGAGCGTAAAACTTTTTTGCGATACTTTTTTTAAATTAACGTGTTGCCATTACGAATATGTTATATTCACATTCTTTCACATGGTTCTTTGCTATTGGTCAAATATCAAATATCATTAAATATCATAATATTTTTTAGAGAAATATCTTTAGAGTGAGGACATTGTAGGGTTCACAAATGGTGCTTGAAAAATATTTACACAGATTATTGATAAATCATCATCCGTGATGCAGATATAATGACTGAGTGAATAAAACCAAGTAACACAAGAGGCACACCAGTCGAGTAAGTTCAGAAAATTACATCACTTTGCAGTAATACAGCCTTTAAAACCAGGACACTTACGATATTACCATTTCCAAAATCTAAGACAATATCTAATTTCATATCACAATTTCAATACAACACCAATATACTTCCCAGCCTTAAATATATGCTTAAACAAAGCTGTTCCTGTAAACGCAGCAGCCACTAGCCTCTGTTATTGTGCAGTTATCCTCTGTAATGTTCTAATGCATTTGAGTTGCACTCTGTTGGCTCGTGCTGCCTTTGAGTCACTGAGACTCTAACCTGCTCCGACAGGCTGCGTTCCCCTGCTGCCCCTCCGACACTGCTGGGTCACAGGGTGGCAGCGCCAGACGGGGCCTGCTACCTTCTCCACAGCGCACACGCACGCACGCACGCACACACGCGCACGCACGCACGCACGCACGCACGCACGCACTCACTCTCTCTCTCACACACACACACACACACACACACACACACACACACACACACACACACACACACACACACACACACACACACACACACACACACTCTGCCAAGTTTAGCTGCCTGCTATCAGTGCCAGCAAGTGGGGACAGACAGCACACATGGGGGGGGGGGGGTGAGCTGGAAGATCATATCCCACATTCCTAAAGCTCTGTTTGAACAGTCTGGATCTACTGGACTGTCAGTTTCCTGGATGTGGGTTTGGAAAAAAATGAGTGAAATGTATCCTTTGGTTGTCTTTTGTGAGGTTTATCATGAGAAACATTTCATAATTCCAAAAAACTAGACAGATTTTCAGGCTACCTGACAAAACTCTCACACCAATTTTGGCTGGTGAACCATTTTGCAGGGTTCCCACACATTTTTATGGATAAAATTTCAAAACTTTACCATGACTTTCAAGGGTATTTTTTTTCCCTTGCGCAACTATTTCAAATATAATAGATCAAACTCTGTTAAAACATTATTTAAGCATCCCCAATGACATGTTCAAGAATCGCCAGAAATTTGAAAAATCCAACAATAATTTCTGTTATTACACTTTCTGGCTATGATAAGCGGTGTAATTTTGGCTATTTTAAAGAAAACATGCACTCCAAATCTATTTTCTTACAACTACAACAAAAATAAACTGCTGATTTTTTTCAGTTTTCTATAAAAATTGCCAAAGATATACATATTAAAAAACCAAAAAATAGCTGGATTTTATAAAAAGAAACATGCCTTCCAAACCAGTGGTTTTCTTTAAAAAATAAATTTTAAGGAAAAAAAAGAGAAAATAAGACAAACTTTTTACATTTGTAAAGGAAAAAAATCTCTAAATTTTTTTAGACAAAAAAAGGAGAAAAGAAATCCTTTAAAAAAAAAATAAAACATGCCTTTCAACCCTGCAACATGTTTTCTTTAAAAATTTGTGTTAAAATAAATATAAAAAACTCTCATGAGCCAAAAGTGCTTATAAAATTATTTGACATGCCTAATGGACAGACATGAAGGGAGAGACAGAACGCGTGGGGAAAACTGAGACAATTTTGTGATGAAGAATTAACAAAAACATGCAAACCGCTGTCACACGTCTATGCATATTTAAGCTACATTAAGTGGTCAGCTATAGAAAAAATATTCACTATTGTGCTACATTAATGTAATTTATTACACACAACAAATTTCCACCATTTTCATTTTTCCAAAACTTTTTACAGGCCTGGAAAATGTGATTGTGAAGTTCCATGACTTTTCCTGCCTGCCCATGAATGTGGGAACCCTGATAATGTGACATTTTCATGATATCAGAGCTTTAGCAGGTAAAATCCATCCCACACTGAATTACTTCAAGTCTTACATTCATCACTAGCTGAATTGTTTTTATTCTATAACTCCACTAAACCGGGTAGCCTCACACACCTGTCACATTGTCATAAAACACTAAATCACCCCCGCCAGGCTCAGGTTCTGTTGCTTTCACTGAATGCAAACCGTGTCTGTGTTGTAAACTGTTCTGCAAAATTAAACACTCAATGGCGCTGAAGGAAATAGCCTCCCAAATGAAATATCTGTATAATAACCCTTTAGTGCTCCTGTGAGGGCGCGTTTTCTGTGAGTTTCTCTTGTCTGTGATGAATTATACGGTGCTTTTTTAATCTGCTATGGCTCGACTTAAATATCCTTATAATATTCCTAAAGGGACCTTCAGTTGTGTTGTGATATCTGTGCAGCATCTTTCTAAAATTCACAGGATTAACAGTTCTTTGTAGTGGAGGCTTCCAAGGCTCTACATGCGCAATTAACTCCCTGTTTAATTAGGATCTTAGAGTTGCAATTATACCCTTGAATACCCCATGGATCAGGATGATTATGGAAATAAAAAAACTCACACTGTGAAGTGATACACGAAGCATTTCCAGCCAGACGGCCTTTCCAGAAAGTTATACACGCGTCCTTGGATGTAGGCGCGGGTGAGGACGGGACGGACCCCGGTGCTGTACACCGACATCCGCACAGACATCCGGGGGTGAGATAAGTACGGGTGGAGGTGAACCATTGGCACGTCTGTGGAAGTGTTACCGTCCTCTGGCATTTTGTCTCTTTCTGGAAAAGTGTCCACAGGTGTCCCCGCTTCAGGCGCGCTAAACGTGGTTTCCGACAGCTCCAAATCCGGTGGTCTGTTTACACGTGCCACCCCAGAAGACCTCCGCCTGTCCCCTTCATAGGGGGCGGAATTAGACATTGTCGCTTCCCGTTATTCGGTAACTTTTTTTATATCTCGGTCACTGACTCACACAGACAAAATAATTCGCCCATGTGCGGTTACCGTCTGCTGTGCGCCTGTTCTCACCAGGGCGCATAAAAGTGCAACATAAACCGAGTTATTAATGCTCTAGATCACCAGGACGGTGTTTCTTTAATTAACTTTACGGCTCTCTGGGTTGTTGAGGTTATAGCGAGTCTCAGCCCTGAATGAAAGTCCCCTACCTCTTTCTGAACACTTATCAGCCTGGAGAGCTGTGGGCGCCAGGCGGTGCGCTGCGAGTCGCCAGCTGTTCAGACATTTTACTGTTTTGCAAAACTGCTCCAAAGCAATCTGCAGCTGATGAACTCCATCCCAGGATCTGTGTGGGAAAATACAGCACATTAACTTTGCCACCCCCCCATCCCAAAAAAACAAGGACTTCTCACACAAAATGCAAACACAGAATATTTTTTGCAAACCTATAAACACAAATGGTACGTGGCTTATAGCCAATAAATGGTGAAATAGTCAAAAAGATGTGGGAATGATTAGATGGATTTGAGTTGATTTGCATTCATGCTGACAGATGGCAACTGGATACATGCAGAATTACAGCAAAACTACATCTATAATAATAAAGTACATAAAATCATTTATCAAAACTGTACTCACATCATACACTTTCATACCACCGTGCATATAAAAAGCCATTAAAACAGCAATATAAAGCCAAATACTTATTACTTATACTTACTTATTACTTAATACTTGTTGATTTATTTGTTTCTCTTTTTTGGCTTTTTTTTGGCTGTTTTTTATTCAAACAAGACATAAGAAGAACAAAAACGCAGGACAAACTATATACAACTATATAAAAGGGGCTCCAAAGCAAAGTATCAAACAAACATATTTAAAGTTTCACAGATGTCCAGTGTTTTCTCAGCTTTGCCATCTTTCAGTCGGTGTAATGTCTGGATATAATGTCCTATTCCTGTTTTGAATAATTGTATTTTTTGTTTTGTTTGAGCCCATTTGCAATTATAAATGTAATATTTTCCATAAAAACAAATAGATTCATTTTAATTTATTCATTTCTTCCTGACCAACAACTCAATTTCTAATCATACAAAAACATATTATATCTCTTTTTTTTTAACTGTGTGATTGCTGCAGGCAGGATGATGTTGCATGTGTGAATGTTTACGTGCACAAATGCATAAAAGCACGCACATGCCTCAGGGTTACCTGTGAAATGTGTTCTCTTGCATCACACTCACGCACATAATGACGCTACAGGTAAAGGCCTAACCCGCATGTAAACAACAGGTAGACCCAAACTGAAATCACAGCATTAGACCTGCAATCATTGCTTGACCGATTAACCGATGTTTTAAACATCAATAAGACGTTTAAGTCTTTTATAAGTCGGCATGTGTTGTAAAATGACAATTATGAGCTTAAAAAAGAATCACACACTAAATAACTATTTGCAGGTCTTCTTAGTTGCCTACTCACCATGTGTTAGCCTGAATTCGTGAAGACAGCTTCCGCCTGCCTCCATATGAACAAAAAACGCGAATATTCTTCATGAATTTATCGCAGGGTCCGCGTTCAACAAGAGAAAAACTATATAAAAAAAAACGCTGTTTACAACCTCTCACGCATGTCCTCCTGTATATTCCAACTGTCGTTTATCCAGCGGTATACTCGGTGCTGCCCAGACACCTGCATTTTTGCGAAAATGTCACTTTTTAAAACACTTCCGCATACGAGTAGCACGCAGAATACCACGCAGGTGCGTTCAAGCGCATGCGCGTGCACAGGTACGTTACTCGGCCGTGCATAAGGATGTATAGATAAATAGATAGATGTTTAAAATCTTTATGTTTTGGCAAAAAGCGCAGTAGGACACTTCATCATTGAAACCTGGAAAATCCTGGAAGAGTTGTTTAAAATATAACGTTTTTATATAACTTTGATTTTTTAATAGCTCTCCCATTTACGTAAATGCATGAAGAATGTTCTTTTCAGATTTTCACAAATGGTCATTTTGTGGTTGAGGTATTCTTTTAACGCCCAGATTTGACATTTTTACCACATGGTCAAAACATGAATACTATTTACAGTCGGGGATGTAAATATAGTTATAGAGATATAAATATATATAGTTGGTTTCTCTTTAAAGGAAACCATTTATTTTATATATCCCTTCAAAAAGCCAAAACATCTCTGTCACAGTTTTCTTTTTGTTTTATGCTTGTTTGTTGTTTTGTAAAACAATCAGTAAAAAACAAACAATGGAATTAAACAAATCATTTCTTAATTTGTATGTTTTGGGGTTTTTTGTCATACAGACATATAATGATGATTGCTGAGTAATAGGCTATGTATGTTGATACAAGTTGAACAATATGTGCACAAAAGGATGCACTAGAGCCCATCATTATAGTGTGCACTGGGACTCTTTGTAACTACCTTATGCCACTGTTTACAGATACTTGTATGAAACATAGACTCCAATAATACCTGGACACTGTACCAAAGATGCTGCCAATTCATTCCAGTGGAGCTGCTTGCCTGGCGCATTCGCCAAGAAAAGTCTCTAAAGGTTTCCAGGTTTACTTCCGCTGTATGCAGCCCACTGAATCTGCGCAGTAGACTTTCTTCCGTTGGCTAGACTTAACATTGTGATGATGTTTTTAAATCTCTTTGCTCAGCTAGACTCTAGAGTCATAATTGACCTTGTTTGCAGTTCCTGTCAACAGTTTTACAGACGTCCCTTTACATTTGTGGCATGCTGGAGAAATGGCTGCGAGGCTGAGGAGCTTTCCTATGGGCTTGGTATGAGTACTGGGGTATGATGCAAGAGCTTTTCACAGTTTTACTACACAATTTACAGGTAACTTTGAGGTATAAAAGTGCATTTTCTGCTACTGCTCTAGTATTGTGAATGTAAACATTCACACACGCATAAATGCCTGTAGATACATACAAAATACAAATGGTCGTTTTGCATGAAGTATTCCAATTAAAGGGGCTCTATGCAAAATGCAAAATTCAGAAGGCATGAATTGTTGGCAAATGGTTCTCATATCCTGTTCTTGGTCTGTAATCATCAAATACTGTTGCTCTCAGCATACGAGCCCGATGCCAAAAGCCATCTTTCACATTTGCATGACACGCTGCTAGATGGCATCAGTGGAAAACACAGCCGGACGGAACCAGTCATGGTGTTATTATATGCCAGCAGACCGCCGGACAGCACCTACCGCAGAAACATGATACGCAGACGGGCAAAACACTTGAGAATACGGCCAGACGGAACCTGTTGAGGTTGAAACGCTGCTGGTAAGGACATAATATAAGAAGCGTGAGGAGACCTATAGGGCACTTTGAAAGGGGCAGTGGATGGGTTCAACAAACCCTGGGCTTTCAGGAGTCTGGTGTTTGCTTCCCATCTGAATGTGATGTTTATTTTCGACACCTTACATGTGCCTCCTTCCCCTTATTCTAACCATTTGTACAGGACTGTGCCTTTGTTGACGACGTGGCGTTGGTTGCCATGTGCTTTTTTTGCCTAAACATAACCACATACAGTGTCATCCCACCATGTGCATTTGTTGAAATTACGGTTGCATCATCCTGGAACATAAATTGCAGGCGCAGAAGGATAGAGCATAATATGTAGATGCGGAAGTCCACTGCAAAGCGGCAACATGTGACGACTTGGGGATAAGAACACATGGGTTCGTGTATAGAATTCCCCCCATTGTTTGAGATGACATAGACTGTGAATGGTTTTCCCTCATTAAACTGTCAGTTGGAAATATAAGTTAGAAGTGACACTCATTGTGAGAAAGTCTCTGGCATGTTTGGAAGCTATACCCAGTTCTCCTCTACATACTTGTCACCAGCAGCACTCAGATGTGCAACGGCTGAGACTGTAAATGGAGCAGCTCTGCAGTGGATGCATATAGGATTTTAACTTCAAGTGTCTCACCTAAAAAAGTTTCCGATCTCCAATTTTCCTCCACTGCTCAAAATAAGAAGAAGAAAAGAAACACATGAATGATAGATCATATTACCATTATTACACACCTAAATTATAGTAATACATGTTACAGCCCTAAAATCATGCCTGACGTGTGATTTATTACAGTTTGAAAGTAACTTAATCAACACTGCTGTTGGTTTAATCCAAGGAAACTCTGGGGACACATGCAGCTTAGTTTGACAAGGTTACAACATAGATTTTTTTTTTTTTTGCTGTGACCTTGGCCATGCTAGAAGAAACAAGCTTGCTGCTTAATAGGAGTCGAGTGGCATTCATGTGATGACAGGATCTGTTGCCAAGTAGACATTAAACTCAAGTCTAGATAGCTGTGGCCTCACATAACATTTAAGTTGTTGTGAATACACAAAGGACATTTGTCTTGAAGGTCACCATGCTCCAATATTTGATTGTATGTCAAAAAATTAAACATTTAATTTCTTAGCACTTGTCAAATTCAAAAACTTTCATGTTAATGCTTAGAGATTAAATGATTCAGGCCAATCGCCAGACTAAAATGTTGGTATTATATGTTCCTGCAAGTGCAAACGACTGATATGTTTGTGACTTTCATACATATCATAGTTTAGATTTTGTGTATATGAGCTGAGTTTTTCATCAGGAGGAGGGGATGGTTGATAATGACATCAAGGTGAGATATTGACCAAGAAGCAGGCAGCAGTAGACGACTGTTTAAGACCTAAAAACAACTCAACTGGTTATTTTCAAAAGTTCAGGATATTACCTGTCTTTCTCGTAGCAAACAAACTCTGTAATTTAAATCCAGACATGATGTTTTCCTACCCCTAACCAAGTGCCGTTTGCACATAAACCTAACCACACATTAACCACAGTGTTTTCACAACATAAAACTGATATGTCTAAATATAAAGTTTCAACATATCCGCTACATATGAGGCATACAAATGTAACATATCTATGAATTGCACTGCAGAAATGCAAAAAGTCAGGAATTTTTTTTTTCTGGTGATTAAGTTGACTTATTACTTGATACTCGGCTGTCACAAAAGTAACAAGCAACTATATTCATAATTAATTAATCGTTTGGGTTAGAGTTCATTAAAGTAAAAATGTCAAAGACTCACTTGTAAGACAATTTTTAAATATAGATTTTTGTTGGTTTTCTGAGTCTTCTTTTATTGTATACTGAAAACCTTTGTGTTTTGGACAGTTTACTCAAGTGGTTGCCAACATTTTTCATGTCAAAAAAATTAATACGGAGGCGATGTTAGATGGGGATTGGATGTATGTAAAAAGCGTAGATATTTTTATGCCCATATATAAAACTTCAGATGCTGTTCAGTTAGGTACTTTGTGGCAATTAGCAGACACACTCAAGTTAACAAGCACTTGAGCAACACTTCAGTGGCAACTAGGCAATGTCGTAGCTGTTGTGTTGTGACTCGCAGTGTGAATACAGCATGACTTGGGTGCTGCATGCTGAGTCAGTGGTGAGAAACACAAGGCACAGACTGAACCATCTTAATGCTTGAGAAAATTCCAGGTATCTCCTCAAATACTGAGGAAAATGTACTCCTGCACCATCGAGAGCATCTTGACAGGGAAATTACTGCCTAGTACAGAAACAGCACTGAACAGGACTGCAGGGCCCTGCAAATAGTGGTTCGTTCATCTGTGCATGCTATCGGCGCTGCTTCACCCTGCATAAAGGATGTTTACAGCGGACATTGCAAAAATAAGGCCAGGAGAATCATTAAAGATCCCCACAAACCAGATAATGACCTTTTCTGAGAGGAAGAAGGTACCAATTACACCTGACCAGCACTGAGAGGCTCAGGGGGAGCTTCTGCCCTCAGGCTACAAGGATCCTAAATGAAGACACCTCCTGACTGCCCAGTCCTATATTCACCATTACAGTCCTTTATTTAATGCACACATTAAAGGCAACAAACAGGATTACAGTTTACTTTAATTGTATCTTATTTAAAGGGATAGTTCACCCAAAAATGAAATTTCAGTCATTATCTGCTCACTCTAATGCCGATGAAAAGTCAGGTCACGTTCACAAAATACTGCTGAAGTTTAACGGGGAAAAGGTGTTGCACTCATCTCCCAAACAATTGAAGCAAACAGTGAGCAGGAACACTGAATAATACATATTAAAACCACAAAATGTTTCCATACTGCTTGTATGTTTTTAGCCTTGTTGTCGCCTGTAGCCTTTAGGCAAGGCAGCTTGAAATTCTCCTGAACTGCGAGGACTGCTCAGCATTAGATTCAGCCTCACTGGTGATGGTAAAGAGCCCACTTATTAAGAGGATGATAAAATATCTTCATATTTTCGCAGAACCGAAGACTGATTTTGAATTAGATTCAAAGTGCTTTACAAAGTAATAAAATATAAAAACATAATGAAAGATACAGATTTACAATAAAGGAGAAAAAGATCAGATATAGAAGGTAAAATCAATTACTAAATGATTAAAAAAAATCACTATCGAAAATAGTAAAAGTGCAGACAAGAGGTGCAAAGATAAAAAGATCATTTAAAATGATTTAAAATCGAATTTAAAAATAAGTTATCAGTCATTAGTGGAGTAGGCAGTGCAAAAAAGGAATGTTTTTAGCTTTGACTCAAAAGTGGTCAGAGTCTGGGCTTGTTGAACCTCATCTGAGAGGTTAGGTTTAGCTCCTAGTGTTGGAGCCGCATTCACGTATTTGCGCTTGTGTGACACCATTGAGAGCTTTCAGTATCTGCACGCCAGTGTTAACATGCTACCTGGAAGCCTTCGCCACACACAATAGTTTTAAATCCAACAAAGGGACTTGTTGTTTGCTAACTCCAGAAGTCTCTCTCTGTGTAGGGGAGGCTTCCAGGTAGCATGTAAACACTGGCGTCAATACCTCAAGCGCATGCATACATGAATACGGTTCCTACTCTCTGAGCTCAAGGCGACGAGCTACAACAAGACTAAAAACATGACTTTAGTGACTTTTTCAATACAACTTGACACGTCAGAGCTTTAGGACACTTGGATTGCTTTGGATGAGCAGTATGGAGACATTTTGTGGTTTTCTTATGTATTTTTTTAATGTTTGAATACTGGTCACCATTTGCTAAAATTGTTTGGGAAATGAGTGTAACATCTTTCCTTGTGAAACTCCAGCAGGGTGTTGTGGACTAAAAAATTTCACCTGACTTTCCATCAGGGTGAGTAGATAATGACTGAATTTTAATTTTTGGGTGAATTGTCCTTTTTATTTAATGTGAAAAATAAAGTTATTGAAGTCTTTTTATATAAAAGAGCAGATTCTACATGTATGTTGTTGCACAAAAGACGAAAACTGGTGAGATTTTGCAAACGTCCATCAAACCACAGATGGACATTTTTCCCTCCAGTCAGAACAGGTATTATATGTCTATTTGATCATTTCTACCCTCCACTCCACGCTTCACCTTCTGTATAACATTCATGTTACATCATCTTTTACTCATTCTCCCATGAGTGAATAATATTACACATTTGAACCCATGTCCAACAAGTAATTTGGAAGACTCACTTCACCCTAAAGAAGAAAACGCCTCCTGCTGAAATTGACACCGGAGGGCAGTCAGAAATCTATTGGAGTCTGGTGTCATTCATTGCAATAAGGTTGAAGAAGTGTAGAAGCTCATCTCTCTCCACGAGGCCACATGAATCAAGCCGTTTTTTTATTAACTGTTATTTACCCAGACTGATCCAGATGAGATTAAGGGATTCTTTATTTCCGAGGCTGCAGCTGATACAGCAGTGACGCCTAATCCAGTTTGCAAGAGGAAACAAACAATAATATTCCGTTGTAATTAATTGATGGTTTCAAATAAAGCAAGCCAGAGAGAAAAAGAAAGAGTGAGAAGGAGAGGAGATAGTATCGTAAAAATTACAACTGGAATATCAACTGTTTCCATGGTGTCATAAAAGGCTTTGAACTCATAGGCGGCTGGTTACATAAGGTTGAAACATTTCTGCAGGGTACTCCACAAACAGCCTTTCCAAACAGGCTCTGTCCAAGCGTTCAGGGCAGTCAGTAGAAATTAGTCATGGGATCTCAGACTGTATTGTCCTCCATATTTATGAGTAATATAAACACATAAAGGGAAGGAGAGCTATCCCTCGATGGCCGTATAAACAAATTATCAGTGACTAAGCCTATTCATGTAAAGACATGGCTAATCAAGCCACGGCGTATAATGCGTGAAGATGGTTTTACATTTTGTGATATAACCCAATTAATAATGATTGAGAGTCTCCTGCATGTGCGTCAGTGGGTTGAGGCTGTTGTACATACATTCGCTGTGGCCCAATTCAGGAGCTGCATCCTTTGAAGTCTGTGTTTCTAGACCAAATATGACAAGGCTGTCCCCGTCCAAAGGCTCCTCTGAATGCAGCCTGAGAAATGGGTCCCGCTTTTGCAAGAATTTGAAGGACACAATTGGTGTATCCTTCATGACCCTCGTTCTACGTGTAGTTACTTGAAGCTAAAACACTCTGCAGACTGAAAAACAAAGAGTTGACTGTCATCGACTCCCGGTTTGAGACACTCTCGGTGCACAGCATTGTCTTGCTTTGGCTCGCGTCAGCTGGAAAATAGAACTGTGTCCCATTTTTTTTCTTCTGTGTTATGTTGCAGTCATATGACTAGCCAATCACAGACCACCCTGAAACAAAGCAGTTGTTTTTTAAAATGCAAATGTCTGCACAGACGTCCCCAGATCTATTACACGCTAGTCACTTGTACAATCCAAAGCCTCCTGTAAATGTACAATGTTGCTCATTTGTTAAGTGTTTGAGTGAAAATGCATCAAAAGATCTGGCCCAAGTAAAAAAAAAAAAAAAAATCCACTGAAATGTGCAAACATTATTACGATCAAAATCCAGCTCTTAAAAAAGACACAAAGGTGAATTATTATCATTATTTATTATTGTTATTATGAGAATTATTATTGTTGAGTCTCATTCTCAGGTCGTTAAATTCTGACACCTTAAGTTGGCTGTTCGGTCCAACTACCAACCCAAGGCTGTTGAAATTTGCAAAACTTTCTCGTCCCAACTCATCACATGGTGCGGCTTTGTCAGTGACCGTCCATGTTTTAGGTATCCTTCTGCGTGAACTGTTTACACTTACCATGATGTCAACAAATGCACATGGTGGGATGATGCAGCATGTTGTTATGTTTACACAACATGAGCACATGGCAACCAACACAGACCATCATAATGGTTAGATTAAGCAAAGAAGTCACAGATGGTTAGGTTTAGGCAAAAGAGGCACATGGTGAGGTGTAGGAAAAAAAACCCTCACATCCACACTGGAAGCGATGAGTCAGTTGTTTATAGGGCCCATGACCCACCCCTCCCACCCACCCCATAAGCACACTCGTGCCCGTCATATTACGTTGCCACCTTTGTCGTCTTTCTGTGTTTCAAGCACACACGACTGTGTGCATGTTGATGCCGTCCAGCCATCTACCAGCATATAATAACAACATCACTGGTTCTGTCCAGCCGTGTTTGGTCTGAGAACAGGCTGGCATTTGACAACCATGAACTGAGACTCAAAAATCGACAATCTTTCCCCAGAATTAATCACAGCACCTTTTACTACATCCAGCAATTACTATCACAACCTTGTAATATTGCAACTTTGTGACTGAATAGCTACATTATTTACTTTGATTAGATTGTGTAAAACCAAACAAACATCCTCCCATCCAAAAAAAAATGGGCTAACATGAACAGGATGTCAGGCTGAATGAATTTTGAATATCTGTAATTACTGTGGCCTGCCAAATGTCTATTATGTTAACACAAACCATTATTATTCATCACCCCCTTGATTTATAGCAGATATTTCAAGAAACAGATTCAGCAAAGAGCTGTGAATACTGCACAATAATCTTGGTCCATCCTGACTCGATAGCATCACATGTTCCCTGCAGATTTTTCAATCTGCTGTAACTCGGCCCTAAGGCTCTCTGTTGGGTTTAAAATCCAGCGACTGGGGAGGCCATTGGAGTAAACGTAAGTCACTGTCGTGCTGCATTTTCCTCACAGAAGTATTCATTTGGAAAAGGGTAAACGGAGGCCATGGGGAGAAGCTCCTGGTTAGCAACAATGCAAAGTTATGCAGCTGTATTCAGGACACTGATATAGCACACAAAACACATAACGTTTCATCTGCTGTATAGCAAACATGGCCAAAAATCACACTTGTTTCTGACAGCTATATTTAATCCAGCGCAAGCACTACATACTCTGAATACGTTTAGAATTAGTGTATAATATGCGATTGAGACACAGCGGAGGAGAAGACAACCAGCTGTGCAGGAAGTCAGGCTCAAGGTAAAACACAGCGAGGGTGGCTGGTGGACAGGTGGGAAATGTCAGCATCTGAAAAGAAGACATAAACACACACACAAAGGGAGGTAGGGGACGAGACTGACGCAGGAGCAGCTGTGACAAACACAAAACTTGTAACCAAGTCGTCGGAACTAAAGCGATAATTGCAACCTCAGGCATCGTGTGTGCAGATAAACATTCGGCATGTCTGCATGTATTGTGGGCTGTTTTTGACATTTTTTTGCCTTTCACGCTGGTGATAGCCGAGGCCGAGGCATTATGATTCAACATGTTCTCATCCAAGTCGTCACGTACATATTACTGCTTTGCAGTTCTGCATGTACATATTACGTTCTAGGTTTTCTTCAGCGTCTTCTGGTGACGTTCCAGGATGACACCATCGTGATGTCAACAAAAGCCCACTCTACGGGGACCTTAATGCGACAGTGTTGATTTTACTGTTATGGTATTGTAGAAGCCAGAAGGTAGAAGGTAGAAGGTAGGTTTATTAGTCATTTTTTAAACAAAAAAATTAAATATACTCTCGGTCCAAGTCAGGTCAGCCTTGCCCTGATGCCGGCTCTCCTCCCTCTCTTTATCCCATGCTTTCGGTTTAGTTTCTCCCCTCTGGTCTGACTGTCCGCTCGGCATGTGCCATTGGTGGGGACCCTCTCGCAGTCTGCTGCATTCAGTCCAAAGCCCACACAACTTTTCTCGATGTTGATAAGTGCTTTTCTATTGTAGAAAATTCAACACAATTGTAATTGTTTTGCAATTGTTATGCAAAAACACTTTTCTGGCCATTATTCAACGCCATATCTCAGGAACAGAAGGGGATACATTTGGTCAGATAGTGAATTGGTAACACTAATCTTAAAAACTGTGCTGATTGTATGGATCTTCTGTAAACCATCCATGTTTTCAAAGACGTGGATGTAAACTTAAAGTGTAAGTTCACTTGTGCACGGAGGCGTACACTAGCAAGACAGTAATTCTAGTTTTCCATATGCCAATGCTCAGAGTAGCCTTTTACATTATTTAAATACTTTGAAATTACAGATTAACTTCCTTTAAATGATTTCCAGTTTAAAGTTTTAAAGTCTAAATTAGGCAAATGCAGTATTTGTTTATGTATGGCTTCAAGCAATATGTTTGTATTGCAACCCTTTCCCCTGCTGCACTTTTGCATGTTTTTGCATATGTAAATTTTAAATGTACAGCCATTTCAGCCACAAAGTCAATTTTAGTCTCTGGAGACTCTAAGACTATCCCTGTGAAATAAAGCTTTTTAAAAGTTGCTCTTAATATTTATAGCTCTCACAAAGTTTGTTTGCATGTTGTTTGGACATTAATTCAAACCACGAACGCCTGCAAATTGCTAAGCATTTGTAGAATAGGATGCACAGCACATATACTGTACCTTTCTCTGACTTCCAGAACATCTGAATATTGTTTTTAAGGGCAAGAACTTGCAGCGCAGGAACAATAAATATTGATTTACTGGCCTCTGAGCCCATTATACGGATATTTTCAGTTCCCAAATAGCCATTTCAGAAACTAATGATACCTTTGTTTTCTTTAACTGTACCTTTAAGGGACTGAAAATGTATAAGCAGTTAACGTGTCGATACAGAACACAACTAGAGCCCATCTTTGTGCCTGATTTAGCTGAAGGAATTCAAAAGGCATGATTCAAACATTCTTCCCTTGAAATCAAACCTGAAGAACAGCCTGTATCTTCGCCACAGCTGGAGACTTGGTAGTGGTAAACCCATAGTCCATGCTGATATGTTGTCTCATCTAGTTAGCATGCTGTGTCTCAGAAAGCAGATTACCGCTTTTCTCCAGCCCTCTGAAATGCACAAAGGGGAGCAGTTTCTGTTCAAAATAGTAACTCAACTTGCTTGTTGTGTTGGCCCAGCTCCCTGAAAGCCCCCTCAGGCAAAGATTTTAGCACTTAACACTACTGTGTGCTACAGGTTATTTCTGAATCAGTTTCCTTGTCACTCAAATGCCAGGAGTTAAACGTAATTGCTGCTGTTGTGTCCTCGGGGTGCTTGTGCTCCCCATGCTGCGTGTCGCTGTGTGGCCTGGCGAGAGACAGTGAGGGCAGCCTGCATTATGATACTGTCAGCAGGGGAGATGGAGCTGTGGAAGCATATCGTTAAAGCTAATTTGATTTTCTGTAGGACTGCACGTACAATTGAATTTGACAGGTATAGTTGCTAGGCAGTCACAATGTGGGTCAGCTTAAAGGAAACAGCTGCGGATATCTGATATTGTTCATATTGTCAACAAATGTCATGGAAAGACCAAAAACCCCAATAACTGAGCGTGTAACCATGGGATACTCAACTTTCTGTGCTTGGGAGCCACTTTTGCAAAATGACAGGAGGTCAGGCCACATTTCTATAATTTTGGGGATGTTTCTTTGGATTTTAGAAAGCTTTTAAGATTCTAGGAAAATTATAGGATTTTAGGACATTTCTGCATTTTAGGACTTTTATAGGATTTTAGGACATTTCTAGGATTTTAGGACATGTCTAGAATTGTAGGACATTTCTAGGATCTGGGGGCTTTTCTAGGATTATAGGACATTAGGGGCTGAGCTAGGACCTGTGTCGGGGGGTGCTGGGATCCTCCACTGCCACTTTTTTTTTTTTCTGATAAACAAGCACTACTTTGATACTGTTTTATGCACTCTGGCGCCTTATGTATACTAAAAGTGCAAAAACAATTCCCGGTATGTATCTCTTTATTTTTATTGTGAATTAGAAAATGGCTCATGGTAAACACAAAGATGAGCCACAGTGTTGCACTGGGTGCCATGTTCCTTCATTATGATGAACATGAGTACTGCAGTTTATTTTGACTCAGTCCCACATTCACCATCCTGCTGCTGTAAACACTCATTAGAGCATTGTATCTGAATTAATCCACAGCCGAAAATAGTCCCCGCCAAATGCTGTATTTACTCCTGTCCAATTAACATCTGGAAAACACTACAGTGCCCAACTTCTAGCAAAGTATTCAGCCCTTTCAATATGTAAAACTGTGTTTTGGTTACTCATTTTTAAGGATGTACATCTTCATTAGGAACAAAGGGGCTTTGGGCTGCTAGAGACAGAGTGGATAAGTCTCTAAGAGAGAGAGTTGGACTAAAGCATTGTTAGTTTTGGTCTTTTTATGTGACTATATGACAAAGAAATATACAGTACTGTGAGAAAGATTTGTTGTTTTAGCAAATTTGTTATAAGGATTTATTCATATTTATTTCTCAGTTTCTTCATTAAGATACAAAGAATACACAGAACAACACCCTATTTAGTGTAAAACATGGAAGTGTACAACCATAATAAAAGGTAGCTCAAACAATCAATATGTTGAGCTTTGGACATGTCTTGAATGCAACCTGGTGTAAATACATCGGAAGATTAGTATTGTAAATTTCATACTGTCTGCCAAAGAAATGCTTAGTGGAAAGGAAGGTCAAACTAAATAGCTGCAACTTTAGCCTGTTGAAGTTGTTTTATTCTGAAATATTTGCATTTTTAATAGTGTATACATATTTTCTGTATGTCCTGGTTGTAATTAAGTAAAGAGGCTACAGAGAAAAACATACGTATATGATCTTATAACCTTGCTAAAATAACAAAGTTTGAGGTGATGAAAGATTTTTGCACAGTACTGTAGAGTAATAATATCAGACTTTAATGAGCATAATAAAAGTGGTCCTTTAATGGGAATAATAAAATTGTTTTCCATAATGTAACCGAAATCTCTATGACAACAAGCACATCTCTAGTACCTCTCTCAGTGTGCAGAAACCGTCACAACATACTGTCATAAATTCATATTTGTGGTCTACAGAGATGCTGCGGCCATCAAATCATTTTTCAGAAGTAAGGGGCATGCTTGTGTAGAACAGACCATGCAAAACCCCCATCATCATCTTTTTAAAATATTTTTTCAAGTAAAAATCTAATGCAAACATGTCTATTGACAATGAAATCCCCACTCATATTGCAATATCTGTCACAGTCTGCTCTGCTGTGGGATTTTTTCCACTTACTCCACCCCCACCTCTCTCCACCCGGCCGGTCCTCATCAGCCTCATCACCTCCACCTGGTGCTCCCAGCTGCTCTTCATCTCCAATCAATCCAGTATTCAAGCAGCAGCCTCACTCCAATCACTCACTCTTTTCCAGATTGTCTTCGCTTCCATGCTTCACCTTCCAGCTCTCACTCTCAGACTGTTTTCTTGGTTTCAACTTGGCTTGTCACTGGCTACCTCTCCTCGTCTCTGCCCTTGTAAACCTAACAGCCTTCTGTCTCAGACTGTACGGTGTTCGACTGCTTTGGCTCCGTCGAGAGAGAACACCATTCTTCCGGCCGTCTTCAGAGCCTCCTGTGGTACGATACATCTCCATGTGAGTGCCCACGGGTCTTCATTGTTCTGATGGTGCATCGATTCCCTGCCTGTCCTCGCTGATCCCGCTACCTGCTCCTACTGGATTTGTCTGCTCCGCAGCCTTCCTGCCTGATACCAACTCTGCTTCCTCCTTGACCACGAGCCCTGCATGCCCCTCTCTGGATTCCCCACTTTTCTCACAAGCTCCCTGCTGGAAATGTTTCTGTAACTTACCTGATACATTCACCTGCCAGTCCGCTCCATGTTCAGTTTCCCCACTCTAACTTGTACTATTACCTGTGAACATGAGCTCACTCCAGTCTCTCTACGAACTCTGCTGACCCTTGAACTCTGCTCCACCCCAGAACTGATAACTATCCCTTCTAACCTGTAACCTGATCATACCTTTGCTCCATTCAACCTGCCAAAAGATTAAAGAAAGGTCACCACCAACTACTCACCTGCTCTGTTGTGCTGCAATTGGGTCCTACAACACCCCGTTACAATATCTGTCAAAATAATCACAGCATCATAAATTTTTTTTCCTATTATTTTGTAGCCCTGGTTCGTGTTAAGATTAAAAACATTAAATCTGTAAAACAAATTTCCCAAAACTAAGCTTTAAAAGGCAATGCACACTGTAAATCCCATCCGCAAGTTGATTCACTCACGCAAAATAAATCAAAGAACTGTTAAAGATTACTTTGTCCATTTGATAGTTGCGGAAATGTTCTCAGCAACGACTTTGTACATCAGTGGTTCTCAAACGGTGGGGTGGGCGCCCCAGAGGGGGAATGAACTTTTTTCAGCCTTTGAAGGGCGGCATGACATAGAAAGTTTGAGAGCCACTGATGTACGTTCTTTCATTACTTCCTCTTATCTAGTACAAAATGGCTCGACTGGGTTTTCTCTGAAATTATAAACGCATACGTGTCATTAGAGATTTTGTTGAAAACTCAATTATGATGAATTATCTTATGTGTGAGCATCCATTTATGATCCCTCTCCCCTCAAAAATGTGTTTTTTCTTTTGTTTATGTACCCTAAAATGTCTGACCTTGACTATAATGACTTGTGTTTTTAAGTTTTTCACTAGAGAGGTGTTTTCATATTTCTCAACTGAAGGTGGTGATATCTGTGTACTTCCCTAAAATTTGATATATAAGCGTAAACAAGGCAACCTTGATTGAGTATTTCAAATTTAAAATGAGTGTCTAATATATAATTACAAGCAAAGAAATCTGAAAACTCCAATGCAGAGTGAACAGTTTACTCACAATACTAAAAAAAAAAAAGCATATAATATATATTTTCACAAACTTTTATTTGACCACTGATAAAAAATTATCCAATGTGAACACACTGTAATATTGTAGCAGATATTAGTGTATGGTTCACAACTGCTAACACTGTGGCAGCCACTGTCAGTTACAAGCTAGCAAGATAAATAACAACATAAACACATAAATGCTAACTACTCTTAGAATACATCTGCTAGTTGCAGATTTTTGGTGCACAAGGACTCATCTGACTGAGGCTCAGACATGTATGGTTGAATCTTTCCCATGTTTTCTCTACAGATGTGCTTAGGGATCCACACAAAAACAAAATTCTAACACATTCAATTTAATTTCACAAAATGTAAACGACATGGGGGCTTAGAACACAATAATAACACAACAATATATACCTGTATATTCCTTGTCCAAGCCTCTCTGAAAAGACAAGTGAACTCTGCCTCTGTGTCGGCAGTCTGGATGCTCAGGCCTTTCTCTCCTCTTCCCTTTTCTGTTGCAGCTTCAACGTCTCGTTTTTTTGTCTGTTGTTCAGCCATCACTGCAATTATGTGTCAAATTAAACTAGTCAGGGTGCACGTAATGGTGTGCTACACATGCATGACACGCATGTTGATTCAGTGCTCACAATACGACAACAGCAGAGGAGAGGCAAAAGAGTACATGCACTTTACTATTGAAACATTGTTCACACAGACAGTTTTACTCTTGAAATACAAATGGGTATAACCTAAAAGAGAGAAAATGATAGCTTTTTGGTATTGCTGCAAGAATCCATCTTCAAAATGAAAAATGTAGGATCTCTATTTTCAATATTTTGGTATCGATCCGCCCACCCCTAGAGGCCAGATTCACAATTTCTCAAAGAGTGCTTCCAGTCCCTTTGCAAAGTTTTTCTTTCTAGAAGAGAAAACCATGTTAAACAAAATATTAATCACAGCAGAGTTCTTTTACAAACTTTAAAACTTTAAAATATGTCTACAGGGGAAACTTTAAACTCACGTGAGCCAACTAGCCACGGAGCTTGAGAATTTGTCTTCTGCCGCCATTGATCGACTGTATTGTAAAACTGGCACCCTGTGGTAATGATGATAGCACACAGCTGCAGAGGAGAAAATACTGTCATTGCCTTTTTTCAAATAAGATCTATATTTAGCTTGGGCCTTGTGTTTTCAAATACAGTTTTATGCAATATGAATCCCATAGAAATGTTGTATAAGAAAACATGGAGGGGATATACAAAGGGTTGTATGGCAGCTCTTCACTGTATCTGTTTATATAATAAAGCATGTTTACACTGTAGGTGTCCAATCTAAGGAAAGGAAATGGTCCCATTTTCTGAGGGCTTTCATTCTTGTCATCTCGTCTCGTCTACAGGAGGTTGTTTACCTGGCTATCACACCAGTGCACACTGCTCAAGACAAAAGGAAAACCGTATAGAAGATATATAGAGGAGCCACATCGGTTCAAGCATTAAAAGTGATCAGTCAAACGTTAAAATCAAATCTAAACCTAACAAGCAGTTATTATCAGTAATATTACCAGTGTCGCATTACCTACTTACTGGAGAGCAGTCAGGATTAATCGGATCAAAATGACATAAAGCATTAGTCTGTGCCTTTAAAAGACGCAGCTAATCTAATTATTGCCAGTTTTCCGGGAAGATAGAATGATCTGCATCTGAATCAGCCGTTCAGTGTGTTGGCCGAAGTTTAAACATGAACAAGAGCACAGCAGAGGCTTGGAAGGGTTGAAATGTGAAGTTGGAACAGAATGCTGCAATATGCACAGAAAACATGGGTTGTGCAGACTAACTGTGGTTCTGCAGCATCGTTAAAGTTCAGAAGGGTAGAAAAGATGTCAGCCTCCTCTAGAGATGGTGACATTATCAACTCACTGCTCTGCGGAGAACTATATTGAATTCATACACTCAGTGCCGTTGAGCCCTCTGACCTGAGTGAGGAACTGAATCTGTCATGTTATATAACTCAATATGGTCGCTCTGCTTTGCGACCATGTCATGAAGACAACAGATAAGTTACCAATTAAAATGTTTTATTTTAAGAAAGCATGCACATCTTTTCACTTGCCATAGTAAGATGGCATGTTTATAACCCATGAAGTCTTCTGCAGACTGACTATTTTGCAATATTAAAAGTTTAATTTTTTTTATTTAAAAGTTTTACTCTGTGACACGGACCTTAATAAACTTGGTTAAGACATCAAGTTTGATTTCTGCAGACTGTACAATGACAGCACCTACTGAATCGCAGGCTACAATCTAAGTCCATTGACGTCAATACACGTATTGGTCAGAGAGAAATGTAAACAAACAAATAGAGTCCTCACTATAGTGGCATTCGTCTGTGTCAGAAAAAAAGTCTGAAAAGGAGGAGGAGAATTTGGACACAGTCGTGACTGGAGAAAAAGATGTCCACTTGGTGTGCCAATTTTGCAATGAGAGCTCTGGGTATTAATTAGCATCTACCAGCATTTGGCAACATTGCAATGATCAATGTGGCATTTTATGTGGCATTTCTGTTGGTTGGGTGGTTGACGCAGGTCATATCAGCAGTCACCCAGTGAGATGGTCATCCCAAATTTCTGACACTGTCCAAATTTTATCCCCAGCTGTCTTTGATTGCACGACTGTGACAACGGCCATCTTCTCTCACTGTGCAACATAGGACCACCGTTTTAGATCTGCGACCAAAGATATCGCCACATTTCTTTCACGATGATCATCTTTGGTCTGGGGCAGCCCAAAATCGCACAGTGAATTCCAGGCTTCACACTAACTGAATGAAAACTTTAGTCCTCTTGAACTAAAACACACATATGTGGGAAATGGCAATTTAGTTTTAGGACTTTGCTGCTTAATGGTAGGTTTTTCCCTTCAACAAGGTCCAAACTTGATGTCAGAGATAATAGTCCTCGATAGAAACAAACTAGCACAAAGCCTGAATTGCAGCGGTCAAAAGAAAGAATTGGACACTTCTCAGAGACTCAAAGATCTGTAGCACTCATTTAATTATCAGCAAGTTTTGCAACTTTTTTCAAGAATGGAAATTACAAAACAGACTCCAGACAGATGGAATCCTGGTATGTACGTGAAGAGTTACGTTCATAATGCAGCTGGTAGTTTGTATGAATGCATGGTTAAAAAGTTAGTCAATCTCTGGCCTCAAGGCCCTGACACACGATTGGGCCAACTGTGAGCATCTGTGGCGCTGACATTTGCTCCGAAATCTTGGCTGCTGTTGGTTTGGCGGCAGTGGTGTTGGAGCCCAACGGCGGAATCTGTTCGTAAAAAGGATCACTCTGATTGGTAGTTCAGCTCAGCGCACAAGAAGAGAAAGCGAGGAATGTAAATAAATGGCTAAAGTTAAGAGGCAGGGAGGTTGAAACACAGTTGTTATTTAAGGTAATTTGCCTTTCTTCTGATATTGAGCTCTTTAGGTGAAATATTTCCCTCTGGTTTGTGTTATTGCTTTGTTCTTTCAGCATTAGATGGTGTTGTTAATGTGCTAACTGGCTAACTAGTGTCATGAGAGTCTTCAGGTTTCCTGTTTTGAATGATGATTACTGACGGCTGCCATCTGCTGGTATAAAAGTGTATTTTCTTTTACTTGCTGGTTCGACGTCGGTTTGGTGTGTTCCTCTGCAACTTTTTGGCCAAGACACAGCCACATGAGGCGACAGAGCAGGGGGCTTTTGTCAGTGTTAGTTCTTTGATGTCAGTTTGGAGTGTCATGTACTTAACAGGTAGGGATTTTTCAAATGTGTTGCACCTGTGACCACACCCAAAAGCAACTGTGCACTGACACACCCTGGAGTACACTTCTAAACCACTGCAGCATGGTGAAAATACTGGAGGTTTCAGCTAGTTTCAAGTTACTTTTAATCAAGATGAGTTGAGAACCAGTTGCATCAGCTTGGCAATTATTTAATATTATCAAATTTTAATTTAGCCTTGATGCACATTTGCCTGGTCAGAGAGGCAGAAGGAAAAACAACACTGAATGAAACAAAGGAGTTGGTCAAGACAGTCCCAAAGATACAACAAATTACTCAGTCAATTGAATGAAGTGTTGTCTGCTGAGTTCAAAGAGAAGGGCAACCCTGTGATGAACTCAATTCTGGAAACATCACCTGATTTTTCAGCATAGTGGTTAGAGGAAATAAGATAGCATATTGTGGCATGCAATTATGTGCAATTTCCTGGCAATGATGCACTGTGTTTCCACTTGAATTTGCTTGCTCAGAAGAGTGAGGTCAACAAGGATATCAAATCAATATTCTCTCAGAGATGCCATAGAAGTTAAAATATTTCCCCTGACAAAAAAAACAAAAACATGTTTTCAGGCATCATGTCCACTCTGAGAGTGATGTAGATTTCATTTCACCGGGGTGTTTGCAGGACTGAAAATGAGGGAAACAATGCCTCAATTGCTTGGCAGAGGAATTTGTAAGACTCCGGGCCTCAGCTCTGTGTAAGCCCCGGCAACATGCTCAGCACTGTGAGATGTGCATTGTGTGGGCTTTTGTCTTGTCTTGTGCTATGGAGCAGAAGTAGTCCCTTCCTTTTCTGACATCACACAGCATTGTCCTGTCTGGGATGGGAGATGAGCAACTGCGGGAAGGAAAGTGAGAGCCAGTGAGAAGAGGAGCCGGATGACAACAAAGGAATGGGGGAGTGATGTATAATGAATAGTGTAAAATAGAACAAAAAAATGAACCGAGAAGTCTTTAAAGGGAGAAGACAAGGGAGAAGGCCAGAGCGGCGATTGTTTATATGAGATCGCTACAGGGAGAAATTGCAGTAACACACTGAACATAGAGATGTGGACTCTAAAGCCGGACGCAGAGGCAGAGTGGTTGAAAGCAATCAATCGTTTACTTGGTGAGAGCTCAAACTGGAGAGGCAACAGGTAATCAGTCAGTCAGGGCAAACTTAGAGGCAAGAGGCAGGCAGGCAAAACCAAGACGAGTAGTGCAGCAGACAATCTGTGGAGAGGGGGCTGGTATATAAGCAGGGGAAATAATGAGGGAATTTCCCACCTGCAACTTCAGAGCAGGTGGAAATGGCAGGAATCTGCAATGACAGGAGACGTTAATGACTGCAAAAATGTGCAAAATGACTTGAAGCAGCTGTTGTGACAGTAACAAAACAACTAAGTGAGTGACTCATAGTGTTTTTCATTGAGATTCCTCTTATTTCAAACTGCTAAAGTAATTGGATCAAGCCTATAAGCGGATCACGAGCCAAACCTTGACGCAATCTCCGATAATCCGAGGTGCATGCTGAATATTTTCAGGCTGCCAGAATCCAAAATGTTTAACGCTTGCATACAGGGGCGTTTCTAGGACTTCTGTAAGGAGATCCGAAGAGATGAAAAGGCTTTATTTCAGTTCTTTATTTTATGCACTCTGTTACCTTATTTACCATGAAAACTTTTTTTTTTAACTAGAGTTGGAAAAATAGTATGTAATTTGTTTAAAAGAAGCAAAATCAGACTCTATATATTTGGTCAAGTACAAGTATGGACAGATTATTAGATCTGGGGCTTTTTAAAATCATTACCAGGTACTCTATTTCTGAGGTGGGGGCAGTGCATAAAGCAGAGTCAAAGGGGAGTCAAATATTTCATTAAGCACTGGGGAGGGACTTATGTTCTTTTATTTTCACTCAGGGGATGGGCACACACAATTAAATGGTTTTGTATTCATTTTTTACTGCTGATTTTTGAAGAAAAATGCCATCATAACTCGCAGGCTGGGGGGTTTGGAAAGCATGTTTTGGTGATTTTTTCTTTTAATTTTTTTTCTTTAAAAATTTCTGGCCATTAAAAATAGCTATTTAAAAAAACTTTTTTTCTTCCCTTTAATTTTCTTCTCTTCAAAATCTTTGGCCTTGTTTTCCTTTGGAATTTTTGACGATTTTTTCCCCACAAAATTTTATGGCTGTTTTTTTTTTTCTTGAAACATTTTTGGCTATGTGTTTTCTTTCAAAATGTTTGAGAAATTGTTTTCCTTCATTTATTTTTTGTAATGTAATATTGTGATATATGTTTATTGTATATATTTGTTTTTAAAACATTTTGTGATTTTTTTTTATTTTTGCACATGCCCTCTAAACCTGCTTGCCTGCCAAAATAAAAAATGCCTAAATTACACCATTTATCAAAGCCAGAAACTGTAAAAACTTAACTTAAAGTTTGAGAACATAAAAAAGCCACCCCCATCCTTTGAGAACAGTCCCTGAGGCCTCTCTCTCTTTCTCTCTCGCTCTCTCTCTTTCTTTATGTGGATATATTAATAAAACATTTCGGGCCGAAACCTCAGACGTCCAGGCTTAATGATGCCACTGTCTGCATCATCCATTCCTCATCATAACAATGGCTGGCTTTTAATGCTGCATGCAAACGTGACTGACAATCTGAAAATCAGTCAAGAGCCCTGAAGGCACCAATGCCCCGAGAGGATTTTAAGGATGTGATACAATTAAATAAAAAGCCGCTGAGGAGGCGGTGAGGGATGATACAGGCTAATTTGATTTGGTTTTAATGGATGTCAGAGAAGTGAGAGCTCTATATTTATATTTTGAAAGTGTGTACCTTTTACTTATTGAAACCAAACACATGGCAAGTGAGGATAAGCAGAGGGGGGGGGGGATACGGGGAAATATGGCTGAGAAGGTTCAGCTGAGGCTTGCAGTCAGCACAGTTATCTGAGGCTCCAGAACTGGAGACGATATGGACGCATACACAGGGGTGGATATCATGTTATATAATATATATGTTGCCTCATCCCCTCTTGTCGAGAGAAGCAGAAGCGCTCCACAACCCCGAAGCTGAGTTTATATAAAATGGATGACACCTGCAGTATCAAGTTTCTACAGCGAAAACAGTCCGTTATCCTGTACAATACGTTTAAGGGATGTCAAAGATTGCTCAATGTTGTCTTTATCAGGCTAAAGTATATACTGTAATAAGTTGCTGCAAAAATACAGCAAAATTCTTGCAGTAATGTATATTTTTTTGGGGAAAAATATGGTAAATCAATGTAAATGCAAATATTAAACTGTAAACCTCATATTCTACTGTAGAATACTGTAATGATTTTAATTTTAATACATAAGTGATCCTGTGAAATAATGGTAGGATGCTGGCAATTAAAGCTGCCAGTAGTTTATTGCATTTTTATGGGAAAATTTGTTACAGTATTAACTGCTGTAAAAGTAGTGCCAAATTCTAACAGTAATGTGCAGTTTTTCCAAAATCCATTAAAATGCCATGCTTTATGAAGAGAATATTACACTGTAAACTTAACATTGTACTGTAATTCTGTATTTTTTCACAGCTTTATTTAACAAAAATATGTGCAAAAACTACATCAGGTAAACAAGAACACAAACATACATTAGAGCATAGATAATTGGCATCCAACTCAAATCATTTTAAAATATAATAATAAATAATCATAATATCAAAACATAAATTAATAAAAATCTTGAAATAAAAAAGACATGGACAGAGACAAAAGCAAGCAAACAAAGATAAATCATATTCATATCACATCACATCAGGGGGTTTGCCAAAAAAGTTTTGTAATAGTCTGAAAATTTGTTGCTTTCTTGTTGTTTGTAAGAGGAAAAGATTGAAGTGCTGAGTCAGAATCAATCAAGAAAAGATGGAAAGGGGGCTCTGAAACTAAAATGTTTGTTCATGGATCAAGAATTTACCCACTGAAATAATATAAAAAGAATAAATAAATAACATAATACAAATATTTCTTACTTGTATCATCATAATAACAGATTACATCTTTAAGGGTAAAATCAGGAGTGATATTAAAGTTACTGACAACATGAGAACTTAAAGTAGACCAAAAATGAACTATTGCTTTGTAATAAATGTAACAATTATATACTAATGATGTAATCTATAGTAGTGACACTGTAAAATAACAGTAGGATGGTGACAACTACTACTAAACTTACTAAACTTACTACTTTGTGAGAATAAATGATTGTTACTGTGTATAGCCACAGGATTTATGACATTAAGTTGATAAACATATATGTGTGTGTGTGTGTGTGTGTGTATGTGTGTGTGCATGTTATGAAGTATAGTTCCTAATTTTTTGCATCTCAGTAACTTAATTTTAATTATTTTATACTTATCCTTTCTTTCGCCCTTTCAAAGTCATGAAGTATTTAAGTACTGAGAAGCCTCATATCTTAACTAATTCATATGGAATATATTTGTCAGACTGCACCATTCATGATGTATGACAGACACTTTAAAACAAAATGTGTCTCCTACATTGTAAGAGGTTTTCTTCATGGTCTCTTGACAACAAGCAAGGAAATGTGAAAGAATAGCAAGAGGACTGAAGCATTTTGCTTGTTTGCATCTCTATATTTAACATTTTTTGCGTTATTACTGTACTGATCCATGGACAAAATGAATTCACATTTACATCACAGCAAGTATCTTTTTGGTTAGACTTGTTTTATCACATAATGCAGTCACCGAGAGGACAGAGCAAAAGATAATTATAAGCCTTTACCCACACACATTTTAATTTGCATTGACTGACCTTTTCAACTCAGAGGCAAGTCACTTCCAAAGAAACACTGAACAGTTTCTTAAATAGCCAATGACAGCTGACAAAAGAATGACTGCCTTTAATCTGCACAAAAATCCTGCATAGTGGGTCATTTAAATGTTAACTCCTGACCCTTTATTATGTTGACAAAATGACATATTTTTAAGGGCACTAAAAGTCTGCAAATTGGGGACATGTTATGTAGTCAGTGGGGCAGAGCAGTTTCAGATATAGATTGAACAAAGAGCATTTACGGCTCTGCAGAGATCCGGCTGAGCTCATCATGGCATTTGTTAAAATTTTTTATTGTTTGTCAAATCCTATACACTAGGCCTTTAGTGGTCAAGAAATTACGGAATTTTTGAATCATAAAGCTTCCTTTTTAATTTCTGAAAATGAACTTGAACATAAAACATGTCTTCTAAAAGTAGGAAAACTACCAAAACAATAGATCTGTGTACTCTATAGAACAATTCATGAGCTGATGCATGATTTCTGTTAGTGCTCTGATATCTCAGCATTATTTTTTATGTATGTTTTTTGTTCATGCTGTTTAGTAACACCTAGAAACCTGGGAAAATTTATTTCTGTCAAAGGTATGGTAAGAACTGAATGAGCAACATGAGAATGAATGACCCCAAAAGTTACAAGAAATAAGTTAAAAAAAAGTACATGAAAATGACCTGAAAATTAGCAAAACAAATAGTCAAAAACCGCACCGAAAACAAACAAAAAAATACAAAGTACAAAACAAAATAAAAAACAAGAAAATGACCTGACAGAAGAGCTTAAGATTGTAATAATTCTGTAAAATAATTTTAATTATGTATTTATGATATTTAGAAAAACATTTTGGGGGAAATATATATGACAGAGTTTAATTTGTCACCATTGCTATTTAAAAATGTCTGTACCCCACTTCTTTCTTTTTTCTTTTTCCTTAATTTACTTTATGTCATTGCCTCATATCACCTTTCATATATAATATGTTATCTATAAAATTATTTATATATATATAATATTATATAATTAATAATTAATAGACCATTTACTCAGAATCATTTATCTGAGGAGTTTCATCTGTCATAATTGCTATTGCTATTCAAAGTCACCTCTTTCTTTCTTTTTTCTTTTACTTTAATTTGCTTTATGTCATTGCCTCATATCACCTTTTATTTCTGTTTGTTCTTTATATTAAGTAAAATATATATATTAAATGCAATTAAATATGTATATGTTTGTATGTATGTATGCATGTGTGTGTGTGTGTGTGTGTGTGTGTGTGTGTATATATATATATATATATATATATATAGAGAGAGAGAGAGAGAGAGAGCTATATATGTCACGTGACTGCAGCAGGGCTGATCCATCTTGCAGCGGTCGGCGGTGATTGGCTCCGCCCACAGAGGTGAGCACAGGCCCGTTCAAAAATCAAACACCTGCAGCTAACCAGGAGTCTCCTAAACAAGCTAACCACGTACCTTCAGGATGCTTTTTTGGATTTATAACTTTGTCCCCGGATTTCTGTTTTCTCTCTCGGCGTCAAGGACAACATTTCAAGCCACAAGTGATGTTTTCAGTGCTTTTTTTGGTAGTTTTGGTCGACGGTGACTTTTCCCAGAGTCTTCAGGGTGCGCAGAGCTGCTGCTTCACTGCACCGAGGTAAGACGGCTGTTTGGTGCTTTTTTGGCTGTGTGTGTGTTTATGATGCCACTGAGGCTACTTGCTGTTTTAATGCTGATTTATGATGCTAATGCTGGCTGCTAATTGCCGCTTTATTGCTAGCTCTGCTGGGCACTTATTTTTTGCTTTTTTGTGGTTTGGCCTTTGAGGCTGGTGGTGTTTTTAACGGTGTTGTGGTAAAATATTAGCCTCAGGGACATAAAGGCGTTTGTGGTCCTCAGTTGGGTGATGTGTTTAGTCAAGTAGGCTAGTGTGGGCTATTTAAGCACACTTTTATAGGTATTGCTACCTCTACTTTACCTTAGGATTTCCATTTTCTGCTCTGTTCTCTGTTACATCTTAGAGGCATTTCACACTTTAGCCTGCTGCACTACATTAACCCTTGTGGACTGTTTGGTTTGGCACATTATACGTGCTTTTCAGTCTTCATTTTTTTGATAATTTTGGCTGTGTTCATGCCTATGTCATACATTTTGGCAAGATTGTGTATCTTTGCTAATCTTGGTATTTCCGGTTCAGCTCCTACAATAAGTCTAAAATACACTGTATAAAGAAAACTGTTACGTTCTTACTGTTAAGAGCAGAAAATGTGCCATTGAAACCCACTCAAAAAGCAATTTTTGATCCTATAGCCATCAAAGCCTAAAAACATGCATTATTTCTGTTTTTCCATCTGATTACATCATTTTTATTTCATATTTGGTATAAGGAGAAAATATGTCTGTAAAGTGCACTGTCACAATCAATGACATATCACAGGCTGTGATGATTATAATAATTAAAAACAACAACAACTTTGCTTGTTGTATATTGAAACTAATTAATTTTTTTCTTTCAATTCTAAAATCGTAGTTGCATCATGACAAAAACCTTGCATTTAAAAGGTAAAAATCCTAAAACTCAATGAATATAATATAGAAAGTAATATTGAACTATATATTTTTTAAAAGCTTTATTTTGAAGAGTGCATTTTCTGTAGAGGGATAGGAGTGTGTGTAATATTAAAGTGGACCCTAAGGGTTAACTCCAAACTTATGAAAGGAAAAGAAAAAAAACAAAAAACAGCAAACAAAAATAAGTACGTGTTACGGATGGATATCACCAAAGGCCCCATGATAAAATATTATCACGATATTTTAATCATGATACAGTATTATAGTCCTGTGATGTCTTTCACCTTTTCAACTGTAATGTATGCTCCCAAAGTAACCTTTTTTTAACATCTGTTTTATTTTTTTAATGGCATAGGTCTTCAACAGGTGGTCTGCAACCCCGAGGGGGTCCTCAGTGTTACTAAAGGGGTGCTGCCAAATTAACTTTGTAATTTAAGCTAAGTTTTGATTTAAATGTTTCAAAAACATTTCTTTAAAAATTTAAATATGTATGAAAATACAAATTAACATGGATGCAACATAATATTAGTAAAGTTAATTGGCCCTTTACATGAAAAAAGCCATTTAATTGGACTAACTTTTACCCATGAATCCTTGTGCAATTATGTGAGCCAGCTAATGCTAAATCACTGTGTGGCAACTTTCCATAACAGTGATGTGAAATAGTTAACAGTTACATACTAATTAAACATGCTGGCTGGTTAGCTGTGTTATTACTCTTAAGTGTCATTGTCATGAGCCTTATCTTTTTGTAACTTTTTGAGCAAGAGGATTTTAGACTATCCACCTCAGAAACAAACAAGATGTATGAATATATTAATCTGTCAATAATAATAATTTTAATATCTTTGTATTGTATGCACTGGCCTAGTATAATATGCAACTCAATTTTATACAATATATGTAGCAGGGGTGCTCCGTCTGTCTATTAGCTGAGGGGTCCTTAATTGGCTTGAAAACCCCTGTTAGGCTTATATTATAAAGTTTCAAAAACAAAGTTTTATAATTCATTTTTATTACAGCAAAATGTATCTAGTGGACTGAAAAAACAATTTTATTATTTCTGTAGGTCACCAAAGTTTAATTTGTATTTGCAATCATTCTATTAAAAAATATACTTATATACCACACAAAAATATTGGGAAACTATGCTGATTTCCCCTCACCACCTTGAATAAATTATGATGTATTATTAAAGATAAAAGTGCCAAACGGTAAAATAATTAAAATGAATTCCACCTTAGCTGCACCATTCCACCTATGAAGACATTATTGCAGCAATAATTTCAACCCAATAATATATCTTATATATTATTCTGAATTGGGCCATTCTGCAAAAGTACTTTTACATTTGCTTCTTTAAGCATGTGCTTATACTCTTGTACGTTTACTAAAGTAGCATTAATGTAATTTTTACACTGTCGTGGTGGTGGGCAATAAATCAAATATGCTTGGTGTATTGCTGATTGTTCCACGATGTAAAAAATGACTTAATCGTTAACATCAAGTATAAATTGTCTTGTTTTTTTAGCCACTAGCATAAGTCTTGCTTCAGCATTTTGTTTCGCCCTCTCTCTCCTACGGCTCACCACCTCTCACAGACACACACACAAAAAGCAGAGCTTTTGCAGAGGCCCAGACTGTGATTATTTAGTTCCATTTTGCGACCACAGAGCACTTTTTGGACTTTGAAAAGATGAATCCTCACACGGGGGTCACAGTTTAACTGTCTGCTCACGCTAACATCCATCTGATGACTGAAAGCTTCAAGTCCACAGCAAAAACTTTGACACTTCCAGCCCGAGACGAGCCAGGTTCTTCAAAATAAAAGCACCATTGGCTCCACTTTAATTTATTTCATTATAACAGTGCTTTATTTAACTTTACTATAACAGTGCTTTATTTTGATTTATACTTTATTTAACATTACAACAGTATTTTATTAGGCTTTATTATAACAGTAGGTTATGTAATTTTATTTCATGGCAGTAGCTACTTTATTTAACTTAAATCAGTCATTTTGTATGTTCGTGGTTTACAGTAGAGGAGATTTTAAAACATCAAGATATATGTATCTATATATCTATATCTATATATATATATATATATAGTGATATAGACTAAAAACAGGAGCAGATGTTACTGATTTACAAAACATAAGAGGACACAGATAGTCTAAGCAATAGGTTACAGTGTGTGATAATAATAAATATTTATTGTAGTAATTTGTATATAATCATAATCATTTTAAAAGAAAAAAATTCAAAATGAAGAAGAAGACAAGGAGAAGGTAAAATTATTGAAAGGGGGGAAATAAAAAAGAGTATTACTACTTTTACTGAAGAACACAGTATTTCTGAGTACCTGGTAATTTATCTGTAATTTTACCTTTTGTCATACATGCACACTAAATAGTAATTCACATTTTCTCTGCACACTTTATATTCAGCTTCATTTTAGAAAAATGCTTCAGCCCTAAGCACTGTGTTTATGTGACAGCTTGCTTTAATGTTCTCGGTATCATAATTACATCTCCACTGCTGAGCCGCTGCTCCCCGCTCTGCTGCACCCTTTGTCAACCTGCAGCTTACATCCATGTACTGATGGTCATCTGCTGCTTATCAACACTCCATAACGTTTAATATGAAGAGGCTGCTGTCTGCTCTAAGCCATGACTTGTTGTGATTCGATATGGTTAAGTGAATAATTATCTGATTCAGAGCCCGTGTGTTTCAGCTGGCTGCTGCGTATCAGCTGGATTTCAGGCCATAGATTTCTCTATTGCTCTTCACTAGATGGTATATTCTCCCAGCCATGGTTGGACGTGGTTTGTTTATTATTGTCGCTTCCCAGTTTCTGCTGTGCTGCTGAGCTTGGTGTTTGCTTGTAGGTAGTGACAGTGTCAGACCAGATGCCAAACATCAGCTCTAGTTATTTTTGCATTCGCACAACAAATCTGTGCTGTGAGTGGTGCTGACTGAACTAATGCTCAAGTTACGGCCACTCAGAGATTTCCCACCGAGAGTTACCGGCTACTGGAGGCAGTGTATGTTGAGCAGCATTTGAACTTCTAAAAGTGATTTTCACTCACACTTATAATTGCTGCAGTCTGTGCTCAGAAAAATTAATGTTCAGATGATGATAATTATTATGATTAGTTTAAATTGGTAGTAATGCGTTAACCAGCACAAAATGTTCAGAATATCTCTGGAGAAAGTGTTATGAAGGACAAACTTTACTGGCCTCACGAACGGGGCCATTAAATAAGTTAGAGGATAATGAAGGCTGCAAACTTTCAGATTCTAGTAAATCTGGGTTTGAAAAAAAAAAAGGAAACCCTTAAATTCACTATCCATGGAATTGGTCAGCCATGTAATATTCAAAATAAATTCCAAGTAAGTGCAAACTTAATTGGCAATAAAACTGTTTCTGATTCTGTCTTGAAATTAGGATTTCTGCAGAGTGTTTTGTCTAGACAGTTCCAGCAGACATGCTGCAGTGCCTTTCAGAAGTGTCCCAGGAAAATACGCACCTCATCTAATTTTGACGGAGCGGCAGTCTGTTGCACAGAGCAGATCGATTTCCCCTGCTAACGAGCACTGTATGTGAAATACAGATACAATGCATTTATGAGGACGATTGTTTTTAATAACTAGAACACATCCAGAAATCTTTGATCCATGTCATTCTTAAGGGGATTTTTAACAGTATTAATTTTGCCTGAAGGCTACAGCACAAAAAAAGAAGGAAATAACAACAATAAACACAATTAAAACAGACAAAAATAAGAAAATATTTCAAAGTGTTGTATGCAATTCTGGTGAAAAATGATTGTTGAGTCTCATCCACAGTTCATCAGATATAAACACTTTGTGTCTGTGGTTGCAGCAAACCACCAGCTGACAGGGAATGACAGGATTCCTGCTGTTCCTTTACAAAGTATTAAAAGGCATTACATTAATTTATCTAAAAATAAGGCCTTTATTGGTATTAAAATTAAATCAATTTTCAGTCGATTTGACTTTTTTTTTCTTCTGATGGTGCATTATAAAAACTCAAAAATATGGGTAACATCTATTTTTTGTTAAACAATTTAATAAATTCCTTAAACTTGCCATGATGAGAGTCAGTGCAGTGGAATCTCACATGTTGAGTGAGAAACACCTCCTTCTGTTGAAAACCCAAATATACTTATATGATATATTAATTGTCTTCCTCATGTTCCACTCTGAAAAGGGTTGTTTTTTCAACATTTGACGTAGATAATTTCACTTGTTTCACTGGACAAAAAATGACATGTTTTATGTTACAATAAACAAAATTATCCTTTAAATTTAGGTATTAGAGCTTTGGTTTTCAAACTTCAGTCTGAGTGGCATCAAAAAAACTCTTAAAAAGCTTTGAATAATACTTGCCTTAAGCTGCAGGAACCCTGGAATGAAAGTCAACAATCAGTATATTTCACAAGAAATTCGTACAGTGCTTATAATTTGCTTCTGAACTGACCCGTGTTGTCATATGACGCTGGCTGTGCGTGTTGCCCGTTCTGCCTGACTGCGGCTGAGGTGGCTTTTGGCCGCATGCCGCATGATGACTTCGGAGTGAGAACTGGTTGAACAGACAGTAAGGCTGTTTCTTTGTAGCTGAGATGATTTCCAGAAAACTTGCGTCCCGACTGATTGGTTAAAAGGAGTGAGGAGTTAGCAATAACTGTAGAAAGATGTCATTAAAATATATTTTTCAACAGTTGCATCACCGCATAATACAAGTGATCCTTGAGTGTAAATTCATAAATGTGTACACAAAAAATAGGCTGATTGGTCCAGTAGTATGTTAGATTAGCTGCAGACAGATACACACACATGCATGCACATACAACCAAATAAGGCTGTTGTCAGGTGGACACAATTAATAAACGACTCAATAAACAAGCATGCAAAATGTAACTGAAATATAATTTAGTTATTTTTTCGGGCTCATTTGAGTGGGCTGAATGTCTATCTGAGGGTCTGCCCTCATTGGCCAACACCAGTGTATCTAAACATATAGCACGCTTTGTTGATTTGTCTGCTGTCTGTGTCTGAGAAGCCTCCATAAAACTAATTGGCAGTTAATCACTTGAGTTATAACAGCAATCAAAGTTGCATTCAAACAAGCATTGGTGAATTGTGCGTGCTGTATCTATTGATTTATTGAACTCACTTTGTTATAGGGTGTAAATATATTACGTCCTCTGAGCAACTCTCTTTCTCTTCCGTATTACCCTCAGCCCAGAAATTGAGTTTGTTTTACATAATAGAAACTTGTGTTTTTGCATCATTTTGTAGGAGACAGTGTGTTTATTTGAGGCTGGAACTATTTTTGATGTCCATGCCTTACCCAATCTCCATATCAAAAATTCTGTGTAAGGAATACTTTAGAGGCACACACATCCAATAGCCTAAACATATTTTCAAAAGAGTGAAAGGACTCATGATTGTGAAGTTACTTGTTTGGTTAAACCACAAAGAAACATGTCAGCTGTTGTTTTGATTCCCTGACAGCACCACGTTTTCATAACTGACAGGCATGAAAACAAATGAATAAACTAAAAGAAATCATGATTTTGGGAAAAGAACAATATGGACTGTCGCTCATGTCCGTGCTGTGCACTGGAGCCGAATGTCCGACGTGTCCGCATACTAGAGCAGGCTGTTGGACATTTCCAGGCTGGAGCGGACTGTCAGACATGTCCGCGTGCTTGAGCGGGCTGTCGGACATGTCCGCGAGCTGGAATGGGCTGTCGGACATGTCCGCGCTTGAACGGGCTGTTGCACGTTTCCGCGTTGGAGCGGACTGTCAGACGGTTGATGAAAATTACCTCAAAAATTTAAAAAAACAAAAAACAAAACAAAAACAAGAAAATGACCTGGGAAAAAGTACTTAGATATAAATATAATAATTCTGTAACATACTATAATATATGTTATTATGATAATTATAGGTATGGTTTTTCCTTTTCCTTTTTCTGCCCGAGACATTTTCCCTAGCTTTTTTTAAAATCATTTTTTATTTGCTCATTGCTCATTTAAGTTCCTTCTACACCTTTGACTACATGAAAAATGTAATTTCATGTTGCTCATTAGAATCTGTTCATTGAGTTTGTGTGAAGGCTATCATCCATTTTTGTTATTGCCATTTTTATCTTTTTTCTTAGTTTTGTTTACGTTTAAAATATCTATCAAATCAAATCAAATTAATTGCCCTTTTCCCATTTGAAAGAAAGACATTTTTGAAAGAAATTGCACAAATGTACTCAGGTTCAAAAGGCTAACACATGTGAAATGTGTCTTATAACAGCACAAGAAAAATGATGTCGCTCCAGGTTTTAAAGGGTTATGTGTTAATACAACATTTAAAATATGACACCCTTTTTTGTCTTAAAGTCCTCACAGTCTTTGAAAATAGTTCAGAAGAGGAAAAGATTCTCCATCTAGTTGCATTTTTTTTCAACATTGTTGATGAACTAATGTACAAGGTGTGATAACAGCCAATTTTCACAAAAGAATAAGCCTTGAAACTGATATATCACTGCAAGGCTAAGTGGATGACTACCATTTTTAACAATTAAATGAGGAAATATTCAAACTTAAATACATTTATTTGATGGAGCACATCATGGCCTTATTAATTTGATCAAAGAAAGTTTTTCAAGGCAGTTATAAAACATATAAAACAACATTTCATATTTTTTATAAAGTAAAGTGCTTCTCATCTTAGCGTCACATTGTCGTACTCTTAATTTAGCTATTCATGTCAAATTCCTTCGTTTGTTTGGTTGCCTTACACTGTATAAGATAGAGTTAATTCTAATAGACAGTAGCCCTCTTACGGAAGCTAATCTGACTACTTTTAACTGTGCTTGGCTCTTCCACCTCTAAATTTGATGTGACAACGTCATACAACCATACCTACCTCTGAGAATTTCTCTGCTCACTTGAGAATTGAGCTCCTGCTGCTCTCAGTTGACTTCATTTTTCAGAATGCCATGAAATGAGATGTGAGGATGATATACAGTATGAGATGAAACCCCTGACAGGGACAGGGACAGCACCGAAGTAACCAAAGACATCCTCCCCTCCTGCCTGACAGCTAGGCAGTGCTGTGGCTTGAAATACAGTACAGCCTACTTTACTTTCAGGAGGCTCAGCTCCTGCTGCCAAGTCCCCATATTTTCACCCAAAAATCATGAAACCACAGTAACATTGTGATGCTTCCTGAGTGCTGAGCGTTGTAACAAAGAGATTGGAAATTAAATCATGGAGGTGGCATCTAAATTATTAATGTTCTCAGCAGGAATTTCAGTAGGAGATTTTGATGAAAGGACTGTAAAAATCCATGTGTGGACATCTCATGTTCAGCCTTGAAAACATTATTTTTGTAGAATAACTGGATAAGATTGAATCTTGAGAGTAAGACACGGGGGCAGTGAAGTCGAGCTGAAAGAATTAGTTGGTTAATTGATTTGTCAATCAACAGAAAAGTAATCAACAACTATTTTGATAACCGATTAATCATTTAAGTAATTTTAAGGGAAAAAGGCTTATTATTCCCTCGTTCCAGCTTCTCTATTGTGAATATTTGCTGCTTTTATTTGTCTCATTTGAAAGCTAACTGAATATGTGATGGTTTAATAGAGCAATGAAGATGTCACTTTGTGCTTAAGTGAATTGTAATTGTTTCTTTTTTTACTGTCATAGACCAAACAAAATAACTGAATATAATCAGTAAATGAATGTAATAAAAAATAATTGGGACTTGCAGCCCTGAAGTAAAGTACTGTGTATGTTCAACCAGTTGCTACAAAAAATATTGGCACTGCACGGTTCTGCAAACCGCGGAAACGTTACATCTGCACATTATAATGTAGCGGATATGCTGAAACTTTAAATACTTTAACAACGCAGAGGTTAACATTGGATAAGGTTTACTGTGGGGGGTGTATCCACTGCAGGCAACTGAAGCTACGAAACACTGATCACGGAAACGGCTTGATTTTTACACACCTGGTCTATTTTTTTTGTCTCTGCTCTGCTGCCCTTTAACCTTAAGATAAAAACTACACAGAAGGTGTAAAAAAAATGAGTATAATCTGTTTTGAGGCAAGACGATGCAGCGGAGCAACCATGTGGTTCTTGTTTTTACATTTCACGTTAAAATAAATCAATCAAATCAATGCTTCCTGTTGTTAAAGTGATCCATGATTGACCAGTTAATAAACAAACAATTCAATACACACTACACACACAGTGAAGCATGGCAGCAGCTACAAGCTGCAGTGAACAAGCGTGTTTAGGTCAAAACCCCCTCTCCGCACCGCCTGTGTGACACGTTTTGAGCACAATATGAGCAGGAAATCCATAAACGTCTGAAAGATTCAGCTGACAGGCTGCTACAAAATACCCACAGGGTTTTCACGGATCGTTAAAAAGTCTTAAAATTGCTCAGATATGAGAAATAGGATTTTATGATTTTTTTTTAGCATTACATTGTAAAATCTCAAAATATTTGGTAACATCGATTTTTTTTTTTGTTTGTTAAATAATTCATTGAATTCTATTTCTTAAACTTGTCACGATGAAAATCCAAGCATCACACATGCATATTGAGAAACCGAAAATCACCCAAAAAACCGTCCAGGTTTGCCAAATATTTCCCACTTCTGTTGGTAAACCAAAAAGATACTTTTGCAGTAACATAGTATGTTATTATCTTTCTTGTGTTCCATTCTAAAAAGTTTTTTTTTTCAATGATGGGGGTCATCTAACCTTTTCATTGGACAAAAATAAACATTTGGACAAAATTAAATTGTCCTTCTATTTTGATTATTAAAAAAATTTGTAGTAAACAAAATTCCAACTGGCATAAAAAAAGTCTTTGTAATGACCTTTCTGGGGAAAAAAGGCTGGCATAATCAGTGACCTTTAATTCATATATTATTTCTTGTCTTTTAATTTATCTTTTAATTTATTCTTCTATTCTTTATTGATTGTGTTTGATTTTATTATTAGTACTATTATTTCTGTGTTTACTGCTTTTGTTCATTGAATTGTATTTACTCTTATTGGTATGGGTTGTTGTAATTTTTTCTCTCTTGTTTAATTCTACTTTTGTCTGGCCTTAGTTTGGCATTATTGTTTGGCTCTTACAGTTATGTTGCCTCTGCAAGAAACCATTCTTGCTTCTGCTTTGCCTTGTTTGTCAAAGCACTTGGTAAACTCCATTTTTAAGGTGCCATATAAATACATGTATTATTATTATTATTATTATTATTATTTCACATACCCACATTTTAAGCCTAAAAAGCTGCTGGACACACAGCAGTTACTCACTAAAACACAACTGTTGCTGTTATTTGTTGGTCTCAAACAGCAGTCTGCAGCGTGGCAGGTGTCTCGCCACTCACCATCCCCTCCACCTCCTGTTTACAAAGTCAGCCTAAATACTGTGTATTACCTCATTTTAGAAACGTTGCTTTGATATGTATAAAAAGTGCAAATTTAATGTGTTTGTGGTTTGCAGAAAGGTACAGTACCAACATATTTTTCTGACCGCAGGGCTGATACATCAAAATGATTTTGGAATAGACCCACACAAGATAGAAGGGACTCTTTTAATATGGATACTGTGTCTGAGATAGTGAAAGCAATTCTACTGTACATATTAGACTTGTGACGATGCATGCAGTAACATCTGCATATGCTGTTTAATCACAATTCTGTGTGGCAAGCAAATACAGAGTACCATAGATAACCAGTTTCTAAACACAATTGTCACATAAATATTCATATCTAGGTTGTTTACTGTGATTTTTTTAATCGTGTTTGTGGTGCTGAAAGTCTAGCTCATAGAAATGATGCCATATAAATAGTAAAATATTGATTTGTTGCCATCAATCTGCATCATTTTCTTCCATTTCCTGTCTCCTGCATGTGTGTGTGTGTGTGTATATATCTCATCTCCATGTTGTGCAGTCAAGTGTAGCATCTTACACTGCAGCTCTGCTCCCTCTGACAGATTATGATCTACTGTTATATTGTGATGAAAAGAGCAATGCTTAGATTTCAAGTTGACGACATGCTGGAGGGCTTACACAGTGGCTGTTCAGCATTTTCCCAGCAGCGATTCCTCTTTTATCTCAGCAGAAACAGGACAAATTCATTAGGGCTGTTGCCTATACAGTGCTTCCTACGTGACTCCTCGCTGTGCAGCTAATGAGTGTGAACAAAAGAAGTGTGATAAATGGGACTGTAAGAGAGAGGCAGCGTGGCCTGATGGTAGTACTAGAGGAAAGGTCATTTTAAGACTGTGATTCTTTTGAGTAAGAATATGCCTCGTAAATGATGGGAGTTTATGGTCAGTCTAGCAGACACTTTCAGGGGTTGTCTCAGTTTGACGATGGCGTTAAAGAAAAGGTTGCACTGTCACAAAATTTGACATCTTCCTCTTTGGAGTGTGAATGTGCAAAATAAATGTAATCAGTGGTAATGGAGGGGACAGCCAGGTAGCAAAAATCTCACTTACTCAATGGTAGCTTTTGAAAATTGTCAATTTGGGTGCTTTATTTAAAAATTATTTTAGATTTTTTTTTGTAGAAATGTGTCCTTTGTTTCTTAAGGAAATGTTTGGCAATGAACATACACTCAGCTGATAGTTTATTAGGTATACTTACTTAAACTATTGCAGTCTATTTTGCAAAAACCCTGCAATAAATCCTACCTCAATGAAGATTATAATTAAGTGTGAGCGATATATCAGATATACTCACTGTATCGCGGCTTGTTCTACGTGCGATATATAAAATGAATATATTGCGGAAACTGAGTATAAATTGTCATGTGGTTTTTATAAGCCACTGGTGTTTCGATTCTCCAGCTCTCTTCTATGGCCCTCCGCCTCTTACAGACACACACAAAGCAGGGCTTTTGCAGAGCTACAGACTGTGACTATATAGTCAAATTTTATGACCAGTGAGCACTACTACGATTTGCAAATACTATTAATATATGATCTGGAAAGCTGTTAGTTTGTGTTCAGCTTACAGAAAATAAATCATCACGTTTAACGGTGCTGCGGTAACAGTCTTAATGAGTGGTAGTGGCGGTAGTGTGAGCAGATGAGGCGTGTGTTTGTATCTGCAGCGCTCCAATTGTGACTATTTAGTCACATTTTGCAAACACAGAGCACCAGGGCGACTTGGAAATCTTTGCAATATATGAACTGGAGAGCTGTTAGTTTGTTTCCAGCTCGCAGTGGATGAATCCTTTCTGCTAATGCAAACATCCAACTGTCGACTGGAAACTTAAAGTCCACAGCAAAAACATCATCACTACAGGCTAGAGACGAGCCAGGTTTTCGAAAATAAAGGCACTATGGGTTTCTCTTTGATTTATTTAATTCTATCAATAGTTGATTTGACCTTACTATAACAGTACTTTATTCAACTTTATACTTTACTTTTTTTAACATTATAACAATATTTTATCAAACTTTTTTTTGTGACAGTGGCTACTTTATTTGTAACTGTAGTTCGAGTTTTTATTTTAGTAGTTTACAGTAGTTTAGAGGAGATTTCAAAATATCGCAATATATTTTGTTTAGCGACATAGCCTTTAAATATTGTGACATTATTTTGAAGCCATATTGCCCAGCCCTTGGTATACTACAGTCAAGGAGGGTGGAAAGAGATGTCATGGTCTCAAATTATGTCACACAAATGGAGTACAGCACAACACACACTAAAATCTGGTCTGCAGTTGCCCAGTAAACGCCCAGTAACTGCAGACCACATTTCAGATGTACCCAATTGTGTGACGCCATTTGAGACCGTGATGTCATCAAGGCTTTGATGGTATGGATTTTTTGTCACTGCCTTGATAGAGCAACATATTACCCTTATTATCTATGTCCAATTTTCTCCCACATGTAAAGTGGATATCAACTTGTCTCAGGGGCTTCTTAAGAAGACACCGTGTTCCACTTGATTGGGTACACCCGAATAGGACTGGGTTGGATATCGCCTCCATGACACTCTGAAATGTGAAATAGATTCAACACAGGGAATTTTAAATGTGAGTTTTTGAATGAGTTCCTGCAGATTGCTTTGCTTGGTGTTCAGACTCCAAATATATTCCCATCTCATCTGAAAAATGCTCTGCTGTGTTTGGAGACGCATCACTCCATCCCATCACTGCAGTGCTGCTACCAGCCTGGACATTTGAGACTAGACAGAATCCATTGATTCATGAGGTTGACTTACCATCTGAAATTGAGAATTGTCATGTCATATTGTCCTTTTTTTTTTGCAATCACATGCCCACTGTAGCACTGTCTTCTTGCTCTTGGCTGTTAACAGTGAAACCCAGCATGGTCCTCTGAACCTTGAAGCAGAGAGGCTTGTTGGCAGCAATGAGTTGTGCAGTCAAAGATGCCCCTCTGGACACAATTGTTGTCACGAGCTGTTTGTTGTTTGTGAACTCATGGCCTTCATGTGTCCTGCTCGAAATAGTCGGGCCATTCTTTCTGTGGCGTTTGTCATTTCACGCTTTGAATCCTGGATCGACATCAGTTTTCTTGTGTTACGTTTGGATGCCTTTCACAAGCAGTTAAACCTTTTAAACCCGAGCAAATTGGTTGTCTTTATTTTGAAAACATGGAAAAAAGGCAGTGAGCAACTTGGCAAGAGAAATGTTCTGCAAATTGCAAGAAATCAGTAAAAGGTGATGAGAAAAATGACCTGAAAAAGGAAAGAGAGAGAAACATTTATTAAAAAACAAAAGAATATCCAGAAAACCATTTTTATAATTATGATAATTATCTATTTAAAATTATCCTATGAAAAAATATATTTTCTCTCTCTTCTTTTCAGGTCATTTTCTAGTTTGTCTTTGTTTTGCAAATTGTCAGCTCATTTTCTTGCAATTTTGTTTTTACTAATTTATTAAAAATTTAGGCCATTTCTGGTTAAGTTACTCATTGCTTTCTTTTTATGTTCTTGAAAGGATTTAGACCAGTTTACTCAAGTTTCAAAGGGTTAGAAGTTGTTATTGGAACAGAGGTGTCCTATTGCTCCTATCTATTGCAAGAAAATCCCAAGAGGCTGGAACCAGTAGCTATGTGCCATCGAAGATGAGATCAAATTAATTTTCACTTACATCATGTGTCTCACCTCAGCTGAACAGTAGTTGAATTTCTTGACAATACCGTGTTAAATATTAGATTTATTGGTTTTCTTTTTGATGCAGCTGCCTGTAGTTGGCATTAAGAATTAGCAGTTAAGTATGCCTAATCAAGAGACCATGCTGTACTGCATTTCTTGATTGAACCAAAGAAGAAAGGAGCGTGTGTGTGTGTGTGTGTGTGTGTCTAGACATCTCTGAGGAGTCAGACCTGCCTCTGCACATTTGGTGAAGGCAGTAGAGATTTCAGAGCTCAGGATAATTGGTGACTTTGTCCTTAAAGGTGAACCTGACATGTATGTGACATTTTTTGAGGGACTGCAGCAGAGCCTTGGGCAGAGACACATCACAGGGCCACTGTTGGCACCACCAGAACACAGAAAAGGGACTTGTTGTCTGAGCAACTAGCTGGCTATCAGAGTTTGGGAGGAAAAAAAGCATCTCAGTAGGGCTGCAACTAATGATTGTTTTCATTGTGGAATAGGCTTCTAGTTGTTTGCTTGATTTATTGTTTTGTCTGTGTTTGTCTGACCAGCAGTCAAAGACCAAGAGATACTATCACATCACCTTCACATAATAACAGAAAGAAAAGCAACAAAATTAACATTGTTGACCTTATTGATTTTTGCCATTTTGCTTGAACGATTACTTGCACATTTAACTGATTGTCAGAATAGTTGCTGATTAATTTTCAGTGTCTTTACTAATTGATTAATTGACTAATCGTTGTAGCGCTACATCTGACCAACATCATGCAATGTCATGTCATGCAAGTTAAGATGTTTCTGTTTTTAAAGGGATGGTTTGGATTTTTTGAAGTGGGGTTGCAGATGTCAGTCGGCACACCCCCAGTTTGGACAAGCAGGCTGGAGTCCAACATGGAAGCTGAGCTACTGCTATGGACAGGTCACCAAAATATTTTAGCCACAAAAAAAATCAATGTAAGTGTAAGTGTACACTATATTAAGAATATTTTCACCGCTTTACCTTAATATCAGACATTGATTTCCAACTGGAAAATGAAGCTGTTATATTGCTCTTTTTAAAACCACACTCCATTGAGAAAAACAGTAATTTAACATCACTGAACACATGAGCTGTAGGGCTGCTGCTGCCTCAATCAGTTAGTTTGTTTAGGCTGTTCTCGTGATCTGTTCATACATCTTCATACAAAAAGTAATGCACCCAAATAAGTGCATATCCAACGCAGTCCTGAGCCACTAATTTCTGCATAACCGACGTATTTTGGAAGGCTTTGAATACACAACTAATGTGCTGACAGATGTAAACAAAGAACTGGTCCCTGGTGGTTTTGTAAGGAGGTATGTTGGGGTGGTGGATGGGTCACAAAACCACAGACTTTTAAGGTTCCTCCTCACTATGCTTCTTTTCTGAAATCTAAAGAGAAATTCAAAATAAGACACGCGCATCCCTTAGTGAGTGCTGGATCCAAGATGAACAAGTGTAAAGAGATAGAGATCTGCACACCAGGAAGCTCCCATTAAAGGATTTTATTCTTCAAAACAAGTGACATTTTAAGCCAGTATGCTCTTCCTCAGACTTGACAGAGCATACTGGCTCACTTTTGCAGAATAAAATCCTTGAAATAGGAGCTTCCTGGTGTGCAGATCTCTGTCTCTTTACACTATTTTTCCAAACCTATCCTCCATAACTTTATGTATGTAATTATTGTATGTAATTATTCTTTATTCATGTAATTACATAAATTAACCTTAAGCAAGCAACGCCATTCGTGGGGTGCTAATTTGCAGCATATCGTATGAACTTTTGTATGCGCATTTTTTTAGGATATCATACCAACCATTCTATGAGGATATCTTGTTTTGTTTGTGTTGATGTCTGACTTTAGCATTAAGAAGGGTTAGTTTGGATTCACCAAATTCATACAATAACAGTAACTAAGTGATCAAAGTAGATGTAGATCAGCAGCTCCTGTGATCAGCGAGCTTAAATTACTGATTATGTCAGTGGAGTCTGATGGCTTTGACATGAGCAAAGCAGGAGAACTGTAGCTGCTAATGACTTCCCAATTGAAACAGGCTGTCTGAAGGGAAGGTAAAACTGTGAAAATACTCGTAATATAGGGTCCAATTAAACTGAAACTGATTATTTTAGACATTGTTAAAGTGGCTAAAATGTGTTTTGTTTCTGTACCCAAACAAAGCAGTAGATTACTTAACTTTTGTGTCTTACTCCTGCCAGCTTCTCCACACTGTGGGTGTGCCAGCTGACATTTGCTGTATGTAATACACTGACTATAGATAAGTGGCTCATGCAAGCACACTTCAAAAAATCCAATTCATCCCTTTAAAGAGACCAAAGATCTTTTTTTTCCAGTTAAGCTGAGTGTAGGTACATTCAGTGAACACATTAACTTTAGTATTTATGTGGCCTTGAACAAAAGTTCACCTAATGCATTAAATATTACACCTTAAGAGGGTGTGAAAGCAGAGAACCTCATTATCCCTTATTAGATGTAGTTATTGTAAGTGCATTATCATACACTCAGAACATTAACAGTTCCCTGCCAGATATAACATTTGATTTCCCAATGAGATGGACCTTCGCTATCAGTAATAATGAGCAGTGAGGTACTCATTACAGCGCATGGAAGATAACCCTTGCTTAAGCCTTTTACTGGTAAGACACGATTTTAATGGAAAAATGTCAGGGAAATGACACGGCTTCTTTAATGTGCATCCTTTAATACTGACCGGCCAGAGCTTTCATTGGTCACTGCAGTGCTACTCACCTCATAATGGACGTTTCATTCAGAAGTCAGCGACCTAATGCATGCAAGTGCTCTTGAGTTTATAGATTCATAACAAGATGAAGAGCCACGCCACTGACCCTTGAATACGATGGATTACCTTGACCCTGCTGCCCTGATTCTCTCAGAAAGAAGCAAACAGAAGTATTCAAGTATGTCAATATCTCACTTAAGCTGAGGGCCCCCTACTACACACATGTATAAAACTACAGTTTATAATAAAGCAGGCAGATTGACAGATGGAGGTTGTCAGGTCAAAGGCCATATCAGCCTCAGGCTGCAGTTTTGACCTGTATTCGCCCCTCAGGTAAAGATAAATTGTTGCAAAAAGCAAAATCTGTTCAGGTTTTTTATTGAATATACTACACACCATTCGTGTATTTCAGTTGTATTCTGCAACTTGCTGCAACTTCGCTGACATACAGTATATTTATAAGTAAAAGGTTTATATAGAGTAGATTTTATATTTTATTTTTATTTCAAATTTGAAATTTTGTTGTGTTTCATCCTTTTTTTACACTCAAATGACTTTTTTTGTTGCATTTTTGACATTTAACAAGTAACATTAATATTCAGTTAATTTTTAGTCAAGTATGTTATTCAATAACCTTCTATACACCCATCTGCCAAACCAAAAAATTAATCAGCTTCTAATTTCTTATATCTATCAAAAACCTTTTTAAACCTTTTTTCCCCTAGAAAATAAAGAAAATATCCTAATTAGTCTCAATTAAGTATTTGAATTCTTGTTTGAGTTTTACAACATGTAGTTTGCCCATAACATTTTATGCACCTGTCTAATTTCTGAGACACAAAAATACTGTGGAGTCAAACTGGGACTTGATCAAAGCCTGAAAGATTTGGTTCAGTGACCTGTCCTGCTGGTATTCAAATGCAGTTTATTAATTACAATTATGAGTAAAATCTCTGTGCTTGTAGGACTGATTGCCAAAAGTATAAAAGCCAGACAAGGTTATAAAACAACAGTATTTTTACTGTAAGTGCAGTGCTGCCTGTAAAGACATCCTGTGTGATTGGGAAGATATTCTGAGGCTATATAAGCACACCCCCGATGCTTTTTTAGTTTATAGCTGGAAAAACTCCCGTGAAATCGAAAAGCTGGCTATCTTTCATTTAAGCATTGGGGACATTATATCTCTGCCAACAATAGTCAAGTTTGCAGAGCACGTGCATGTTTGTGTGACGAGACAAATGTTTGGAGAGCAATATCCTTTCATCCCGTACCCTCGGTGCGAACAATACACACAGGGTCTATTTCCATGAAAATAGAAACTGAAATATGAACCTGAGCTGTTACTCAGAAAAACTCTGTCAGTCATCATTAATTTCTATAGTGCCGAGTCTTGTTGAAGTTATAATGATAATACTGCTGAATAAATCCTTTGCCGGCATTGTCTGCAAGTAAAAATTTAGAAGCATGAGTGCAGATTAATCATGTTGACTCTTTTGCTCTCAGCGGTATTTCTTGCTGGCAGTTACAGCTTTCTAAAAGAGCCAGGCACCGTCTAAAAATCTGGAGGTTAGGGATAGACCATTAATTCAATGAATTTGCTTAATTAGCCTACTGCCTCATGCCAAACCCCTAATAAAATACCCAGGGACTTATAGTCAGAGGTTGCAAATAACCTTCCAATGCAGCCTTGGCCTGTTTTTAAAGCAGGATGAGTGTTTTTTTTCTAACAGTAGGGTACAGTAGGCTGCTGCCGAGGTTGTCTCATTCAGAGAAGGATCAGTGTCAGGGCAGCCTGACAAATGTTCTCACACATGAAAAAAAAGCTGCTATTCCATATTCAGTACTCTTTTTTCTTGAACGCACTTACATCTGGAGAAAAACTTGATGTGTCTGTCTTTGTGCCATATCATATTGTTGACAATAATACCGGTAATCCTATCGTGATAATGGCAATATTCCAATTTGTTTACATAATGATGTCATACCATTTAGCATGGCAATCTTCTAGCATGGCTGAGAGTGAAACTGCTATGGGTTACTGTTGATGTTTACAAACTAAAGAAATGTATATTCATTTTTTACTGAATATTTGTAGGCAAACTTTTTGTTGTTAGGTTTATGCTGGCATGTAAGCCTGTAACACTCATTTTGTTGTTGAAGTTAATAATAAAACATTTTTAAATAATTTTAAGTATTTTGTTACATCAAGAATATTGTTATTGCAATATACCCTGAAAAACCATTATATTAATTTAAGGCCATATCGCCCATCACTGCTATCTTACTACAACCCAGGGGCTTTCCAAGGATTTCAGCACACTGGGGGCTTCGCCTGGACCTCTGTAGGGGGGTCCGAGGGGATCCTCCTTTTTCGATGAACAAGCTCTATGTTGATGTTTTTTTAATGCACTCTGGAACCTTATTTACCCTGAAAGTGTAGGTAAAGGTGAAAGGGTTAGTATTTTGTTGTCATTAGCACTCAGTAGAACAGAACACTTTACACCTGCTATCATTACAAAAATGTATTTACCAGAGTTGGAAAAATAGTTTGTATTTTTGTTAAAACTGCAGAATCTAACTAAGTACATTTAGTCAAGTGCAAGAATTGACAGATGATTAGATCTGGGGCTTTTTATCATTAATAGGGACTCTTTGGTATTTGTTAGAGGGGAGGCATGTCAAATTATGCCATGAAAACCATGGAGAGGATTGTTCTCAGAAACCTCCGCCCCCTGGTGAGCTCACATCTGGATCCACTGCAGTTTGCGTACCAACCGGGCATTGGAGTGGATGACGCAGTCCTCTACCTGCTGCACAGATCCCTGACTCACCTGGAGGACACCGGCAGCACTGTGAGAGTCATGTTCTTTGACTTCTCCAGTGCATTCAACACAATCCAGCCTTCACTGCTCAGGGGGAAGCTTGAAAGAGCGGGAGTAGACTGTCACCTGGCTGCATGGACCATCGATTACCTCACCGACAGACCACAGTTCGTGAGGCTTCAGGACTGTGTGTCGGATATGGTAGTCTGCAGCACCGGGGCCCCTCAGGGGACAGTGCTCTCCCCCTTTCTCTTCACCCTGTACACTTCAGACTACCACTACAACTCTGGGAGCTGTCACCTCCAGAAGTTCTCCGATGATACAGCCATCGTTGGGTGCATATCTGAGGGGGACGAGCGGGAGTACAGGACCGTCATCACGGACTTTGTCAACTGGTGTGAGCAGAACCATCTCCAGCTCAACGCCAGTAAGACAAAGGGGATGGTTATTGACTTCCGCAGGAGGAAGACACCCCAGACTACACAGGTGAACATCCAGGGTCTGGACATTGAGATGGTGGAGACCTATCGATACCTGGGTGTTCACCTTAACAATAAACTGGACTGGTCTAATAACACAGATGTCCTGTACAAGAAGGGCCAAAGTCGTCTCCACCTGCTGAGAAGACTGAGGTCCTTTGGAGTGTGCAAGACTCTGCTCCGGACATTCTATGACACTGTGGTAGCATCTGCTCTTTTCTATGCAGTGGTCTGCTGGGGAGCAGGGAGCACAGATCGGGACAGAAAGAGACTGAACAGACTGGTCAGGAGGGCCGGTTCTGTCCTGGACTGCTCCCTGGACTCCATTGAGGAGGTGGGTGAGAGGAGGATGTTAGCAAAGCTCACATCCATCATGGACAACCCCTCTCACCCACTGCATGAGACTGTGGGGGCTTTAAGCAGCTCCTTCAGCAACAGACTGAGACATCCACCCTGCAAGAAGGAGCGCTACCGCAGGTCATTCATCCCATCTGCAATAAGACTCTATAACATCAGCATCACTGGCTGATGGGAACAAAACTGGCTTCATCCAAAATTCATCCCAGAGTAATTTGCACAACAAATTTTTGTACTATTCTCTAATCCATCTTTTGTGTACATACTATTCTATTACTTAATTATTATTATGTGTACATACCTTATTTCCTCTATGTACATACTTATTTTATTACTTATTTATTGTTATTTGTTATTGTTATTTTCTTTGTTACATTTCACTTTTCTTTTTTCATGCTGCTGTAACATTTGGAATTTCCCCCAATGGGGGATCAATAAAGGAATATTCTATTCTATTCTATTCTATTCTATTCTATTCTATTCTTATTCTTTAAGCACTGGGGAGGGACGTATGTTTTTTTTTTTTCTTTCAATTTTGGCTTAGAGGGGGGGCATACAACTTTTAATAGTTTTGCATTTATTTTACTGCCAATATTTAAAGAAGACATGCCATTCAAGCTGGGTATGTGCTGATTTTTTTTTTCTCTAAAAGATTTTTGGCAAGTACTTTTCTGTCATAAGTTAAGATGATTTGTAAAACGTCTTGGTTTTATATACAAAAAAAAGTTATAAAACTTTTTTTTTAGTTTTTGGTGATTTTAAAACTACTTTAACAAATTTTTATTTTTTCAAGAAATTTGGCTTTTTTTTTTTTTTACATTTTTTTTTTAAACAAAAACAGGCTTTCTGGTCCTGCCAAAATTAAAAACTGCCAAATTTAAAAACTGCCAAAATTACACCATTTATCATAGCCAGCAAATGTAAAAACAAAAGTTACTGTGGGATATTCCGATGGTCCTTGAACACATTATGTGGGAGTAACGCCTCATGCATTTATACATGTTTAGACCTGGGGCTATTTTTAAAACATTCGAGGCTGAAGCCTTGGACGTCGAGGCATAATGACGCCAGTGCTACAAAACGTGATCCAGAACAAGAATGTGGCTGTGCAAACTATAGTAAACATCACATTTCCTGTGAATTTACTGCCCTGTATCACTTCTTGCTTTGTGTGTGTTTCAGCGTTCATCCTTGAAAACACTTACTGGCAACCTGACGCAAAGAGGAGTGTTTGAATGGAAAAAACCTCTGATAGAATTTAGTCTAACATGTGCTTATATTGCGCAACGTATGAGAAGGACAACAGCTACATGAAACTCCACTTACCAAGGTTCAGTGACAAAGTATACGTCAACCTGTTGTTTCTCAAGAGGCTGCCGCTCAGAGGGAATGACTGAGGCATGTAATGGTACAGCAGAAGTTATTCATCACAGTGTTATGAGTCCGAGTCAGTTCCTTACATCAATGCTGGCTTGATGCTCTGACAATTGCAAATTGGAAAAGAATGATGTCGATCTCATGCCATGTGTCTGTGCTGCTGGGAACAAAATGGTCCAAAGCATGGCTTTATTTCACAAAGAAAGACAACAAGAGTGCTGTTTGTAATGCCCGTAAAATGATCATTCAAGGTACGTAGGGTAGAAGCACCAGCGATATACTGAATCATTTTTCTGTGCAACATTGACGTAGGGTGTTTTCATATACAGTCCTCTTTAAAAGAATCACACTCAGTCCTTAGATGTGGACCAAAAAGTAGACCAACAGAAAGGACACAGTTGTTTTTGTGTTCATATTGTCAGGTCATTTGAAAAAGGACATAGTTCTTGTTTTGGTCCATTTCAGCTCTGATGGGGCCTCATTCCCCTTTTTGTTCTAACTCGTGTATATACGTATGAAAAAAAATAAAATAAAATTCTTGCACCCCTTAAAAACAAGAAGGCCTCCCAACCCCCTGTGAAGCTGTGGCGACCTTAATGGGGGCTGGGACCCCAGTGTTTAGTGGACTAAAGTGTGCAAGGGCAGCGTATATATGTGTAATTTCATTGAGGGGGCGAGTAAATCACATACTTTAAAGTACATTTGACATAGTTTTTTGCACTCAAGTGTGCTTATAAAGCTTCTCACTTACATATATTTATACAAAAATAAAGCAAACCGCACTACAGACTTAAAGCGAGGGGTCTGAGTTCGTTTGAAGCGTTCACATATATGCAAAAAATGCTGACTCATTGGTCTGAGTCTGCTTGGAGGGCTGAAACAGACCAAGTATGAAAACACCCTTAAATTCCAGGTATTCCAGGTAAATTTCAGGTATGCCATGTTTTTAACAATCTACACACATATGTTTCTATGGGTAAATATTATTTTTTTTTTTATAACAATGTAAGCTCCACACTGGGATGTTAAGCAGATAAAATTCATCAGTAAGGATGTATGTCCACATAGCATTATTTTCTGAGTGCCAGCATCTTTTTTTTTCAACAAGTTTCTAGTAGGCAAGGTTCCTGCAGTCATGGAAAACCTTGAAAATTTTCCAGGCCTAGAAAAATCCTTGAAAGATTATGAAATGTCATAGAATTTTGTTGTTTTTAATGAAATTGCTACAGTAATCTTGCATGAATAAACATCCACATAATGTAACATAACTTCTTTTCAGGACCTGATGAGGTAACATAGCTCTTATACGCATCAGTGTGTGAGAAGTTTTTTTTTTTTTTAACAACATATATGTTTTTCCACGAGTCTCTCTCTTAATGTATGCCCGCTAGCTGAAATTACACTTCAATAGAATTTGAATCTGAAATTCAAAAACACTATTCAAGTGGGGCTGGAAAAAAGTAAGGGTCTTTGAAAAGAGTTTGCAAAAGTTTTAAAATTTTGTTCATGAAAATGTGTTGGAGCCCCGAAAAGGGAGAGTTTAGCCAAATGCGGCGCCCTAGAGAAAAAGGACCGTGCCCAGCGTCTTTTTTCAAAGCGAAGCAGCACTTTTTGTGCAGCCGCTCCGAGCGCTTCTAGTTGAAAATCTCTGAAGTTTTCAAAAAGGCATTGGTGTCTTCACCGCCTTTCCTTGTGCTGCTGTCTGTCCTGAGCTGTATGATATGACAGTCAGAAACACAACAAAGACGGAAAAGCCCATTTGTGGGAGCAGATCGGCCAGACACTAGCTCCTTTTACACTTTGTTCAAAGCCAGAATATCGCAGCGTTATGCCGCCTTGTCTTTTTGTATTAAAGGTGCAGTTGCAGAATGGGGGGCCAGAGTTGTCTCGCTTTAAAGCCAGCACGGGCGGTTGCAACAGTGTAGTAAAGGTGTGACATTTTGACAACGTGTCGTGTGTGTGACCTAGTGCTGAAGATTTAAAAAGCAGTTAGCAGCAGTTATACCCCTTTGTCACCAAAAATGGTGCGTGCACACAGGTCTTTAAAACATGGGTAAACCCGCTAAATATAGGTGATAGACCGCACTCCCACTGCCTGTGAACACAGCGCTGCAGCACACAAAGGTGGGGGGGGGGACTCTTTCTACATCTCTTACTTATTCAATCTCTCTTTCAAATGTGGTGCAGACTAACTTAGTGACAGCACGTCATTGCATCTTGCTGGTTAAGGAGCTGAAATTACCGCGTTCACTCTGGGTGTTGTGTTCCCATCAATGCCAATCAGAGCCGGAGGTGATAAAAGCTCGTGTCTACTCATTTTTTTGTGCAGTGGGAAACCCCTGTTAGTGGCTAACTTAAGTATAGGAACAGCAGAAGTAAATGTCATCAGTTTGGGAAAACACTGAAAAAAAAAAACTGTCTCATCGTAGCGATCTCTGTGTAAAAACTGCCAGTGAATGCTGAGTGTTGTGCTTTCGTCATTGCACGTGCTGTGAGCTTTTTGTTTATTAGTCTCTTTTTGTTAATTAGTCTCTTCTCTGTTAAAGTAGTTTCACATTAGTTACCAAACTAATGTAACGTTGTTGTCATAGAACCAAAGCCCACACATAGTGAGTCATTAAAGAAAGCATTGGGAGTACTTTTTTTTTTAAATAAGTGCTCCCCAGCGCCCTACAACTAGCTTTTCTGCCAAAGAAAAATGCTATGTGGACACCCACCCTACGGGAATCTATGAACAATTGGACCAATAAGCAGAATCCATAATGGCAGAGGAATTAATAATCTTATGTATTTTCATACCTAGTCATTGTGGAAACCATTGTTATGTTAAGAGAGCATCAAATATTTTTTGTGATATTTAATATTTTTTCTTGTAAAAAATTCCGTGAAAAACTGAAAACCAACAATGATTTGATCCTACAAAAAGCCTGCGTAGGCTGATATATCCTATTCTCCTGTGCTATAGACCGCCATTGTTGTTCCAGCCAAGACTATTAAAAGCATATCAATGAGCATTGCACTAGGTGACATTTTTCTTCATTGTGATGAACATAGGCACTGTAGTTATGGGTTAATCCATACACAGTCCTGCTTGTAAATACTCACCACTGCACCAAATATATATAAACGTGTGCCTTAAAATTGTCCCCGACAAATGCACTTTTTACTCCCTCAGTGATGTTTGCTCACTACAGTGGCGAGCTGCTTGAGTAAATTATCCGTCCTGTTTTAAACAATGACCCAGCCATACTGCTTGTTCGTATACACAATTTTGTAAAAGGATGCACACTCGCTTCCATTGTCCAGATTAATGTAGCTCAGGTAAATCGCAGACTCAGGCTACAGAGGATGTGCTCCAGCTCCACTGTGACCTTGAATATTTCTTTTCTAAAATATTTACTGCATTTTTAACTGCTTTAATAAAGCTCAGTATTTGTGATTTGGGAATGACTATCAGATCAAGTAAAAATAGTTTTTTTGTGATTAACTGTCAGTGCACGAAAACTGAATTGATTTTCTTTTTTTCTTTTTGTTTTTTCTTTCAGCCAGAAATCAAAGCACCTGAGATTCCTGGTGAGGCAATTTTTGAGTCCCTGGTATTGATCAAAAACCCTGTCATACTCCTGCAGCTCTATTATAGTCATAAAGCAGAAATTGCACAGCACCACAATGGTGTTTTTAAAAAAATCTTTTTCTTTTAACTGCGGTCTAGTGCTGCATTCCTGTATTTGTCTCAAATACCACCATTGTCTTCTACCCAGCATTTATCTCTTGAATCCTCACGTCCATCTTAACTGCTGCTCTGTTACTCTGAAAACTCAGGGGATCTTTTTGTGAGATTGTCTCCTCAATGGCCAAGGTTTGGTAGCATGGCAACAAAAAAGGTGGCCGGGATGCATTGTAATGACTTATTGTTTCAGACACGACAGAAAGTCAAGTGAAAATGTGTGAGCAAATCCACTACGCTGGAAGGATTTGTGCTTATTAATAAAAATAACTCATTTGAAATGCATTATTTCTCTTTTTAATGTGTAAGTTATATCAATTCTTATCATTTTCAATTATGAGGCCTGCTCAAGGGCAAGTTAGTTCCATTTTAAATCCTCTGCTCCCTCTTGGACCCTGCTCTGCTGCTCTGAAATTGGCCACTCACATTATGAATTGTGCTGCATATTACCATGTGCCAACGGGAAGTGAAGGATGGCCTGTTGCAAAAGCACAGGTGGGTCTGACGGAGGAGAGAAATGTTAGAGATGAGCAAACCTGAAAACCCAATAACACCATTTTATTCCTTTTGGCAGATCTATATTTGTATAACCCAATAATCTCGGTATCCATGTGTGAAGGCACTAGCTGAGTGGCTCAGTTTAACGGGCCTCACAGCAGGCATATTGGGTGTGGGTCAGATGCCTGCAGGCTGTTAATGATTAATGAATTCCATCACTGTCATACTGGGACTATGGTCACACAGACAGAAGCTGTCTGTCAGCCTGTTCATGTCGCTGCAGAATTATCTTGAAATATGTCTTCAAGGTTCAACGCAGGACTGAATACCAAAGCTGAAAAAAAAAAAACCCACACATGGCTAATTACTGCAATAAAAATGAACAGAAACAGTGTACGTCTCACATTCTCTTTAAATGTAAGCATCAGTGCTTTGATTATACAACTGCTGGTTCTGTTCTGTAGTAAAATTTTATTTATTTTTGCTATATTTGCCCTGCTGGAGATTTAGGGACGTCCTGATCACTTTTTTTTTTTTTGACCCCAATCTGAGTCATTTCATATCGAGTCATTTCATATCTGCTGAGTCCCAGTCAGATACTTTGAAAAAAACTGGCCTGATTTCTTTCAAAACATGGGAACAAGGCAATGAGCAACTTGAAAAGATGTGGTTCAAAAAGGGGAAAATAAATTGGTGAAAAAAAAGAGAGCGAGAGAGCGAAAATTATAAATGAAAAATTAAAAAATGAATGAATGAAAAAAGTTTTAAAAAAAAAGCAACAACTAAATGACCTTGAGTAAGTCATTAACAAAAAAAAAGAATTACAAATATAGTTTTCCCATCGTTGGATTATATATGATAATGTCTTCACAGCTAATGTTCAAGTTATTTCCTCGTCACCTTTTACTATTTTTACAAACTACACATTGCACATGGTAATATGCAGCACAATTTGTAATGTGAGTGGCCAGTTTGTACAAGCTAAATATTCACAATCCCGATCAGTTAAAAAATGCTTTTTGCTTTTTTGCTTGCTGTAAACATTGCTCCTTTGTAGTACATTTCCAGTGTACGAGCTGGGGACAGGGCTGTCGTTATAACCGCAATATTTAAAAAAAACGTTATTGAGAAGCCAGCTGCAGGGGATGGCAAGCAACCGCCACAACCACCATGTTCCTGTTTTTGATGTTTCTATGATCTTGTTTTCATGTGAGCGCTGCACACTCTCCTACAACTACTGACGAGACACTGAGCGTCTGTTCTGCATCTAGCGATGCACATTTGCCATTTTTTTTCACGCTCTGTCAAGCTCCTGGGTGTGTGATAATGACACCAAAAGGCAGCCTTTAGTGTCTTTCGACTAAGTCCGTTGTAACCCCATCCAAAGTGTTACTTAGTGCTGAGAACAGCTAGGGAGGGGGCAACTGTGGCTCAGCAGGTAGAACGGGTTGATCTCGAATTAGAGGGTTGGCAGTTTGAACCTAGCTTCTCCAGTCTGCATGTCGAAGTTTTCTTGGGTAGGATACTGAACCCAAAATTGCTCCTGATGGCAGTTCCAGCGGTGTGGGTGTGTATGAGTAGTTAAGAACTGAGTAGTAGATGGCACCTTGTATAGTAGCCTTGGCCAATAGTGTGTAAATGTGTTTATGAAAGGGTGAATGTGACTCATAGTGTGAGAGTGCTTTGAGTGGTCAAATGACTGGAAAAGTGCAGTACAAGTGCAGGAAAGAGGAGAGAGGGCAAGAAAGTCCAAGCAGGGTGGGAGTTAAAGGAGGTAGATGGATGAAACACTTCCAGACTTTGATCATAGAGATCATAGTTCTGTGAAACCAAAAATCAGTTTTGTTTTAATGTAACATCACGCAATTTACGCCCTGACGTCACTGACATGATGTTTTTGTTACACTGAGCTACGTAAGACGTACTCTTTTAAAGCCAAATTCAATCTTTTTCCGAAACCAAACCAATAAGTCTTTATTTTTTTTAGCGAAACCTTACACAACATTCATGTTACAGTGCCTGTCAGCTGTGCGTCACATAGGAATGCTAAAGAATGCCGTGTTTGTCCCTTTGAGACGCTGAGGGGTATATTTTGGCTGTTACGATCTAGTTGGAAGCTGGAGGGAGATTACCAGAGAGCTGAAATTTTCTGCTAAGGTAAATATCACTAAAATCAAGCTAGGCTAATGTTACTTGTTTTCTACTATCTTGTATAAAATTTTGCATTTATATCACAATATAAACTGTGTGTTTTGTGTTTTAAAAAATAACATTATAAATATAGGAGGATAGATTACTTAACAAACTTTTCTTTTTTGTCCAAACTTTGTTTATTGATTTTCCACATAACCATAAAGCTCCAGTTACAGTCATTCATTCAGTAAATTTATTTATAAGCACCCCCCCCACTCAAATTTTAAATGGGTATGTATCTGGTGTGATCTCAAGCGCACAGCTGATAGCTATGGGGTTTGTTTACATGAAGTAACAGAGGGGCACATTTAGTGGAGTCAGTGTGGACACAGAGCTCGGTGTAACACAATGTGTAGACAGTCACTTTTTGCTGTGACACAGTGTAATTTTGTCCCATTCAGGAATGACTGCTGAATCATGTGGGACACATGGCAAAATTCAGTAAACCAAACTCATCAGGCAGCTTGCCCAACATGGGAGGATCGTTAGCATGATTATGCTCACCTGGGCTTTTCCAGCTGGGAAAGCTGGCCCAGGTGTTGACGTTCTCTCGCTAATCCAGCAGACATCCACCCTGCATTCTTGGTTTTGGTTTGGTTGTTTTTTTGTTTTTTGTATGTCTTAGTTACATAAATTATATATATATATTTTTTTTACTAAATCTTTTGTGTTGACTCCCTGCTTGTCACATTCACTGAGCCAGTTTGTGACACGGGTGTTCAGCTTAAATAGCAAACCTGTTCAGATGCGTGAAAAAGGGTCCGTGTTTGACAACCTGGGAATAAGAACAAACAGTTTTCTTTGGTTGCAGAGAGTGGAAAAATAATCAGCTTTGGTTATCATGCTGCAGCTTGTCACTGTCACTTTTTACCCCGCTGTCCAATCATAGTCACATCGCTTAACAACAGCAACAACAATGGCTGAGAAATGAACACTGAACTCACACAGACTGGCGGGTATTCTGCCTCGTGCCGACATTTTTACATCCATGAATATTCTGTATCATAGCAACCAGATACAACTAAAGTCTCTCAGCTGCATCTCATTGCTCTTCTGTATTCTACATTCAATAATAAATGGGTTATAGCTACACTTTTAGTATCCAATAATAAAAAATGCTCTCCAATTTTAAACAACCTCCATGGCCATTCAAGCATAAAAAACTACGTTTACAAGGTGCTCTTGAATGCACTATAGTCAGTGCCTTTTGCCATACAAAGCAATGTAGATTCCAGAGTTTACGAAGTGCAATAATAAAGTATTAAATTTATTTTAGAACCGCATCATCTTGTCATTTAAAAAAAGCAACATACCTAATTATATCCTAACAATAGAGCTTATTTACAATGCCTGTAAATCAGGATAAAATAATTAATCAGTAAAATCAACACAAAATGACGGTAATATACACGCCGTTGAGCCACCCTTAATCACCACTGGAGAAATTCCTTCATCACGAAAACAGCTCTAGATTAGGACACAATCCACAGCCCTTGTTCTTTGCAAAAATGTTTTCCGAAGTGTGTTTGAAGGCACTGTGAGGCTTCAGCAGTCTGAGTTATCCAAACCAAGTGGGTATCTTCCAAATGTAGTCTTTTAGTACAAAATCTCCCAGTTCTGAAACTCTCTCTCCACTGTAGCTCAGCACAAGAACACTGACTGAGGAAACAGAGGGAATTTAATATTAAAAAGACTTTAACTTTGGTAGATACCACTTGATTCGACTCAGACTGCTGAAGCCTCAGATTAGCCTCAGATAAACTTTGGAATACATGTTTGTACAGAACAAGGACTTTGGATCTCCCACATCTCTTGCACTGGAAGCTCATTAGGAAGGAAATACTTAGTGGGCTGTATGAACAGGAGGAATAATTACTGCCACCAAAACCTCTTCAAATGTTTATATGGGTGCCTGACTATTGTTTTAAGACAGATGTGAATATTATGACCCCAAAGTGAAATAAGTAAAATAAGTAGTATTAGTTTATATAGCGCTTTTCACAGACAGAGGTCAAAAAGTGTTTTAAGAGAGCAGTATACAACATAGAAGAATAAGAACATAGAAGAAGCAACAAGCCACGTAATTTAATATGCATGTATTTGCACAATACATAGTGAAATAATCCATTGAAACCTTGTCTTGATGTCTATTTGAAACGTGAAGAAGGCAATGAGCAACAACAAGAAATTAGCATGAAAAAGAGTAAAACGCATTTTTTTTACTACAGCATTTTTAAACAATTAAATACTAAAATCAGACCCAAATATGCATGATCAAAATAAACTCAAATATTAGCTACTGGTCTGCTGCTCTCTAACCTTATTGACTGGTAGAAAGTATGCTTGGACAAGATAAAACAATATCAGTCGCAATATAACTTTTCCACGATTGAAATATGAGATGTAGTTGATAGACTGTTGATAATGCATTCCAGCCATTTCCACTCCGCTCTCATTCTCTGCCGGTGTCTCAGGTGGTGTCTCTGCCGGTGTTTCTGAAGTCTGCTCCGCTCTCATTTGCCACCAGTGTCTCCACCAGTGTCCACTCCGCTCTTGTTTGCCGCTGGTGTCTCCGCCTTTGTCTCAGAATGTCTGCTCTGCTCTTATTTGCTGCCAGTGTCTCCGCCGTTGTCTCCGAATGTCTGCTCCGCTCTCATTCTCCACCGATGTCTCCGCCAGTGTTTCCGAATGTCCTCTCGCTCTCATTCGCCACCGGTGTCTCCGAATGTCCGCTCTGCTCTCATTGTACTACAGGTGATTCCAATCTCTTCTAGGGCACCAAATGCCAAGCAGAACAACATGTAAATATGCAGAGATCACAACAAAGCCGTTACTTAGGGACTGTTCTGTAGCTGTGCTGCTTCCTGATATTTTGGGGAATGTTCCACTCTATAGTTCCACTATAACACAAACAGAATATTATTTTTGTACAATTCAAGTTGACATAAGAAGATAAGAGGGAAAAAAAACAACATATAAAAAAGAAATTGATTTTGCTGTTGAAAATGATTTTTTTTGAAAGAAAATGGGATTTTCCGAAAATGTCGTTTTTTTATGAAAATGCACAAATTAAATTCATCTGTACTCACCACATCTCAGCCTTTCATACCCTTAGGCAAAAGACCAAAACTAAGTTATCGGTTATTGGTATCTTATCAGCCACGAGAAACTGGAAACAGTTAATCGTATCGGTTAAAATAATCAATATAATGATTATTTTAACACACATGCACACATGGTCTACAAGAAACCACAGAGAAACTCTGATTACAACACACAGAGAGGCAGTGTGACCTCATTCTCTGCTCAGAGCGCCATTGCTCTTCTATATCTTAATGTGGTAAGTGGTGGTTTGCTGCTATATAACTGCTCTGACTGTTGCTTACCTTTAAATATGCACTTACAGAAAATTATTACATAGTTCAAACCTTTGTATAGCAGCATAATGGTAGACTATATAGGCCTATTTCAAGTCTGTTACAAAGTGCAAAGTAATTGTTGATGCTTTTAACTTCCAACAAGCACAACCAGATTCTTGAACTGAGTGCAAAATGTTTGTAAAAGCCGCTCCACAATATGTCACACTTATCTTCTAAAATCACCAGGTAATGCTGAAAAACACCATAAATCATTGTCATTATTCTGATCCAAAGTAGCGCACAACAGGCCTAAAACTACAACAACCCAAATATGGGCTGTATAAAAGTTTTTAAAAAAAAAAACAAAAAACCAAAAGGCAGGTTTTGCCACAGTGCTTTGCTGATTTGCTGTTTCTATTTGATAAGAAATAGTAAACACATTTTGTTAAATAGATAACAAAAGATGATTAGTTCAGTCTCATTGAGCAACCACTGAGTGGTTTAAAGCTGCGTTTGGGAATCTGAAATCTGTAAAATATCAGTGCCCTACAGAAATGTCAGACAGTTATGAGGCCACCATCGTACTGTGGTTGAATGTTAATTAGGTGATGATCTGCATGAGTTTTAGTTTTGTCCTTGGATGGCGTGAAATACTCACTGTGTATGCCAATCAGTTATCAATTTTTCATAACAAAATGTGCGCTTTTTCCCTTTTATTTTTTTACAAAACACTTCCGGTATCACTTTACATTAAGGTACAAATACATACCCACAACCAGTTGTTAATTAGCATGCATATTGGTAGCATATTTTCTTTGTATTAGTCATTAAAAATAACTTATTAATGCCGTATTCTACATTATCATATTGTGAATTATAAATAGTCATTCTTTATTAGCAACACTTAATAAATAAGGTCTGTTCTAATATAACAAAACTACAAGTGGTAATAGTGACCAAATAACTCTGAATAGAGTCTTTCTAATAGAGCTGGGTACTGTTTTTGCTGCTCCGGTCTGGTGTATGTGGCGCACGCTTTTTTGTTTACTTAAACACACATGCATTTCAGTGGGTGTGAGAGGAGACATGATGGTAGTTAGTCTCTAAATAAGACTAAATATGCCCTAATAGGACAACATCTTGGATTTGAAGATAACAAAAGAGGTGTCCTAACTGGCTGCAGGCGCTGTTGCAAGCATAACTTTTATTGGATGCTGTGTTTCTCTTGATATCTGATGCTTACCTTGAAAGCGTCCAATGGATGAGGATTGGCTGATTTACAAAGTTGAAATGAGGTATTATTTATATAAAACCTTATTTATAGAGCCCAATATCACAGATTATACTTTCCAGTAAATATCACAATATAAAATGTGTTTTCTGATTTAAAAATTAATATTACAAACATAGGAACATAGAAAGTTAGCTACTAAACCATCTTTTAAGTGGCTGTATCTCTATTTTGATCTCAGGCACACAGCTGATAGCTACATGATTTTTTTTACATAAAATAACAAAAGTGCATATTTAATGGATTCATTGTAGACAGAGAGCTCTGATGTAACAAGTTATGTGTTAGTCAGACATTTTATGTTAGGACATGGTGTCATTATGTTTCACTGAGTAGCAGCTGCTGAGTGAAGTGCGACACCTGGTAAAATTCGGTAAACTGGTCGGTCCGGAGTGAGGCTTAATATCAAACTGTTTTCAAAATGTCAACAGCAACCCAACCCTACTTTCTAACTCTCAATATGTTTCCCATTCTAAAGTGAAGTATTTTTCATGACTAATTCACTAGTAGTTTGACACATATTAACCCACACTGGTTTCCTTTTCTGAAGTTGCCTCCTTCTCACACTTAGTAAATCCATTAAAGCACAAAATTATTGCAATTAACAGACCCTATTCTTAAGTGCTGAGACAGATTTTTTTCTGTAGATATCTCTGAAAATCTATGAAGTGGTCCATTAAGAAATGATATTTTTCTGCTTGTGTTGACTTTGATCCTAAATGGGAATAAAATATGTGCAACTCAACAGAGCTCAGTTTTTCAAGGTGTAACCCATCTCTTAAGAACAGAGTTTGTTAATTACAGGCTAATGTAAAATAGAGAACCAGTGTGTGTTAACAGTCAAACTACTTGTAAATTGGTATTGAGCAAAACCTCACATGGTAATCATAGTTTTAAAGACTTTTAAATTCCAAAATTTAAATGTCAGTTTTTGCCAGTATTTATAATGTATCAGTTCAGAACATGGTGGTTTATGTTGGGTATTTTCATTACTAATTTATAGTTTACACCATTAGTGAGTTGGCAGTTACTTTTGATCATTTCAGCTGTATTTACACGCCAGTGACCTCGCTTTGCAACATATGTTCACTGATACTGCTCTGACGTATTCCTTGTTGCCGCCTGATAAACATTACCCTGATGGTAGAATTGTAATTGTAAGTGCAGTGGTTAAGAAGTGGCATAGAAATATTTTTGGTGATGAGGAAGGTGTGTTGTCATGCAAATTTTTGCACATTCTAAATGTCTTGCTGACCAATCAGATAGCTTGGTTGAAAGTACTTGCTTTATAAGTATTCCTATACTATTTGATCCTAACTGACTTTTTATATGTCATAATTGGATTAAAACATAGCTACATATTGTACTGATTTTTAACAGTGCGGCTCCAGTGTGTGTTATCTGGAAATAACCCTGGCAGTGTTAGGGGCTATTTGCACGGCAATGGTTCTTGCTTGAAACGTTAAACTTTTGTTGCAGTTTGGCCTTGCGTTCACAGGACAACAGTGTTTTGGCGGCCTGAAAATGCAAACTTTTGAAACTGAGAGTGTAATTTTTTGAAAATGCAACACCTTCTGTCGCTGTGTAAACTGGCAATGCGCGGATCCCGTGAGAACAGTGACGTCACATCTGCACTTTGTGCATGCACGTGGTGTTCTTCTATGGTGTTTCATTACAAACTTACACCACCAACTACTGTTCTGGCATGCATACTACAGCATTTCCAGTTGCTTTCGCCAATCTGTGTACATGAGGATCATTTTCACAATGTTATCATATGAACGCAATTTTTTTTAAAAACAGAAAGGAAAGACATTTCCGTTTCTAGTAGGGCTGTTCTCATCTGATGTTACATCACACTGTTTTTTAGACACACAAGTTTAAAATTGGTAAATGTTTGGAAGGGACAAACATGGCCAACATGTCTCATATTGCAACCTGTATAACCATTTGTCAAAAAAAAAAACCGAATAAATAAGTAATTTTGTTAACATTAAATGAGTATAAAGGAAAACACTTTCCTTAAAGATGAATAAACAGCCAGTCGACAGTTGGTTAACGAGGAGAAAGTGAGACTTTAATGAACTGAGATAAACATAAACAAAGACAGCAGTGGACTCTTTGGAGCCCTAAGTAGTGCTGCATTCAAGATCACTCCTGTCAAATTAGTTTGTTTTGGTTTGTTTTGTCTTTGCAAGTAGCAATTAAACTGTGTTATCCATATTTATGTCAATAAATAGATGCACATCTCAGCAACGCACTGCGCAGCATCAACAGATCATACTCCTATGCTAAACACTATGCTTTAACCGGAGAGAAGTGTGAAAGGAAAGTAACCAGAGACGGCCATTCCCATGTCATAACAGATTAGTCCACACACAGCCCAACCTCCTCAAACACCCACACACACTCTGCTTCTCTCAGATCTCATTTTTATTCCCCGGCTCCTTATATCCAGTGGATTTGTGCTTTGGGAGTTCTTAGCTTTTAAGCAAACATGAGGCCGTGGTAAAACCTGAACCTGACAAATACACGTTAAAATATTCACTCCTTTTGAACATGATAATATGACCAGGTTAAAGCTGTTTTGGCACTGCTTTTGTTTCCTCAACCAACAAAGAAGAGGGTTACATTTTCACCTCTGAATTAAAAGGAAACACATTTGGCTGTAATTGGAGGGCAGCCAGAGCTATTATACTGTGCTCATAAGCTGATGGCAAAGTCCCAAAATGTATTATCTCCTCTCTAATGTAAACTCCACTTTAAACACACGAGGTGCTTAGATGAGGATAAGTAAAACACATTTCAGAGAACACAATTAAGTGTATTGATTGATCACCAACAGTAACTACAATCTGAGCCTTAGTGAGTGTTCAAAGATGACTTGTACCTGCAGTGGTTTTGTGATTCTGTATGAGATAGATTCGTCTAAGTGTTTCTCTAAATGGCAATGCTATTCACAACTTTTACTGATTTTTTCCCCCCCAGTTTTGTTGTGGAAAGAAAAACACAATTAACATTTAGCAAAGTTTGAACAAGCAAATTCTCTAAAAAGAGCTGCACAGTGAACAAACAGGAAACTGCAACCTTTATTTTTGTTTCTTTTGAGCATTGTTAAACTGAAAAATCAATATATATAAATTATAGAATTGAGCACGTTGAGATATGCAGTTTCATGCAAGTGGGTCTGTATGATGACTGTAAACATTAACAACATAGCATTAACAGTAATTCTGCCTTTCAGACATAAGGGGGTGCATAATTTTAAGGCATTTTGAGTGTGGCATACACCTCCTCTTGTACACAGAATATGTCAGTTATTAAGACATCTCAGTTACCACGGGCTTTAAGCTTGTGGACTCGTGCTTCGAGTGCTGTCCATGGTGCTGAACAAGGTGCATGCGCTGGGTTCCATAGCAGTCAAGCTCTGGAGTGAACAACAGTGTACAATGCTAACCAATGAGACATATTTTGTATTATTAACTTGGTATGTCTAATCGATACCAAGACCAAGGAAAATCCATTCCCTATACCCTATTCAAAACCATGGTAAAAAAAATCCCATGCAGCTCTCTATCTAAACAAACACTTAAATTTAATTAAATTTAAATTTTATAAATTTTCCCCGATGATCTGCCTCAATTGCAAAGTACTAGTCTGTGCGGGTTCATGAGATTTTGTTGGTGAGAAAACATATTCATACAACGCCATATTTATGTATATTAATGAACTCTTCCTCCATCATTGTTGTTGCTCAGCAATTGAAAATGTATTCGCTTAAACACCTGGGACACAGACATGGCGTGACACTGCTGCTGCAGCGTGCCTGCAGTAAACGAATCCATTATGATCAACTGAAGCTACTATACTGACCAAGGAAGGCTCTTTTTTTATGCAGCTGATGCGTTTTTTTTTCTGTGCACAGCTCCATGGTCCCCCAACAGGTAAAAAAACTACATGGAACTGTTGGGGAAAAAAAGCAACAGAGCAACCTTTTCACATTAAACATTAAAATAGTTTAGTCTACATTATAGTGTTAACTGCATTAACATTTTGTTAACTTAGTACACACACAGTTAAGCTTGCAACAACCACATGCTACAAAAAATTTGTCTGTTCCGCCTATATGACATGTCGCGTCCATGCCCTATGTATTTTGGCTGTAAGATGTGAGAGTTGGTCTTTGTTTTAGGCTATTTGTCCTGCTCCTCCTTCACCGTGGTTGAACGGCTAGGTGAAAAGTGATGAGAGCAGCGTTTAACCCAAAGTGGATCATTTTTCACCTCTCAGCGAACAGAAAACAAATGCAAACATGCAGCGCTCGGCACGGAAGACACTCAGCGCCTCACCACACTTGTAGCACAGTAGACACGTTCACATGTAGCCTACACTGATCTGATTAGAATATGTTTAAAAACCAAAAGAGATTAAACATGATACATATAAACACCTCAAACAGTTTAAACGGGCCCAAACCGATTCAAATTTCAAGCGGTTGCAGAGTGGTTAAACCTTTTCATAAACCAATCAAAAGAAAATTTGTATCATGTAAACGATGAAACTGATTCGGCTGCATTCTTTCGCCGAACGCTCTGTCTTCATGTGAGGGGATGTGACGACATATGTTTCTGCACTTCCAGAAAATGGCGACTTCGAGGAAGAAATGGACTACAGCCAGAGAGTTTGGTTGATTAAGAGCATGAAAACAACAGGAAGTACTGCGCTGAATGGACGATAAATATCCATTTTAGAAGTTAGTTTGACTTCAGCTTAGGCCTCGTAACCATAGTAACTCACTCACTCCTGCCCGGGTGTGCGAGAGGAGAGGGAGAGAGCGCTGTGCTGCTGTCAGAAGTTATCCGTTTTTTATTATTCACTGTGAGAAAATGCACTTGTGGCGTGAGAGTGTGCGAAAAGTTGCTTTGTTTCTCATGATCAATGCGAGAGTTAGCAGTCCTGTCAAGTTACTATATTCATCATTTTTGCACGTCACATGGCTGCTGCGTCGGGGCATGTAAACACTGGATTGTATTAGAGGACATCCCTTGCCAATAGTTGACCTGAAATCAGACTTATTTCAAACAGATTGAGAAAAAGTGTTCATGTAAATACAGCTGGTGTAAATAAATGGTACTCCTACTGCAAAGAATTAACAAAATATGCTGCTCGCAGGAAAAAACGCTTTTATTTCTGTGTCTGCAGCTGCACTTGCTGCCTTCTTCCACATCTTGTTCTTTGCTGATAGGCGTTTTTCTTCTTCTTCCTCTGGCATTTAACAGCAGACTAGAACACTTGTGGGCATATATGCTGCCCCCTCAGGTCTGGAAGAATTGCATCCCTCAGTGGTCTGACGGTACTGGATAAAAAAGAGCACAGTCACGATTCCAGAACATTGGCAACGACTTGGTACTGAAGTATTGGTTCTCCTGAAATCTCTTCTATCACATTACTTTGTATGACGCCTGTAAACTCTCCTCAGATCATTTTTGTCCTCACGCACCTATTCACGCAATCTAAGTTGGTCAGTAATTTAATTCACCTGTTTGTTTCGCCAAGACGTGCCCCTGCAAAATGAATTCCAGCATCCTAATTCTCACATCGTAGAAAGAGCAGGTAATAATTTATGCCCAGTACAATCAGTCTGTTGGACAAAGATGAGATTTTTTTTTGCCTGCCACGCACACACCCGTATGGAGCTGGCTGCTCTGTGTAACTCCCACTAGTCCAGATGGCCAGTTAACCTTGGCCACACATGTTGGCACATACACACACAAAGTTTGCACTGCCTACTTTTAACATTATCCGTCTCATGTGCCCAACAAAAAATATGTGTCGTGTCTTGGACACGTTGGTAAGCTGTGGGGAGCTTTAAGCAGGGAACTCTGCTGCAGAGTGAGGTCGAACTACACGTCCGCTTGTTCTGTCAGGTGAAATCGGTGTCTCCTTCTGGGTGACGAGTGTAATGAAGTGCCACTCAGCCTTTTCAGAAAATGTGCTGAGAATAAAAATGGTCATTAAACATCTTAGATGGTTGTTTCTCTTGTGTTCGCTTCATATTATCCATATGTCATTCTTTATGTTGATGCTGTACAAAAACTCTTATGAATGATTTTGTGTCTCAGAGGAATTTGCAATTACTGCCATGATTTTACTTTGTTGTATGACCTAGTTCTGTCACAAGCTTTCCACCATTGACAGTTATTGGTAGTTATGACAGCAACTTCAAAAGTGGTTGGAAAAAAGTGTCTGCGTTTTCTTGAAGATGACATATACTGTTTGTTTTTGAGTATGTGTAAAAAAAAAAATGGAAAAAAGGACATTTCAGAAATGTGAATGTATAAAATGATAACATAAAAAGAGAGCATATTCATTTAGACTTCATGCGTTCTTGGCAGATCATAATTATCCAGTATGGAAAAACCCAGTCTGCAGTGAAGACGTATTACAGATGAAATACTGGTTGAGGTAGTTTGAAATCAGGGATACTCATCTTGCTTTGCTTGGGAGTCACTTTTGCAAAATGACAGGAAGCCAGGGATATTTTGCATTTTAGGACATTTTTAGGATTTTAGGACAATTCTAGGATTTCAGGACATTTCTTGAATTTTAGCACGTTTCTAGGATTTTAGGATTTTACATTTCAAGGAATCTTAGATGTTTGTTGGATTTTAGGATATTTTGAGAATGTTGGGACATTTCGGGGATTTTAGGGAATTCCTAGGATTTGAGGACATTTCTCGGATTTTAGGATGTTTGTGGGATTTTGGGATATTTCTAGGATTTTAGCATGTTTACAAGATTGTAGGACACATAGAATTTTAGAATATTTCTACAATTTTAGGACATTTTGGCACGTTTTTGGGATTTGAGGACATTTCTAGGATTTTAAATATGTCTAGGATTTTAGGATGATTCTAGGATTTTAGGACATTTATAGAATTTTGGAACTTTTTTATGATTTTAGGACATTTCTAGAATTTTGGCTCGTTTCTAAGAATTTAGGATGTTTCTAAGATTTTAGGACTTTCTTAGAATTTGAGGATATTTCTAGGATTTTAGGATGTGTCTGGAATTTTAGAAGGTTTGTTTCTGGAATTTCACAAAATTTTTAAGATTTCAGGACACGGGCTTATTAGCAAAGACCTCTGCTGGCCCTTTTTTAAATTTCTAATATGTTTTTTTTTTATTTTTAGATATATTTTTTGGTTTTTCACCTTTATTTGATAGGACAGAGTATACGTGTGAAAGGGAGAGAGAGAGAGGGGACAACATGCAGCCAAGGGCTAAGGCCGGAGTCGAACCCGCGACTGCTGCGGCGAGGACTCAGCCTCTGTACATGGGGCGCCCGCTCTATCCACTAAGCCACGATGCCCCCACTGGTCCTTTTTTGATAAACAAGCCCATGTGAATCACTTTGTTTTTATTGTGCATTAGAAGATGGCTGGGGAGGGGGCACTTGACACCCTATGGGGGGCTGGATTTGGCCCGCAGGCTGAATGTTGAGTTTTACTTTTTGAAAGGCTTAAAGGCTTTCCAGTCTCACATGTCTTGTCTTTACTTCCCACTGTTTACATCCGTATGTGGTGAACAGAAGAAGCCACTTCCAGGGTCATGTCCTTGTTATAAATGCGAGCAATAATGACACTGATGGCACTAGATAAATATATAATGTCAGTGTGGCAGCGAGAGTGAATACAGTGGTTTCAGTGCTCATGGTTACACAGACAGAGAAAAGTTGTTTGCTGTTGTGTGCGGCTTTTATGTCATTCCCAAGTAGTGAATTAGTGCTCAAGCAATTTCCTTTCAGTCGATCCGTATGAGTCAGTCAGTCTGTGGTTGGTTGTTGGCCATTTAGCCAAACTTTTTACTGCAGAAGTTATTCAGAAACATCAGGCAGCTAGCGACTTCAGCTTCTTTGACATCATAATTTTCGGTGCGATGCCTCCACTGTGTTGACTGAAGTGTGTTTCATCACCCAGGTTTGCATCTAACATCAATAGATATAAATTTGATTTCTTATCTGGGGTTCAGTCCGTGGGCGGGGGCCCTTCAGTGCGGGGTTTGCATGTTCTCCCCGTGTCTGCGTGGGTTCTCTCCTGGGTCTCCGGCTTCCTCCCACAGTCCAAAGACATGCAGGTCAGGTTAATTGGTGACTCTAAATTGCCCGTAGGTGTGACCGTGAGTGTGAAAGGTTGTCTGTCTATATGTGTCGGCCCTGCAATAGTCCGGCGACCTGTCCAGGGTTTACCCCGCCTTCTGCCCGATGACAGCTGGGATTGGCTCCCGCCTCCCTGTGACCCTTGTGAGGGCAAGCGGTTATGGAAAATGAATGAATGAAAAAAATGAACTCATAGAGACATGTGTGGCTAGGTGTACATGAATATGAATTAAGATTTTATCTACATTTAAGACAAATTAAGTGACAGTAGATGTAATCGATGAAAAAGTGATATTTTGAATGCTTGCCCTGTATGATTTTAGGAGTTTTTAAGGCCCTCTGCAACCTAAATTGATTTAAAATTGTTGACAGCTCATAATAACCCCCAGATGTAGCTCCCATCTCACCTGTCAAAGAGAAAATGTAGAGTCCTTGGGCGTGTGTATTTCTCTTGCTTCATTATTTACTCCTGAAGTGCCTTTTAGTTTTCTTCCCCCTTTGGTTATTTCTTGGCTGTGTTATTAATCTTAATCGCCTCTCCTACAAGCTATGGTGAAAATAGTCCAAATTTTTCTTTTATGTAACTGTCGCCCTTCTTGATGGCAAGAATACATTTGACAAATTGATTTCATAGCCTTAAACTGTAAATCACCTTTTTCCAAATGAATTTAAAACAGCTCACCAGAATAAATGTTGGCATCATATGTTTCTGTGAACCACAGATATGTTAAATTTGTACGTCATACATATAATATCATCTAAAGTCACACAGTGGTGATTACACATGTATGAAGGGGATGGCAGATGGCGTAAAACCCAGGCGAGACAACTGGCAAGCAGCAGACCACTGTTCAGGTCCAACGAACAGCAAAACTGAGTGTTTTTACCTAAAAATTTGAGCATTTCTAGCTTTTGATGTTCTTGCTTATCCATAAACGCAGCACAGGCAAAACTTGTTGAGTCCTTATTTTCCTCAGCAGCAGTCGGTGTCGATCCGATCAGAGCTTATAAGACAGATGGATAAGAGGAGCAGCTGCTACAGAGACGAGTGAAACCAAACCTTTAGAGATAGTGCAATGCACAGTTAAGTTTCCTCCTCACTGCGCCTGATGTTCTGCTGCTCCATCTGTGCCCAGAGTCCATTGGTGCTCTGATCAATGGTCCATTTCTGAAATATAAAATCAGTATTTTGCGGAAAATATTTTTATTGTGGTGGACTGCCACAAATAAAAAGAATGTGTGAGAAAACATGCAAGACTGTGGCCAAACCATAACAAAGTGTTTTTTGTGCCTAAGTATAACCACATGTTAACAACAGCCTTATAAAAAGAAGAGTATTTTTTTTTCAACATACATGCCACATAATAATTTTCAAATATTACCATAAAATGGTTTGCAGAAATGTACAATGCCAACATTCATTCTGGCATTTGGGTTGAGTCAAAATGTTATAACTCAAATTGTAAACCAGAGCATTACTTAATCAGCTTTACGATGTTAAATAAATGAAGCTTACTGTTTTTTTTAAATTAAAAGAGATTATTATTTGTTGTTAATATGCCTTCACATCGACAATAGCCATGGTCCGAGGCCATATGTTTTTTGATTGTCCGTCTGTTCCATTCTTGTGAACATGATATCTAAAGAAAGCCTTGAGGGGATTGCTTCAAATTTGGCACAAATGTCCACTTGTGCTCAAACAGGAAATTATTAAATTCTGGTGGTCATAGGTCATAAGGTCAAAGGTCAAGGTTATTGTGACCTTGTATCATTCTTGTGAATGTGACAGCTCAAGAACAGGAGTCAACGATGAACTGGTGAGAATTTAGAGCTCAAAAGTCAAAGTCAGTGTGACCTTGCATCCATCTCATTCTCGTGAACACAATATCTCATGAAGGACTTTTGCCAAATTTGGTAGCAGAGTCCACCTGAACTTAAGAATGAGCTGATTAGAATTTGGAGGTCAAAGGTCAAGGTCATTTTGACCTCACAAAACATATTTATGGCAATATATCAAGGTTTTATGCAATAAATATAACAAAATTTCATAGAAATGTGTAATGGGATAAAATTATAAAGTGATGACATTTTATATCCAAAAGTTCAAAGGTCAACTTCACTGTTACATAATAATATTCTGCAAAACCAGTTTTCTGGCCATTTTTCAACATCATAACTGAAGAGCAGAAGGGGAGACGTTTGATCAGATGCTGAATTGGTGACACTAAACTGTCCTGATTGTATAGATCTTTGTGCTGCTGGAGGGGCAAGCTTGTGTGAAATTGTTTCCACAAACATGGATGTAAACTGTAAGTGCAACTTGACTGGTTTGCGGAGGCTGTGAGGCGCTAATTCTAGTTTACTTTAAGGACAATTTTCTGTTTGGCCTCAACAAGCTGTGGCTCAGCTCCAGTTTCTGTGTATTTCTGCTGCCACTAAGTTGCTTATTATTGATGAAGAATGAACACGCCTCGTTCATCCATATCAGCCTCTTTTTCTCAGCTTCTCCACGCCGGTTTCATTACAGAATCGATTTTAAAGTTTCAGTGATTACTTGGCTCAGCGATGTCTGGCTGCTTACTGCTTGTCTCTTTATGAGCCCAGAGTGCAGCTGTAATTCTATAAAGTGTGGCCTGCAAGTTTCTCTTGCTTGAAATTGAGGTATGAATAAAATACTATCCTTTAAACACTCATACAAACCAGCCACTGTACTGGACAGCCGAGTAGCTGTCATGCAGCTGCAGTGGAGTGTGGTAGCAAAATAAAAGCATCATCAATCATAGTAGATGGCCAGTTATGCTGTCAGCACATCACAAAAGAAAGAATATGGGTTGCATTATAAACATACAGTTTTAAACCAGTCGTACGAGGAATATTCCATCATGAAGGAAGAAGTGAGGGGTTTTTCTCCTGTTTCAAGAAAGCAAAAAAGCATCCTAACATAAAATAGTTTTGCTGCTGTATCCTGCTGTTGTCAATAATGTTCCCGTTGCCTTCATGCTTTCTTGCCTCTACGAGTGTTACAGTTATTGCTGTCTTTATTGCTCTATCTATCTGAGCATAAAACGCAGATGCAACAGGTCCTGGTGCGCTCTCTGGAGCGTGTTAAAAAGCTTATTTTCAGAAAGTTGCCTATAGCTGATATAAGAAAAAGATATTTGGTCACTTTTTCATCTTGGAGCAAAACGAGTTGGCAAGCAGAAAAACCTGCGCATTTACGATGTTCTGTATGAATGCAATAAATGATCCATCTCAAGACAAAAATATCAACACTAAATTGTCAGTTACTGTTTGTAAACATGCTCAGCAGCAAAGTAAAAGATATTTCCAACCCCAGCTTTTTTTTTTGCTTTAATCTCTCGGAGGTGGTGCGCAGTGCAGAGCAGCTGAGGAACCAGTGGGCATGTTTCTACACAATAAAACGGCTGGCTGGCTGTCTGTCAGCAAAGCTAACAGAAAGTTAATCAAAAGTCAATACATTTACAAAATAAAATATCTAAATTTGGCCACCTCTGTAGAGATAGCACCTTAAAATGCAGCACTTAAGCTCACTGAGTCAGTAGACTTAAAGGAAAGACTGTTTAGTATTTCACCTCGTTTTTTCTACCAAAAATTTACCACTTAGTTACCGGCTAATGAATGTCAGCATTTCAAAAGTAAAATTAACCAAAACTGACATAGTGTGCACATATGTGCCCCCTTTTACTCTAATACAACAAGAATGTTTTTTCAGTTTTTGGATTCTTTGTTCACCATGGAGGCATGCGATGAAAGCAGGTTTTAAATTAAATGTAGGTGAGTAGTTGACATACAAATGACCCTTTTGTGGTTTAAGTTTTCCTTTAAACAAATGTTAATAGACAAAATGCTTTCATTAGGGACAACAGTCAGGGTTCAGAGGGTGTGTTGCCAAATCCTTATTTTATCCACATGGCTTTGATAATCTTATCAAAATCACAGAGACAAACAACATAGACTAATCTTGTTCATTTAGATGAATATGAGCTTGGTTAGTTAGCGTTGCACAGCCTTTCAGAAAGTATCACCTCATGTTGCTTCTCTTTTCAGTAGCCGTCAGCAGCCGTTAGAAACCTGTGCCTCATTTCGCACAGACGTTATTCCTGGAAAATTTTCCCAACAATCATATTCATTTTAGCAGTGTTGTGAATGTATCACTTGCATGTCTGGTACTCTGAATAAACAAGAAGTCACCACAGGCCACGCTGTTTGACACATCGCCGGCGTCAGCTCTGTAAATCTGTCATGCATTGTCACATTATGTCACGTTTAATTCATGTAATGAAAACCAACTGGGTTTTTTTTTTGCAAACCTGTCCACAAGCAAACACATTCCTCTGTGAAGTCCTTGTGATTTTGATCAGGCTGACAGTTACTCCTTTAAAACAAAAACCTGGCGTCTTTATGCCTCCGAGCTCTCGGTGTAATGTTGTGTCCCCAGTGTCGAGCTGACAGTTGAATGATATGTTTCTGTTTGGAGCATCTGCTGTCTCTACAGCCACAAACATTTAGTAACACTCTGCTGACACAACGTAGGAGCTGCCGCAGCTCACACACTTACCGTGCTTACAGGTCAGAAATGTCGTGTGTCTCGGGTTAAGCGTTTCTATCAACATCAGTTTTCTTGTGCTGCATTTATATGCCTTTCAAAAGCATTTAAACCTCTCAAACCTCCGAAAATTGGTTTGATTTCTGTCAAAAAAATGTAAAAAAAACCCATTATGAGCAACTAGGCAAGGAGTACCCCACTGCAATAAAATATTAGGTGACAAGGAAACTGATCTGAAAATTAGTTCTGGGGTGTTATTAGCTACTATTAAAAAATGGTAGATAAATGCTGAGAAAATTACATTTATAATTCTCTCAATTATATATTTACAATTGTATAACAGAAAAAAAAGAAAAAACGTTTTAACGATTTTAGCACTCGAGGTAATTTCCCTTTTTTTATTTATTTTTTTTTCTTTTCTTCTATTTTCAGGTAATTTTCTTGTAACTTTTTCTAATTTCTTACTTTTTTTCTTACCATCTCTTGATAAAATGCTCGTCGCCCACTTCCCATGTTTTCGACTGTAATCAAGCCAGTTTTCTCAGGCATCAAAGGGTTAAACTCCATAAAACTTTGTTCTTCTCCAGTGCTCCTTGTGTATACCAAGCCCTTTTAACATTTTTTCAGAGGTGGTGAAAGCAATTGTAAATGTAACAACTGCTTTTTGACTAGAGAAATTTCCAAGTTGACAATAAATAAAATAATTTAGATTATTCAAAGTTGAATTTTGGATATCTGGAATTCCATTCATGATTTCTGTACCAACTGTAGGTATCTACAGTGAACATTGCAACTAGGAAGAAACTTTCATTTCTAACATTTTTTAAATCATTTTTTTGTTATTGTAATTTACCGTTAATATCAATAAATAACAGTTTAAATGGTGAAAATGTAGTTGTTGATATCATTAGTTAGAATTGCAACTAGTTAAAAATAGCATCATGGATATGTCCACTTGAAATTATAATGCAACAAATTAAATTATAAATACCTGTAACTAAGTTTGTGTAAAAGTTAACAGTAAAAGTTGAGCAGTTGCGATTAAGCTAATAAGAGATTAGTTGTTGATATTTAGAAAGAAACATTTTGACTATGGAGAAGTTAATTGTAGATATGATTAGTGTGAACCGCTATTAGTCTAAATCAAATTATTGATATTTCTGTTTGGAATTGTTACTAATAAAACAGTAACTTCAGATATGTAGAATTACATTTCAGATATCTGAAATAAATTTGTGAAATTTGTGTTTGTGCTAGTAACAGTTGTATTTGAGATATCTAAAATTCCTTCAATAGGTTGTCAGAATTGAATTTTAGATATCAAAATAGGAATAACTGTAGATATTTTCAATGATGTACATACATATCTGAAATCAAAATGGAAATTCAATATTGGACAGGTAGCTTTGTGGTACTTTATGATGTGTCATACATATCATAAATGAAATTATTAATATTTGAAATGGAAAATTATATTTCTACTTGTCACAATCCTTTCTCAGCATGTGGAAATTCATTTGTGGATATCTGTAGTTGTTATTCTTACTAGTGAAAAAGGAATAACTGATGTCTATTATAAATGTAAAGATATATATGAAACAGTGTTTGTCACAATGCTATTTCTAAATGTGAAATATTCATGAGTTTTGCAGATATGTTAAATTAACATTTTAAAATGTCAAGATCACATTTTGACATGTCAGAATGTCATTTCCACAAGTGAAATGCTAAATCTCTACTAGTCAGCCAGATTGATTTTGTGTTTAAAGGGCTTGCCATACTTGTGACCTACAGGTGCACATTAGCCTCAGCTGCACGTGTAGACTTAAATTATTGTGCACCATAATCATATAATGCTGCTTACATGGTGATATTAGCATTAAGCCCAAATCACAGATGACGCTTACAATTTGCAGCTCAGACTGATGAAAACTGAGCCAGGTGTGACTATAGAAACAGGATACCATGGTCTGAAAGTGATCTCACTCTGACATGTCATTTTGGTTTACGGTGCACAAATACAGATTCCTGGCAATTTGGACAAGTGTACGCAATAACATTATCACCAGGTCTGAATGCACCATTTGACATTTTATGACCACAGGCAAGTACCAACATTAAAAGACTATGGTGAGATGAGTATTTAAGGGGAATTCAGTGAAGTGTGCTCCACTTTGTGCCTCCTAAGTAAAGCACCGAGCGCTGTGGAAATAACTTGGCTTTCAGCACAGGAGATCACTTCTCTTAAAAGATGAAAAATGTGCGTTCAGATTGAATTTTGGAGTAGATTAGCATAAAATAAGCACCCCGTAGTATAAAATGTTATTTATTTTAATAGAATTTCCATCTGCCCATCCCTTTTTTAAACAAGTATTTTAAGAGTTAATGAACACATTATCTTCAGAGCAGACCTTGACTGTGAAATTAATTAGACAACATAAAATCCTTATGAGGCATAAAACTCCATTTTACGCATAAATATTGGGTATTGCTCAGCTGAAAGCTGGAAAATGGGTTACTTAAGGCAACAAATTAATAATGTCAGCGTTTTTGAAGATGCACCGGTGACAATATAATGCCGGGACTTGGACGGAGTGCTTGCACTTATTGAGCTGCCAAATGGGGTAAACAAATTAACTTTGTTACACTTGATGATAAATTGTTAATCTGATGATTTTCAAGGGTACTCTTATTCATTCTGACAAGCTGAGCACTCTTGTTTAGTCACATAAAAAAACAATATTTACTCTGCTCTTTAGATTGAAATATGTTCAAAACTCACAGCCATTAAAAGCATTACTATTGTGCCATATAGCATAATGTACAAGTAAAGAATAAAATACAGAAAAAATATGTATAGCTGAACATGTTAATACATTTAATGACAAACTTCCTTTGTTGGCAGAAAGGAGCACATACTGTAGGACTGGCTTATTTTTCTTTTCTTCAGTGTGTTAACATGCACACCTCTAATTGGATTCCAAGGAAACGCTGCAGTTATTATAACTGATAGACACAGTAAAAACCCAATCAATGAAATTGCTTGTCTGTGACATGTAATGGAGAAACAGACTACTGATTTATTTTTTGGACATGTTTTTTTCCAGACAGCAGTGCTGGAGTGTGCGGAGAAAACATCAAAACACAATTTAATGATGTTAGAGGTCTCTGCTCACTGACACGCAAAGGGTTGTGAGGTACACTGACTCATCTGTGTCTAATCCTCCAACTGCGTCTTTATACAATTTCAGAGAATTGAGATCCAAAAATGTGTTATTCTTAACACATAATATTACAACCTTTTTCTCTAAATATTATGACCCCATCGTCTTTGTGAAACTTTTATTTTCCTTTCTCAAATTTTTAAGTTGAAAAGTTTATCCTCCTAATTTCATGATTTCTTTCTTAAAAGCACATCTTTATCCTCTCAAAATCTCCTTTCTTCCTTTATTATCTAAAAATACCCCTAATACTCATGTCATACTTGTCAATTGCTTGTGATGGGACAATATAAAACGGAGAAATTGCTTTCAAGTTAGCATCTCAGGCAACAGAACTTGGGTCCTAATAATGGGTTTTTGTGCTTTGTACATCCATCAAAGCAAATGACAGCAACAAGATCCTAAAAACAAGATTTCTTTCTTATTTTGTGCTGACAGAAAGATTATACCTGCAGACTAATCCCCACATCCATTTAGACAGTAACCCATCTATCATGTAAACTGTGTATTTTTAGAAATACATGTGCTTTATTCAAACTATCACTTTCATTTGGTTACACAAAGTAATTGGGTGGTTGAGTGCATGTTAACATACTGATTGAGTATTGCCAATACAAATTTACAGAAATTTTTTGAATATTTGAAATTCAACATTTGCTTTTTAAAGATTCAGTCCCTGAAGTAAAAAAAGAAACAAACAAAAAAAAGTCGAAGGATATAATGTCAAGATGCGTTTGCTGCTGTGCAATTTCTATCGCTCATAAACTGAGTACATATTCGAAGCGAAGATAGTATGCATCCCGACTGCAGTTTGTAAGTTTACATGGCCTCCATGTCGAGGTTCACATGATTTTCATGTTGAATTGTATGGGTGCCTCGGTTGGACTGGCCTCCTCTGGTTCGTCTTTACGTGGCACATATTCAACCTCTATACTTGACTTAGTGTTGTCTTTCCCTCGACTCCACAGGAATAATATCACAAGACAGAAAAGGACAACTCCGAGGAAAGAGATAAATCCCATGGTGGTTGCAATGATAAGAGTCTTTACATCAAACGGAAATGGAACTGTGGCCCTGGTCACATTAGCACCTTCATCGCTGGGCTGGTTGGAAATGAAAGCAAATGTCTTGTTTGGCTGGTGGGGCCAATTGGGGGAGTAGCTATGCACAAAAAGGTGAGCAGCTTTGGTGTCATTGCCTGCTGCATTGCTTGCAATACACAAGTAGGTGCCGTTGTCTTGGATTTGGGCGTAACGCACTTCCAACGTGCCCTCATGAGACACGGAAAGTCTTGACCGAGCAGTTTTGGTTGTGATGTATTCCTTCTTCGGGGAAAGCCACATGATCACAGGGAACGGATCACCCTCAGCTTGGCAAGTGAAATGAACCGTAGTTCCTTCATCTACATGGCTTTCTTGAACCTTATAATCCATAATCTTTGATCTCTGGCAGATGAAATAGTCAGATGGGAGGATATCTGGGAAGTCCTTGAACTCTTTTCCTTGAACAACCTTAGGCGAAGCGCACATGGGCTGCTGTCGGTTAAAGTTGAGCCTCCATCGCCGGCGGAAGACCCAGAGCAGGCGACAGTCGCAGGCCAACGGGTTGTCGTACAAAGCCAGAGTCTCCAGGTTTCCCACCGAGTGGAAAACGGACTCCTCCAGGGTGCTGAGGCTATTGCTGGACACATTGAGTACACGGAGGTGGTTGAGTCCTCGGAAAGAGTAGGGCTCAATGGCAGCTAATCTCCCACCAGCCAAATGAAAAGCCTGGAGCTTCTGTAGATTGAACAGTTGGTTCCCTTCCACAGTATGAATAGGATTAAAAGACAGATTCAAAAACCGCAGATATCTGAGGTGACTGATGGCTTGGTAGGGGATGACAGTAAGATTACAGTTTGTGACGGACAGTGATGTGAGGTTGAGTCCAAATAAGCATTTTGGGGTCATGGTATCCAGCGCAGGCATTTGCGAAATCTCCAGCACTCTGAGCCGATACAGCCTCTTAAAGGAGTAATCCCTTATGACAGTGACATTGAGATAGCGTAATCGAAGTGACAACAGGTTATGCAGATGGCTGAGGGCATCAGTGGGCACCGAGGCCAGATTGCATCCCTCAATGTTGAGGCTTTCAAGGTTGCTGAGGCCATGAAATGATCGGGGGGAGATGAATACTAGGTCATTGTCGCCAACCTCCAGCGCCCTCAGGTTGTACAGCTCCTGGAACATGTAGTCGAGCAGAATGACAATTTTGTTCTCGCTAATATCCAGCTGGGTGAGGTTGGTCAAGCCTGTGAACACCCCCAGCTGTATGAGCTTCAGCTGGTTGCTGCGCAAACCTAGTGTCCGAAGGTTCATAAGGTTACCAAAAGCCCCAGGCTCAATGGATGAAATCGTGTTCTCGTTTAGTTGCAGCTCCTCCAGCTGAGGGTAATTAATGAACTCCTCGGGCCCCAGAGTTTTCAGGCGGTTCTTGCTGAGGTCCAGCAGCCTCGTTTCAGTGGGTATGCCCTCGGGGAGAGCTGCCAGTCTCCGTCGATGGCACACGACTGAACGCTCCTGACCGTTGCAGTCGCATCGGGAGGGGCAACCGGTGGTGGAACCAGAGAGGACGGTGCCCAGCATGAGGATCAGGATGGGCTGCCAGCATGCCACCAAGTAGCTGTGCCCTCCTGCCTCCCCAGACACCATCCTACAGCTTACCTGTGGAGACATGAAAAAGAGGAGACGGTAGAGAGGAGTGGTGGTACACAGATGGCCATGACAATTTCGAACACTGCTGTATCATACTCACAGCAGATAAAAAGAATCAAAAGAGAATTTATGAAGAGGATCACTGAAGCCATATTTGCAGAGGACTAGTATTACCATCTCATGTGATTTGGAAATTACCCCCACACATCAGTGTTTCATGCTGGAAAAGCCTAGTCTGTATTACTGACATTATCTGCTGGATATGATGTGCACAGTCATTTGTACCCCCACTCTACAAACACAGAAACTTCACATACGCACACACACACACACACACACACACACACACACACACACACACACACACACACACAGAGCACTACCAGCAGCTGTGTACAGTATTACCCTCTTTTTCTCTTCTTAAAAAAAGAAAAATAAGTTGATCAACTCTTTGAAAATTGAGCAAATTGGTTTTAATTTCTTTTAAAAACATGGATAAAAAGCAACAAGCAACTTAACAAGGCATGAACCCAAAATTAGCAGAAAACTTAAAAAGTAAAAGTAAAACATAAAAAGAAACAAAAAGAAATTGAAAAATGTATACATATTCTTCTCTAACATAATTTTAAATGTATGGTTATAAGAATTATAAATGTAGTTTTCAGGACATATTCCTCTAGACTTTTTAAAACTTACATTTTTTATTGTTACCTTTTACTAATATCTTGCAATTTTTTGGGCATTTTTGCCACACTCCTAATTGCCTTTATCCTTATGTTTTCAAAAGAATTCAAACCAATGTGCTTAGGTTTCAAGGGTTAAACAGCTTGTGAAAGGCTTCTGAACGTAGCACAAGAAAACTGATGTTGATCCAGGTTTCAGAGGGATAAACATACAGAATCAATTCTGCCACACATTGTCACATGTCATCAATCTCAACATCTTTCGGGATTTCCTTATACTGATAGATTTGATCTCACCCTTTCGATCAAGTGTGTCTTGGTGCTGTGTGGCGAGATGAACCTCCTGCACCCCAAATGCTGTCGAAACCCTCATTTATAATTTCCAACCCAAGCCTCCATAATTCTTGACTCGCAAAGAGGCAGAAAATAAACCCAGAGAAAACAAAAAAGAGATACTACCACAAATCAGCACCACGTTACTGCACACTAGACAGTTTTTATCATTTGATCTTCTGTGTTTTGCAAAATATGGTAGTTAATTTGCAATGGAATTTTTTTTTCTTTAAGATTATTTTTTGGGCTTATTTGAGAGTAGTTTAAACATGAGATGGGGAGGAAGAGGGGATGACATGCAGCAAAGGGCCTGGGTTTGAGCCACACCTGTGGCTGCTGTGGGAAGGACGTAGGCTTTGTACATTGTGTGCCTGCTCTACCAGGTGAGCCACTGGGCGCCCATTTTCACTTTTTTCAGAATTTATGGACATGGTAGATTTGCATACACTTGACAAATTTTCCTGTAAAATTACGGCAAACTACCAGCAGCTGTAGTGTCCAGCTTCCTACCGTTATTTTACTACTGTATTTACTTCAACAGTACAATACTGTTTAATTTATTACTGTACTATACAGTAATATGCAAGTTTTACAGTGTAATACTGTTGCTAACCTGCATGTTCCTTCTGTCCATATGATAAGTGTACTTCTGGCAAAAGGAAAAATAACACATAATGCTGTAAAATCATACAGCAGCCTAACATTAAATTAATTAACATTAATTTGTTTTGGTATCAGGAAAAAGCATCAGGATTTCTGGTGTTTTACTGTATTTTGGAAAAAATTGGTAACCTAGTGTTAGAATTTGGCTGTATTTTTAAAGCAGTTTGTTACAGATCAGTATTAAGGTTACGGACGACCTCAGCAATTATTACAAATTACTAGCGGTCCCCAGAAATTGGTCCGTGCAAATAGGGCTTGGAGAACAGGAAAAACCAGCGCAAAATAGGCAATGGTCCTCTTTCCCATTGCCAGTAGACCAGAGCCGTGAACACGGCTCTGCAGCAAACGCCTTCCTGTGTGCGTTTTTTCTTTATTTACTGGTGATTGACATTCGACATCACACGTGGGCCAGAAAACAGATGAGTAAACAGCAGAAAGCAGCCTGGAGGCCAGTGACACTGATACGGTGATTCTTTCTTTTTCTAAAAAATATATATATCTCAAACTCAGTGCCTGCTTGGGCAGATGGACGGTATATTCTAGCAGCCTGTCATTGCATCTAACCAGCAAAGGGGGTTAAAATTAGAGCGTCCACCCGGGTGTTGTATTTCCATCACTGCCAATCGAAGCTAGAGCCGATAAATACCCGTGACTACTGCAGAGTCATTTGACGTGGGAGTGAATGCAGATTGTAACCTTTTACCATTAAATAAAAAAAGATGTTAGATGTTAGTGGGTGTCAGTGGGTTTTTTTATGTAGTGGGAAAGAGGCTTAAGGGGAAAATTGTACCAGATCAGGAATCCATTCAGCCCTGTATCAAGTTTACATTTTTAATGATTGCAGGAATAACTATCATGTGTTATTAATTCCAACTGAACACATGGAATCAAACAGCTTTCAGAAGGAAAAAGCTATTTTCTAGTGCGGCTTTCATTTGTAGACAGATCTGGCTAGAACTGTATAACTCCTCCCTCAGAGTGACTGACCCCCTCAGTCAAAGGACGGGCAAGTGGACATAATTCACTCATCTTCAACTATAATCCTGTAATTTATTTATTCCATTCAATGTGCCATGTTTTTTCCTAACTTGCAATGAGTCTTAATGCACTGTCTTAACTGCAGGCATGGGTGTAATAATTCAACTATAGCAATCTGTGCAATTATTGCAATGTGCATTATGTAGTGTGCAACCCTTATGTAGGCTATATTTAACATGCTACTCATATTGTTTTTGTATATACTCTTTTATTCTTTATCTGTATAAATCCATTTTATATTGTGGCATTTACATACTGGTTTTATAGAGTGTATTGTAACATAAAGCACATAGTTTTACATTTTTTCACACTTTGCACACTCAGCACATTATACATATTTATATTTTTTTAAATATTCACATAAAAGTGAAAATTGTTTCTTATTATTACTGTATTTCTATTTTCCATTTTCATACACTTTACACATCAAGCACCTTATGCATATTTATAATTTTCTAATTTTCACAAAAGTGCTAATTGTTTTTATAATTACTGTATCTCTATTGTGTTTTATTTTTACTAGGTGCTGGTAGGCTTCTTATCTCTGCTTTCTATAATTCTCTATGCTTGACATTCGAGTGATTGTAACAAACCACAATTTCCCCCCAGGGATCAGTACAGTATTTCTTATTCTAATATGGCTATCCAAAGGTATAACAACAAGAACACATTGCGTTTTTGTTGTTTAGTAATTGTTTTCCTGAAATGCTCTCATTACATTTCATAAAAAGATCTCAGATATTATAGAAATGCTTTACTGTTTCTCAACATACCATAACAGTTTGATGAATTTTGGATTAGCAATTCACAATTTCCATGATAATGAGCCATTATGTGATGCTAATGAGTCCTCCCAAGTCCCGGGCCCATTTTGGCTCCTTTCTCAACAGAACGAGCTGAATACATTTCTTACATCATAAAACCTTTTGAAAAACCCTATCTTCAGAACTTTCGCAAAGTCAGTGGAAATCAAGATTTCACTTTTATCTGCACACCTTTACAAAGATATAAGCTGCCTTCCCCCTTCACTTGCATAAAATTCCATGATGGTGACTTTCCCCACACGTAATGAATGAAATCAGCCAATCAATAAAAGGGCTTGGTCACACGATATAACCGCCCCGCTGCGCTCCAGACTTCTGAGAATACTGGAAAACAATTACTGCCAATATCAGTGACACATTGTCTCTGCTCCCATAAACGTTTTTTTAATTAACAGCCAAAAAATCCCATGCTATATCCTGAAATGGAGCCCCAAAATATTTGCAAACTTAACACATCCCATGCCACTGCTGAGCTGTTGACCTTGCAGTGATATAAAACAGAGATTGCTGCCAACTAGTGATAAATGGAGAGGGGGGGATTGTCAGAGGACTTAAACCCCTATTTGATTTTGACTCGGGGGAACTTTAACTTGCTAGAACCTTCAAGCTCTACTTCTCACATCAATCATGCGATTTAAGTCGCAGCTATATCTGTGGGACGCACTCTTAGAAGAGCCTCGTGCAAAGTAAGAGAAATTACACTGTGATTTGTTTTGGCATTTTTATCTGAACCAAAAAAGATCTGAGAAATGAAGCAAAAAATGAGAGTAATGTGATCACCAAGTAATATATATTGCTTTACATCAGGGAAATTAAATTCCACATTATCATGAAATTATGAAACATAAATCTATGAAGTGAAGAAATGTATATTTTAAAGATCCAGTGTGTAAGATTTAGTGGTATCTAGAGGTGAGGACAGCCAATTACAACCAGCTGAAACGTCTTTACTCAAAGCGGAAGTATCCACAAAGGCCTCTTCCTCTCCAAAACAAACGGGCTGGTTTACTTAACACTTAATAAAGCGGTTTCATGTTAAACTCAGGGTTTCTCTGATGGTGTTTGGCATTTTGGAGACAGGCTGTTGGTAAGCCTAGCACTTCCTCATGTGTGCTCACCCTTGCTTCTCTGATAACTTTAGATCTAGACATTCAGGACTTTTTTACCGTGACCCAAATATCCAACACGTTCTCATCTCAAGTTGTCACATATTGCAAATTTGCAGTGAACTTCCACGTCTCCATATTATGTTTTAGGTGTCCTTCTGTGTCTGCTATATACATTTTGAAATGCTGCTACTGTAAAATTAACACAAACACATGTTGGCTTTACGAAGAATGTGGTCATGTTAAGGTAACAAAAGCACACAGCAACCAACTTGGAGACCTCAGCAAAAGTACATGCTGGCACGGCTGGTTCGGTTTAGGGGAAGGAAGCACATGGTAAGGTGTAGAAAAAAACCATCATATTCAAAGTCCAGGCGTGTTGGATCCATCCACCATCCTTCCCGCCCGCCTTATAGGGACCTTTGTGCTCTTTATATCAGGTCGTTACAGGCAGCATTTCAACCTGACGCCATCCAGCGGCATATCATGCAGACGCAACAGGTTCAATTCAACTGCATTCTCAACTGGCGCCACTTATTTGCATATCATGCTGTTCAGCAGGTGCCATTCAGCCATCTGGCGGCATATAATAACATCCCAAACGGGTCTGTCTGGCTTCGTTCTCAGCTGGCGCGCCATTCAGTGTCACGATTTGAGCCAAAATCACTGCAAAAGCAGTTGTATTTGACAACTTCAGAATGACAACAGGCTAAAATATTCGCGGAGGACTTTGTCTTTTTGAAACAACCAGTAAATACCTTGAATAAAGCAACTACTGTATTCGCAAAAAAAAAAAACAGAAAGAAACAGGGTTTTTCTGACGTTGCTTGTTGCAAAGATGCAAATGTCCCTATCTAGAGCCAGCGTTTGGTTTGTCTGTTCTGGGCTACTCTAAAAACATGGCGTTGCAACATGGCGTTCCCTGTAGACGAGGACCCACTCCGTATGTGAACGTCTAAGGTAACAAAATCACAACAATTCTTATTTTCAGGTGATTAAACACAAAAAAAACCCCATACTTGTTATATTATTTTCAATTTCTGCACACTGGACCTTTAAATTTCAGGAAATTCCATTATGGCAGTATATAATACCGTGTCAGTCCGAATATTCATCATCTCGTCATATGTGGGAGCTGAACAGGCACTGTGCGTTCTGTCTGTGGCTCATTCACCACAGGAGTGTTTTTGTAAGAGTGCTTCAAATGATCGCTGTAGTGCTTTTTAGAACCTCTTTGGCTGTCTACCACGCTGTCGAAGCATAAAAAAAAATATCAAACTTGATAGTGAAGATTAGACTGCTTTTATTGCACCAACACAAGTTAAACATCACTCTCAGTGAATTAAAGTCATGGGACTGTAGCAGCTCGGATTGTGGTCTGAGTAGTTCCAATGGAGCAGTAATTGCAGCTTCCATTTTTCGCTTCCTCCAGAACTGTTAATTTCTGCTGCAAATGTCAGACACGTCGGGCAACAGTCCAGTGTGTATAGAGCATTGTGAAAAGCAGACTGTCAGAATGAAAGCTTGAGCGTATATCGGTGCCGCCTTTGTGACCCTCCCACTCTGCTCTGTCTCCCACTGATTACGTGAAAACTGCAAATGGATAGCATGTGGACTCGCTCATTGGGACTGTGAAATGTATTCTAAGACAAACACGTTTAACTTTGATTCTCCGTGACAGATGCTAAACCTTCGAGTGAAATGAAACCTCACTGAGATAGTCGGCGCGGAAAAAGGGTGACATGTTTATCTGTTTGACACAGAATGAGATTTTTATCTTGTCAAGTCAGGCATGTGAATGAAGATGAGGCTCACTGATGTCCTTGCTAATCGAAAACAAGCGAATGCAAATGCAGTGGCGATTTTCTTAGCAGAGTATCATGCATGATTTATGATTCAGAGTGTAGTAAGGGGCAGGGGTACTATCTGTGTAACCTGGCCTTACAGCTCAGATCTGCTCGCTGTTTGGCCGGTTTGTTGTGACCTTGAGCTAAAAAAACAATTGGGCAAATAACTTCTCGATTAAACCCTTTATATACACATACACATATACACACATATTTTTAGTCTTTACATGTCCAGGACCGGGTTTAAAGTCTGCTATCGAGTGAAAAATAAATTCAGTTTTAGCCTTGATCTGTTGCACGTCTTCTCCATCTGAACCTTGATTCCTTTCAGTCCTCTTTTTGATGGCATTGTGCAGACGAGGAGGATGAGCCTTTTCTCTCCTGCCCGTCAATGACTGCCTGTATTTTCTCCTCGGACCTCTCACCCTGTCATAGTCCTCTCTCAAAAGCATGTCTCGGCTCACCATCAGTCTCTTGTTGCCTTGATACTCTGCATCTCCTCTCTCGTGATGCCATGTGGTTTGATACAGAGCAAACTGAAGAGAGGTGTGCACCGCTAATGGGTCACTGAGTTTCTGCAAGGAGCATGCAGACAAATGAGCTTTACGCATGGGTGCATGAATGCCCTTCGGGTTGTTTTTAGTTATTGTTAAGTATGTCTGTTGTGAAGCATAATGTTGGAAGGACTATTGGGATATTTACATTACAAGGGGAACTGGGCCATTTAAAAATAAAGATTATTGAACTTTTCATATGTACAGGAGGGAAAATAACAGAAATAGGTCATGAAAAAGGTAAATCTTAGTTCCACGTACAAAGCTTCGACATTAGTTGCAAACCAATAAGCATTATTTTTCAGTTGCCTATAAACTGTACTTTGTGTTTGTCTATTATTTCCCTGTTGAATAGTTTCAACTTGTGACCGCTGTCGTGAATCATCAGTGCAGCCTGAGTTCTGAGAGTGGTTCCCTTGATAGACTAAATAATTCAGCTTTCTGTTTGGACACAGATGATTTGTCTTTTTTTTTTCTTTCACAGCTGACAAACACTTAGATGCAATAGTATGAGCAACTTTTGTAGCAGTGTTTGTAATTGTGACTAAATTACATCAGAGTTAACTGAAGGTCCCTCTTCAGGAAGGCCTTCTTTGCAAGCCAGCTGAGCTGTTACTCACAGTTTTCAGGTGATTTGCCAAGTTCATTGCAGATTTTTGAAATGCCAGTTTCCTTTGGCATATCTGGCACTCCACTTTTTAGAGGTTGCCTTTGTGAATTTTGAAACTATTCCAGACACTTGACGTTTTTGACAAATGCTGAGATTCAATTATATGACCAACTTTCTGGCAATGTTTGCTAGCGAATCTTTTAGCCTGAGTTTAAATGCCTAATCTGAGAATAACAAATAATTAATGTTGCATAATTATGCACAATTGATTATGTTGCATCACTATTTCCTATTTATGGATTTTTTTTAATTTTGGTAAAAAAAAAAAGAACATTTGAATGCTGATTTGGATTATAATGGCATTGACTAAAGAATTCGGGTCAGCCCTAGTTTTAAGTCTAGGGTTGGGCAGTAGAGCAATATTATATCGATATTTTGATAGGAGACTAAACATTATTTTAGATTTTTATTGTGATATAATAAGCGTTGTCTTTTCCTGATTAAGGGCCCTGACACACCAAGCTGACGGTCGGCCGTTGGTCAGTGTCGGGCAGTTTTTGTGTTGTGTCCCGCACTGTTGGCAGAAGTTATCCTTCATTCAGCATTACTGTAATTTTACTGTGTTGGTCTGTTCTGTACACACAGCATCTATTGTACATCCATCTGTCCTGGAAGAGGGATCCCTCCTCAGTTGCTCTTCCTGAGGTTTCCACAATTTTTCCCCACATTAAGGCTTTTTTTTACTTATCTGCTGTGAGGGTCCAGAGACAGAGGAAAGTCGTATGTTGGAAATTCCTCTGAGGCAAATTGTGATGTTTGCCGTTTTTAAATAAAAATTGAATTGAGCATTTTGAATCAGCGTCAGACCCAGCGGAGAGAGAAAATGAAATCACTCTGATATGCAGTTCAGCTCACTGAACGAGAAGAAAAATTTAAGTCAGCGAAGCAAACTAACAACTTAAATCTAAGAGGGCATAAGATCAAAACAAACTTGTTATATTAGATAAGATTGGGTTTTTTTAAAATATAATTTTTCAGCCATTGAGCTCTACGGCAAAAACAGTTTGTAAATGTTTGTGTTATTGTTCACTGGCGCACATTAAATATCCTTTGGTTTTTCAGCATTGGGTTGTTTTGTTAGTGTGCTAATAAGCATCTTAATTCCATCCTGACGGTGTTCTGGTTTCTGTCTCTGAATGACCAGTATAGACTACCACCACCTGCTGGTTTGGAGAGTTATTTCCTCTCATGCAGCTGTAGAACATAAGTGCTAGTTGGCTGTTGGCTGTAGTGTTTGCATTGTCTTCATGTGCAACTTTTTGGCCAAGACACGGCCGACATGATGTGACACAGCAGTCGGCCTCCATCACCACCAGTTCTTTGAGGCCAGTGTCGTTTGACTGGGCCTTTAAAAGGTTGCGTTACAATGAATTAATATCATTTTTTGAACTTACCAGACTGTCCTTTTGTTTGGCTTTACCTACTTATTCATTATATCCATTTATAGTGTGTAAAAATATAAGAAATACAGTAATAGGCAACTGGAACTAGTATGTGAATATTTAAGTTATAATATGGATAATGATGCAAAGTGTGTAAAGTGTGTTAAATATAAAACTGTGCCTTTATATTTTAAACAAATATTTTGTGAAAGCAACTGTAGTCAATAGTATGTAGTACACCATGGACTTTTTTCTGTGTCCTTAAGAAAGTAATTATTATTATTAGTAGTAGTAGTAATGGAATTAGTGTTGCAGTTACCATTAGTATTATTAATACTATTTGTGTTAGTTTTAGTACTATTGTCATCCCCACAGTATTGCTGCAATACTGATACCTTTGGTATATTTTATAGTTTGCAAATATTGTAATATATATATTTTCCCCATTTCATCCAGCCATAGTTCACATTAAGTATTACAAAAGTCATTTTTCCTAACAGTTAAACATATGCAGTCCATGATTGCTCTTGTACATCTCATGTGTCTTTAAGTCAGTGATGCTTTCTAATTTTTTGCCTCTATTGAGATCAATATCTTATCAGTAAAGGCGTATCTAATCTTTGATTTCTGATTGATTGATTGTTTGATTTGATTTATGGCAGTTCATAAAGGATGTCTCTCTTTAGATTCCTTCTTACTTCAGTTTTCTTCATTACAGTCATGAACAGTGAGCTCATTAGCACCTCTCTTAAACATAGCTTGTTGTGGAGTGTCAAACATTCCCCAACAGCTTTCATTATGCTGCGGCTGCTCAGAGAATAGTGTGGATGAAACAGAAAAGGGAAGCTACAAAGTAGCAAGTAAATACGTGCAGGATTTCAGAGATGAAGATTGCTTCCGCTGGCATGTTTGTGCTCAGCTGGCAAATTTAAAGCAAACATTTAAAAGTCAAATAGCAAACAAACAAGAAAACAGTTTGGGCTGCATACAAGTGACAATGTTTGTGAGATCACAGTGGACGAGTCTCCAGAGTCTCTCACTCGTTTATGAGACTGTAACTGCAATATGTGATATATAAATGGCAAACATTTCATGTGCTTTTAAGTGCATGCTACACAAAAGGTTTCATCTGATATCAGTTAATTTTCTTTGTAAATAAAACATGAGGTGTTTACAGATTCACTGCATTATGATTTACAAGGAATTATTTAAAATGAAGCCAAATCTCTGGTGTGTGCAGATCTATGCATTCAACTGTTTAACATACCTATAATATATCGCATGGATACTCAACTTGCTTTGCTTGGGGGCCACTTTTGCAAAATAACAGGAGGCCAGGAGCCAGCTGCAGCAGGATCTAAGGTCATTTCTGGGATTTTAGGACATATCAAGGTTATTGGCACGTTTGTTGGATTTGAAGATGTTTTTCAATTCGAAGATGTTTATAGGATTTTAGGACAATCGGATTTAAGGACATTTCTAAGTTCTTAGGACGTTTCTAGGATTTTAGGACATTTCAGAGATATTGGCACATTTCTAGGATTTTAAGACGTTTTTAGGATTTTAGGACACTTCACAGATTAAAGGACATTTCTAGGATTTTAGGACATTTCTAGGAGTTTGGGATGTTTTTAGGATTTCAGGACATTTCTACAACTTGATGATATTTCTGGGATTTAAGGACATTTTTAGGATTTTTGAATGTTTCTCTGATTTTAGGACTGATTTTAGGATTTTAGGACTTTAGGATTTCTGGGATTTTAGGACATTTGGCTAGGACCTCTGTAAGGGGATTCAGGGGATTCTCTACTGGCAATTTTTTTTCTTAACAAACAAGCTTTATTGATGCTTTTTATGCACCTTGGCACCTTTATGTAAAAGTACAAAAACAGTTCCCGTTGTGAATCACGGGGGGGGGGGCACTCGGCACCCTATCGGGGCCCAGATTTGGCTCATGGACCGTAAGATGCGTGTCACTAATATATCAGATGTACAATGACCTGAAATAATGATCATATTACAGTAAATACTTGCTGGGGAAACCTGGACACTTCAGAATATTATTGCCAGCTACAACCTCTAGAGAAGTGAGCAGTCAGATATGAGAAATCCCATGAAAACAAACCCTCCGTGGAAGCCTGTGATAAAGGTAACAACCCCTGCAAACCTAAAAAGAAACTGCATGGCCTGATGCTCCACCATGTCAGGATCAAATGCTAAGAGAAAGACAAAATGGTTCAGTGCATGGAAACTACTCCTGTTGAGATGCAGAAACACACCTGCATGGGGTCAGCAAACACCCTATCTTTCTTTTTCTGACAGCAGTATACTCTGGCCAGCACGGCTCTCAGCCACAAAGGCATACACTTACTGCACAGAACATCCCCACACCCATACTTATCGTGGAAGTAGATGGTGTCAAGAGAGATTAGAGGAGTCCGGATAATTATAGTGATCACTGTGGAGGACATGCAAACGCACAGAGGCTTCCCTTTGAAGGACTGCTTCATGCAGAAATGAAAATGTTGAATGATATTAATTACCTTTGTCAATGTGTATGTCTCTATAATGGACAATAGATTCCCACACTGTGTTTTTCTGAAAACCTGCTTCAAAACAAACCTACAAAACAAACCTCATGTCCTGTAATCCAGCATAATAAATGTTGAAAAGCCAGGCAATTGTTCTGAGTCCAAAAGATTTACACCAGTATTCTGAGCATTTTTTCATTACAACTAGTTTCCTGCAGTGTATTTTTGCATAATGATTTTTCGGGCTCTTTAAGAAGCAGTACACGGAAGCTTGAGAGGTGGGGAGGTGTGTGTGCCTGCAGAGCTCTGTGCAACTGTGCAAATTATGACCAGAGAATCATAATATTGTATGCAACATTATGTTGCAACAAAAGAACGCAGGGAGAGGAGCCGAGGATTTAGACTGATTTATCTGGAAATCTTTTTGCAATCACCAACAGCTGCTTGGACATAAAAACGTAGAAGAATTAGCCAGAAGGTTAGTGATGGTCTTTGAGATTCTTAAGGTGATATAGAGCAAAGGTCTGTGAGTGGATAAACTAACCAAGCATGAAGCCTAAAGGGTGTTTATCCAACAAATTCAGGCACATACTGAACCTTTGGCATCCATGCTGGATAGTTTTAGTTTGACAGCTGACGTTGTAGATTAATGGTCTCAGAGATGCCAGCGGACATGGAGTAGTTGATCATAGATGCCTGTTCTCTACCTAAACATTACTGTTGTTAATGGAACTGAAAACAACAGTCTCCATTAGGCTGTCCATTTGAATCTGTCTGTCTCAAAGTACCTTTACTGCACTCTGACCAACGCAGCATTTATCTAGTTGTCAGGAATCATGGCTGGGATGTGGTGAAGGCAGGGCAAGCAGGTTGGATGCTTTTATTGTAATGTAATACTCATTTAATCCCAAATCTAACAATAAAAGGGCACTCAGTAGAGTTCAGATCTCCGCTAGGTGGCCACGTTCCAGATGCACCGTGGCTGCATGTGCTGATCGCAGCTACTCTAGATAATACACGCCACGCAGCTGCACCCAGGGGAATCGTCCCATCCACCCCCCTTACAATAGAGATTGTGGAGAGATAAAAAAAATCGTATCATGCCTAACTTTGATCATGACATATCTGATTATAGAAATAATCTGCAGATGCTTGAGGTCAAAATGAGACCAAACTTTTCTAAGGACATCAGTTTATGAGTCACAACAAAAGGCCAAAGTGTTGCCTGCAGCAGACTAGTAAAGGATTGTTGTTATTCAGCATAGCTTATTGCTGAAAAACTTTTGGCTCCTAACAGCTGGTTAAGAGGAGTGAAGATTCAGCAGTCAGGAACGGTAAAAACATAGAGAATAAAACAGGTTTTTCAACAAATACGAATCATCTCAGGGTTTCCCACAGAATTCATTTTTAAATGCCTGTGTCCCTGTGTATCAGTTCTTTTTTTTTTTCTAAGCAGCAGTTTGTGTCAGTAGGTTTGATCTGTTGGTCTGTGAAAAGCTGATCAGATTAATGAATCAGAGACAGCAGCTGCTGCAAGTGAATTGTGAACTTTCAGACCCAACAGAATGAACAGTTAAGTTTCACTTTCACTTTTTCAATGTGCTTGACATTCTGCTGCTCCATTTGTGCACACAGTACGCTCTGCGCTCTGTGAGGGTGACGCAATGAATAACCTAAATGTATGAATAACATAAATATTGACAAATAAATGAATGCGTTGGAAACCCTGCTGCAACCTTGAGAGGTCCTTGAGCATACAGTCATTAGGCTGATGGGTCCAGTAGTATGTAATATTAGCTGAGGACTGACAGATTCACAAACGCTTAATCTTTTCTTATCAACAGACTAGTAAGGTATTTTTTTTACCTCGACATGTTTTACTGTACTAGTCTGTTGATAATAAAAGAATTAGCCGAATAAGTTTCAGTGGAGACTAAATGAACCCTTTTGGCCTACATATTCCCAAACCTGCGTAGACACATGACCAAACACATGATCTCTGCCATTTTTATGCTTAGCGGAGATAATAAAAGCAAACCTATAAGTTCCACATAAGTTTTTCCAAGTGCACACCAAATATTCGGCTGATGGGTCCAGTAGTATGTGAGATAAACTTGGGACGGACAGATACACAAACGCATGCACACACACAAACAAAAGCATGATCCCCCTGATTTTAACACCTTGCAGAGATAATAAAGCAAAACCTATTAGTGCCATTATGTGAAAAATGGCTTTTCAAATTGCATAAATTCATATAAAAAGGAAAATTTTCTCAGCATGTTATTTCTCGCACAATAAAACAACAATTAAGGTGAGCTTTTAACAGTGGAACCCATTTCATTCTCACCTCGCTGCCTATGTGCTCTTGAAAATGAATTGTGCATGCTCTGCTCCTGTCGGGGCATACCCCCTCAGGTTGAGATTACAGAGTGTGCATGCACCTTGAACAGGACCAGCACTATGTTCAAAGAAACCCCAAGGGTACAGGCCAGCAGCAAGTCAGTAAGAATTGCATCCTTCTCACATGTTCATCCTCTGTACTACTGATCTGGAAATAATCAGCTTCAAGATCAGAAGGCCCCTGTCATCTCCTGTGTGGTCAGCGGACGAGACTAATCATCTTTGATCCTCCATCTTTTGTAGTGCACCTAAAATAATTCAATGGCTCCTTTTTCTCTGTTTTACACTCACCTCATCACAACCTAATAAGCGGTAACTCCTAATTGGCGGCAACAGTATTTCTTAAGAAGGGCAGTGGAGCAGTTTTATAAATCAGGTCTTTTTTACAAAAGATATTTTGTTTGGTCACAGCAGGAAAAGCACAGGTGTACAAAATAATGATGGCTGAATTCCATTTAGCTTCAGTTTTAGGGTCCTAGTATTGTGCACCCATTATTTATGTTCTTAGTAACATGCTTTTTCTACGACAACAAATCAAAAGGTATGCTGTGAAATCGACCCCTTACTATTCCCTAGAATTACAGCACGAGATAAAAGAAGTGATGTGGCTCACCGCAGAAACATGCATAAAGAGACACCCAGTACCACAGCGCTACAAAAACCCCACTAGAAACACTGCATAACAACAAAACAAAACAAAAAAATGCTATTCACATCACTCCAACAGCAAGAAAGGCAACACAAGACTTGCTACACTTTGTTGTTTTCTATTTGCCACAACAAAAATAAATTCTTCCCCAGTACCTCATGCATTTAACATCACCTCATGTTTTTGGCCATCTTGCCTTTATTGTGGTGGTACAGTGTGAATTACAATTGAACACATTTAACAGGGTTCCCACAGTCATGGAAAACTTGGAATGCTATGGAGTTTTACTATTTCATTTTCCAGGCCATGAAATTTGTGAAAAATTCTTGAAAGTTTTGGGAAAGTCATAGAATTTTGTCGTGCTTAATGAAATAGTTAAAGTAGTGTTCTTGAATTAATCTTTAAAAAGTCTTAAAAACATGGTAAGACACAGGAAGTAGGATTTTAGGAATTGTTTTATTTTTCTGACATTGCATTGTAAAATCTCAAAATAATTGGTAACATGTTTTTTATATATATAATTTACCTGATTTTTAAAAAAATTACTATTTTATTATATATATTTTTCTATTTTGGTTATTGTAATATTGGCAATTCCGAGTGGCATTTAAAAAGTCTTAAAAATTCTTAAATCTTACTCGCCTTAAGCTGAGTGAACCCTATACCTTAATCTTACGTGGATAACCTTCATGGAAAAGTTCTGCAATTTGTCCGTGAAAATGTGTGGAAACCCTTATTTAAGCTCTGATTGGTCTGCATTATGCTTTCTGTGCATTTCATATCTGCCACACATATGCACATGCAGCAAAGCACATAACATTGTGCCATGTGTGCAGAAAAAGGCTCTAAATCCATAAAATATCTAATCCTTACAGTATTTCCTTTTTTCCCCCCTGAACAATCAATAAAGTATGTTAGCATGGAAACAAAACAACTGGAGCGCTATCAAAATGTTTTGTATCAAGAGAAAAAAAATTCATTTAAAAACATCTCACTCAGCAAACAAAGTTGTTGTTTGGAGTGGAGGGCTGGAGGCATGTCGGAAAACAAAGGGGAAATCCTAAGCACTCAGAGTTGAGCTGACACCTACGTATCACGCCCTGAAGACGACTCCTGCTAAAACATGTGGGTGTCAGCCATGCTTGGATAAAAGCATTTTACTACACTCAGAACTCTGACTGCTTCACAGTTCTCCGTCTTCATTGTTTGTTGAATGTGTGTCACTGTAACAATAAGCATCAGTTTTAATTACATTTGACAGAAATCATTATACATGGAACTGTTGACCTCAAGTTTTAGGTGACTTGTTCCTGTATGCAATCCTAAATCAAAAAAAAAGAAAAAAGAAAAAATCCCAATCAATTTTAAGAGACCCTGAATAGGCTCATCCTGATTGGCTGTGGATGGATTTATCTTCAAACTCCCACTGTGTTCACAGATGTGTTGTTACAACGTGTCACCACTATGATAGGATTTCTTTAGTTAGATTAAATTTAATATGAAATGTGGGTTAATCATGACTAAGAAGTTTGTTAAACAAAAAAGATCAAAATCATGTGGTTTAGGGTGGGGCAATAAAGTGATCTTGATTGAGGATCGCTTTAAAATTTATGTTAATAACGACAGGGTTTCCCACATATTAATTTACATGCCGCAGCCCACCACAACTAAAGTCTGTTGCCACGTTTTGAGTTTCTGTTTTTGGAGCTTGACTGTTACTTAGGTGTGCTGTAGAAAAATGCACACCATTTGGTTATTCATTACTCTACACTCTCGTTGTGCAGAGAGTACTCTGGGAACAGACAGAGCAGTAGAACATAAGGAGCAATAAAAGTGAAACTTAAGTGTTCATTGCGCTGGGTCTTAAAGTTTGCATTCACTAACAAACAGCTGCCCTTCTCATCCATCTATCTGATTGGATCCTCTTATCAATTATCCACACTGCAACTCAAAACTCCTCAAACTGCTGCTGAGGGAGGAAATGAGAAGCTTTATGCCTGTGCTAAGTTCACAGACACGCAAAGTCTTCTGACTTTAGAGAGGGGACACAGTTTGATACACAAGAACAGTCAAAGACAAAAAAACAAAAAAGGTTAGATTTGAGATATACTTTACTAGAGTCAGTGACAAATTTCATGAGAAATTTTCAGAAATGGTACTCACCATTTTATCCAACACATGCTCAATAAGAAGAGCTTAGATGTGCATGAATGTGGTGTCTTTGGCCAGTACGTCTGAAGTAATTTGCTGTCTCCTTTAAATCCACACCCGGTTTGTTTTACACAGCCATGGGGCTCGTTATGCCAAAAATGCTGAAAGTGAACTCATATAATCCTCCAAAGCTGAAGAAATGGTTGACAAAAACACTAAGCCCACGTCAATTATACGGAAGTGGTTTGAATGTTTCAAAAGCAACAAAGCCCAGATTAGGCAGTCTGCAAATAAATATATCAGTTTGTGCCAACCAAGACAGGAAAAACAACAAATTAAGGATGTAACTATGTTCTATGATCTCTGGTTGACCACCAAAAAGAAAACATGGCCTCCCAACCACAGGCCCACCAAAATAAAAATCACCAAAATGACACCATTTATCATAGCTAGAAACTGTAAAAACAGATAATATAGTTGAGTTTCAAATTTTTGACGGTCTTTGAACATATCAAGTGGTAGGAACACTTTATGCATTTTCCCCGCGTCACTCAGGAAAAATATTTGTAGCTTTGGGGAGGATCAAAAAACAACAGAAAAATCAACAGCCAGGTTTTCATTAATTTGACATAGTCGTGAGTCACTTGCAGTCAATGAAGAATGAACTTGTGACCCGGCTTTGGACAGCCACCCACCAGTTGGAAAGCACTGTTTTGACTTACGTGCAACTGTAATACTAGATTATTTGTTGTCACCTGGCTGGCCCTGTGTATAACTGATGAATTCCTATTACATCACAAATCAGCAGGAACATTTATTGATCCGTTGTGGCACAGTGCATTCTGGTAGTTGTAGATTTTCTACCTCTTGAGAAAAAGCAAATGCCACAGTCCTTTTTCTCTCTTTTCTTCGGTCATGTAGCACCACTTTCAAAATTATTTGTGTGCACAGACATTCCAGTTTTCTGAAAAGACCATCTTTCCAACAGTGAACTACTTATTACTTCCTTAAAAGAGTGAGATCATGGGGTTGATATCAAGATCAAAGTTTTTCGTGATCCCACCTGAGGCTGGGATTGGTTTTAAAATAAAAGCTGCATTTTGAGTCAGAGATGCAGAGAGTGGACTTCAAAATACAGCAACTGCCTTTAAGTACTGTGGCAATATTTTGAATAATGTGCTGGACTCTGCTCTTAATATTCCTCAGGGCAGTTTGCTCGGCCTTGTGAGAAATATCACTTTCATTTTAGCCCTTTGTTTGGTCTTTCAACTCCTGATAAAAATCTCTCTTTAGGTTACTTCGATGTTCGACCGTCTTTACCAGGCACTCGACTCTCGAAAAGATACTGGCTCCTACTCTGCTTTTTCACACTGGGCAGGTAGCGTACAAGCAGTGTGTGGGAGCTTTTGAGCGAGAAGCTTTTGAGCTGGGAGCAGCTGCCCACGGTTTTATACGGGGGGGTCAGTGAGAGCCAGAGGGACTCAACCAGACGGGCTGGTGAACCAAAACAATTAACTGGAAGAGGCTCAAAGCTGCTCAGAGCTGCAGACTGGGCTGTTCACTCTCTGAGATCAGCAGCACTAATAACCCTTTTACAGAGTCATTTGAGTTAGTGTTGATACGGAAAAAATGCTTAATGGAGTTTTAATTTGCCAACCAGAACCAAGATGTTTTTATTTTACATTACATTATTTATGATATCAAGATCTAATTAAAGATGCTGAGATATTTTCATCCTGTTGGACTCATCAACAAGATCAGTCAGATTCATGATGAGGGATGTTAAAGCAGCTAAATGATCCTAATCCCTCATTAAAACGTTGGGGAAAAAAAACCCCAAAAAACAAGGCCCGGAATGAACCTGGCAGTATTTTTAACCTATTATCCACTATTACCATGCAGATCTGTTTCTTGGTTCAACAAAGTCTTAACAGTAATACTACAAAAGAGCCTCCTTTCTTCATTAACACCCATTCGTCTTGAGAGTCAAGTAGGATAAGCTGGAAATTACACAAACCTTTATCCCCGACTCATCATCAGGGAATATGAGATGTTTTGGACTGGAATTGAAAAGAAGGGGCTAAATGCCATGCTAAAGGCAATTTTACCTCAGACAAGCCGCTTACGGCCCTTCGTGGAAAGCACAATAGGAGATTTTGAGAGATTTTCATTCTAAATCAGTCAGGCGGTAATCACCCGCTACATTACACACATGAAGTTAGAGTGCCGGTGCTTTTTTTGGCGATACAAAGAAACTTAGACAATTGATTTGAGTGGTGCGCTCAAATTACTTTCTTCGAGTGTCCTTGAACAGATGCATCAGCCTTGGTGTTGTTAGAGAAATGTGGCATAAAGATTTCCACAGGCTTAATTACTTACTTCCCTGGTCCACAATACAGAAATGGAGAGCAATAATCCATCATGTCCTCTCTTTAAAGTGAAAGAAACCAGACGACCGGTGTCAGTTATATTAGAAGTACCCGCCAGACAAATAGGACGGGATGACAGATGAACTGAGGAGACAGTCTGCAAGATTTCCACTGTGATGGTTTTCATTGTAGGCTCCAGAGAAGTGATACTCAATTTACAGCTGGTGGGCCAAATCTGGCCCCAGATAGAGTGCCGGGTGGCCCCCTAATCATTTTTTAATTCAGTAAAAATAAAGTGATTCACACTGAGGATTGTTTTGTACTTTGAGTATATGTAGCAAAATGGGCTAAACTGAATTTAATGAAAAGGCAACAAATGAGTTAATATATATGGAGATATATAACCTGGGAGTGGTCTGGGATTGTCTATGAGGTAATTAGGGTTTTAACCTGGGTTATATACACGTAAGGTGCCATGTACGTAAGTACATGAAACAGCCTCAAAATAGAGCTTGTTTTTTTTTTTTTAAAAAAAAAACAGTGCCAGTAAAGGATTCCCTGCACCTTTCGGCAGAGGTCCTAACTAGGCCCCAAATTTCCTAAAAGCGTTGAAAAATTCTAAAATCTTAAAACCATTTTGAAGTCCTTATAATGTCCTAAAATCCTAGAATTATCCTTAAATCCTAGAGACATCTTAAAATCTTAGCAACTTCTTCAAATCAAAAAGAAATGTCCTAAAATCTGTGAAATGTCCTTAAATCCTAGAAACATCCTAAAATCTAAGAAACTACAAATGTCCTGTAATCATAGAAATGTCTTAAAATCCTAGCAACGTCCTAAAATTTGAGAAACGTCCTAAAATCCCAGAAACTACAAACGACCTGTAATCATAGAAATGTCTTAAAGTCATAGAAACCTTCGTAAGTCCTAATAACACCCTTAAATAAAATTAAATGTGGGAAATTCTAGAAACGTGCTAAAATCCTACAAACATCATTTTGCAAAAGCGACCCCCAAGCAAAGCGGAGTTGAATGTCCCTGCTCTCGAGCTTGAATCCAGTCAGGAGCGTGAACACGAGGCAGCCTCAGTCCTCCATCCGACCCGCCCCTGACTGTCTCATATTTAGCATAAAGCTGTTATTATTAAATTTAAATGAGGAAGGCTGCTGCAGAGCCGCAGGACTGTGACCTTCTGAATACATTTGTAGAACGCAAATTTGAGTATCCTGTGACGGATCTGCCTCCGTCTGTCACCTCGCCATCCAGCAGACTCTGTATAAACACGTGGCCTCGCAGTCTTCACCACAATCACACTCACCATTTCCTCTTCAAGGAGGCCAATGTTACCCATTATGTGGCAGCATCTGGATCCCAGATGGATCTTGTTACAGACAAGGCTTCAATAGTAACACCCTAGATGTTTTGTGGCCACTTTATACATCGCTCCTTTCTGGGGCATCGCAGATGAACTGTAATGTGCAGAAGTGCCCTCATTTTAGCTTTAAATAAAACGACCTATTATTAGAAGTCAAAATCAAATGTGAGGAAAATAAGAGACCCAACAAAGGCTTCAGGTGGAGGTGAGATATCCCGTAGCTGATAGCTGATACAATGTTTTTTTGCTTTTTTGTTGTTGTTGTTTTCGTTTTTTCATGTAGTTTTTGTAGCTATTTAATAACCCTTTTGCGCCAGGGAAATAAAACAAAATCTTGATTATAAAAAAATAGGACTTTTAAACTATTAATATTTAAAATTGCAAAATATCTATAGTTAATGGTGATTAATCACATTTTTATATCACATTTTCATTTCCATTATTGTGCATTTCAAGCAGTTTTAAGTACATATTGACAAAGTAAAGTAACTTGTACTAGACTTTCTTGATTAGGAATCAAATGACAGCAAAAAGGATGCAAAGGACTAGCATGTCTGTAAAGTGGAGACTGATGGGTATCCACAAAACCCATTTTTATTGAGATATCTTGAGGTGCGATGTCAACGGACCCCTCTTAAATGCCAGTTTTTCCATCGCCAAAATTTAGCCTAACTTTGGAGCTCTATTCGCCCTCTTACTTCTGAAATTTGATGTCAACTGTATCACATAAATACACAAATACAAGCAAAACTTAACCAGACAACAAAATCATACAATAAATGCTACAAATCACCAAAGACTTTATGAAAAGTGAAAGCAACTTATACATATTACCTTTTGACATTCAGTGTTGGACTCAGGTTCACTGAGGCTACTAAGAGGTATTGCAACTGTTAGTATTTGGTCTGTAAGATTTTTCGCTTTGAAACAATGAATTGAGACCTATAATGAATATTTTGAAATTGCTGGTATTTTTTAGGTGAGGTCTTTGATTTTAACACTTTTTTGTAGATTAATAATTGCTGTCTTGATGATGCATCTGTTTGTTGAAACCAAAGCAGAGCAAAACATAACACCATCATCGATTTTTTAATTTTTTAAAATAATCCCACACTGAATACTGTTGAAAGTTCAACCTTAAACTTGACTCTTTATTCATCAAACTCTGATCCGTCTCAGACTGTGCAGCCAAAATGATACTCACAGAGAAATTCCTCATTCTGATAAATGCAATAAATCCTCATTTCAGTATTAGTGGAAATTTCATTGATCTCCAGATAGATACACGTCGTATTGTGCTTCTGTCAGCTGAAAGTAGCCGGTAAGGAAGCTGAAGGGGAATCCAGCACCACAGTAAGGGGTTAATGCTGGCACTGGCAAAACAATTATTTGGCTCTTAAAAGAATTAAAGAAAGAATGTATGTAAAAATGTATATTTTACATAGTTGTGAAGTGAACATCTATGACTGCACATGAGTTTTCTGCAGTAGTGATGCATGACAGGATAAATATTCAGTTAATCTACATTCTGGACTTTGCGTCTGTGAGTCCTGATTATTTTGCACTTTGAATTTGACCTCTTGTGTTTTGAGTGTTGACTTTTTGCTTTTTTTTAGTTTGACCTTTTGCGTCTTTAGTCTAAAAAATAACAAAAGGAGCAGAGACTGTCTCAAAAACACTTTCTATATTATTAAGAATAATCAAAACATTCGTGGAAACTGATTACTTCAGGAATAAATAAATAAAGTCAGCTAACCAAATGCTTTAAGTAAATGATGAATTAAAAGTTTGTATTTTACCTTTTAAAAAGGGCACCATACTTAAAAAAATATTGTTTAGATTTCTAATGTTTTCATTTTCTCTACCCTGAATCATTTTGATGAAGTGGTGCTCAAATGAATGAGAATCTAACTAAAAACAATACTCTTTTCTAACTGAAATATATATTTGTCCATAACACATAGGCTTATAATTGTTTTTAATTATTTTAGTTCAGAATATACTATTGTATCAGAATACACAATTTCAGCTGTGCAATATACGTTTATTTTTTAGACTAAATCTAAAAAGTACTGCAACTGTCATTGTTTTTAAGAGAAGATGATAGAATAAATCTTTTAATAAAAGTTTATATAATTCATTTTTGGATGATTTGGAACGATCTTCTCCAACAGGCTCCAGCTTTGACCTTTTCCAAACCATGAAAAGCCATTTCATTTGTTTGTTTTGCCTCGTTTAACGACATGCTACGGCTGTTTTAGCACAAGTAACGGTGGGGGTGGAGGTAAGAAACAACTGACAGCATTTTGTTCAGCAGCCTTGTCTCCAGTAGATTGAGTCATACGTGGGAGCGGTCACATATGAGGGATTTCTGGGAAGTGATAGTCTGCGATTTCACAGAGGAATTGTGGATTCAAAACTTAGGGATGATCCGCTCAACTTTTAAAGAGTTATGCGATGCAATAACATCTTTTGTAGCGCCTGCTGCATCATGCCCGAGGGAACCAATTCCTACCGACAAGCGTACAGCCATAACATCATGTGACCTATATATACGCAAAAAAGTGTTTTCATTAGAGTTTTGTGAAATATGGCTTTTTCAGTCATCTGAAATACCACCTCAGGAGAGCGTAAGAACCTTTTTGCAATAACTGGGATTTTCTTCGAAACTGATGTTTCAATTAGGCGTATTTCATGTTTGAAAGATAAATTTTCACAATTTTAGGATTCTCAAATCGCCTTCTGCGATGACACGACGCTGTTGGTCTTGAGCCCTGCTTTTAAACCTCCACAGAACTGATGTCACATAACACAAAAACATCAGCCACCCCATCAGTGAGAGCCATCGTGTCTGCAGATAGGCCGATGGCAGTCAACAAGGCGAATATTAGCCGACACCGATGTGCGACAGATAAGTTTATGCATCCCCAGACGTTATTCATTCTGAATCATTGTTACTCACGTACAGCTTCCTGTATATATTTAACTCTGCAACAAAACAATCTCCTTTCATTTGAATATCCTTATTATGTCTCCCTCGAGTTTCCCCGCAATGCTGCTGATTGTAACTTCCTCCAACATGCGATTTGTCAGCTTAACTATTATTCCATTTGAACCAGGAAGGAAACTTAAATCCTTCTGTAAACACATTACCGTGGCTTTGATGATCTCTATTTGATCCTACTGTGAGAAAATTGGCTATTGTTCAGTGTTATGTAGACCGCTACGACACAGAATATTAAGCATATGACAGCTCTGAACAAAGCCTTGTATGAAAAAAAACCTGAAACTGAACAGCAACACTGCTTTGATTATTCCTAGCTGTTGTGTTTTATTTGGAATAACAATAAATGCATGTATTTTACTAGTAATAATAATTGAATTACTAGTACTGGTAAAATAAGTACACAGAAGTTGTTAGTTGTTGCTTTTCAATAACATTTATGCTCACTAAGAGAACCTTTTCAACTTTATCTTTCTGACAGTAAAGTGAGTTGTTACTCCAGTGTGCTCATTATTTTTCAAGTATACACCGTCGATGAGGAGCATATAGGTAAAAACCTGCATCCTACGGACTCCACAAGGTCTCTTTGTGTCAGTGTTTATAGATGATTCAAATGTATTACAGACTGTTGCACACACACAACTTTATCTGACTCTTATTGTGTTGGCCGCTGAGCAGCCTCGAAGGACAGAAGGGGTTATGTGCCCTACATAAGTAAACAATAGGCATCTGAACTCAGGCCATCTCAAACTTTGTCACTTTACCCATTAGGCCACTAACAGTCTCATATGTGTCCTCTTTTTTTTGGCAGTTTTCGTGCAAAACACATTTTTTTAATATAAACTGAAAATAATTGACTAAAGCTCATCCTCGATAAACACACAGTAGTTGCTTAACCCTTTAAAATCTGGGAAAATTGGGTTGATTTCTTTCAAAAAACCTCGGCAGAAGGGAATGAAATGACTTGAAAATATACAAGAAACTAGTATAAAGTACAAGAAAATTACCTGAAAATTTGCAAAATAAAATAAAGCCAAAGGTTAAAAAAGAAACAAACAGGAGAATTACATAGAAAAAAGTACGTAAAAATTATAATAATTCTGTAACATAACTGTAAATATGTAATTATGATAACTATGTAAATAGTTTTTTCCCAAGCCTTTTTCTCTTTTTTTCCCTGTACATTTTCCCTTGCTTTAAAAAAAATCTACATCTTCTGATTTTTTTTGCAATTTTTGCATTTTCCCATACTTTTGAAAGAAATCGTACCAATTTGCTTTGAATTCAAAGGTTAAATAAAATATCTGTGGAGGGCGCCTGAAAGCGGCACAAGAAAAGTGATGCCGACACAGGTTTCCAAAGGTTAATAGGTTTTTACTGATTATGTCATTACACTATGCCTTAAAAAACATGAAGGCTGCTAAACTACATATTTTTCTATTGATCAAATAGTATGTGTAAGGATACGCTGGTAGTGACGGACCTACAGAGAATAATGAACTCTGCAGTTCCTCTCAGCGTGTGGTAGTGACTCCGAGCTCACTGTTTTGGTTTAGTCTCATCAGCCTGGTTTTCCGCCTCAGCAGGCAGCTGTTTTCAGTAAAAATAGCTCCGATAAACCCCGTGAACACTACCTGCCCAGCACTGCATGGCAGAAAGACAAAGTAAGTAACAGAGATACTCTGGAGTCAGTGATGAGTGAGACAGAGCTAAAAAGAGTGATTAATGGATTTATATTTATCTGCATAATCTGCATGCAACCGGACGAGATTTTGCTTTCAGAAACATTCGGGTGTCCATTTGTAATCCATTTGTAGTTCAAGTTGTATTGACCAATCACATTTGAGCAGGCGTTCATTGCATGCAGGAAGACAGTAGTGGAAATCAGCAGAGGCCCAATAATGCAATATTGTCATGACACTTGAGGCACGATTCAATTATTATTGTGATTTTAAACATGTATAAACATGTTGAAAGGAGCCAGCTTTGGTTGTTCCAGCATCTGTTCAGAAAGCCTCAAGGGCACATTATGTTATGGGTTTTCCTGGTATGTCCAACTGGTAGGAGGTCCCGGGGCAGACCCAGAACACGTTGGAGGATCACATATCTCATCTGGTCTGGGAATGCTCCGGGATCCCCCAGGAGGAGCTGGAAAACATAGCTGGAGAGGGCTGTCTGGAGTGCTTTGCTCAGCCTGCTGCCCTGCGAGCCGGTCCCAGATAAACAAATGAAGATGGATGGATGGATGGATGGATGGATGGATGGATGGATGGATTAAAACCTGTAACAACATGCTGAGTATTGCGATAACATTTATTGTGATATAGTGTGATTTATTACCTATTTTCACCTGCAAATTAAGCTATTTTTCCAAAGGAAAACTTCGTCAACAGCTGTTTTCTCTAAGGCCACATTTAGACGAGAATGGCCCATCTAAAAATGGATAAATCGTTCCTTCGTGTTTTCAAAAAAAATCTCATTCATTTGATTATATCGTGAAAATGATCCTTATGCACCCGGATCCACGAAAACTACCGAAAACGCTGCAGTATGCATGCCAGGCCAGTAGTTGGCGGTGTAACTTTGTAATGACACACTGGGGAGTGTGGCTGTGATGTCACCGTTCTCACAGGATCCGCACATTGCCAGTTTCCATGGTGACCGAAGGGGTGTTGTTTTCAAAAGATTACACTCTGAAACCCGGTTACAAAAGTTTGCGTTTTCAGGCCTTCACAAAGCAGTTGTCGTGTGAATGAAAGACCAAACCGAAAAGTTTAACATTTCATGCAAAAACCGTTACTGTGTAAACAGCACCTAATAAGATAGTTTTCAGTCTGTTCATCTTTTATTGCACCAAATCGTATCTGCTGGACTGAAAACGAAATTGATTTCATTGTCCTAATAGGCTAACAAACCTTAAATTTGTATCTGTGATATTAATGATTTATATTGCCACACAAAAACCCTGATACTATGCTGTATCTATTTTTTGTCCCGATCTCTTGTAAAAAATTCTTTTGGAGAACCAAAGAGGCGGAACGCATCGGCCAAAACGCAATCCCAGAACCAACCTTGTCTGATCAGGATTTAGCCTTTTATTAACTTTTTAAAATTGATTTGAATTAATATGCAGATATGTGTTTATAGAGATTAGTGTATGATTTACTTTATTCTCACGTCTCAAGTTTCTAATCGACCTGTGAACAATAACACGGAAGTCCTGGATATCCGCTATACTTTAACCCCCAAAACCTTGGCTCCTGCCCTTAGAGTCCAAATCATCTGAGTGATAGCTGATAATAAAAATATTACTCAAATTCTTATATTGGTCCATAATGGCTGAATGTGTGAATAGGTCATTTTTGCAAATATGATGGAACTGTACACAGTCATAATATGTCAGAGCTGTGTTTGTTTGTCTATTTAGGTCCCCATTAGTTACTGCAGCTGTTAATTTTTGTGCTTGTGAAAAAGAAAAATGGAAAGAAAAATCATTTGATGCAGGTCAAATACTGTGGTGATGCAAAAATATTTGCATTGTCTAATGTAATCAATATGGATTAAATTGAAATGTATTTTGATATAAAGTGTGTGTGTGTGTGTGTGTGTGTGTCTGTCTGTGTGTGTCGGGGGGGGGGGGATACATACATATGGAAATGCCAATGACAGCATGTTGTTGAAAAGCAGTTTGCCCGGTAACAATGAGTTCCCTTTAATCACTCATTTCTTCACCAGATGTAATCAGAAATTCCAGTCATAAACATGCCTCGCTCATTTCAGTCTGCTGGAATTGGTTCGAGTGCTTTGGAGCGGCAGACGCGCGCACACAGTGACACGCATTAATAACTACCAAAAGAGAAAAAGAAGAAATAAAAGATTCCAATCAGCCGTCATAACCTGATTACAGGCCCTCAATTAAGAGCTGTGTCTGGCTCATAAAGCCCCGACACGAAGAGCAGACCCTTCACTCCGTCAGGGGTCTGTGGCTTGCAGAGGTTGTTACTGCACTGTTAAAAACAGAGTCCCCCTCATCGCTGTCTGCCCGCTGAAGCGTTGCAGCCATGATTATAAAGATGCAAATATAACAGGCAATAAGAAATTAAACTAAACTAAACTTTACTCGGCCTGCATAAATAATCATGGGGGCATCATTTCCCCCCCACACACACACACTTACCTCCCTATCACCACTGCTGCCACCCATCCATCTAACCTGTGGCAATTCAAACACCTGCATAAGATCCCACAAACAGCCAGCAGCAAAAAGGCTCCCGAGAATGAATAAGTGTGAGTCGAGATGAGTTTACTGGCATTTGAAGGAGCATGAATGTTAATGAGGGCAGATTAGAAGGCAGAGACAACCACCCTGACAGAAAAACACTCAGGAGAGAGCACAAAACAGACACACTCCTGCTCAGCCTCACACCTTCAGCTGGGATATAAAAAGGCAGCACATAGGTGTGTTTGCGTCCGCGCACTTGCACACAATTTTCAAGTATTTATAAATAGTGCATGGAAAATATCTAAGCTTCTTTTTGCTGTAACATTGCATACTGTATGTGTGTGTTCCCTTTTGACAGTACAGATTGCACAGCACACAGCAAAATGAAACCCATCTGGATGACAAAGCACAAATAAGATCTGGAGCCCTCCTCAGTGAATAATACTCCCTCTCTTCGTCCCTTCCATTTGCCTACCCTCCACAATTTTATTCTTGACATTAATTTGCTCCCTGGCGATCCCCTGGCCCCACCACTGCACCATAATAAATCTGATCCAATGCCTCTGCGCTCAGAGCCCACCATAGAGACAGAGTACTTACCAGGACTGTCATGCAGAGAATTCTAATTCAGGCAGCTCCATGTTGCCAAGGAAATTCAAAATGCCTCCGAAAGCATGGAGACAGGGACGCAGGATTCAAGACGAGGCTGGATTCAAACGGGAAAGAGGGATGTGTGCGGCGGTGAGAATCCCTTGTCTGAGGGGCATTTGAGAAATGCCTTCGTCCTCTCCAGATGCGCTAAATCCGGCAGCACTGATAGGCTGACATGTAAACACACAGGCAGCTCTGCTGGCTCACACGCGCTCACATACATGCTGCACCTAGCAGAGACGGAGAGAGGGGAAGAGGGAGGGGCAGCTGATGAGAGAGGTGGAAGGAGGAGCTGCAGTGTACTGGGAGAATGAGAGGCACAGAGCACAGGCAGAGAGGGGAGTTGAAAAAGAAATGGAGAGAAATGTTCCCTGATTGCACTGGCAGCGTCCTCTGATTCTTGTTTACCTGGAGTTCTGGTGTTTACGCAGGGATCGGAGTGATCTGGTTAACTGGAATACGGCGGAAAACAATCTGAGTGTGTGTGTGTGGTGACAGAAAGGAGGTTAGAGAGCGAGAACGTGCAAATAAAGCAGGAGAATGAAGACGAGCAAAAAAAAGTGAAGAGGGGTTATGAAAGGGAGGAGGGAGTGATGAAACTACAGGGATATAGAGCAAAAGAAATTTCTGCAGAACCTTTGCTGGTGAGGTGGATAGGCGTGGATATTTCCATTTTAAAGATTTCTTTGCCAGAGTTGAGGATTAACGCCACCCATAGTGCAACGTGAGGTAATCATCACGCATACTCACCTATGCTGAGAGGAGCGTGGGCCCCGGGGTGAGAAGCTGAGGCTTAACGGTGCTAATGGGTATACGGTGCTGGCACACGCATGCTGGCAATGCCAAGGAAGCTCCACAGTCGGGGAGTGTTTATGGGAGATTAGGGGGCTGAGGATTTAGTGGAGTGGTGGTGGACATGAAGGGCTCCTGGCCACAGAACGAACTGTGACACATGTTGTAAGGCTTAGAGAGAGACATCAGAATTTCATTTCAAACATTTGGTTATTTATTTTTAAATCAAAGATGTTTATCATATTTAATTTCTTTTACACTTTGAAAAACAGACCTCCCGCTGGTGGCTGCAGGAGAGTGTTGTTTGCATGTTCCTGTTCATCTAAAACAACAACCATAATAGCTCGTAGGTCATTTGTTTTTGCAGAATAAAGCGTATGCTTCTGTCCTCCCCATCATGAAGTCGACCTTACATTACTTTACCCTAGGTACCGTGCAAACGTGGTATTTAGCTGCAGTTACACCTGTATTTCACCCTAATGGCCATGTGAGATCATTGTTTGCATAATCCTTCATATATTGATCTAAAATAACAATCATAATAGCTAGATGGTCATTCTTTTTGTAGCAGAAAGCTAAGGCTACTATCTTCACTGTTTTTAAGTCACGGCCTTCTGTAACGTTATCATATGTGCCATGCAAACGGGGCAATTTGACATAATTACTTTAATATTTTGCCATAATGGCTGCTGGAGGTCATTGTTTGTTTAATACCAAATGTATGTATATCAGTCTTTGCAGCAGAAAGCTAAGGCTTCTATCTTCCCTGTTATCATGTCATGATCTTATGGTATTTTAGCCAATGGTCTGTGCAAATGTGTTATTTTGCTGTAATTATGCTGTAATTTCTCCATAATTACTCCATAATGTCCCTTTATTTGATAGGACAGATTGCATCAAAGGGGGACAGGGAGGGGATGACATGCAGCAAAGGGCCGAGGGTCGAACCCACAGTCTCTGCGGCAAGGACATAGCCTTTGTACATGGGGCGCAGCTCTACCTGGGCGCTCTAGATTCTGTTTAAATACATCTGTAATAGCCAGACTGTCAGTGTTTTTGCAGCGGAAAGCAAAGGCTTCTGTCTTCCCCGTCTTAACATCGTGACTAAGTTATCTTAAGATACGGGCTGTGCAAATGTGGTGTTTTGCCATAATTAAGCTGGTATTTTCCATAATGGCCACGAGGTTGATGTTTGCATAATCCTGGATATACAGTATGTTGACCTGAAACAAATATACCATAAGAGCTAGAGCCTTCATTCTTTTTGAGGTGGAAAGCCTCGGCTTTTGTCTTTCCTGTCATCAAGTCATTACCTTTTATTACCTAACCATACTTGAAGCGTATGTTGTTTTTTGAAATATATTTTTCTCAGAATTTACCCAAATGGCCACATGAGATCATTGTTTGCATAATTCTGTGTATATTGATCTAAAATAACAATTATAATAGTTATATAGCAGTTCTTTTTGGAGCAGAAAGCTAAGACATCTGCCTATCATGACATTACATTATCTTATCTTATAGACCGTGCAAATGTGATATTTCACCCTAGTAACCGTGGGAGGTCGTTGTTTGCATAATCCTGGATGCATATCGATCTGAAATTAAAAATTATAAAAGCTAGAGATAAAAGTTAAGTCCAGTATCTTCCCCGTTATCATGCCATGACGTCATGTTACCCTACCTTACATGCCGTGCAAACACAGCATTTTGTCGTAATTACGCCAGCGCCAGAGGAACAACCTTTTCATTCATTCACAACCTTTTCATTCATTATAAAAATAGCATATCTCAATACTTTTGTGTTTTTATTTTGTAAAATCTGATGAAAAAAACTTGTCCAATTTTTTTTTATTTTTTAATGACAGTTTCAAAACTGACATCACAATAAGCAAAAATACCTCTGCCAGACCATTTCTGTGGTTCAGAGGATTAATTTTTTCTTTTATTGTGTTTTGGATAAAGTTATGAGACCTTCTAGAAGAAAGCCCACCCTGCTGTTGTACTAAATCTGTTAGACAAACAGCAGAACACAGAGCCGAAGACAGCCAATGGCGGCACATCCGCTGTACAATAAAACACACAGAGGGAGGAAAAAGAATTATTCAGCCAGTTGAAGAAAGGGGAAGCACTCCACACCAATACAGCATAAAATATATTTATGGCTCATTCCCTCAACTAGAAGCTAATCTTAAAGAGATGACTTATGCTTCATGTAAGAAATAAAACCAGATGAAATGTGAGTGAGTGAAATTTGAATGGATGAAGCCCAGTATCAGAACCCCTCCGACACGGAGCAGGATGAATTCATCTCATTTTCTTTTACATTTTGAACGGTACTGCTCCCACTATGGCCACTTAGAAAAGATTGGACAGCTGATTGATGACATCTTCATTTACATTCAACAGTGCTATGAATTCTCCTATTTCTTTGTTGGCGCCACAGAAAACATGTGACTCCCAGCCTGTGATTTCTGACTGGATTTCAGACAGAAAATATGTGAGTATTGTGATGGTACAGAAGATAAAACGAAGTAGATATTTGATTTTATTAAAATTATAAACTCTCTTTTCCTGTTATAATATCTGCACTTATGTAACTTTACTAGGAAGCTTTTTTTTTTAGAATAGTAAAAAAACTAGCACAGCTATAAGTGACTTTCTTGAAGGGAGCCTGCCTGCCTGCCGAGGATCTAGTAAGTTGGCAGCCCATTAAAAGCATCTCATGCCAAAAATGTTGCTGTTGCTTCCCACTAACCTGCATGTGCATTAGTGTCTGTCTGTGGCTCTGCTCTGCAGACTGTTCGCCCACATCAATAAATCCAAAATGATACCTTCATGCACCAGTTGATGGCCCATAAATCATATATTACACCTTATGGTTCAGATTTTTGATAACTGGCCTCTGGCTTCTCCACGCCCCCCTTAGTTGCTGTGCCTTTAGGGTTGTGCATGAAAAAATGTTTGTTTGTTTTTTCTGCTTTTAAAGCTTTTATTAAAGTTTTTCGAAGCTTCAGTTTTTTATATTTTATGACTCACCATCATCCTTAAAAAAAAATTATATACTTATAAATAATGATCTTTGATTAAAATCCTTAATTCATTCATCCATTCAGCTGATTCATCTTCTTTGGTGTTTTTTTTTAATTAAATCAAAATTCTGTATTGAAATTTTATTTAAAGTGCTGTTCGATTGCAAACAAAGAAAGCAATCAACACTTTTATTTATATAGCAAAACAAAGGCGTCAGCTGACCATTAAAAAGAATCAAATCCAAATAAAAATGAAAATAAACTCATTAAGATGAAAAAAAATCAATAGAGATACAAAGACACTGAGTCAGAACTGACAAAAAATGTTAAAATTAACTAAAATAACACTAGAATTAGACCATTAAAAGACAATAATACATATAAAGTTAAAATGAATAAAACAACTAAACATAAATATCTTAATCTGAATAAATTAAAGATAAATGGACCAATAAAAGATGATACGAGTAAAACCATTAAAGTAAGATAAAATAATAGATAAACCAATAAAATAAATAAAATAGAATTAAATAGAAATATAATAATAACACTACTACTACTAATACTACTACTACTATTATTAATAATAATAATAATAATAATAATAATAATAATACTAATAATAATAATACTAATAATAATATTTGAAATAGTCAAAGCAGACAGCTGGAATGCGTGGCTAAAAACAAATGTCCTCAGCTTACCTTTAAAAGATTATACTGTTGGTTCTGCGAGACCGCCCAACTAAAAGTGTTATTTTGGGTGACAGTAGCTCAGTCTGTAGGGTTGTGGCTTGAGGACGGGACGGTAGATGGTTCAAGTCCAACACTTATCATGTACAGAGTGTAGACTGGTAGCTGGAGTGGGTCCAGTTTAGCTACTGGGCCCTGCTGAGGTACCATTGAGCAAGACACAGGAGCTATTCCAGGCCGAGTATGTAGCAGATTCAAAGTTTATTGTCCTATGCACAATAAAAACACAGCAGTTTACATCATACAATGAAATTCTTATTTGCCATTCTGCCTTCATGCAAAACAGTAATAAAATGCGAATAAAAGTTAGATTTAAAAGATAAAATAGGCAGAAAAAAATAGTTAAAAACCTGAGTTTCAAAGTAAAGTGCCTCATGCAAATATTGCAGACAAATCTTTGCACTGTGCATTAATATCATTTTGCTTTTGTGCAGATGTCTGAAACATGAAACATGAAACATGAAAGCAGAGAGTGGAGTCGTGAATGCGAAAACCTTTAACACTTGAAATGATTGTTCTAAGGAGCCTTAAAGCTTTTATTTTGTAATGTTTTTGCTTTATCATTTTGGCTGTTTTGTTTTGTAACTCAATTGTTTTGTCCTGTGAGGCAGAACATAATCTAATGTGATGAAATTGGTATGTTTTTTTCCTTTTTTATAAGCTTTTCTAAATTAACTTTACAGAACAGTCACTATATTGTTTTTTTCTACCTTTACTGTTATAGCCTGTATATCATGATAGTATATTTTGGCTGTATTACTCATATCTAATGCTGGTAGGGAGAGGAGTTCAGGGGAAGTCAGTCCAAAGAGGAGCTTCTCCAGCTTTTGTCCAGTTATGTGTATGACAAACTTTTCTTGACTTGAGGGTCTCAGATGACCCGCAGTGCAGATTTCGGCCGCTGTAGTGAAATCGCTGCACAGCTCAGCTCTGTCTCTGAGGGCTCGTTGCCAGCTGATGAGCTGCTGCTTTTTAGCCCCACATTTTTAATTCGCAAACTGAACATGAACACTGTGTAGGAGCACGAAACTGCTGTGAAAGCTTGTAAACATCTGTGCCTGAGCGTTTAAGGTGCTCTGGGGTTTGTACCCGAGCATGTTAAAGAGTTGAGCTTAACTGTAAAAACCTGCAACAACAAAATGATAACAATGTGTTTTTCTAAATAATGGATTCACTGAACATAATTCATGCTTTTTTTTAATCTTTTTTCAGCAGTGTGCATTTCAGGATCCAGTAAACATACTGTATCACAGCAGATTTTCCTGGAATACTCATCTAAACATCCAGGAGATAAAACATCCAGATAGGAAAAACTGTTTACAGTCTAGGTGGCAACTACATAAGCTGACACAAACTGTAATTGTATGTATTTTATTTTAATATTTTTTAGTTATTCAAGTTCCATCATTTTCATCTGTTGCAGGCTGGGTTAATTAACCACCTGAGCCCAACCGAAAAAACAGCCAACACTGTAGATCAGCATCATCAGTGTGTGATTTTAGACAGCATGCCGGAATTGCAGAATCAAAAGAGGCATGATGTTTTACACAATAGTGTTAGCCTCTAGTGTGACACAAAATATAAGTGTTGGCAACACTTTTTAGACAATAACGAAGGCATGACATGGCAAAAACAATCATTAATTATAATTATTAATTGTGTCTGTTATATGGCGGCGGATTTCATCCTTTGGTTGGAGGTTAAGGAGCTCCTGCATTGTTTTCCCAGTTGTTTCCCGCTGTTTTTTCTCTTTGAGGTAGCTGCTAACTGCTGTTAGCTGCTTTTTAAATCATCAAATGTCACACCCGTCCCACACTGTCCGCTGTCCTGTTTATACAGACAGTCTTTCAGCCCTGTCACCGCGTCCCGCAGTGGTTTAAGTGTGAGACCATTCTGTCCCCCAATGCCACAATCATATCTTTTATACAGAACGGCGAGGCGGCATTATGGCGCAATATCACCCCTTTGAAAAGGGAGTGTAAAAGAGGCAACAGTGACCAAAGCATTTTGACAGCAGCAAGAGTTACCTTAAATACAAATACATTTCCCCAGATCCCAGGATCGTGTTCCTCTGCTCCTGTGGGACAGAAAATGTCTAATTTGGAGAAAAAAATACCCTACTGTATTACATATATGCACAAAATGTTCATGTAGAGATGATGCTCTTTCTAATCATCTAATACAGTGTTGCATATTTATAACTTAATTCCTGCACTCATTAAATGGAAATGATGATTTTATTTTATTTTGTTTGATACTCTGTTATTGTGGGCACAAACACTTGCCAGTACATTACGAATTCATGATCAGTTAAGTGTTGAAATCTCGGAGCTAGACACTGTGAAGTTACAACCTGGAAGGCTCCTTTAACCTCCCAGCCACCTCCTCCAGAGCAAGCAGCCAAACAGCTTAAAGATACACTTCGTGATTTATTTATTTTGTCTCCCAGTTCACAGTTAGGTCCATTATTTTACCTCTTCATGGCTATAATATTTAGAAATATCTTGTTTACAGATTTGGAAGAAGAGGGCTTTTTCCTGAGGTTTTACACATTTACTGCTGATGTAGTTTATAATTTTCAAGCGATTGCTGCAAATAGGTCAATGTGACATAATTTATTCTGCATCTATCCAGAAATCTACACAAGTAGGAGAAGCTTCACAGCATTACGGCTAAAAAAAGATGTGAAGGGACGCAGCCACTGACTGCTTGGTTTCCTGCTAAAGTGTTTTAGGGTAGGGTTTTCCATTAAGCCTGATCAGCGAGGATTTAACACCAAACTGTGTTGTGTATGTGTTTTCAGACCTGCTACAGCTGGTATTAAGTGTCTCTCAGGCAGCTGCTAACATGTGGTGAGCTTTTTCCAAAAATACACACAGCAGCTTCGCCCTAAGTCTGTGTCTGCAGGAAAAACTGCTCCAGCCCGACCAAGAACCAAGTCGCTTTAGAGAGCGCGAGTGGTCAACTGTAAAGAGGCTTCTGCTGCTTGCACTCAGCGCTGCACGTGAAGCCTGAAGGGCCTAAAGAGTTATTTTGTCTCGTTTATGTCATGCTCAATCATGATGATGAGGGGAAGGTAGCGCGTGTTAACCCTTTGAAACCGGAGCAAATTGACAATTGACAATGAGCAACGTCAGAAGAAATGACCCAAAAAATCTGCTAGGAATTTACAAAAAGTACAAGAAAATTACCGGAAGACAAAGACAGTACAAAAAGAAGGACATTTTTCATATTAAAAAATTGTGGAAAAAAATATATAATGTAGTAAAAAGTACAAGAAAAGTACCTGAACATTAGTTTAAAAAAAAGAAACATTTTAAATATGTAAATATTATCATTATAAATGTAGTCTCTCCCTAGAAACTTTTATTTTTTCCCTAGACAATTTTTCCCCAGTTTTTAAAAATATATATTTCATAAATTACTATTATTCTTTTAATTTCTGGATCATTTCTTACTAAATTGCTTATTGGCTTTTCTCCCCATTTTTTTTAAAGAAATTGAACCAGTTCCTCGAGGTTCAAAGGTTGAAATACTTTTGAAAGGCATCTGCGTGCAGCACACAAAAAAGTGGTGTCGCTCCAGATTTCAAAGGGTTAAAGCTCTAATTTTTCTTTGTTTGTGTGAGAGCAGAGAAATAAAATACACATTAATTTGCAACATGAATCTGTAGAAAGATATAAACAAAATTACACTTAGGGGGATGTGTGGGGTTTATTTACCTCCAATATTGACTGAAGAAACTGAAACATCAAAGAATGCTTCACAAGCTTAATGAGAACAAGTCTGAGTTTGTCATATTTGGCCTCCCCGACTTCATCATTACCGCCGTTAAAAACCTCGTCAAGCCATTTGCCAAAGAATCTGGGCTAATGTTTGACGCAGCACCAGCTTTGATGAGCACATTAACTCTGTAGTTAGTTCTTATTTCCTCCAGTTGAGGACAATCTTTAACCTACTCTACGGATAACATTATTCATGATTTAATTTCCTGCTGCTTGGCTACTGTGTCTCCCTTTATTGGCTATTAACTGCTCGTTGCTGCTGTCCCATCTGCACCTAATTGTCGAAAATGCTGCATCAAAAGTTTCAGCCTGGCACCAAAAGAGACAAAAGAGACAATCTCTCCTCTGTGCCGGGCTCGCTTCGCTGGCTTCCAGTGCGTCAAAAAAAATTGATTTTTTGGATCTTGCTGTTTGTTTTTAGGGCACTCAACGGGGCCTTGTATGTCTCAAAACTCTTAACCTGTCAAATCTTCTCCAAGTGTTTTAGGTGTCTTTAAGCTGCTGGTTGTTTTGTGGTCTGGCTGTGGCGTTTGGATTAGTTTGGGTTTATAACATACAAAGTAAGCAAAAGTTTACTGTGACCGCGCCAGTTTAGCTTTGTCTCATGATGAGAATACTGAACTAAAATTTAAACAGATAGGCTTGATGGCACGTTTGTATATGTAGGTCATTTGAGGATAAAGCTGCTCTGATCAGTATTTTTGTATTCATTATGCGGATGTTTGTAGTGATAAACCCACAGAAAATTATCACTTGACACCCTCAGCTCTACCGGGCTTTTTTTCACCTTTCAGCTCATTGCTTTGGTTTTATAGCTTATATCTAAGGCTGCATGATATGCAAAATAATCACATAGCAATTACTTTGGCAGATATTGGGAATGCAATATGATTCATGATTATAGTGGAAATGGAAAATTTTGCATTCTGATTTCGCTACTAAACAAGCATGTGCCTCTGATGTCTAGCATATTATTTGTAAGATGGGGCATCACAATTCCTCATTTAAAATGATATGTTGTGACACATTTTACCTTGATTAAAAAAATTCTGTTCCTGCAACTTGGATGTTACGCTTGACTGTATTGCAATTTTGATTAAATTTAAATTAATTGTGCAGCCCAACTTTCAACTTTGCTGTTTTGATTCACTCTCACAGCTCTCATTTAACTGCTACTTAGTAATTTAGTCATTAAATTGATAGTTCACCCAAAAATAAAAATTCAATCTACTCACCTTCATGCCGGTGGTAAGTTGGGTAAAGTTTAATAGTCCACAAAACACAGGGAAAAGACTTTGCACTCATCGCCCAGACAATTTAAGCAAATGGTGAGCAGGATTCAAACATAGAAAAAAATACATAATAAAACCACAAAATGTTTCCATACTGCTCATCCAAAGAAATCCAAGTGTCCTGAAGCCCTGACAGAACAAGGTGTTTTGAAAAACGTCACTGGCGTCATGTTTTTAGCCTTGCTCTAGCCTGTAGCTCCTGGAGTGGGAGCCCCGTTCACGTATGCCCCTCGTGCAAGGCCAACCAGAGCTCATGATAGCTGCACACTAGTGTGTACATGCTACCTAGAAGCCTCCCCCACACACTGTAGTTTTAAATCTGACAACGGGACTTATTGCTTACTGCTAACTCCAGACGTCTCTCTCTCTCTCTTTAGGGACAACCTCCGGGGGTGTTTTGGGGACTATAACACTTCACCCGACTGTCCATCTGCATGAGGGTGAGTAGGTAATGACTGTATTTGTATTTTGGGGTGAACTATCCCTTCAAGCGTTCTTGGAGAACAAAACACAAGTCAGATTATTGATCATATCGGCTGCGTTTTTGTAGCACTTTTACCCAAAGTGTTTCACAATATGCAGCCCAGTCACCAGGTGAAAATGCTGGCATTGTATGTTTCTGTAAACCACATATACATTACATTTGCACATTTCATATGCATCATATCAGCGTTTCTGATGTAGTATGTATGAGATGACTTTGTTATCTAGAGGTTGAGGCGATGGCAGATGGTATGACACCTAAGAGAGACGCCGGCCAAACTGCAGATTACTGCAGACAACTGTTTGAGACCAACAAACAACAAACCTGGTGTGATTCAGTGAGTCACTGCTGTGTGTCCAGCAGCTTTCAAGGCACCAAATGAGTGTATTTTGTAGCGACCTGTCGCTGTTTTTGTTGTTGTATTTTTTGTGGCCTTTTGCTGATATTCAGGTGGCTTTTTAGGCATGAAAGCAGTTGTTTTTGTAGAGACATCGCTGCTTTTCCTGACCGAACAGTGGGATGAAAGTGGTTGCTTATTACCAAGACATTGCTTCTTTGTCTGCTTGGATTGAGCCTCCCAGACTGGGTATTGTCTTTCCTAATTATAACCAAGTTCTTGCATGCAAATGCAAGTTTCAGTGTATCCTACATAAAATAACATGCAAATATAACTAACCAGTGGTTTGCAGACTCTAGTCCGAGAGAGTGGTGACAGAACTCAACCAGAACCTGACAGACGTGTGTTTTTAGGATCAGAATCAGAATCAAAAACAGAAATCCTAAAAGGGTTTATTGCTGAGACGGTTTTCACTTACAAGGAATTTGCATTGGTTTTTGATCCAATCATTAAGCACACAATAAATATATCGACAGGAATAAAAATAAGGCAAAGTACTGCAACACTCTAGAACTTAAATAGAAAAACAGAAAAAAATTACAATAAAAAATGCAAAGATACTACTAAAAAGTACTGTAACATTACAAATGTATACAATCTAGCTGTTTCAGAATAAGCTGTACAGGTTGTGCCCAAACTGACCTGAGCGCTATGGGTGTTTCACTAAGAAGAACTTATCCGACATCATCTGTAAATATTTGACCAAACCCGACCCGGCTCAGCTTGGCTCCCGTCAGACTGAGGTCAGGCATCCACGCTATCACGTATGCTCACGCAGCAATCGCAGCAAGCTACCCCACAAGGAACTGGTGATCTAACTGCCGCAATACAAGACAAAGGTGCCAAACAAACAGAGCAAACCACACACTAATCACCGGTCTCTGTGTGGTAATCAGGCAGCAGGTTACGGTCGTTACACACTCTCAAAACACACACACAAGATGTCTGTGTAGATCTGTGGTTGATTTGTTCTCCATCACACACTCAGCGTTGTGGTGCTGGTATTGCACGATTATCTAACCGCTGATTGCATCGACACACGTTGACGGGAATTATAAAGTCACGTCCTCACACAGACAAAGCAGGCTGGCTAATTAGTGCCAATCCAGGAGTGTGTCGCTGAGACAATCACTCACAACACTTCAGAGCTGCAAAGAAGGTGAAAAGTGGCACTGTGAGCCAGAGGGATGAATTTGCTTTTATTTGTATAGTTTATTTGAAAGGGACAATGCAAATTAACATAGTACAAATTCAGCCTGTTACAAGAAAGCTGTAGTAACTGATGAAAAAAAAGATGTGAAGGTTACATACAATAACGTTCGTACTATTATGACACGTAGGGTAAAAAGAAGGGAAAAATGTAAATATTTATCAAGATTACATAGAATTGCAACACAAAAAAGACACAAATATCAAGGTTACATGCATTTACAACACTTAACTATAAGAAAAAAGTAGTTAAAAATGCTCACATTTCAGATTTTCCTTCAGCCAACCTTTAGCACTTTTGTTAAAAATCTTAATATCTTGTATTAATTAAAGATTCTTAACAAAAAAAACGTGTTGGTTCTCACACATCAGCCTAAATGTATGAAAACACGTATTCATCTTGCTTACAACACCAGTTTGTTTTGTTGGGGCTGATTATCATGTCAGAGCGCAGATAAAAAGCTCAAGGACGGCCCTCACAGGACTCGAGTGTGCTGGGTAAAGCAAATGTTAAACAGCGGCAGATAATGGTGCTCAATTATTTAGTTTTTGACAGATGGTGACTAAGAATGTGTGAAGAATGGCAACGATGCAGCTGGATAAAAAGACAGCGGATGATTGGCAGCCAGAAATGCATGGAGAAATGAGGCTAATGTTTTTCAGTGTTTAATTAACTGCATCTCGAGGCAGTCACACAAAGCAGGATCATTAAAGTGCAGCGTGTCGTGTGAATTGTGGACGGACAGGATCAAAAATGGTGTTTATGTTTCAATGACGTGTTCATGCTCTGTTGTGTTTGTAAAGGCGTTTTCAAAGAACCCTGTCAGTTTGTCCGCTCAGATGCGTCGTTTTTGTCCGAGGAAGAGCTGTGAATTTTATATTTGATGAGAGCTGTCACACAAAAAATAAAATAAATAAATGGTGGTAAATCTTTCGTGAGCTGACACCTTTGTTCAGAGCACACAGTGATGATGACTGACATGATAATATTTGGTTGGAGCAAATGTTTGCATCAAGGTTACCGAGGTGTTAGTGTAGAACACGAGTGTACAGTCAGGCCGGGGAATATTAAAATTCCCCTACTGACGATATATCTTAAAGAAAAACAATAATATCATGGTTTCCCACACATTCATTTATTGATGGCAGCCCGCCAAGATTAAAAAATCATCTGCCACAAATAGATTTTCTATTTTTGGAGCCAGCCTGTTAATTAGGGGTGCTATATATTTGCAAGAATACTGTCAACATATGATGCCTTTTATCTTGTGTTTCTGTGTTTTTGGGGACACATGAGGAACTGTTAATATGTCATTTTCTTCAAGGGAGTTTGGTTTAATATTTCCCACCACGAGCAGGATGGAAAATTAATTAAAATCTGTTTGTAGTTTTGTAAATGGTAATCCTTTATGATCCTCGAATCTTATAGTGTGTGACTAAAATAACACAGTGTTTAGATGAGAGGGGAGTGACAGATTTTAAACTTTTAAATGTCTTTTTAAAGTCTTCCAGTGTAAGTTCCTGCAGACATTAGATGTTCTTTTGTCGCCCAAAATTAATAAAAGAGCTCCACCATGTGGCTCACAGCAGTTATGACAATTGTAGGATGTTTTCATCTTTGTGTTTCTGTATTTATTTCTGTATCTACACTTTTTTTTGCACTTATTCCTCAGTATTTTGGTGCTTTTGTGTTTGTGAATAAATCAAAATTATGTGCAGCTGCTCATCATGGGCCTGAAGCCAAACAGAACCAGAATGAGAGCCATTACATCCAAAACATAACAAATATATTTTTGTTAGGAAGTCATTACAGCTTAAATACACATTAATATTGTTATTATGCTGGAAGTAATTTTTTGCATTTATTTTGCACTCATAGGAGCAGCAGTGTTATCGTTGGTCCTATCTGAAACAATCATACCAGCTGCACAGCCGGACACAATAACCGTCCACATCGCTTCTAATATTATCCAGTGCAGCTGAAAATGTTTTGCAGGGACACGTGCGGTTTTAACCAGCGAATGAGCCTCAGAAAAGGGAAAACAGACAGCTTCTTCTCTCTGCTGCTGACCGTGCTGTGTGCATGTCAAAGAACAGCCTATCCGTGCGCTACTTGAGCGTGACATATCTGCTGAAGACGTTTTTTTTCCATTTTCTGCTGCAGTGAGGCAATGTGAAGAAGAAAGAGAACACCTGTCCCCAAAATTACAGAGAATGCCAGTGAGCACAGAACCGATTGTGTTCAAAGTGTGTATAATTGTGTAAGCCGTGAACCATGTCCACCTTCCATGCTTGGCAGTCATGCACCATTTCCCGTGACCTCGCTTTACATGAGACAGTCTAAACTGATTTTGTGTATTTCAGAACCGTCTCAGTCCCCAGTTCAATTATATTTCAGAATGTATTATGTGTTGGGCTCATTGTGCTTAGATTTATGCCATATTTAATTTGCCAGAGTCCAACCACAGTCCACAGAGGTTTCTACATTTAAATGCACAATTTTTCACACACACACACACACACACACACACACACACACACACACACACGTTGAATAAGTTTGTGTTTTCTGAAGGTTTTCTCCACATCAGGTGCAAGCTGAAAACACTTCCTTTAGATGACATTTTTTAGCCCGAAAAACAACACAAACAAACAAGAGGGAATATTATTTCTAAGTCACTAAAATTATCCTCTTTTTTATTTTTATTATTGAGTGTCATGAAAAATGTATGGGCAGTCAACGCAGTCAGAATCAGGGCTTTAATTATAATTATAATCTTTTTTTATTGACACACAAACATTTCGAGCCAGACGCCCTTCTTCAGCCTGTAGATTCAGCAATGTGACAAAGGAATCCAGCACGTGGGGTTAATTATTAATCAACACATAAAAACATATAAGGTGCATCCCAGCAGGGGGAGCCAACATTTTAGAGGCACATAATCACAGTATAATAATAATAATAATAATAATAATAATAATAATAATAATAATAATAATAATAATAATAATATTATTATTATTATTATTATTATTATTAGTATTATTATTATTAGTATAAATGAATGAATGAATAAATAAATGAAAAATTAAATAAATAATAATAATTGTACACCTGGGTCTACTTGGAGGTGCCAGTTATAGATGGGGGATTCAGAGAATTCGGCAAATAATCCCAGGATGCAACAATTATCATTAGCGCATTTTCTGTTAAAGTATGTCACAGTTATACTTTTTTGTTTTTTTAATAAGTATTCAACCTGATTAGACTTTGAATAAATAATCAGTTGCCCACAGACACACAAAACAGTAACTTCAGTAGTCTTTAAGTGCAAAGTGAGTTACATCTGTCTGCTGTGAGTGCTGTAACTGTGTTCCCCAGTGCCAGCCCATTGCATGCATGTTAATTGCCTTAATTTTACCATAATAAATACTGAATAGAAAGCAGACAAAATATCAGATAAAGAATAACACCTGACAGCAAAAGCTTTAGAAAGTTGCTGTGATCCATGTTTCAACCGATTGGTTGTTAATAATTTTTGGCCTCAGAATGTTTGAAGTCCTAAATTCCTAAAAATAGATGATATTGATGGCGTATGCATATTTAAAAGTTCCCTGTCTGCATATGGAAAAAAATATTAAGAGCCTCTGGTGCTGTGGGACATTTTGCTGCACTGCTCTCTGCTTTACCCCACTTCTCCTTGCTCCGAAACTTCCCACCAAGTTTCAGATCTTGTGATTGGGGAGCAGCGTCCTGGTGCTCGTCAAACTACTGCTGAGTTTGCATAACAGAGTTTCTGTAGGGGCTTTTTCAACTTTGAGAGAGGGAATAATGTGAGGGAACAGAGGCTGCACCATATGGCGAACCTGGTCTTTTAAAATGTCTCTCTCTCTATTCTTTGGTTATTAGCTGACCATTCAGAGTAATACATGACTTAACGATGTGTGTGATCATACTAGTCGGCATAGGATGTAATTATAGATCTATACTTTGAAATCAAATTAACTGTTTTAGAAAAAAAATACACCAACAGGTCATCAGAGTCAGAAACAGGAAAATTGATCCCAGGGGATTGTTACAGTCGCTCTGATGCCCAGCATAGAATGAGAAATAAGAATTATGACAATAAGAATTAATTTAAAATATAAAGTTAAATAAAAAAATATAAACTTAAAAAAATTAAAAATATCATTTTTTTGACAGATGAAGAGATCAGCTGCTAAAGCCGCGTCTCCCAAGATGGACCCCCCACCCCAGAATCCTCCAGGATTCCCTTTCCCTGTGGTGCATATCTTCCACGGGTGAGTACAAACTACAATTTAATCTGGTACTAAACATACCAAAATCTTAATGTATCATCTTTGTTTTGCAACATGCTCTGAGAGGTGAGCTGCCTCTCTCACTCTCAGTTAGGAGTGCAGCTTTGGAGCACGTTAATGTAACGAAGCTGTTAGGTGTCGTTCTGGATAAACAGCCGACTTGGTCTTGTCATATTTATGTGATTGTCACAAAAATGAGAAGCTGTGTCTTTCCTCAAGAGTTGTGCTTATTTCTTGACTGATTATTCAGTCAGACAGGTAATACATTTGTTGGTTTTGTTTGTTTTCACCCTGACTGTTGTTCAGTCGTGTGGTGAAGTGCGACTGAAAAAGACTTACACGAGCTTCAACTTGTGCAAAATAAAGCTGCCCATCTTGCTTTTCAGTGCTGATGGCTTGCACAGTGCTCTCTCCTGGCTAAAAGTCAAAGACAGACTATTGTGTAATCTCCTAGTTTTCTTTCATCACATATGTACGATAGCCACGCCTAAAAGCTTCTACTCACAGACTGCAAACATCAACGTCAGACACGATCAAATCACCAGACAGCTCAGTCAGCGTCATGTTGTTGATCCTGCTCCTAAAACTTGTGCTATGCAAAGAACGATTTTGTCCAGAGCTACGACACAATGGAATAGGCCTCCATGTCCCCTAAAAAAACACCCTCCTGCAAACTGAGTTTTAAAAAACACCTTAAATTCTTATCTGATTAGATATGATAAGATAATTCTTTATTAGTCCCACTGTGGGGAAATTTGCTTTGTTACAGCAGTTATGAGGTCCAGGATAAGCAGCAAAATAACAGTAGTAGTAAAAAATAATGACAAATATAAAAACATATTAAATAAAATAAAAAGGTGCCAAGTATAAAAAGAAACAAGGTGCAAAAATAGTAACTTAAAATTACAAAGTGAAAAAAATATATAAAAGATATTGATGATTAGCAAATAAGATAAATATTTTTTTAATAACTTTATTTTGAATCAAAACTTATCACACGATAAACAAAGAAACAAAACCAAAGCACAGTGTCCAAAAATGAGTGTGTAGAAGTAAATCTTATATATCCATACCCCTTTCTTACTTTTTCTTTTTCTCAAAATATTTTAACAGATTCCCAAATTAATTCTAAACTAGTGGACAGAAAAAAGATACCTAGTTTACAGACCACCCATTTAAATGAATAGATAACTATCCCAGGTTTATTCACAATCCAGATATCCCCCAGTGTTACGAAATATTTAGAAACACCCCCAACACAACCTTTTCTCATCCATATACCTGCCAAAAATATCTTTCCTTTAGTTTTTTTTAATTGATTTATGTTTGTGTTTTATTTAAACCCCTCATCCAACCCATTCCCCAAGTCCACCCTGTACACTGAAATAAACAGACTCTCATTAGTTGTACAAACACATTTAAATTATTTCCCCCTTCCTTCCCTGTCACAAAGCATTTTTTTTGATTGTTGCCTGGAAGTAAATTATTTCTTTCTCTAAACATGATTATTGCAGTTTTAATTTTTATCAGATCTTTGAATTTCATTGGAAAATATAGTTTGTTACTGGTGGGTACAGTTTTCTGATTTGTGATATCACACTTGGACTATAATTCATCAGATTTTATAGTTTTTTTTTTCAATATTTATAATTTTTTCCCCACTACCTTTATTGAATAAAATCTAACAGAAAATAATATTAGTAGCTTTTTGTTCCTGTGCCCTGCAGACTGTTGTAAAGTTTCATTGCCTAAGAATGATATTGGTAAGAAGTTATGAATAACGCAGTCATGCAAGTGTTCAAGGCATCTCACATATTCATAGTCTCTCATGTTCAGTCTGTTCAGTCTTGTGCCAGCGCCATGTCAGACAATATGATAATTGCTGGGCTGGTTATCATATTGATAGCCATCTGCTGCACACTCAGTTGTGAGATATTTGAATTGCATATCATGTTCAGAACATTTCTGCATCAGAAAATTTAGAACTGGTAGAAAATCCATCAAAACATCCCACTCATGACAACTGTATAGCACTTACCTGGAGTCTGGATAGTACACCACCTTAAAAGATACTGGAGGTGTAGATCACCAGTTTTATCAGGGTACAATATTATAAAGAGTCTTCAGACAATGATACGATATCTGCCAAAAATCGCAAAATCAAGTTTTAATTTTATTTGATTGACATGAGACAAAATGATTTTCCCATTTAACATAGCTGATTACAGAAGAAGCTGCCACCCCTTTCTTTCTTTATTTTGGTTAACTGAATAATGTTTTTTTTAAAATTGACTCTAATAACATGTATCAAATGGCACATGAGATAAGTTCAGGCCTTTCTGTCAGAAAAAAAACCTTTCTGGAAGAAATATTTTTATTTTAACCAAAATTATTTTTATTTATTTATTAATTTTTTAAAGATTAATTTGGGGGCTTTTAGCCTTTATTGGATAGGACAGGTCAAGCGTAAAATGAGGAGAGAGAGAGGGATGACATGCAGCAAAGGGTTGAGGCTGGAATCAAACCTGCGATCGCTGCAGCAAAGACAGAGCCTCTGTACATGGGGCGCCCGCTCTACCAACTGAGCTACCGAGCGCCTTATTCAGCCCAAATTATGATCTTTTTCTCAGACTTCAGGGCTAACTGGCTTAACGCCCTGACGGCAAACGTATCCCATCAGCCATAAAATGTGAATTAACATCAACCTACTTAACGAAAGTATAAAATCTGGCTTAATAATCACAAGTCAAGGTTTACTGACAAAACAATAGTTTTTTACTCGTTACCCATTATTAGCTCAAGCACTTTTGCACTTCATAGATTAGCGAAGGCACTAGAGGAGTTAAACTTAAATGTAAAAATAATTTCAACTTTTTCTTTGTTGGTTAAAGTCGCTGCATCTCCTGACAGAACGGCTCATTTATATTTTAGCCTACATGCATATTTTTTTAAGCCTAACATTGGTGAAACAGAGCAGTTAATGTAGTTTCAGGGATTGAACATTTTATTTTATTGTCTGTGAATTTGTCGCTTGTGAATCCTTCACCTGTCACCCTTATATATTTACTTTTTTTTTCATTGTTCATTAAATTTGAACTGCGTACTGTGAACTTGCTCAGCCCTTGTGGCCAGATGAGGGCGCCAGCGCGCCTATCAACAGCCTGATTTATTTATTTATTTGTTTGTTTGTGTTTCTGGCGTGCTTCTTGCTCCAGTCTGCTGTTGGTTTGTGGATGTTTGTGTGGTCAGTAGACTGTTCAAACTGAATTGTCCTCGGGGATAAATAAAGTTTGAAGTTAACTGAATCAAATAGAGGTGAGACCTGAAGTTAGTGGATTGAGTTGCCGGGCAGGTATGTTGTGTTTCCAGACTATTTTATGTTATAACTAACATCGTTGTCTACGAGACTTTTTCCTCGTCTGTATTTTCTCCCGAATCCAAAATATTCCCACACTTCCACTAATTTTTTCCTGAGTATTTAACATGATCTTCATTGCCAATTATCTGTCTGAAGATGATGATATGGATCAGTGTTTTCACTTTGCATCAATGATATTGGATCATTGATCATTGAATCGATATATCGATCCAGATCGATGGATCGTTACACCCCTAAAAGATAGATCATAGAAAATGTATTGCAGATTTTTATTTGAAAGCTTCATAAATGCAGTCTGATTTGGGTTATTGAATAATTACGTGATAAACCTCTTCCTCTGCAAAGGCAGTTCAGAATACTGATACTTGTGTAGTTGTGGGAAAAAGCACCTCGCAGGCTTCACAGAGCACTGGCTGGTATCCTGGTGACGGCTCAACGGAGATTTAACAAAGTTGAGTGTTTTGATGAAGTGGGCAGGACTGCTGACTTCTTCTTTTCTGTCTACTTAGTTGGAACAAAGAGCTTTTGCAATGCCTCATCGCTCTTAAAGAGCCCGCTAAAGTAAAACTCACACACCACCATCAGTATCTGATGCAGGTTGAATTACATGACAGCTGCTTCGGGCTACCTGCCCCGAGTATTTCTCTCTTCCCACATCAGCAAATGGAGCTGTGACTGCTCCAGAGAGCCGCGGTAGGAACCTGCCTCCCTTCAGAGCTGTTCAGTTATGTTGGACCCTGGAGGGCTCGGTCCAAATTTACTTGGACCTGTCACAGCCACACAGCGGCAGGTTGTCAGGACAGCCAGAGCTATGCTGGAGCTTCCTCCACAGCTCTTTAATAGGGATTTCAAGTTTCCTCCCTCTGGCACGACACCTAGAACAGGGTGAGAAACTACTTTCCCATGCTATGAATATGCTTAGCTCTGGTTAATGCCTTTTATACAAAATCATCACGAATCTGTTGTCAAACATGTTTATTTATGGGTTGTTCCATCATAGTTGTGTCACATGTGTGTTTTGTTTATGTTTATGTATGAGCAAAAGGTGCAAGGACAATTTGTCCATTTGAGAGAAGTTGAATTGAATGCAAATGGATGATTTTTGCTGCTGCAACATACAGCTATTTGCATTTGTCATGTCAGTCATTCAGCTCAACATGCATTGTGTATTCACAATGGTGTAGAACATCCTGAAAACACATGGTCACGCTCTCCATTTGTATGTCCTTACTTGTTAATTAGACTGAAAATTGCTCTCTTTTGGCTCACAGTTGGGTCATTACGTCTTATCTTGGGCTCCAGTTTAAATGACCTGCAGAGAACAGGATTAATCAGTGTCATATTTTTCATTTGTGGACTGAAAATGAGTTGATATATACTATCGATACATCCTAAACGTATTTGTAAATGTAACCTAATGAGACACATTTAAAAACTGCTTTACAAGGGAACAATGTGATTAAAACATTAAAATTAGGCACGCAAATTTGGATTTTTTTTCATAACCTTTAATTTCCTGCTTTCCTGATAGCCAGTAAGATAACCGACAATTTCACTGTTTTGTATTCTAAAACAAAGAAGTATATAACCTGTAGTTTATGCACATCTGAGGGTAAGAAAGGCTTAGATGTAGTGAGCAAAGGTGGATGATTTAATCTCCCATTGCTTTGACCTAACCCAACATGGTCTAACTGAAGTCACTATGAATAATACAACAAAAACAAAAACAGTTTTGACTCTTCAGATATCTGTTTATTTATTTTTTTCTTAGTAAAGTACATACAAAAACCTTCACAAACATACTTTGGGTTTTGAAGAGCATTTTGTCCCATAATTCAAATTAAATGCCCGGTCATAATCTGTTCATGTATTATACACTGTAAGTAAGTGCATCCCTCAACGCAAAAATGAAACATTTGTGTTTCCAATACATTGATTTGCTTCATTATCAACACTGACCTGCCAAATTTAGATTTTCCAATTTTTGGGGGGTTTTATCTATTTAAAACTCTGTTCTATTGTAGCACTGCAAGCAGTGCATTGATGCACTCATCCCCTCCTTGATCTGCTCTTTTTCCCTCTCCCATATCATGAGACAGTAGCACATCCTGCAGTCACACACAGTGACAGGGTTAACTGTCAGTATCTCATGGTAAATGTTACCTAACAGTTATAATAGGTTGAACTGACATAAAAATGACTGTTAGCCCAAAGCTCAAGAGACGGCTCTGCACCACAACAGAAAGCAATCAGAGCCCTGATACAATCATGTTGTCTTCCTCTAAAACTGTGAAAACATCCACACTCGTGACTCGGGATGTAACGATGCATCAGGAGGCAGTTAAAAATTGATAAAAAAGCTGTGAGCTTGAAATCAGTGAGATGAAAATGAACAGCGATACTCTGTCAGAACAGCAGAAGACGTAATCTACTTTTGACTTTGCTTGCTTGACGTGCCACGTCACTATGTGTTCAGCATCCTGCGTCATGTCCAAGACTAGAGACAGTGCGCCAACGTAAGTAAGACGACGTAAAGGCTCAGGGACAGGCGATATTAAAAGGGAAGATGCACCATTCAGTTTCAAATATGAAGTGTGGCAGCATTTGTTTTTGACTTTTCTGTTATCTTCTCGCCTTTTTTGCTTTTTGATTTAAGGAAGCTCAGTCAGCGAATATTACAAGATGCATGATGCAGCATGAGAGCTGCAAACTTAGACAAACTTAGTTCTTCAAACTCGCCCTGTCTGCTTTCCCCTCTAGCAAAAGCAAACTTTTCCACACCAGCCACCTCTGTCCCAAGTGAAAAGGTTTTTTTCTTGTTTTTGACAGTAGGGGACATTGTGAATGTCCAGAAATGCATTCAGTGCATAGTTTGTGTTTGGCATTTATACCCTACCTCAGAAATAATGAGAGATTCGTGGATTTGATATAGAAAAGAAGAGAAAATGCAGGGTTTTGTATACTTTTTGTTTGAAATAATTAAAAGAATATTTTCCAGTCATAATTTTTCTCATCTCATTTTGTGTTTTAAAAAAATCGCGAGAAAATCATATCCTGAACCCAGTATCGTGAATCGTATGAATCGTGAGTTGAGTGAATCGTTACAAACACGTTGTTACCTACTGATGACAACATGTTTCTTCTTCTTCCCTGTGTTCATTGGCGGTGTTGATGCTGCAGCAGTTAAGTCAGTGAAAGCAGTTTGATCTTATATTATCAGCTTATATTATATATTATCAGCTCTGTATGGATTTAATTTTGTTATTGGAATAATAAATAATAATTACAATTTTGGCCAGTAACCTGTCAGGCCAGTATATATTGTGCATCCCTGCACACCCTGGAAAGGTCACCAGTCTCTCACGGACATATAATGACAACATTCAGATCCACAAGCAATTTAGATAAGTTAAAAACCTCTATTCAAATCTCTAATAAAAAAAAAGTTGTATTAACAGTAAAATCTGTTCTCATTAGGGTGAATGGTCTCTTTCGCAGTGATATTGATGTATTGAGCCTACAGGAAGCATTTCAGTGCTGTCACTGGTCCAGGTGGCACTGAGTCTAACTTATTATATAATATACCCGTTCATCATATTTAATAGGCTTATCATATATTTCGAATGTAACACCTTAATCTGCAAAGTGAATAGTTTCTACATAATGGACGGAAATGAAAAGGACACTATTTCTATTAAATTAGAATTTGTATAACGTGCAGATAGAAATTGTAGCTAAGTACATTACTTGGCATCCAGGCAAATATACAAAGACGATACTGCATACTTTGCAATATATAAAAGAGTACTGCAAGAAAATACTACTCAGTGATCCTTTAAGGAATATTCCGGAGGCTCATTTCCACAAAGTAACAGCTGTGAAAGTTAAAACAGGATGTCACAGACACATGAGAAGAGGTTTGATGTCAATACATTCATAAATTAGCAAGATATTAAAATCCTAAATTTTAAATGTGCATATTTAAGGCATCAGGTCACTGATAATGACATTAAGGGATTTTCTGGGGGCTCTTTTTCACAAACTAACAGCTGCGAAAGTTGCAACATGATGTCATAGACACATGGGAAGGGGTTTCATGTCGCTAAATTCATAAATTAGCAAGATATTAAAATGAAATGTGCATATTTAAGGTAGCAGATCACTGATGTTGATGTTAAAAACTTTGCTAATAGTTTTTTTTTTTTTTTTTAAAGTAAGAGCTGTGAATGTTGTGACAGGATGCCACAGACGCACAGGAACTGGTTTGATGTCATTTATTCATAAATAAGCAAGCTAATGAGATCACGACCTTGACGTGCATATTTAAGGAATCAGCTCACTGATGATGATGTTAAGACATTTTCTGAGGGGTCTTTTCCGCAAAGTATGAGCTGTGAACATTGTGACAGGATGTCACAGGCACATGAGAAGTGGTTTCATGTCAATATATTCATAAATGAGCAAGCTACTGAAATCACACGCTTATAATGTGCATATTTAAGGAAATCAGCCACTGATAATGACGCTAAAGCATACTTTGCATTATATATAAAACAGCACTGCAGGAAAATCCTATACTGTATGAACATTTAGGGAAGGTTAGATGATTGACATTCACATTGTATCTCTTCTATTCAGCAGCTGCTAGTTATTTAGCACCCATAGCCTTAGAAAATGACACATTACACTGAAAAAAGATCTAGCCGATGTCAATGCAGCATAATTTAAGCTGTGATATAAACAACAAAAAATAACTTTGCATCCTTGCATGAATATAACTAGTTTCGGAGTTGGAATAAAATAAATACAAAACATTGTGGATTTTTTTTCCTTAAAAAGATGTATTTATGTAATCCTGAGCTTGCTTACATTTTTCGGTGCACTATACTCCTGCAAACTTGTCAAGATGTTTGAATGTTTAAGGCCATTTGCGCTTGTATTCAGCTTTTTTCCACCTTTTAAATATCTGGAACCTGCAGCTCATCCCACATCTATAGATTGATTTAGCCTCTTATTTATTCTGCTGCTCTGTATGGCAACCAGGTCTGGTGGGAGCTAATTAGCTTGTTTAGGTTTGTAAATGGCTCAGTTTTGACTCGCAAAACCCCTTTATCATTGTCATCTACATAAACACAGTTAGCTCAGTTAGCAGCATTACCTGTTTTGGCATGGCTAGTAGTGCTAACATAGCTGACCATGCTAAAGGAGTTTTGTGAATTAAAATAAAGGTAGCTGCTACTCAGATTGGTGGCTGGCCATCATGCTTGCAGCAACACTATCCCACATGCCCGTTACCGGCAGTAATTACTGAAAGAGTAACAGATAAATAAATAAACTAAAATTGTTTGTTTTTTGGATATACCTAAGAAGATAGAATTGCATAAATGTTATCTTGTCAAGGAAAAATGTTTTATGTCTTCAAAACTTCAAAAATTCATGGAAAGATGCAAACTTGATTTTAACATTAATATTCCAGATTAAATGATGCTGCATGTATGTCTCCTTTTATCAGAGCATATTATCTGAGGTGATGGAAATGCAGATTCAGCAGCGAGCCCTCTTGGTCCCTGTGCATTTGTTTCTTTTAGATTGTCTGGGAGAAAAGCTCCCAGTGGAGTCACTCAGTTTTCCCTGTGTGGTGTCATCCACAACAAAATCTGTCAGAAACAATTACAAGTTAAATTCACAGCAGCATACTAACTTGGTTCTGCTGGTTAGAAGTGTTCCCATCGGCTGAGACTTTATCTTTCCTGCGAGCTGCGCAGCTGCAGTTTGTCACTCCTTATCATTTTGTCGAGCGCTGCGGCTGGCTCACAGATGCACAGATAAACCTGTTTATGTCCTCCTGGCTCAGCTGTGGCTGGTTGACTGGAGGTCTGAACGCTACCTGCAGTTATTCATGTGAATTTTCCCTTTGAACTGTGAATTGCTTTTTCCTCCTGTAAAGTCCACACATCAGCTGATCATTTTTTGACCCCTCTCTCTCACGCTGCCCCTCTTCACTGCTCTCAGACTTCAGTATGGATGGATTCAAGTCAAGTCAAGTCAAGTCAGTTTTATTTATATAGCCCATTATCACAAAACAAGGTTTGCCTCAGAGGGCTTTACAGTGTACGACATCCCTCTGCCCTTAGACCCTCACATCACCCAAGGAAAAACTCCCCAAAAGAACCCCTGTAACGGGAAAAAGAGGAAGAAACCTCAGGAAGAGCGGTAGAGGATAGTGAGGGATCCCTCTTCCAGGACGGACAGACGAGCAATAGATGTCGTAAATAGCAAGTGAAATACAATCATGGCAAAAAAGGAAAGAGAAGAGGGGGGGGAGAGGGGGCACAGAACAATAGAAACAGATGCATGTCATATTACAATAATGGTAGGTGTGAAATTAGTAATTGCTCTCTATGATGATGTTGATAGAGATGATAACAGTCTCATGCATATGTGAAAGGGAGTTGTCCAAAGGCAAGATCACAGCATCGGCGCAACCAGGACCAGACCACGATCAGGGCGAGCGGGGGGCACAGAATCAGTACAGCCACAGCACGAGCACAACCAAAGGCAGGGTCGCAGCATCAGCACAGCTATCACCACGGTCAGGCACATTCATAAATCTTAATCCCAGCTTTGCATCCTGTCAGTGTTTCTTCACTGTGACTGTAGTCTTTGAGATATTGCAGCTAATTATGTGTTTAAAAACAAAGTTACAAATATGATCAGCTGCCAGAGTCCATAATTGTTAGCACTTACCTTTGATTTTGTGTTTGGGCACACTTTTCTGCTCACACTTTCAGTTTCCAGTTACAAGTTGGGTAACCTAACGTGTACCTACGGTCGCACACAATGACAAGTGTTTTGTTGGAAAACCCTGCAGGAGCGAGACAGTTTGTAAAACTGCTCCAGTCAGAGTGGGCTGTGTGACATGTCAGCGCGCTGGAGCGGGCTGTCGCACACGTCCACGCTGGAGCAGGCTATTGGACATGACCGTGCGCTGGAGCGTGTTGTCGGACCTGCGTGTGCTGGAGCGGGCATGACATGACACATCAACATCCTATCGACTACGTCTCATATTTTAAACGAAGAAAAGTTATTTCGCAATTGATATCATTATCGTTTTAACGCCCAGCCTTATATGTGATACATTAATCCACACAGTTGACATCTTGCATTTCAGTCCAGCTAATAGCATTAGATGTTAGTTTTATTTATTCTGTGCTTCTTAGTTAATCATAACTTATGGATCACATCATAAAATCGAATAAAAAAGTCACTAACAAAAGAGCTTGGAAATCAATTTAATTTTTTTTTTTTAATTTTTAAGAAATAGCCTTGAAAAAATTGTATCTGAAATTTTGATATATTTTTTTTAAATGACGCTACAGGTGAAAAGGTTAAATATTTGATCTAACAGATATCGCCAAGAAACCTCCCCAGTAGATTACTTGCAGCTATGTATTGTAATGCTAATTATCTGAAATTTATTGTTTAAATATGCAAATGATGCATTACTTTATAATAACTGTGCTTTTCTCATAAGATTCCAGCAGAAAGCTGAACTAAATTAACCTGAATATGTATTTTGGATATTTTATTTCCACCAGTCTGAAAGAAGACATGTTATCAAAGCAGAACAGCCTCAAATTCCAAAAATTGACCAGTGCATGAAAATATAAAATTGAATAAAATCCCATCTTGCATTTAGTGCTTCAATTTTATAGTAGATTGCTAATTTTAGAAAATGTAGTCTAATTATTAAACAATGGATTTTGAGATCTAGAGAAAAGATCACCCTTTCTTAAATGCTTTATCTATATGCTATAAAGCCTGTGTCCCTGCCCTCGTGGTTTATCTGACATAACAACAGCAGTATGCTGATAATACTGCTGTCTCTGCAGCATTTTGTTTATCCAGGTCATGCAGCAGCTGGATAACAGAAGCAACTCTGCGAGGTCTTAAAGATGCCTCACTACCTATTTGAGAGGCTTCAGTGGTTTTAGGATAAAACCAGAGCAACAACAATGTTAACACAACATCTTATTTTTCAAAAAAATACAGATTTTTCCACCTAGAATATCGCTGTTCTGAATCTTGTAGTTTTATTTTTACCAGAGTAAAATATGGTTTGTTTCTGCGGTCAGTTGAGACATTGCTTGCAATTTAAGGAGCGGCCTGAAGATGGAAGTAAAAATCCACCAGTGAGTTTAAGACGCAGCCCGCCTGTGAGTCAAGAGCATTGTTAATCCTTTCACCTCAGACAATCCAGTCTGTGTTTTGTTGTAGTACTTCACTGTTCCCTCCCCTCTGGAGTAGTGTATTAAGGACAGACGCCCATGTGATGGCACAGCAGTGTGAACACCATAACAAGTGAGAGAATGAGTGATTTATTCTCTCTTTTTGGCTCATATAATAGTTTTACCCAGAGGGATACCTCATTTCAGTGAAAAGTAGATGCTCAAATCAATATTAAATGCATTCACAAATTCAATCTCACAATTCTTCGTCTATGGAACAATTCCAATTTGTATTTTTTGGCATGACGAATGAGATTCTTGGCGTCTGTTTTTTCACATTTTGAAATTAAAACCACAAGTTGATGTTATATTATGCAAATTGAAGAGCTGCTTTCCAGAGAAATATAGGGATTACACAAAAAAGGTCACATATTTTGATGGATGCAGTTTATATTTGAATGAGTTTTTGACATAATCATTTACCAAGAATGCATTATGCTGTGTAGTTTTCGTGAACCTTTTGCCTTGACACTCTTTTCACCTTTTTATACGTTTTTCTACAAGCATTTAGGAACAACGGTCTCCATAAACAGTAATTCACCGCTGTAGCCTTGTATGTGTCCTGTGGGGTCATCCTGTGAAGGCCATGAGCCGGCTCCAGTGAGAGCAAGAGCAGGTAAAATGGCGAAAATCAGTCCCAGAAATGGCCATTTAATGGTGCAAAACCAATCGAATGTGGAACACACGAATGTTCGAACATAAACCTCAGGGTGACCACATGGAGAAGCTGCTGACGTTACAGAAACTAGAAATCTATAGATCTGCAAATAAATAGATTCTTTGCCCAGAGCTAAGGCACATAGAGCACGGTAACTATCGAGTTACAGAAGGCCGTGTCTGTTTTCGTATCAAGGCCAGAAGACATGAATTAGGTGGGTATTGGAAAACTGCCAGATTCTGCGCCTCTGTGGAACAATGCAGATACATAATAGCTGTTTAACATTCACAGATTTGCCCTCTTGTTGGTTTTGACATAGCTGGAGTACATATAAGTTTCTGACCTATGACCGTTTAATTCATGCGTGTGTTGAACTCAATTCATAAAAGATGCATCTGACCTTCATGAAGGTCGGCATACTGTGTGCTGGTCTTGTAACTGAATGGAAACATGAGAACTGTTAATAATGTAAGGATCTATATTATCCACCCTGCTCTCCTGTGTCAATCCCTCCTACGCCTGTGAAACACACATACAGGTCAAATATTCCGATTGTTTTCTCAGTCAAAATGATCCTCACTTAATAATAAAAATGTGTCTTACCTCTGTTATCTTTAACCTTTTGAAACTGGAGCAAACTGGACTGATTGTATTCAAAAACATGGGAATAGGGCATAGAGAAACTTGAGAAGAAATGACCCAAAAATTAACAAGAAATTACTAAAAACTGCAAGAATATTACCTGAAAATTTGCACACAAAAAAAGGAAAACAACAACAAAACAAACAAACAAGGGAATGACCTGACAAAACTGCTTAAAAACTATTAGAATTGTGTAACATAATTTTAAATATGTAATTATGATAATTATAAGTAGAGATTTTTCTGGAAACATAGCACAAAAATTAGCAAAAATATTAGTTTAAAAGTTTTGAGCAAATCTGAAAATAGTAACCAAAAAAAGAGAGAAAAGTATAAAAACAACAAAGGAGCTGCTTTTTTACTGCTTGCTGGAGCAGTTTGTTAGTGTTACACCGAAGTCCCACAATAAAACAAACAAACTGATCGAGGCAGTGGTAGACCAGAAGCTCCCATGTTTAGCGAGCTAAAATAAAATTTGCCCATCAGGTGCAACAGCTTGAACCAAGGATGTTAGGGGTTAACCACGTCTCTGTGAAGATGTGCGCAGAGCAGTCTCTGATCTCCCTTTACTGAGTGAGCCTCAATCGCATCTCGTCCACTTAATTCTCCTGCGACCAGACATCAGTCCCAGGATGGCTTGGTAGAGTAACAGCTCTCAGTCCAATTCAGGTCAGCCTCGCCCTGATGCTGGCTCTCCTCCCTCTCTTCGTCCGGCGCTTTCAGGTTTGCTTTCGGTTCCGGCGCTTTCGGGTTCGCCTCTGGTCTGGCTGGCTGCTTGGCATATGCCGTTGGTGGAGATCCTCTCGCGGTCGGCTGCATTCAGTCCAAATCCCACACAACTTTTCCCGATGTTGATGAGTGCATCTCTATCGTAGAAAAGTCCTACTTCAGCAGAAGAAACCATGGAGTAGAAAAACAGAAAAATACAGCAAAAAAGGATTTAAAGAGCTACTGGCTGCTGCATCTACATGTGCTGCTGTCATATAATATAATATGTAATAGTTATATTTGCATTCCTTTTTTAAGGCAATTGCTCTCCAAGATATTTTAAAGTGAGCTCAACTTTTCAGATTTTACAGTAAGTATGTAATGCACTCTATGCATAAATACCCCATACAAACCCACTTCAAAAAACACAGAACTATCTCTTTAAGTTATGGCCGCTTCCACTCCTAAAAATGAGATGCATGTAATGTTGCTGATGCAGGACTTTGAGCTTATTCTGCTGTGAGTTGCTCTTAGAGAGATTATCAACTAAAGCTCTTAAATGTAAAGTATAATCAGTACTTAATTATACATAATTAACTTAATTAATAATAGTCTTCTTATAACAATCACATGGGTGAATCATTTGTAGAAACTGTGAGCTGTTTAGCAGTTTTTGCCTTTACTCAGAGGATGCAGGCTAAGCAGCTCACTGGCTAACAACCCCACAGAATCACAATAAACCAAGGCACAATCCCACACAAATGCTCGCCTCCAGTGGCAGCATCACCATGGTTTAAGGCCAAGGCACTGCTCCGGGGGTCTTGCTGGAACATTACAATGCACTGGAGTGAACAAAAAGCCGGGGCTACAATGGCTGAGGTTGTCCTTGCTGCTTTGGATTGTGTAGGGTTTTAAGACGGCCTGTACTGTGTTATTACAGTCATACAAATCCAAAACTGCTCTGGCACTGAAAACCAATGTCCTGCCGTGCCTTATTACTAAAAGTGGGTGTCCTGGCGTCTTTCTGCAGCTTCGCGTGGGTGCCAGTTTGTTGGCTTTAAATGTGGGTGTCCTGGCATGTTGCCTCCGATTGTGGGTGTCCTGCTACAAACTGTTCTGCAGTTATTAGCAATGTGATGGGACTGTTGCTTTACAGTCCAAAGGCTTATGAAACTGATCAAATTTGCATTGGTTTGTTTTAAAGGTCCTATATATGAGAGTTTGAACATGAAAATAGCAGCAAGCATCTATTTGCTTTGTGAAGATATAGTTTTAATGTGACTTTATTATGATTTTCAATACAAACAAAAAATAGAGATGCTCCTCTTGGTATCAAACTGTCAGGAGATGCTGATGTGATGTATAGTATGTAGTGCCCAGCATGAGCCACCAGAGGTCAGTGTCTACTGGTGGAACAGACTGCTGAAGTGAGAAAGGCTGTGACTATGATTGGTGGGGACAACCCAACAGGACAAGTTAAAAGCCAGCCAGCAACAGGAGAAAACGTGAAAAACAGCATGTAGTGCCAGCATATTATCACAACCATCCTCTGTGAAATAAAGGTTTATTTTCAACATGGTCTCACCCCTGCTCATCACATGGTGCAGCTCTGTCAGTGACCTGCGTTTACATATGACGTTTTAGATATCCTTCTGTGTCAGCTGTTTATGCTCTGGGATGCTGTTACAGTGATGTTAAGTTTACATAGTGGGATGAAGCAGCACGGTCCTTATGTTTACACTACTGCGCGGACTGTCATGGTGGTTGGAATTGGGCAACAAATCCTCGGACAGTGGTTTAGGCAAAACAGGCACATGTTAAGGTGTAGAAAAAAAACACACATCCACAGGGGCAAACTCCAGACCCCCGGAGTTCCAACTGAGTAGTTTCTTTACACTTTGTGAGTTTATGTTGTTTATTTATTTGAACTAAGAAGCTAAGAGAGCTTGTGGAATGAACAAACTCTTTGCTGATGGAGGCCCCCACAGAAAAATACCATTTTATATCGAAGTATGAAGAAGGTATAAAGTAAAAGATACTGCCCAAGCCTAGTCAATCTTCTCTGTATGTAATCCGAGCTTCTCTATTTTTTGTTTTGGTGGCCGGGCCATGTGTTGGTGCATTTACCACTGCTGTTCCCAGCATATAGCCTTATGCATGAAACGATATACGAGCAAATGTTTTTTTTTTGGTTTTTTTTGTGCTCGTATCCAGGATTTGTTCCTGTTTTGCTATTAACCACTGATTTGGGGGTTTCACCAGTGTTTTCAAATTTTTGCTCTTCAAAAGCACTCTTACCAAGATAAGAGAAAAAATGTCTTGCTTTCAAAGGCCACAAGTTGTTGTTCATCACAAGGAAAAATAAGTTTTATATTTGAGGAACATTTACAAAATGCATGAATATCATATAATCAAATTTAGTTGAGATTTTAGAGGAATTAAAATGAATATTAAAATTCAGGGCTGAAGGAATACTACCATACCTGGTACATTTTTTCCAATTACTGTAATTTCAGTTACTGTGCGTCCTTCTGCTGATCAGAGGTGGAATGTAATTAAGTACATTTACTCAAGTACTGTACTGAAGTACAAATCTGAGGTTACTTGAGAATTTTAATCTCATACCACTTTCCACCTCTACTCCACAACACTTTTTACTCCACTACTATTATTTGATAACTACTTTACAAATTAAGATTTTTGCGCACAAACCAAAAATATGAAAATAATGAAGTGCAGCTGAAACAATTAGTTTGTAAATTAAAAAAATCATTAAAAAAGTCATTTTTCATGCAAAATACATTTCATGCTTCCAGCCTCTCAAATATACTGTACATATTACTGCTTTTCTTTTTTAATTCTTTAAATTATTTTGATTTATTAAATTTCCTTTAACTCTTTTACATGTGTACTTTTATATTTAGTACTTCAATACATTTCCCTGAAATCACATTTACTTTGTTTAAGTTTATTTAACAGAACGCCAGTTTCATTACTGCAGAAGTTCTTCTTACAGCCTTTTCGGTGTCATGTCTCGAGTCATGGCCATGTGCCAGAGTCTTTGCACACAGCACAAAACCTGCCCATATACAGTATTTAGGGGGCGTTACCGAGGTGACTTATGATAAGATGGGATTCATCATTGAGCATGTGGTAAGAGCAGATTTGGATGGTTAAAAGTTGACTTCTCATATATTTTCTCTTACCAGAAAATAAAGAGAAATTAAGAGAATGTTGATGCATGAAGCCCAGTGTGGCTAATTTCTCCTTTAGCTGATGCAGTTCTTATTTTCATATTAACTGTACATTTGTACAATTGCATATTGCATCTTTTTTACAATTGGCAGCAGCACATTGGAATGAAGTACAAACTTTCTTAAAAAAGAATAAAAGGATGTTATTGTGACTACATTGTTGTGGTTGTAGTTAACATACAGGATGGGCTGTGCTGCTACCTCTCGTTCATCAGTCACTAACGACTGACCAACAACAACCGTTTACGTTTACTGACAGTATGGTTGTTTTTCCAATATCTCTGTTCATTTGTCCTGAACGTATGTTGACGAACTAAAGATTCCAGACATGATGTTCAGAGTTTATTTCAGCAGCAGTTCTGTGAAAGCACATTTCCATACTCCTGCACTGAGCGAATGAACCAACTGACAGGGAAGTGCCTTAAGCTTCAGCTTTGCTGCCAGACTTCTCTCTTTTTTTGTTTTTTTTTGTTTTCCCTTTCCTTTTCCACACAAAATGTTGAATGGCAGTGTAGATGTTGAGAATGGAAATTTATGCAAGGGAATTCTGGATTTTTTCTCCTCTCTCCTGGTGCAAACCCTCTGTAAACATACATAATAGACTATGGAGATTTCAGCACTTGCTAACTTATCTTCTTGAGCTTAATATTCATGCAGAGGAAAAGCAGAAGAGGAGCGAGGAGCATCCTTACAGAAAGCAAACAATCGTCTGTAAAAGCAGCGACGTTGCTGACAGGCCATTATTTTAGCTCGTTCCGAATCAGGATATCTTGATTTACTCAGGCAACTGTCAGTCAATATCACTGTCCTTGGATATGTTATTGCAGACAGGTGGAAAAGGTGCCTGCTGGGACTGTTGTAGCCTGAAGGTAAAGACAAGGGCTTGTGACCAGAAGGCAAAAAAAAGTACATTCTGGACGAGGGAAATATGGCCGAAAATAGTGATTGAGTCATGCTGTCAATCCCTCAAGAACCAATACTCTTTAGCAATGCACTTAACCCAGTTTGCCCAGCAGTAAAAATAGCACTGGTTTTGCCAGCTCCATATGTAAATGTGCTTTAAGTGTTTTAAATGAGAGGCAGGAAGTTGCTAAATAGGAACATCTACTGTAAAATATGCTGCAGAAACCTTTCATGGATAAATAAAGGGTTTAAAAAGAAAACAAAAACATCTAGACTCGCGGCCCTTTATGCTGGATTCAGCTACAGAATATATGGCTTCAAAGGCTCAGAGACTTGTTGGCCATGCCTACTATATTTTGACAGCTGGTAGGCAAGCTCTGCCTTTCCCTTACTTTAAAAATTCTTATAAAGCCCTGAAAACACATATTCAAACTGCTATTATTGTGAGAACCTTTACTGACATAATGCACTCTTCAGCACCTTACCCCAAACTGAACTATGACATTAAGGTAAGGCAATGCATTTATACAGTATAGCACATCTCATACTCAGTTGCAGTACTTTTAAAAAAGCATGATACAATTGATAACACAACCCCAACCACAACCTTGGTCGGCCTTCATTGTGATCTAGTTTAAATATTAAGTCTAAAACCCTTAGCCTTCAACGCCCTCCTTGAAGAAGTGATAACTACTCAGAATTAGGGATGTTAATGGTGAACCGTGTTTTGGTTAATCACTAGGGTTAGGACATTACACGCCAGTCTGTGGTTAATTTGCAACTATTCATTTTACTGCACTGTGAAGCATATGAGTCTGGTGGGAGCAAGCTAGGGACGCTGCTCGTTTGGCGAGCACTGCTGATAACGTCATACTGACCCAACAGCCTTGCTCTGGAAACATGGTGCCTACCCAACCTGTTGAATACTGCCGCTTGAGCCGTGTTGACCATGTCTGCATACTGCATGCTTAGGTATCCTCTTGCGTCCGTTGTTGACGTTCTGGGACAGTGTGTCAGTTGACGCCTGTTACATGAATTGTGTCTTTTCAAAATACACTTGTCACCGGAAATGTGCAGTTTTCATCCATTTGATACTTACAGTCTGTTTCAAACTACACTTGCATTGGTAAAACACCTAGTATTTATGTTTATTTCCTATAAAAAAAGCAAAAGGAAAAAAAACTGTGAAAAATTAAAAGAAAAAAAACATGGTGTTGCTCAATGTTCATACAGGAAAACGACAAATGAGTGGTGCTTTGAGGCGTGGTGCTAAAGCTCACTGAGTCAGTGGGGCGCTGGCTGTTCTTTTGCACTGGACTAAATGTGAAGGCCACTTGCATTTCACATCATTTTCCACATTTTTTCCAAAAAATTAACTCGTTAGTGACTTCGGCATGGGTGTTCGGCCTCTGAAAGCAAAATGAACCAAAAGTATCATCAGTAGTCAGGATGTTTTCACTTTGCACAAATGTCTAAAACTCAAAATAGTCCTCAGAAACGTGGAGCACAAGAGCAAACACAGATGCTGAAAACTTCATACCAACAAATATACTGCAATTAACAGTTAAAAACAGAAAGAAATCCCCCAAAACAAGTGAATCGGTAACTCAGAGACCTGCCACCTCTTTCACCGAAGCTACAGAACATCATTCCATAAAATCATGTTCCACCTGAAGCCTGGTGGTGCAGCTTAAACTAAAACTTTCATCATATCATCTGCAATGACCACACTGAGAATAAAAAGCTGAGATATTAACTTTAAACTTTTACTCCATAGTCAAAATGTTGAAAATTGCCTGCGCAAGATTTTTGTTGCATCATTCTTTGGATGTTTATGACTTTGACTGTGCTTACAGGCATCATGAAATGATTGGAGGATGTGGGAGAAGAAAAAAGTATGCTCTTATAGTAATATTTCTTATATGCCCTACAGAGCTCTACTGCAGCCTTTTTTAATTTGTTAGTTAATGCAACATACTCAGCTGGAATACTGTGACTCTAAGTGGCTCAGATTGTGGGGAAGCGACTGGAATCACTTGACTCTGTTACAATTCTGTGTGTTTTTAAAATATAAAGAAATTAGTTTGTCCAATGCTCAACTGGCACAGAGCAGTGGGATCTTTGCTGTTTGTAAAAGTGCTTTAGGGACCGAAAACATACAATGAAAAGTCCCTTCATGTCATTGCGACTCAGTTTGGCTGTGTAATTATTAAATAAAGCAACTATGGGGTTACAAAAACGTTATTTTTCGGCCGTGCACAAACATTAAACAGTGCTCGGCTCAGACTAAATCAAAGCATTCCATTAAGGCATGATCAAAATTCAAACGAAGTGTTCGCAAACAAAATATACAAATCAATTGTTGTGACATTCAGGCTTAGCTATGGGGATTTATCCAAATGTAATCTTGCATAATATCAACAATTCACGCTCGTTTTATGGTAATTATTCTTCATTATGATAAGATGTTCAACAGGTTTACTCGGAGCACCGAGACTACAAGTTTCTGGCTGATGTGAGACATGATTGAGACAGATTACGGAGGTCCGCTGAGGACGCTCTCCCCGGTAACCAAGGCACGCCGCGGTCTAGCAGACTCATTACAACTGGTCACCATGGGTTTCCATGCATGAACTTCTAATTAGACCAAATAAATGGGTGGGAATCTTTTAGTTGAAAATGGGGATACTGCTGTGGTACAATAGACTCCAAACTCTATTAAACCCGTAATGGAAATCATTTATCATGCCTATGGTGTGTGACCTCCACCTTTTGCATGGACTGCTTAATATTCTACCTGTATTACATGGCTTAGAGTCTCACTACCAACATCCTCAACATTTTGTTCTTGAGCTGTTCTTACTTTCATAAGGTTAACCTCGAAATTCAAAGCGATTCCCGGGGGCACGTGGGGCCAGGGGTGAGACGGTTTCATTAGGACACGTTTATAAAATTGACTTGACATTTCCATTTGTCTGTCATTGTCCAGGTGTGGTTTATGTAAAAACTGAGGGGCTCATGTGTTATTTTACTACTCTGGATTTCACTCTGAGTGAAACAAAATGATGCCATAATGTGAGAAAAGACCTAATTGTAGATTTTAGTTTATAAATTTTGTTTGAGACCAGGAAAAAAAAACTTCTAGGACATTTTGTATGGAGTGTGATCTAAATATCAAGGTTGTTTTAGGTCCAGTTTTTCAAATTGCTCCAAAATTTTAAACTTTTTTGTCGGGTCAGATAGCCAACATGGTTACCTGACCATTTCAGGTAACCAGGTAGCAATGCTCTACAATTTGTAGCTTACACTTCAGTGCCTCAATTTGGTGCACGATTGTGTGTGTGTTGAATGTATGCTTGAGCAAGAGCACATGTGTGACAGTGAAACGCGACAGCAGGAATTTTTCTATTAACGCTCAAATTGCGCAAATTGAAATGCGAATATAGAATATGCCAAATGGAAACACATCAATAAAAAAAACTCCCATTTACTGCAAAAACATTTTTATGCTCACATGAGGCGGAAGTTCAGAGAATGTAAAAAAGCCATATTTCATAAAAAAGCAATGAAACACTTTTCTTTTATAGGTCACATGATGCAATGTGGGCTTCCTTACGGCATGATGCAGCAGCCGCTATAAGAGGTGTTATTGCATCACATGACTCTTCAAAAGTTTAGCTGTCCTCAATTTCATCAGTTGTTACTGAATCACAATATAAAATATGTCAATTTTGCAATATATAGAATTTCATATACTGTAAGAGATAATCTTTTTTCTATATCGCCCAATCTTTTTGAGATTGAATTTAATTTCAAATCATTGTTGTTGATTTGAAAATAATATTTGTATTCTATGTTGAATTTAATTTGTACAGCAAGTTATATTCCCACTTCTTCTACATTGTGCAACTTTTCTACGCTGTCTTTATTCTTTTTCAATAGTTTGCCATTTTTTGTTTTTGCAGCTAGTTTTTAAATAGTTTAGTTCAATAAAAATGTATTGATTTACCTTTATGACATTGGACGTGGGATTTATCTGGACAGCAAAGGAAAAATATTAAAGGCTAATAATAAAAAATAAAAAACAGGGGGAAAAAAATTCACGGTTAATTATTTTTTAATTAGTTTGGATAATTGAAAGTAATTGATTTTTTTCCAACATTCATTTTCATTGTTCATTTACTGAAAGGGTAACCTTGCCTTCTGTTTGAAGTACAGAGCTTGGTCACTAATTACACTTTAAATCTATTAGTGTGTCTCCTTAACTGAACTGCGACTTTGCTGTGACTGAACTGTTAACCCCTTCTGCGTCTCCTTGTGGCGACGGTCCTGGCTGCCCGCTCTCTCAGCGGAGTGTTTTGCCATATCTCCACCTATCAGACTGCAGGTAGTAAACAGGCAGGACAGAATGAATGGAGACGCGGTATTGTTTGGAGGAACAACCGGCACCAAACAATGGCAAGAACGCCTCTCACCAATAGCTGAAGCTGCACGGGCGCTGACATCATATCACTCCCACATCTCCCCTCTCTTGATTTCAGCCCCACCCGCTCCTTTCCATTAGCAAGTCGGTCCGTGTCCCTGTGTTATTTAAAGCCAGAGATCCTCCCTCTCTCGCCGAGCCACTGTGTTGCATCTGTCTGCCTCGCTGCTTGTGTGTCTGGGTGTGTGTGTGCGTGTGTGTATGAGAGTGCGCTAAAAAACCCAGGCAGCCAGTGGGAGAGCTAGAGAGTCGGGGAGAGAGACACGGGGGAAAGGCAAAAAGCATCTGAGAAGGGAGAAGGAACGGGAGTGTGAGACAGCTATGAAATTCATCCAAGCTATTTGCTTACTGCTTCTCTGTCCAGCTTTAAGCCTCAACACCAGGTAAGAGACAAATAAAAGGAGAGGGCTTTTTTTTTTTTTGCTTTTTTTGTCAGTTTAACCCGGGTAGAGACTCTGGAACAAAAGGGGAGTATAGGTTCAAAGAGATGGGCAATCTTAGATCACTAATCTGAAGGTCTGTTCAGTCCTGAAGCCTTAATTTGTCCTGGCAGAGCCTCTCTGTGTGCTAAGCATGTTGGAGATTGAAAGACTTGAAAGGAGGAAGGAAGAGCTTTTCTGTTGAACTAGGCTATTATCTTTGTCAGTCCCGGGCAGGCTGAGAGACAGTTGTCCTTTTGTGGTGGTAATCCGCTGAATGCGATGCCTCCTGAATAGTGGTGACATTGCTTTTTTGGGACTTTTGGTGCCTGCTGGTCTGGGAAAGGGAAGCAAGTTGAAGTCGGGGGAACTGAGAGAAAAGGCTACTTGTGTTGCAGTGTCTTGAAAAAGAGCAGGTGTGTGTGTGCGCCTCTGTGTGTGTGCATGCGATTTAAGGCTGGAGGAAGAGTGATGGGCTGGGAGAATGAATAAGAGGTGTGGAGAAGGGGGAGTTTTGATGATTAATTAAATCATTGATAAAATCATCCTCCTTCTCCGCCAGATCCTGACACCGCTGCCTTAATGAGAGCCGTTAGAGGGAATTCAAGGCTCTGACTATACCATGGAGACATCACACGCAGGAAGGCATGCATTATAAAACTTGCCTTTCCCCTTTTTTCTCCCCGCTGTCCAAAAACATTGTGATACAGTTGTCTTCCTCTCTTGTAGTTGAATGCAATTGCAGAGGAATGCGTGCACATGGACAACGACGGACCGAGAAATACCTATATTTTCGTGCTGTGTGGCCAAACACATGAATGCGAATTGTTTCTTCAACCCCAGGAGTTAGTGTTTATCGCAGTATGTAAAGAAAGAAGTCAAGGTTATTGCGTGCACATCTGTCAATAGCAGATAGGTACACTGATGATGTATGAGTCATAACTAAGGGCTGTGTTGATGTATTAACCTCTAGCATTTAGTCATCAGCAAATTTACACACCTGCAATTTTAATGCACATAGGGCAAATACATAAATAACCTTCAGGCAGCAGCTTTGTGACATTCAGTCTGTTTTATCACCTTTTCGACTGTGCATACAGATGGACTTGTTAGGCTATTTTTTAAGCTAGGGATCTAAAAATGCAGTTTAAGTTTCATTTAGCAGCCTTAGCGGGGATCTTTCGGGTGCTAATTGGAGAGGGAGGCATTACGCTGGTAATTTGGCAGGTCAGCACAGATTGTATGCTACCTCTTGAGGGGGAATGTCATGAAAAGTAATTACCAGATATAATCAGTGTTTTATTAGTTTATTTCCAAACTCGATCTAAAAAATGGGCTCAGAAGGCTGCGTTTCGGTAAAGGCAGAGGGGTTTTCCAGGCAAAGGCGATATGTTCACTGCGACCTACTGAACTTAATTTTTTTTTTAAATAGGTCCTAAATAAACCTGCAAAGTCACATCTGCCTGATTTGCCCATAAGAAGCACAAGCGTGGACCAGTTAATCTAAAAAATGCTAAAAAAATGCTGCAATTGGGGGAAAAAACAACAATTTGAAGGAATTTAAATAATAAATCAGATTGTCATAGTTAGTGAAACAAGAAAAGTTACACACAGGGTCTCCTTTGATCACTTCATCTGTTGATTTTTGAGGCTGTCATTTGGGGTGTTTGGGGTTTTAAATAACAATGTACTTAAAGCTTTTGTTAAAGGCAGAGGGGTTTCCCGGCAAAGGGAATATTTCAAGTTTGACCTACTGAACTTGATTTATTTTTTAAAATAGGAAAATAAACAGGTCCTGAACAGATCTGCAAAGTCACATTTGCCTAATTTACGCATAAGATGCACAAGAAGTTTATATGAAAATGCTGCAGTTGGGGGGAAAGAATCAAAATTTGAAGGGGAATCTAAATAATAAATTGTGTCTTCATAGTTAGTGAAGAAGACATTATACACGGAGTATCTTTTTAGATCACTTCATCTGTTTATTGAACTCTGTAGTCATTTTTGTGCGTGTAGTTTGGGGCTATTAAATCACAATGTACTTAACAAATGTAAACTCAGCGTTTTCCATCGGCTTTTTTTGGAACTTCTTCCTCTGTGAATGCAGTTTCTCAGTTGTTACCGTATAACTTAAGTAAAGAAAAAACATGTTTACAAGATCAACAATGAACTTTCAGTCAGAAAAAACAACATTTTTTTTACATTTAAGTACATGGCCTGGATAGTGGCTTCATCCTCTATATAATTTTATTCTTGCATGTTGTATATTGCTCTTTTGAAGCAGTTTGTGACCTACGCCTGTAAAAAGCTTTCTTTTACACGCATACTGACTGGTGTTTTTAATTCAATATTCTAATTATACATCAGCGCAGTCGCCAGGAGAAAATGTTGGCATTGTATGTTTCTCATTCTGTATATGCATCTTTCGTATCATATCAGTGTTACTAAAGTGATGTAATAAACAAGGTGACTTTGTCATCGGGAGGTGGAGGAGATGGTGGATAACGTGTCACAGAGGGCGAGATGCCTGTCAAACTGCAGATCACTGTTTAAAACCAGCAAACCAGAGAAACAGCTGTCATTTAGAGAGTCATTGCTGTGTTTTCCAGCCGCTTTCAGCCCCAAAATGTGGGTGATTTTTAGGGATCCATGGTTGTGTTTTTTACACTTTTTATCTCCCAAATGTGGGTGTTTTTTTGGCGACCCGTTGCTGTTTTAACTATTGGGATATTGCCATCAAAAGTTGTTTTTTACTGAGACGTTGCTTCCTTTGCAGAAGCATTTGTGCCCCTAAAATCAGATATTTTCAGCCAAAACATGATATTTTGATTGTTTTTTGTTTTCATGTTATAGCAAGTCATTGCTGTGTTTTCCAGCAGCTTTTTGGCTCCCAGACCTCAGTGATTTTTAGGGACCCATGGCTGTTTCCTGCAGTTTTTAACCCCCAAGTGTGGGTGTGTTTTGGCAACCCATTGCTGTTCTTCCTGTTGTGATAGCGCTGTGAAAAGCTGTTGTTTTTTACTGAGACATTGCTGCCTTTGCAAAAGGATTTGTTCCCCTAAAGTCAGATATTTTCAGCCAAATCATGATCTTTTCCAAAACAGAACTGTTTTTTGTTGCTGTGTTTTAGGAAGTCATTGCTGTGTTTTCCAGCAGCTTTTCAACCCCCAAATTTGGGTGATTTTAGAGACCCATGGTTGTGTTTCCTGCAGTTTTCAGCCTCCAGATGTGGGTGTTGTTTGGCGACCCATTGCTGTTTTTCCTGCCGGGAGAGTGCCATGAAAGCTGGTGCTTTTTACTGAGACATTGCTGCTTTGGCAGTGGGAATTATGCCCCTAAAACCAGATATTTAGAGCCAAAACATTCTTTTCCTCACCATAACAAATTATTTTTGTGCCTAAACCAACCGCATGTCAAACACAGCATTGCTGAAAGTTTCAACATATCCACTACATCGTAATGTGCAAATAAGATATCAATGGTTTCCAGAAACATACAATGCCAACATTTTGTTCTGGCTGTTAGGTTGTTTATATATATTTTGACCATTGGATTATGTGCCAATCTGGCTGTGCTGTTGGTACAAGGTCGGTGTCTGTATGAGACATAAACCCAAAATAAGAAGTGACTTGATGGCAAAATGGATATGCTGGGAGCATCTGTGTTTGTGACAAGGTTTTCTTCAGGACTAAGAGTCTCCAGATTTACATTTTAATGAAAAGGACAGCAATAATGCATCCACAAGGACAGCTAAATGTGATTTCCCTGCTTCTAAGATTTGCTATCACTAAAAGCATCCATGGATGGAATCAATCGAAGGTCGCCACCGAACAGGGAACAAGTTGATCCATAACACCTGTCCGTTTCATCAATGTTGCGCTCCTCCTGCAGCACATGAAGACATGTATTTAGTGTTCATATCAAATACACAGAATTAGCTATGCTTTAATTAGAAAGCATTAATTAGCTGGTGCATTATCATGCTATGTTGTCTTTTGATCTAGCGCCGCCCTCGAGTGTTTCTGCTGAGGCAATACCAGTCGGCAGTCATGCATTTGACGTACAGTAAAGCACTTGGAATTGGTTTTATTATTGCAGACACGGTCAGATTTTATTACAGCAGTCCAGAATTGTAGACTTTGATGTACCTTATTCCAAACTCAAAATATTTCAGAGATATTCAGATTTATTATCATTTTTTCCTGGTCATCAAACCCACAAGCAAAGCCAGGGAGTGCTGCTTTTGATCTAGCCGCTACTCAACAAACCCTTTTCTGAGCTGATTGTATCCTCAAACTCCTGTCATATTTTTGTTGTTGTTCTGGAGGTCATGGGCCCCCCCAAACAAGGCTTATCATTTGTGACATCCTCATTTTTTGTTGTAATAGTGTAACATTGAAGAGAGACTGACTGCAAGGTGTATCTGCGGCGGGAAAATGAATAGTGACTGGAGCTGTCTAGTCTACGCGCAGCTCTGCCTCGCTTTACTTGATTCACTATCATCACATCAGTGGTGCGTGAGAGAATCCATTTCAAAATGTTAACTGCAACCTCCACCGTGTGACCTGATCGTCGCCTTAAGGAATGAGAATTAATGAAATAGGAACCATTTCAATTTTTATGCATGATAGCAGCATTTTGTTAAGCCTCTGGTCTGCGCTTAATTCTGCTTTATAGCCTGCAAATCTAAAAGGCATCTCGTGGGCTTACTCAGTGTTATTAAGAGTGCTAAAACATTGATAAACATATGAATTTTACAAGAATTCACAAGTTTGAAAATTACAGAATGTAATTTCTTATTATCTTTGAAAAATGAACTATTTTGTCGACCGGTCTTGCTCATGTGAGCTTGATTAAGAAGGATTTGATTTTAATGAAACAAATGGATTACTCTGGCCATATAATTGCAGTGCAGGGCTATGTGTCATTGCAGGAATCAATTGGTACTCAGGCAGAACACAAGGCTGCATTGACACTTGTCCCATGAGATATGGCTGTCCACCTCTGGGTCAGGGCTGCGAGGCGACTTGCAGCGCGGCTGCTCTTCTGCATTTGGCTTGTTTTCTCTTCTCCGTACACATCAAACAGCTCCACCTCTTTACACTTTCAAATATTCCCTTTCAGAGTATTCTTGAAACCTATTTGACACATTTTCTCGACACTATCTTTGATGTCTCTTACCTTAGCAGACTCTTCTCGGAAACGGTGATATCTGGTGGGATCTCCACAACATCAAATATTTATGAGTGTTTTGGACGGCAATTAAAAGGACTACAGAGAGCCTCGGATTATACATAGAGTGCAGATACACAGCGGTATCGCTTTATATCTCAACATCTGCCTCTGGATATGAGCATATTGTATATTAAATGGAGTCCCTCTTTAATGTTACATACGGTCAGACATGAAAAGGAAGACTCTTTATGCAATTAAAGACATAGGGGGGGAAGGATAATAATAAATCCTACGTGATGTTGTTGACCTGGGGTGTTTTTCTTCTGTGATAACCTTATGTAATCACAGCATGTTGTCCTTAAGTCCACTCACTATACAGTCTGCAATGAAAGCGAATGTTATGTCATAATTCACATGAAAAACATCATATTAAGGGAACACACTCAGGTCAAAAGATTATCATTTTTTACTAAAAAAATAAATAATCCATTTGATTGCTTCAAGTTGGACTTTTTTATATTAGAAGTTTTCTGAAACTGTATGTTTAAACTCCCAGATGAGGTATAGAATAGAATAGAATACAATACAATAGAATAGGTCTTTATTGTCATTGTAACATGTAATATGTACAACGAAATTAAAAAATGCCAACCAACCAGTGCACCATTCACACAGTATCAAAAGACTAATGATAAGTAAAAAGAGAAAAAGCTAAAATAAACAACTAAAATAAATAACATGAAAAAAACAAGCAGAAACACACAACCATACATTCTTCTGTCGTTTGCACAAGCCCTTATTGCACATTGCACGTAGCGCGCCTGGTATCATTTAATTAAAAATGCATACAATTACAGAACAAAAATCTGAACATTGGAAAGAGTCAGGTTAAATATATTGTCAAGAACCATAAAAGAAATTAACTTTGCTATGTTTTCAAGAATAAAATGTTGAATTGATGAATGATATCTAAACAAACCCCTGTGTAAAAACCTTAAGAATATCGACAGGAATAACACGGGAACATTTTTTATATAAGTGCTTTCTGAAGTTGAGATGTTTTGCTCAGAGTATTAAAAAATAATAATAATAATTTTGAAAAAACGAGAGAAAAGAGAAGAGAGATGAAAAGATATCACCATGAAACTTGTCCAAGTTAATAAGTAGCATATCAGGTTTTAGACAAAAGATAAGATGCCACAGGTGTATAATAAATAGATAAATAAATATCAGCATAAAACTTGTTGCTAGTTGATAACTTACATTAAAACAAATATTTGTTTTATTACAAGTCCCGAAAAATTTCTGTTTTAATAAAAATTAGGCATTTATGTAGTTAAAAATATGCTAATTTTCATACATTTCCAGAATATAATTGAACATTGGGTAAAGGCATGCTCAAAATACTGCTAACAGCCATAAAAAACATTTTTTTTTGCCATGTTTTAAGAATAAAAGATATAAATTAGGGTATGAATGATGTATGAACAAACCCCTCAGTGCAAACCCTCAGGATATAAATAGAAATGAAATTGGAAAGTTAGGTGTATGTAAGTGTTACTGAAGTAGAAGTTTCTAACTCAGAATCTGAGGAGAAAAAAAGCTCATTGGAGAAAACAACCTTTAAAGGTTTGTAGAGTGAAATTGCGACCATTTTTAGACAAAAGATCATGTAACAATTTCAACAATATCAGAATAAAAGTTCCCCAGTTGATCCCCAGTTTTGTTACACATTTTCTGAAATTTTATGTTTAAATATGCAAATGAGGCATTATCTAATTATATTTGCACTTTTTGTATGAATTTCCAAATCAGAAATCTGAACAAAAAAACATCTTGATTTGCATTTTTTATGTTTTCTTTCCACTAGCCTGAAGAAGACAAGCAAAAAATCACCAAAATGACCAGTGCATGAAAATGTATGTTTTCACCGGGGCTGTCTCGCCTTAATATGCATGGAAACAATGGTCAATGCACGGTCAATATTTAACATTTTTCTTGTTATAGATCTGTTTTTTAGGACAGAGCATGTCATTGTGCGACTGTGATCGTGTAGCTGAGAAAGTGCTTTAAGGTGCTCCGTTTTCTATTCATTCATCACACCAGCAGATCCCTTCGTCGTCTCAATCTGTCACATGTTTGCCGAGTTGAAAACATCCACCAGATCATCATTTACATCCGATCGATACTTTCTTTTCAAGTGACAACAAAAAATTCAATCAAGATGTACAGCAGCGGAGAGAAACTCCACATGACGTCTCATTGAACGAGCACTCGCTCGTGTTGTTTTGCATTTCGTAATATCGAAATAAGGCATGCAGAGTCGAGTTGTTCACAAACGTTGTCCCATGCGCTGGGAGAGCGAGGATTGACTGCAGGTCAAGTGTGGAGCAGATGTGGAAGTAGACCTAACTATTGACCAGGGGGAGATGGTAATGTCAATCTATACCCCGATGGACTGAGAATGGTTAGCAGGGATAATGACTAATTGGAAACAATCCGCCTCTTATCTCCAGGCGTTGTTTACCACTCTGATTATAAAAAGGCAAACATTGTGAACAAATGAGGCCAACCTAGTGAGCTTGGAGTGCACAGCTCACCTATGTTTTCCTTCTTTAAGTGGGGCTTGGCAGTGTTGCTTTTTGTCTGGATTGTTATTGAGTGAGAGCTCCATCATTATCTAAATGAACTGGTGCTTTATTTATACTGACAGACGTCGTAGAAGCCGGGCATGTTTGAACTGACACCCTTGTGGAAACATTGATGCATTTTGCAGAGCAGCAGTTTGCAGGAAAGCGGTTAAAGTGTCGGACCAGAGTGATGGGGGCACTTTGCAAGATGGTCATCTGTTTAATTACGTGCAAAGGCAACCTCCGAGTGACTTTGAATGTGCAGCAGTGATCCGTGTCACGGTGGGCCCATGTAATGTAAAGCATTTGTGCTTGCAGAGAAAAAAAAAAAGATTTCCCATCTGTGTTTTTCATGCCATCAGATGACATCTAGTGTAGCAGAGACACGGTTCTAAATATGACTTTCAGGGGTAGCTGGACTCCTCGAGATGAGAGAAAATGATATTTGTGCAGCCCCGTGATGTCCTCAGCACAAAATCAGACTGCGGATGATAATTGAAATTCAAAGGACATGGCATAATGGTCACACCATGGCAACCACATTGGCCACATGACAGTAATGAAGTGGGGTACAATAAACAGAACCTTGGGTGGCTTCTATAAATGAGAAAGTAATTAAAAGGACCACGATCAGCGCGGGTCGAAGAGTAGCCAGACATTTGATATTCAAGGCCACATTTCAGGTACTGTGCTGTTGCTCTCGTCGCTCTCAGAAGACATTCGAAATGACAGCAGTGTTTACTGTTTAAACAGGGAAAGTGTGTGTCACTGATTACTTTGTTATCGCGCTTCCTGGAACACAAAGTTTTATCATTGAATGGCATCATCCTCTAATGTGGCATAAGAGAAACTGAATATTTGCTTTGTGCAGAGGCGAGGATGTTTGGGAGGATATGACTCAGGGAGTCATCACAAATGAACAGATAATAGGAGGCTGGCATCAATTTATTATGCAAGAGAATTGGTATTTTTAAAGTCAATAAAATGCATTAAGGACTGAACAGTGAGCTGTGGTGAAATGTAACTTAACTTGATCTTAAAAAAAACATTAAATTAAAATTTGCTCAATAAACAAATGTTCCTTGATATTATCAACAGCTGAGAAACTGATCACATTGCTGCATATAAGACAAATATGTGGACTGCAAATTACAATCATCAAAAAATAGGCAATATTAACAGTACTATTCCCTTAAGGTTCTCTCGGTCGATAATGCATTCTGTTGATGATTGTTCTGGCGGGAGATCATTGTCTGCAGTGATTGTTTTATAAAGGATAACTAATATTGGACACATTTAATTAGACTTCTGTTGTAAATTGCAAAATCCAAACTATTTTGCTTTGATTGCTTTTTACAAAAACAGTATTGAGAGCTGCAGATGACACACGGATATTGAGGGCAGAAGTCCACCACTGTTGTGCTGCAGTTCTGACTTTTTAAGTTAATATGTTAAACAATTAACAGTAGTGGAGCTGCTATACCCAGTTTATTAGGTGCAACTTGGTAAAATGAATACAGATGAATACGTCAGTCCTACAGTAAATTCTACCTCCATGAAGGTTTTAATGTTCAATTTTTATTGAAAAAGGTCTTGATTCAAATTTATGAACATTTTGAAGGTTGCAGTTTGAGGTGCTGTTAGATTTCATTGCATTGAACTGAGTAGTGTTTATAGTATTTAGTTTACTGTGATATAAATAACAAAGATAAAAATGATGGAAATGCACGAAGCACTATACCAGAATTGTAGCTGCTAAAATCACCTTAAAGTTGAATGGACATCATGAGGGGTTAAAGCAGGGTTGTTGCATTACACTGCATTAGTTTTATCTGGGTTTACCTTATTAACTGGCAAGTGAGTTAATTATGAACGCAATAAATGAGAATCCAAAAAATATTCTTTAAAGTCTCAGAGGTCAGCAGCAGCTAAACTACATCAAAACATGTATTTACAAACTCTCACACATCTTTTCAAGCACTTTATCATTGACAGTCTCAGGCATGGACCTGCAGTGTACCTGTTCTGTTTATGCAGTGTTTGCAGAGAGTAATATTTTGGGGGAAATGCATGTGTTTACGAGGCACTGAGCGAACAACTGGTGAGACTTGGATTATACTGCATGAGCTCTACTTCTCCTTCTCCTTCTTCTGCTTCTTCTTCGTTGTTTTTTGCATTTTTGGATTCTTTGTTCACCAGAGGAATGCAAGAGAAACAAAGGTTTTTTTTCCAAATTCAAGGTAACTTGGGGTTAATAATTGACGTAGTATTACGTTAGACTCCAAAATGCCACTTTGGTCCATTCAGATGTGGCTGATGTCCTTTGTCCTAAATTCCACGAATAGAAACTAGATAAAAAATGAGCATTTCTGATATAACCATAAAGACCTTTTTTCTAACTTTTAGAAATAACAAAGGAGAACTATTAGCAAAACATTTTATATTTAAATAACACATTGCAAATATTTTTATTACTGCAAAAAGGGATGAATGAAAATAAATCAAATAACAGAAATCATTATAAAGTTACATTAAGTCATTTTTATTGGACATGTTGGAAATAAAACAAGATAAAAGCACATCCTTGACATCTTCATAAAGATTTTACTGCAAACATGTCAGCAAACACAAAGAAACATTAACATTTCCTTGTTCCTGGCCACCTAAAAAATGTTAACCACCATTTTACAACTGGTTTGGTTTCCTTTTTTTGAGACAGTACTTGGCACTTACGTTTGGCAAACGTTCAAACAGCTAGTCACTTACTTTATCTCCTGCAGTTTGCTGCTTGCCTGGAAGCGTAAAGTGGGTTTGAAGAGCTCTTCTGTTGAAATTGGCTGCCTGCTGCAGCTTAAAACAATGTTGAGAGCTAGTTTGCTGGCTGAGAAACCAAAACAAAGAGCTGAAAGATGCTAAAAGGCCATGAAGAAAAGCTGCAGAGTGATAATTTTCCATGTGCTTTTAAATTACATCATTTGATCCATTTCAAATTACACAAAGTCATTTGATCCGTTGTTGACCATACTGATTGGTGCAACTTTCACTCTTTAAGTAATTTGGCTTGATTTCTTTCAAAAACATGAAAAGTAGGCAATAAACAATTGGAAATGTCCCCAAAATTAGTGAGAAAAATAAAATAAAAAAAGTTACAAGAAAATTGCCTGAAATTTTCAAAAACAAAGAAAAGTAAAAAATTAAATAAAAAATAAATAATAAAATAATTATAATAAAATAAATATCTTTTTCATTGCTCTAATTTTGAACATTAAATCGTACTAATAATTTCTTGATATTTTTCCTTATATTTTCGGGTCATTTCTTTGTCACCTTTACTGATTTTTTTTTTTTTTTTTTCAGTTTGCGAGACGTCATGCCAAGTTGCTGATTTCATTTTTTTAACTGTGTTTATGAAAGAAGTCAAACCATTTGTTTTTTCAAATGTCTTAATACTTGTGAAAGGCGTCTGAACGCAGCACAAGAAAACTGATGCCGTTTCAGGTTTTAAAGGGTTAAAATTTTCCAATTGTCATCAAAACAAGCATAAATTACCCAAGAGATTTAATTTCTCCCACTCGCTGTTACTACAAATGCTTGTTTTGTATTTGTTATCGCTGTGATTTTTAAGAAGGCCACAGTATCGTTTTGATGGGGACCTTTGCATTGTCGTATCAACCTGCACTGTTTTCCTCTGCCTGGCTGCTGTCAGTATAGATATTAGCGTTCGGTTGTCACAGTCATTGTCGTAATTGGCAGCCACTTAATTGCTCAGCCCCTGTAAACATGACGCTCATGTTCCTTCAGTGATGAGTCATTAGTGGAAGGCTTGGTTTTTTGTTTTACAGTGAAGTGCAAGATGTATAACCACAATAAACAAAAGCCGAGCAGCATCCCTCGTCTCAGCGGCACCGCGTCTAAAATGCCTCTGTCGTTGTTGCGGAGATGCTTTTCCCTTTGAAGCTAAACGAGAATGCATCAGTTATTCGCTCATGTATGTAGGCTGACGTCGAGCGCCTTTCAAATGTTCTTTAATGTAGATGTCAGTCATGGTTTTTAGATTTGAGTCACAGTGTATTTATCCTCCACAGTTTATATGATTTCAGTTTGAATGTGTCTGTGTCAGAGCAGTCTGATGGAAATAAGGTTTCGCCTTTTCATCTGCACTTCCTGATGCCACTCGTTCTGTGGAGGCATTAATTTATTGATGGGCTCTGAGCCCCAAGACAGGTAACATCTGATTCAGTTCACACAGTCAGAACTGTCAGCCTGATTACTATTAAGGCTGCAACTGGTGATTATTTTTTATTAATGATTAATGCTCACCCACTGCTGAATATTAATTGGCAAAGTTCTTGGTTTATAATGTGAGAAATGCCCTTCACATTTTTCCAGGAGTCCTTGGCGATGCCGTAAAACGTCTTGTTTTGTCTGGCCGACAGTCCAGAGCCCGAGGATGTTGAGTTAACAGTGATATCAAACGCAGGCATCTGCCAATCCTCATATTGGACTGTTGGACACGTTTGCTGAGAAATGACAGTTTATTGATTATAAATTCAACCTTGAACCTAATCAAAGTAGCTGTTGATTATATTCTCTGTCAGCTGACTAATAGAGTAATTATTTACTATTAATGCTTAACAAAAGGGTCAAAATTGGACTTTACTGCGATGTAGAGCTTCGGTTCCAGTACAAAAAGATTCTTGATGCCTCTCAATTTTTACAAACCCCATTTTCTCATCGCATGACCACATTCACATCAGCGTTATCACTACTATTGCAAATGATAAAACATAAATGCAAAATGCACAGGTGACATTAGAGCTGTGGCACACTGAGTTATACAAAGGTTTACATTATAGATTGTGATATTGTTTGGTGCTTCAATGTGATCTGATCCTGACTTGTCGTATTTTGAAACCTGGACTAAACCCTGAGCTTTTGCTCAAATGTCAAAATATGACGAGCAGCTTTTTGCGTTGTATGCTTCCTCAGGAGTGTTGGTGGGTCTTGATGCAGGTTGTTGGTAACTCACTTGAGGTGACCACTTGCGTAGGGCGAGGAAAGGATAGTCGCTGATGTGACTAATGACTCATGCGACCAATGACTGACCAATGAGTCATATTAGCTTTGTTCAGTGTTTTCAGTTTTTCCCCAAAGGTAATTCCCTTTAATTCCCACAAATTTAGAACAGATATTTGTACCTATGTAAACCAAACGTCCTCTGGTAATGACTGATTGTCTTCGTGCAAGCAGGATAAGAACTGTCCACCATTTGATGGATGGTTATACCATTCAAATTTTAATTTACCCTATGTGAACCCTATGCTTTGAAATCACGCTAAATACCATTAGACTGTAATGCGTCACCGAAACTTAGCAGCATCGTTGATGTGCAGACTGTTCCTCCACTTTCTGAAAACATCCCAACATGAACTTGAAAGCCCGTCAGAAAGCAGCACTAGAGAGAGTAATGGTCTTACATGCACATCGCTTTGTTAAAATGGGTTTTGCGTCGCTTTTATATGCACACCTGCTTAGTTTCGTGTTCATTTAGACCTGCACTAGGGAACCTTTCAGTGCCTTTACGAGGTCTTCTGGCCGAGCACGACCAGTGCTGCCAAACCTGTAAAAGTGCAGTTACCTCACCCTGTTAGTTGTATAATTATTGTTTTTTATGTTGTTGTTTTTTCCATAATTGCTGTTATTTTAATGTTTATGCAAAAAGTGCATAGTGCTGCTGATTATTATGTTTAATGCAAAATTTGGTGAAGTGATTCCAGTGTGTGTGTGTGTGTGTGTGTGTGTGTGTGTGTGTGTCAGTACTTTGTGAACATTTTCCAGCACATTTCAATAATATCAAGTTAATATCAATAACCGGAATCATTTTGGTCACAATACTTCTACAGTTACAGCTCTACTGCTACTGCTTTACACTATTTTAAATTCCAGTGGAGTATTTTTTATCAGAGCTGAATCATTCAGCATTTTAATATGTCCAGCGTGTTAATGTCATCAGAGATGCTTTACATAGAATTCTTGATGAATTAATTGATGACACTAATTGCTGCAGTCAAATTACTGAATAATACTGGATCGTATTTCCAGGCAGTGTTAAGAGAAGAATCTGAGGAATCTAAATTGATGTTAATGATTGTTAATAACACTTATTTCTTTTATTTGTGGCTGTATTTTGGTAAATAACTCATGGTTAAACATATATATGTTCATCTCACTGAAAGCTGTGCTTGATCATCAGTTTTTGATATGTTTGTTGGGACATTTGATACATTTATAGACTCAAGAAAAACACCCTGGCTGCCTTTCATATGCAGAAACACAATAACATAAACAGACTACAAGTTCAGAAAGGGCAACCTCAGAGAAAATCAATAAAGAAAATACATATTTGACCAAGGAAGGTCATTAACTCTGATTATATTAACATTTCTATGGGATCCAAAGGGAGATTTTCTGCCTTGCTGGCCTGTAAAGTTAATTTGATTCTATTTTATCTCTTGACATATTACATTTCAACCCTTGTGTAAATACACTCCTGATAAACAGATATTAATTTTGACATTTCTCTATCGCAAGTCATTAACATTGTAGAAATTCTCTGCGAATTCATTGATTGCAATGGCTACAGAACACAGAGTTTAAATATCAGGCGGAAATGTCATACAGACTGAGAAAGATGAAAATGTTGGCTGCAGTTTTCTTATTTCTTTACCTCATTGTTGTCATTGGAAATTGGTTTTTTTTTTTCGCACCTTTATTTTCCAGATGCTAAGCAGACACTCAGTAACGCCATGTTTCACATTCATAAAGTTACACTCTTTCACACCGGGGAGCTGCCCTTCACAGATCACATGGTCTGCTTTTGAACAGCTCCACTGAAGCAGTTACTTGGTGCTCACTCAAGACCACCTCTACAGTAGTTATCAAGGGATAGAGTGAGGAGCGGGGGGTCGGGCTACATGTTCGCCCTCACCCGCCTTTATTTTCTCAGCCTTTCTTGGGATTCATCTCTCAGTCATACTCCTCTAATCATTAATCCAGCCGTTCCCTGATTTCAGTCCTTTCTGCAGTTTAATTGGCTCACCATGAAACGAACCAGAGTGCTCAGAGGCATTAAACACAAAACATTAGAGCGTTGAGAGAATGCAGAGTTATTGGTTTTGGATTGAACAGAAGATGAGGATCATAAATAATACAGGTTTACACGAACTGCTTAGATCATGCATGAGAAACACTCAGTGGTTGGTCTTTTTTATCAATATATTTATTGTGTCACAGCGTTTGTACTGCTGCTCTGTTGTCGCCGTCTTTTGAGACTCCTCTGTTTTGTTAAAGCTGTCATCAGTGGCTCCTCTTTTATTATTCTCCCAATCATTTAAAACATTTTGATTTATCTGCATTAAAAAAAGTCAAGGCAGCATCTGAGAGATGTCTGTCATTTTGAAAAAAAATCCTTCAGCACTGTTTAGTAAATACTTGAATAAAAGGTTTTGTTGTTTTTTTTTACCCTTGAGCTAACCCAAATCTGTGAAGCAAAGGGTAATAAGTTTAATTCTCGGCTAAGGCTTCCAAATTATAGGCAATTGATGATTCAAGTGGAATTTAAGCAAAAAAGACTTGTTACTCGTTGCTAACAACAAAAGTTGCCTGGAGACTTAGAACCTTGCGAATGATTAGATTTGTACCAAGACCTCAATTATAATAAGCGGTCAGTAAACAAAAGGAGATGTGACGTAAAATCTATTGCAGCTCAAGTGCTCGGCACAATACCAGGGACACCTGTGCAAAATAATGCAGTCCAGTCACACAGCTATTAATCCGGGGTCAGTGAATTTCATTTTTTTCTCGGTGAAGAACAGAAATGCAACAACACCTGCAGAGAACATTGCATCAAGCCATAGCTCTAGGTCTGCTTTCATAAATATGATGCGGGAATATTTCTTTTGTATCCGGTAATATGCTGCTCTCACAGAGTAATGAACCACACAGCTGAAGTGCTGAGGGGTGAAAGGATGTAGTATCTTCTTCAGCATTTCCTGTCCTCATCACAAAACTTGATAGGTTCACATTTCCAAAATAGTAAAATATTTTTTTGTTATTTTTTTCAGTTAATTTTATAGGTTTTGTGTTGTTGTTTTTTTTTAATTAAAACAAGACAACATAAAAAACATCTCTTCAAAGTGTTATTTTTTAGAAAATACAATACAAATCTCAACTAATCAGTGTATAAAAAAGCTTAATTATATAATGTTTGTGATTTTATTTGTATCTCATGTTACATACAGTAAAAACACTGTTAAACTACAGTGACCATCTATCACAGATTATGCGTGTGCACGCTGGGGTTGCAGCAGAATGATTTTTCACAGCAGGATAAATGTCATGATTTCCTGGATACACTGTAACAAATTTCTTTAAAAAATACAGAAAAATTCTAACAGTAATGTACAGGGTTATTTTATGCAAAATACAATAAAACACTGTGAATCTTGATTTTTTTTTTGGAGCCAAAACCGCAGCTAATATGAACAATATGCTGCTGTTTGATATTACAGCATTATTTTTCATTTTTCCAAACAGAGAGACAGAATTCATGAAATACTGTAATAAATGTAACGATAATATACTATAAATACATACATATATACTAAAATAACAGTATTATGCTGGCAATAATAGCTGACAATAGTTTACTGCAATTTTACAGAAATTTGCTGCAGTCTTTACAAACTGTAGCAATTCTTCTTTAAAATCATGGTGAACTACTGGCAACTACAGGTACAGCAGTATCTATACTTTAAAAATACTGTAAATTACTTTAACTGTATGTTACCATTAACTTTCTTACAGTATTTTACAGTAAAATTTGAGGTGCACGGTGTAATATTGGCTAAAAAAAAATCAAGATTTACAGGGATTTATAGTATTTTAAATAAAACATAACTGTCAAATTTGACTGTATTTGACTGTAAATTTTCAAAAATACAGTGTTTTACTGTATTTTGAGAAAAAAAATAATACTGCTTTATTTGGCCCTATTTTTACAGCAGTTTGTTACAGTTTACATTTCTGCTGAATTACATGAAGATGCCAGCATCCTGCAGTTATTTTACTGTGTCGATACCGTAAATTACTTCTACAGTATATTACCGTTTAATGTATTACTGTATTCTACACTACACTGTCATGTAATAAAAGCATTAAGATCGATAATGTTTTGCTTTATTTTGTAAAACTGCATGTTACTGTTAGAATTTGGCCATATTTTTACAGCAGTTTGTGACGGAGCAGTGTTAAGCCTTATTCACACAGAATGAGTAACCTGGGGACCTCAGAGGTCGTCTGTGATCTTAATCCCATGCAAATCTGCCATTTCCATAATCTGTCAAGTAAAAAATCCACCACATATTACATCCCGTATCTCTCCAAACAAAGAGATCATGTGACATTATTAGTCCCTTGCAAATTGGTATCTTTGATTTTGGGTCCCACTGAGGTTTTCTTTTTCCTCCGCGCCTCGTTTCTTCCTCTTTTAAGGTCGAGATTCACAGAGGCTGTGTTGGCAATTAGAAAGTCTTGGTTGCAGGCTCATCTCGCTGCACAGCATGGAGACCTGTTCACTGAAAGAGCAAGCGTGAATCCATCAGAGGAGCAAAATCTTGAAAGATGATGAGATGGATGGTCACGTCACAGTGTGAGGCAGAATCACATCTGTTTGTGAACCCACCTTTAAAAGAAAAAAAAGGAGGTTCACATTGTACATCACTGTTAGTGATTCTGTGTTGTGCAGTGTGGAGTTAAAAATATGCACATCATATTTGGGTGATAATGTCAATAAATTTGAGTAAAATGCAGATTGTTATTTTTAAAATGCAGGTTATACTGGTACTGTGGGATTTACACAATTGTTATTATTAGGTACTATGACCTTGAAAGTAATGACAAACAGAGGGATTTTTCTCCTGGTTGAACAAAAGCTTCATTATAATTGAAACTTGCAAAAATGTCATTTTAGTGGAAGCATACAGGCAGTGCACATATGAGTGAGATTCACCATCTTTTTCTTTTTCCCAATACTGTCGATTATCAAGTGCACCTTCACGTTAATTATCAATTTTCATACCATGGTATACAGTGAAACCAGCACATTGCAAAACCTCCCCCGAAATGACCAAAGAGTTGAATTAACAGTTCTTCAAAACAGTTTCAACAAAAACTGAACATTTTAACCTTCATGAAGGGAGGATTAAATACAGAGCTGCTGTATAAGTCTGCATTTATTTTAGCCAGTGTACCTAAAAAACAGGAAGCTGATAGTATATAAGGACGTACATTTCTGGAAAATACATCAAACAAACTTTTTGTAGATATCTGTTTTGGCTGATCCATATAATCCAATGACAAAGGCCAACAATATAGAGAATATCAAATATCCTAATATTGTATAACCAAATACCTGGGTATTGATATTCAAGGGTTGACTATTTGTGCTATTAAAAAAAATTTTCACAATAAGGGTTTTGATAATAACCATCCGTCATGCAAAAACAATAGCGCAGTTAGAACAGTCTGGTAAGTGCAGAAAATCTCATCACTTTATAGCAGTTCAGCCTTTTAAACCAAAAAATGACAGTAGGATATTCAAAATTTAGGCTGATATCTAGTTTTATATCATGATACCGATACAGTATCGTTAAATTGCCAACTGATGGCAAAATAATGTTGCTACTGAAGGACTTTTATTCAAGTTTTTGTTGATTGTTTAACCATAGATTTTAGAGGATAAGATGTACGCTGGTTTGCATTTTTGACGACTGCCATCTTTTTATTTGTTTAACTCTAATTATTAACATTTCGCCCAACAGAGCCACTTTTGTACCAGCAAGCAAACAAGCACCCAAACCTGCTGCATGCAGCTGTTGTGTGAGCGCAGCGCAGCATTGAGGGGCGGGGATCTGCTGTCTTACAGCATTTAGGGGGATCCATGTCCCCCCTCCGCCCGTAGGAATCACCACAGAGCAGGCGGTTTGAAGCGAGCGCCACTGTATCACATCAGGCTCTTCCTGGTACAGTTTGGTTGTTGAACTGTTGTGAGCCATTTCAGGCTCTTTTGTGACAGTCGTCCCTTTTGGGCTGCTGCTGTTGAGACTGAAGCAAATTTGAAATTAATTTGGTGCAGTACAGCGGACTAAGTGTAAGCCTTCGTGTACCATGTCGTTGAGTAATTGAGGTCTGATCAGTGTTGAGAGCACCGGTTGGATGAGTGTCTGAGCTGCCAGAATTTACTCCACAGCTGTCAGTGGTCTTGAGCATAATTCAACAAAACATATTTGATGCGAGTTGCCCACTTGATTACTAAGCTCTTTGCTCTAATACACAAACCGGCTCCAGTGTCTACAGAGGCGCTCGCTCTGTTCGGCGTGTTGGAATATGATCCAGGCCGGGAGAAGCGTGTCTGACAGAGATGTACTGTCAATATTCAAGGGCAAAACAAAACAAACTTACGTTCAAGAGGCTGAAATTGATTCCCAAAGATATCACATCGAGCTGCCAAAACTGCTGCTGTGTTTTTCATTTCCTGTCTTTTATTAACCCCTCCATATTTGTTCAGAGCTCCCTTCCGAGCGTACTGTACATCACAGCCAAACTCCAATGTACCATTTCTCAAGAAACATAATATCTCCTTCTTTTGGTGAAGGCTACATAAATCTGAATCCTTTATCAGCCGGCAGCACACCTCCTCGAAGACGCCCGGCGGATTCTGTTATTTTTATCTAATCATTTCCTGAGCATATTCTGGTGTCAGGATCCATCCTGGCTGACAAGTGCTGGTTCCATTTGAGTCCCCTATCGCCCTGTTTTTCCAGTGTTTTGCCATGACACCTGACTGATAAGTGTGTTGTTCGGTGTGTGTGTGTGTGTAGAAGGGGGGAGGACTGCAGTGGTGACACACCACATTTAGCACACAGAAGCCGTTCAGTAGAGCCCATGGTGGCAGTTTATCTCATAAATGTTTTTGTTTTATATTTTGATTGAGGATTTTATGCCCGCAGACCTCAGCGTTTGATGGCACTTTTGAGACTCCTGCTTATTCACCGCAAAAGAAAAATGGCGTCTTGAGGAAATGTGAAGTGTCAGAGATGTCATTAATCCACAGGCTTCGGTCAGAGGAGCCACAGTTTGCATGAATTTGTGGCCACTGTGAAACTGACGCCAGATTTAAAATTGCAGCTATATTTTCTGCCTTTGTTGCAATTTTTATTTTATTGGGCATGTATGGCATTAAATTAGAAACGTGTCATTTTTAATTGCTTGGCAAACCTCTGAACAGATTGAAAATAAAGCCCTCTTTTTTGAGCCTGGCATTTAAAAAAGTAACTTATGGCACAATGTATGGTTGCAGGATTATGGCCCAAATGAAAATCACAATTATTTGTTTATTTATTCATTTATTTTATTGTTTGTTTGTATGTTTTTGCAATTTTTTTTAATGAAATTTCTGCAGACATGACACAATCAGTACAGTAAATGCAGAGCATGGCAAAGTGTCTGAATAAACAGAGAAGAAAAAAATTAAGAAAATAAAATCAAAATCAATTATTTTGATCAAAACTGAGATCACAATTATTTATCACTTATTATTATTACAATTATTCATTTGGGGACAAAATACCTGCAAAAGTCCAAATCTTTGCATGTCTCTCTTATTAGGATACGTAAGAAAATAGATAAGTCCATTTTAAATGTCGAGAACGTCGCTGCCGTCATGCTTCCTTTGTGTCGGTATAAGTAAAACCAATCGATGGCACTAGAGGGCAAAGTGAAAACATTCACTCAACAACAAACAAGGCGACGGTGGAGGAGATTGTAATAATGTAACTTTTAATGAAGGCAGCGTCACACAGCGACATCTGGACGGGGAAATCTTTTCAGTAAATTATCGATTCAAACCATCTGCCATTATTTAATGTCTTCGTCGTCTGCTATAGTTGCATCTCGCTTTAACTAAGCTACACCGCCCCCACAGTCTCTGGTGTGCTGCGACATTTTGTCTATTCCTGTTAGCTTTCAGGAAAACATGCAGAAATACAGATAAAATGAACGCAGAGTAGATACATAAGAGCGTCTGTCTCCATATCTCATATTAAGCATAAACCTTTAAAGTGCATCTCCTAGAAGCAAAGTATATACAAAATCGAACCAAAACTTTTTTTACTCAAAATTAAATATGCTAGAGCCATGCATACTTTTATATTGTGCTACATCCTTACAACTAAGACATATTTGCATCAAAATAAGTCTTCTTTTTCCCCTGATTTCAATGCACCTTCTATGGATATCCACTGCTTTATTTTCATTTTACTTTATTTTTTTTTTTTGCAACAGTCACAGACTGGGATTCAGAAAGTAACAAGAGTGACGTTACACTTCTTGGCCTTTATGCATTCCTCGCTCTACAGCTTGTGGTGTTTTTTCAGGTTGTTTAACAAGTTAGTTGTACTATTTTGCAACTTTCTTCCAAACAACAGATGATGAAGGTTGATGAACGAATCTTTTTTGTTTTTCCTGTCAAAGTTTTTCACTGGCTGCTGCTGCAGGGTGCACAAGCAGCGGACAGCTGTTTGAAAGTGGAGGCTGGCTGTTTGTTTAGGAGGCGCTTTATCTGATATGCAGTAGAGTTATGAGCAAAGCACACATTTTAAACATCAATACTGCAGTCAGTCATGTTCATTTAGTTGTGGAAAGCCCAAATCATGATCATGATTAATAATTTCGATTAATTGAGCCACCACAGCACACAGAGTCATATTTCTTGACCCTGAAACGATGCTTTCCGGGTGACGCTCGTGGATAAAAGGGGTATTGTCACTTGCCAATCAATTTTTAGTGTCAGGTACAATTTGGCAACAAATGGAAACCCACTCATGCAGTTCATCTCTTGCTGATTGCATCTCTCTGATCAATCCGTGTCTATCCGTTATTTCTTTTTTTTTTTTGCCCAAGACAACTGCAAACTAGCAGGGAGTAAAGAGGAAGTCCAGGTTACAAAATGTGCCCTCTTTTCCCTTTTGTGTGTGTGTGTATGTGCACTGAACCCCACCGCTGGGCACAGAGAGGGCAGCGAGAGGGTGTTATGTTGCTGAAGTCCACCACTCCCATTTGCCTGTCTGTCAGATGTCTTGCTTGGCTGAGCTCCACACAGTGATGGTGTTGACAAAATGACAGGAGGGGGGCACACTCCAGTGAATGTCAATTTCACTGCAAAGCACCGTTTCCCCAGGAGCACTGAAGCTCCCACACACCAAAACAGAAAGCGGGAGAGAGCTATAGTTTATAAAAGGCAAGCCCCACGGATTTTGATATTTACGTAAAACATGCAAGGTTGTGCACGTAACATATGTACAATATAAGAAACCTCTACTTTTATATAAGCATAATGAGAGTGACATCACTGCCCCTGCAGCTTCAATTAGCTGCCACGTCGAGGAAAATTAAAATGCTACCTGACTTTTTGTCACTGTGACGAGGTGGTGACGGTGTGTGTCTGAACACAGATTCAGTGTCGTCGGTTCACGCAGATCCTGTGTTCCTGGTGCTCTTTCCTGGCTTGCTTACTGTCCTGACTTGACTGGTGGGATTAGAGATGCATTCTAATGTGTCTCTAATCTCATAATCTGTCTAATAGGGGCACAGTTACACTGGAGCCCGTCTAATATAAACACAGATCGAGTTGGGGGACTGTGGAGGTTATTGGGGACATTTAGCACAGATCTAAATCTATAAGCTCGGCATCAGAATTCACGGCGTATCCCTGTTTTGTAACTGCATTAAGCGCCTGGCGTTGCATCCACAAAACTCAACCTCAGATGTTAAATAAGTTATCCCAAACAACCTCCCTGGCGTGTTTAGCAAATTAGCATTTGATGACAGGTGTTTGGATTAACGCTGATTTAATGAGCTTTATGAAAGTCCCTGGAGGATGAATGCGGGGTTTTGGGATTACCTACTTCCAGGATACTGTTAAAGACAGGCAAATGGAAAATCTCTGCTCCAAATCCATTAAAATCTGTCCATGTCCTTATCTGTACGCCAGGAACACTACAACAACATCACGCCAACACTTTTACTAATGTGAAAGTCAAACCTTTAATGTGGAGATGTGAATCTAACAGTGTGGGAGCATTAGATATCTTCGGATGAGTCTTTGTAAAATGATTGTTATTATGGGATTTTTCATCTTGATGGCAGACTTAATGGGAAATGCACACACAAGGTCGTTTACATGCAGCGGTCTCCAAGGTAGCCACGATGTTTAGAGTGTTATTGTAAAAGCTGATTTAGAGGCGAGGCAGCAGCTAATTAAAAGAACGTAATATTTTGCCTTTTATTTTCAATGACATCTTTATCAGTATTATCACATTAATACATTAACCATAACACACTGTTCATTTTTTTAAACCCTCACAGTGTCTATACATTTCTGAACAGATCTGTGGTGCAAAATTTGGAATAAATAATCTGACATTAATAAATGGGTGATTTATTTTTAATCGATGTGTCAGGGAGCAGGGGGGAGTGTATTTTTTAGGTCTTACATGAGCTGTTTATGTAGAAAAAAATCACACCACATCATGTCCTGTTTTATCCAGGACATTCTTACATAACAAACACAAAAGCTTAAGCTGGAAAATCAAGAAAATTCCTGCATTGTGGGGTTCAGTAACCATTACACATCAAATCCTGACTGGTGCTGTAAATAATAATTGCAACTTTGAGTTATTGATTTAACATGATCAAATGATCATTACAAACCAGGCTTTGCATTCAAAGCAGTGGTAGGAAATCTTTTACACTGCAACCTTTTGCAACACTTTGCATCTGTTTCCGACGTCTGCAGCGAGTTGTCCTTGTTTTACAGTCCTGCAGTTACTCAAATAGTCGGGTGTAACGTTTGACACAAGTGTCCGTCTCTAGCATGAAACAAATATGCACTTTCTAAACACAAGCAAAGGCATAACATGTCAAACACAATCATTCGCCATCTCTGTTATATGGCGGCTGATCTCGTCCTCAGCTCAGAGGGTAAGAAGCTCCAGAACCTCATTTTTTCCCCATTTTTTGGACATTTATGGCCACCGTTCTTCTTTTTTGTATCAGCTGCGATGCCAGTAGCTGCTATTTAAATCTCCCGTGGTCTGTGGCACGCATAAACACGCCGTGAAAACGTCACACTCGTGCCGCCCATGGTCACGTCTCCTAGCTTTATGTTTAACACAGAGCTTGTTACGGTTCTGTTACTACCTCCTGTCCCACCTCAGAAGTGAGACCTCTCTGTCCCCGCTTTCTGTGATTGGACATTATATACAAAACGGCATAACGACGTGATGTTCCCACCTTGGACAGGCGGCGATGGTCTCATGCCCCCAACCACCCATCCTGTCTTTCGATCTCTGCTGGTTATTGGGAATTGATCTGTTTTTATTTGTTTAAGTTGAAGTTAGAGAAGTTAAGTTATGTATTTTTTGGGGGCGGCACGGGGGTGCTGTTGCCTCATAGAAATAGGGTTGCGGATTTGAATCCACCAGCTGGTCGGGCCCTTGGTTGCACGTTCTCCTCGTGTCAGCATGGGTTTCCTGCAGGTTCTCTGGCTTCCAAAGACATGCAGGTTAGGTTAACTCTAAAAAGGTCGAAGGTGCAAATGTGAGTGTGAATGGTTGTCGGGCTCTGTGTGCCTGTGATAGTCTGGCGACCTGTGCAGAATCCTGCCTCTCGCTCAGTGTCACCTGGGACGGGCTCCAGCAACCCTTAACAGGAGAAGCGGTTACGGAAAATGAATGTGAGGTTATCTTGTGACATTGCAGGTGCTTGTGATTGGGGTTACAGATCTCCCAACAGTGTCAAGACACCCTGTGACCTCTGCTCATTATGTGCATTATGATCATGCCTGTGCTGTTTGACTCTTTCACTGTTTCAAGATTCCTAACACTTCCAAAAGCAAAAGCTGCCTGTATCGGTGAGAAATTGGTGCAGGAAGTTCTCCTGACAATATCGAGTAGGGGTTGACTGATGCTGTTTTTTCAGGGCTGATAGCGATACAGATTATTAATGTTTAATGAGACGTTTAATGAGACTGTTTAATGAGTTTGATATTCAGAACAGGCATTTACAGTTTTAAATAATTTTAAATTACCTTTGCACCTCTTGTCTGCGCTTTCATTATTTTTGCTGATTTTTATTTTGAAACTTTTAAAATCATTTAGTTATTTATTTTACCTTTTACATTTTATCTCTTCGCTCTTTTATTCTAAATCTTTATCCTTTATTACGTCTTTTTTTGTAAAGCACTTTGAATTGCCCTGTTGTATGTAATGTGCTTTTTCATTTTATTTATATATCAAGGGACAGTGTGCAATGACATTAATCATTTATACATAGTAAAATGAGAAGATGGTTGCACCAGATTTAGCAAGTCGCTAATTTCTATCTGTAGTCCCTCAGACTCAAGACCCACAACAAAACATCAAGACATCAAGGAAAACAAAACTGACAATACAAGGCACATAAACTACACCATAAAATACAACACTCTAAAACAGTAGATTTATCCAACTCACTGCAAAGTGTAAAGGTCATCTAAAATATACAAGAAATACATTTTTAAATACACCTGCCTTGCCTGTGATGAAACTGAAAATATTTTTCAAAATTTGGAATTTGAAATGCAACAACCTCCAGCTCAAAACTTTGTTTAAATGCCATTAGCAAATGTTTAATAAAAACTGAAACTTTCTATATCATATACATTAAGTTCCCTGTAACTTTTTGAAGTTACATGAAAATTTAAATTAAAAAAATAAAATAATAATAATAATAATGAATGAATAATATAGCTCCCTGAGGTTTTCCAAGTTAAAGTTCATCTCATGCTGACACTTTCTTTGCATTTATTGCAGACTGCCTTCCACAGTGTTGGTTGAGTTTAATATGCACATTTTTTCACATAAAACGCCAATAATCTGCAAAATGCCAAATATCGGTCCAGGTAATGGCCAGGCCTGTCGATCCCTGGTGTCAAGGTCCCGCTTGAGCTCCGTCACAACAGTGACATAAAAACAAACACAAACATGGCCTGTGCAGAGTGAAGATTCCCTAAGAAAACATCAGTTTCCTTGATTTGACCCACATTGTTAAATGCAAATTTCATTTTAATAGATACAGGTCAAATTTGACACAGAACAGCCTCAATGGACAAAACGTTATAGATTTCATTTCTGTGTATTTTGAGTCACTTAAGGAAATAGTCATCAAGTTTTAGGCTAAAAGAATAGCATTTATGATGGTTTAACTGTTGCCAAAGCATGTCAGATTTGACCTGAACAGTATGTAAGGATTAATAAATGTTGGATACTTTCTCTCTGTGGCATTTATAGCTATTCAGTGTCTTTCTACTCTTTGCTCTGGGAAATTATGCAATATATTCTCATGGCTATTAGCTCTGGATCAGTCAACAAAACCAAAACATACATCAAATATTAAAAGCTCTTTTTTTTGTAACAATTCCTGAGGTTTCTATTTGAGGTATTACCGTTTGTCCAATAAGAAAAGTGAAAGGATGCGGCTCTGCTGTGGGTTAAGGCTAGAGCGAAAATAGCTTTAGGGTTTCGCTTCAGGTTTTCAATTTAATCTAAGAGCTACCCAAGCTGAGTCCGCACAGTATTTTATGTATATAAAGTCATGAGTGAAGACCACATTTGTATGTATTAAATGCACCATGTTATGCTTATTTTCAGGTTCATATTTGTATCTGGGGTTTTTACTTGAACATATTTACATGCTTTAATGTCTGGTTATATCTGTGTTTACCTTCTGCCTGAAATGCTCCGTTTTAAGTGCCTGTCTCATAAAGCCCCTCTTATGAAAAAGCCCAGTCTGCTCTGATTGGTCAGTGTTTGCGGGTCTTCATATCTTTGCTCTCAGTGTCTCTGCACCATCATTGCAGCTGCAGAATGACTGTAACTGCACCATAGTTTCACTTTTTACCTCAAAGTAGTATAGTTTTGATATCATAACTTGATGTCCTGATGGCTTCTTTAAAGGCAGTTTCTAAGTACAGACAGTTTGACAGTATATATATGCACATATAAATGCTTGATAATTAAAAAAATAATGCAAATGTAACTTTTCGCAATATGGGACATTTAGCAGAATGTATTTCCTGTAAGACAAGGCTCACAAATTATTGTATAGCTTTATACGATCAACACTACATGTATTTTTTTTAAATACAAGTGAATATATTAAAAATGCACCATGTGTGACCACCAGACATCCTTCACCACATTCAAATATTAAAACATTAAAATGAATATGCACATCTACCCTCCAACTTTAAGTATCTTGAACAACATTTGCATATTTTTTTTTTAATCTCACGCTGGCAACACTTAAGACTTACAGGCTAAAATAATATTTAATCACAAGAAAGATTATCTAAATAACCAAAACCTTAAAGCCGTTTATAAGCTTTCATTCCTGGAGTCCTTGTTACTCTAACTCCTCGACACAACATGTGATGAGAATATTTTATTTCCTCTCCTGCAGAGTGGCAACCTAGAAATCTGCCTCAACAAACAATGTAAGTGCATGCAGTGTGCTGCATGAATATCAGTCTGCTCAGGAAGTTCAGTATGTCTTTCACCGAGAGACCCGAATCCCCATCATCACAAGTCACGTAAGATAGGACACAATAAGGTGTAGTTATTGCAAATCTGCACTACAAAGCGCATTGTGTCTGGCCACCTGCAGGCATTATGAATAATTTGCTCTGTTGCTAGAAGTGTTTTAATGTCTTCATTCTGGTGAGCACATTATGCATGCTTGTTGCATGAATCCCAAATTGTAAAAACAGCTTGGTGTTGTTTTTCACAAAGAACTCTTGCACATACAAAAAGGATGCATGTAAAGCGCGCATCTCAACAATAGTTAATAATTATAATAACTGGATTTAACTGGATTAATCAGCTCCAGTGATTGGTGGTTGATCAGCAGAGTATTGATTCGAAGCAATTTTGATCATCATTTTAAATTGTCAAGCAGGTTCCTGCCTCTCAAACATGATTATTTTCTGTTTTCTTATAACTGAAGAGAGTATTGGACTGTTATTCAGATAAATTGAGACATTTGTAGATGTCACCCAGGGCATTTTTTTCACAGTTTGCAGACATGTTTAAGACCAAACCATATATTGATTACTTTAGAAATAGTTGTTGCTTGTATTCTTTTAAGTAGTTTTCCCTTAATAGAAGAGTCAGAGTACGTCTTCCTTTTTGTTTCTGCAATGTGTTTTTTAAACCAAAATACAAATGAAATCATTTGGATGTGGAGAAACAAAAGGCCCGGCGTGGGATCCGACCCACAGTGTGAGAAAGAATGTCAAAGAATGGTGTCGAGCTGGAAACTTGACAGGTTTAAAAAGACATGAACAATGGTCACCTGTGGGAGTTAAAAATTGTCCCTGCTGGACACGACCTTGTCAATCTTCTCCTTATCAGCTGCGATCCAGACAAAGGGTCCGCGGTGTCACCTGCTGTGGGCATTGACTGCAACTCAGTAGGAGCACCTCTCAGTGTGTGTGTCCGTCCTTGAAGTTAAGGAGCTGCTTTAAGAATTAGTCCTTCAAATCTTCCCACTGCATTCAAATGTACTAGACAGACAGAAGACAAGGTGCCCATCGATTAAAAAATACTTAATATAACTCAATTTTTCTGCAGAAGCTTTAGAAATTTAAAAAAGAGCATTTTCAGTGGTCAGGGCTTTACTGTATACCATTTTAGCATCAACACTGATGAACTCAAACAGGTCACCCTACAAGTTTTTTTTTTTTTTCACTATTTTATACACAAAGAAAACTTCCATGGTTCTCATTTTCCTAGACTTACGTTACTGGCCAGGCTTTCCCTTAAGACAGGTGGTCTTTTATGTAATGTGTACTTGTACATGAACATGTAATTACCTAAATGTGAGTAGTTACTGCCATGCACTGCTCCCAACTACAATTTAGAGCTGCAAAGCTAAAATGTATAATATAATTTACTCTGATAAAGTGTTGTTGGATACACAGAGTTTGTTTGTAGTGAGTGACATGCAGCCTCTGCCAGATTACCAGACAGAGCTATTAACCCTTAGATACCTGCACAAAGTGGCTTGAGTTCTATCAACATATGAAGTGGGCGACGTGCAATTTAACCAGAAATGGCCCAAAAAATATTTATTTATTTAATAAATATTTATTTTATTTTTAAAAAATATTTATTTATTTATTTGTTTTGCAGTTTGGAGGACGTTTATGGCCAAATTGCTTGAAAGATATCAAACTAATTTTCAGGTTTTAGAGGTTTTAATGTTAGCGAAAGGCATCTGAATGCAGCACAAGAAAACTGATGTTGATCCAGGTGTTTAAAGGTTAATGTAATCTGCAGAAAAGTTTTTTAATATATATTGCACTTTAAATATATCTTGCAGAAAAAATATATATTGCAATGTCAGTTTTTTTCCCCGTATTGTGCAGCCTCAATTTTTACCATTAAAAAAACTCAATACTTGGAGCTTGTAAAAGTCAGCGGTTTTGCTCTGAGTTCACCAGCATCTAAAACAGTTTCCCTCTCAGCCGCGACTGTTTAGCAGTCTCTGCAGCATATTTGGGTGTCCCATATCTCTGACTGTTCATCCCGTGAGTCTCTCAAAGCTTGTGTAATATGTTACACAACTTACATTAATCCAACACCTCCCAACCTGAGTTGACAACAGGTTTGTCTGAATATAGTGCTTGGCTGCATAGCGAGCAGAATCCCATTACTTAAATGGATAGGACTAATAATAAAATATTACTTCCAACCTAACCGGATTAACAATGATCTTATGCTCTTGGGAATTTGAGCTTCCTCTCCATACAAACACCTTTTTTATATACAAATCTTTTAAGCAAGTTCATCTCACTTCTGCTGCTTTGTGTTTGTGGATTGGAGGAGGGATAAGAAATGCATGCTGGACAAACAGGAGGGGGGGCAGGGCTCTTTAAATAGTCTGTTTATGTGCTTACTGCTGCACCTCACTGTATAGCTGAATTAATGCCAAGTGCACACACGTCAGGTCAGCTAGGGAATGCTAAGCATATGAAAATACAAGCAGTTTGTAGACTTCACGCCACAGAAAATGCAGATGAAAGAAAAAGGTGAGACACACTGAATCAGCAAGCGAGCCTGAACAGTGAGGCACACCATGCGCACGATGCTTCTCTACTTTGGCTGATTGGTTTCTCTGCATCTACTTCAATGTTTTTTCCTACGTGATTGTTTACGCAAACCCCAAGTGTAGAAACAACCCCTTACTATTTGATTTCAGGGGCTGATACCGAATCCTGAGGCTGATGCTTTAGCTGGAAGATTTTAGCAGGGGCATGTGGTTAAAGTCAAAGGAGCAAGTGGGTCATGCTGGAGCTCTCTGTTTCCCGGTACAGCTGGGTATCAACGCATCACAGGTAGACTGAAATTACCAAGTACTAGTGGTATCAAACCTTCTTCAGTCAGTTGTTACTTGTGTTTGATCCTTTTTGTACTCAGGTCTACAAAAAATGACTACCATAAAACTTCAAGCAAAAGCTCGGGATGTTATTTGCTTAAACCACTGAACTCAGCAGGTATATATATATATGGATATATATATGTGATGGGCTTTTAATTTGGTTCACAAAAAAATGTTGCTCAGCAGAGATGGGAAATAGAATTAGTTTGTTTCATTAAAGCTGTTTTTTGGGGGTTTCTCTTGTTTATTCTGTCAGAATCACTGTCTTTGGTGCTCATGGTCTCAGTAAAATGATAGATTGATTAATAAATCGATGAATCGTAGAGAATTTTTCCAAGCTGACCATGTGTGTAGTTTAAACATTTGTATTTGTTTTCTTTATCCAAACAGCTAACTAACATTATCTCCAATGGGTAGCAAAATACCTGGTTTTATACAACCAAAGAACTTGACGGTAGCTGAGCCTATGTTTGAGACAGGCCTTTATTTGTCAAAATGTGTTGTCACACAGGCCTAGTAAAAGGGACTGGGTGTCTCATTGGGACCAGGCTTATATTTGAAGCTTTAACTTATTAGTATGGTTTTGCTCACAGCCAATCACAACAAGAATTCTTTGATTTAAAAGCATAATTCAGATTTTTTGAAGTGGAGCTTTTTGGGGATGCCCCCAGTTTGAGTTTGCCCCCAGCTGCACGAACCAAGCAGCTGTATTTCACAAGTTGGGATTGAGGACGGGCTGTATTAGTACTGCTATCATATTGTTTTTTTACACAATACCCAGCCCTATTCCTTGGGAAGACCAGATGGAGGATCTCCCAGTACTATCTGGTTAAATTGGTATGGAGAGAGTTTGCAGGCAGGTCCCTTAAGTGCTCAGTCTGGTAGGAATGGCAGGGGAAATAAAAACAAAAGCCATCAGGAGTGTCACCGAGGCAGCGGAAAGATCTTCTGCACTGATTATGTGTTAAAAAGGAGCTCGGTTTCAACACGCATTTAAAACTGTCTGCAACAATGCCTCCAGTCGTAATAAACACTGTAGCACTTGGAAGAGGGCAGCTGCAGTTCAGGAAGATTTCCTTTTAAGGCTTTTGACAAGCTGAATTCTGAAGTAGCCAGAAAGCGGAACCAATAAATTGGACTGACAGTGAAAAAATACAGCACCCAAACCTTAGATTTTGATCTCAATTAGGAGATAAAATATTGGAATTCATGGTAGTGGGAGAATTACATGGTCGTATGGGCTGCTTACGTCGACACCACACATGTTCAGTGTGCAATAGAGACGTGATAAGTATGTTTCATGTGCGTATAGATATGTAAGAGATGTTGAATGTCACTGCAGAGGCTTCTGGAGGTATCATGGGCCTAATTTAATGAAAAATCTGACAGTAGTCGACCACTTGATAACACTTCTGAGACTCCCGATCTCACCCTTTCCTCCAGCAAGCAATCCACATATCACATTTCATTGCCTTTAACCCCAGTTTCATAGCACACATGATAGTTACATCAGATCCTCTGTATTAGTTAATGAATATAGGCTCCCCCGCCTCACAATGGTAATATGTCGTGACAGCGCTGAGAAACTTGTTTTTGACAGGTGAAGGTAGTTTTGTTTGTACTGCTGAATCCTAACTGGGGTTCTTGCTGCAGAGATACATATTTGGCATTCCAGTCACAACCCTCCAGTGGGCCAACAGTTTGAGCAGATAGAGCGATACCTTAAGCAAGAAGTGGAGTAATTGTGGTCGGAGAGTGACCTCCCCCGTCCTCGTGTTGGAATTTTTCAGCTTTTAACTCATGTAGGGCCACTCTGTAATGGCAGTGGGGTCAAATGTCAGGTCTGGATTCTTAAACTGAGATGATTAAACTGTCAAAATGTCACTTCACCGTTTGTGGGTATTGATTTGCATCGTTAGACAACAGTTACAATGATATGGATATTCTAATCAGCAGCTTGTTAGCACTTACAGCTTCACAAATCAGCTGCAATGGTGGTGTTAGAGTCGTGCAAAAAACAAAAGACAGTTCAGATGCACCAAGTTTGATTATTCACAGGAAAGTTGAAAATACCAACAATCTTTTAACAAACTGAATAATTTACCATAATGTCTCTCTGATCTGAAGCCAGTCCTGTGTAGGTGTAGCCACGTCTCACAAAATAAAGGTCAAATGCACAGCAGCAAGTTGAAAATACACATTACGCTGCTTCACCTGTGTTGTATTTGCACAAACAGGTGCTGAGAAATTACTGAAATAGGAACACTAAGGTAATATGTGCAGGGTCCCTATGCTGAGACCTTTTTTGCCATTTTTTTAGAGCTTGCTTAAAATTTCTTTCTGCTTCAAGTATTACCAGAGATTATGAAAGGTTTTTTCCATTCGATTGCAATCATGAATAAAAATGTCATTTTGCCCATTGAACTCATGAATCTAAAATAATTTAACCTGCTGAGCTGCCTATTCATAAAAAATTCATTTTGTATTTGTGCACTATTGAACACATAACAAAGCTATGTAATTTACAGGTCCAGTGTATAAGATGTAGGGGCATAAATTGGCAGTAATGGAATATTATATAAAAGCTGTGTTTTTTTTAAGTGTATAAACAAATGAAAATAAGAATTGTCTCGTTTTCATTACCTTTAATTGCACTGTTTGTATCTATATAGGGAGCGAGTCCTTGTTAATGGAGATTCGCACTGCCATGTTTCTACAGAATGTGTGTAATATTCTATATTCAAGTAGAAACAAGAACAAAATGTACATTTATATTTATATTTTAGTGTTTAGATATATTTTAGATATATTTATTTTATATTAGTACTTATGTTTAAATTTTATTGATAAATTCTACACCTTCATACTTATTTTAAGACTTTTAAATGGGAGCATCTGTAACTAAAGGCAATTTCCCCTCGAGGATCAATGAAGTATTTCTGATTCTGATTCTGATTCTGATTCTGAAGCACAAATGGACAAACCAAACACTGGTTCTAGATAGGGCCATGTGCACTTTTGTGTGAGCGACATTAGTCAACAGCCCCTCCGTGACGAGCCAAACAGCACTGGAAAAACACCGATTTTTAATGTGAAACTGCTTTGTTCAGTGTTTTTCAGTGGTTTCTCAACTGATCCGTTTATTCTGGAGAGGAACTGACCTCTGGGGATAATTCGGCTCCCACTAATAACCACCTGAATGTCTGGATAGTAAGTTATCAGAGACAAAGGTGAGCACAGATAAGCAGGTGCTGGACTAGTGGCTCTTTTGCCTAACAGCATAAAATAAATATAAATTTGTAACATGAAACTGCTTTATTCTGTGTTTTTGCTGGTTTTAATCACTTGGCCGGTTTGTTTTAGAGAGGAGCACACCTCTGTGGATAATTATGTATTATTGTATTGTTTTATTCCAAGCTCAGTAATCCTACACTTCCTGTTTTAATTCTTAAAAGCCCTACCCAGGGGCAGGGGTTATAAATTAGCCTTGGCTATAAACCTATATGCATTGCATCTACCTTGTATTTTATATATATAAAAGTAATTTTTTATGCATTTGTCCTTGTCAAATAAACAAGTCATAAATGCAATCAATTGGGTTTATGGTAAAAACCTCCTGAACCATGAACAATTAAGGAATTCATGCTCGGCAGGGATTTGTTTCAGCTGGTTGCAGTCTGCAGTCGTCACTGCTGGATGCAACTATATTCAACACACTGCTCCTCCGAGATTAGCGACATTGATCCACTGAAAATATTTATCATAAAAGTACACTATTATTATAGTAATTGGCATATAATAATAATAAAATCTTAACTAATGCTAGGTTTAATGAATGACAACTCTTAACAGCATATAAAATGCACAAAGCTCACCAAATCATCCACCCAGGCACTTTCTTCATTTCAGGAATAAATATAACAGATTCCTGCCGTTCATCATGGATGTGTTAAGTGTCATGGTCCAACATTAGAAAACAGCGTGAAGACTTTTTCTGATCATCACTCATTTGACCACACAATGAGTCAATAACGCTCCTAATGTTTTTTTAGGTAGTGACATTATTCAGAAGTTAATACACTTTCATTTCTTTCAAGAAACTGAACAGAATTGAGAGATCTGAACCCTTTTTATTTATGAATGAGATGAAATCATGGACTGCAAACACTCATACGGAGCTGACATTCGGTAACTGTGAGAGTCATGCAAGGACACAGAGACAGTTCGAGGGACTACAGACGAAGAGAGCTGAGCCCCTGAAGTATGAAAAATATTTAAACAAGGAGAGGGAAATAAATGAAAGAACAGGGCAGGTTTAAGTCTATCAAAGATTTATCTGCCAGAAAGCAAAGGAATGTCTAAAGGAGCTGAAAGAAAGGGAGCACAGCGCATTAGTGAAAAGACGGGGAAAGTAGCAGATTTTTGGAGAACTGGAGGATAAAGATACTTTAGACAGGCCAACCAGTTAGAGGCGCTAACGCTGAACGACCAGAAACTTTGTGCCTGTGTGGCGAGAGGTATGCAAAGTAAACTCCTTCTTTATATATGTTTGATTGTAAGAGTGGAAAACATCACACAGCCATCAGAGCCAAGCTTGAAAATACAGAGAATGAATTATGATACTTCGCTTATTAGTCTACTGAGGTTTTCAGTTGAATCTAATAAACGAGGCATATGAGTTGAGCTGTTGGCTTCATTATTTTCCAACACAAAAGGCAGATTTTCACTTTCACACCTGCAGCTGTCATGTATTTCGACACCATGTTGATGTCACCTTCTTGTCCTGGCACAGTGCCACTAATTGGGGTTGCTCATTATCCAGATTAGATATCCGACAGCTTTGCCATCCCCATGACACTCAGTAGATGCGCTGCTACGTGCTTCTTAAGCTATGTTCAGACTGCAGGTGAATCTGATTTGTGTCAGGAATCAATTTTTTTTCAACAGTCTGCCTGCACTGTCATTTACAAGTAATCAAATCAGATTTTTCAGTCCAAACATTTCCAGTGAGTCAGATGTAGAAATGACATAAGGCATCAATAACTGCGCTAAATACATGAGAAACCCAGGGCCAACATCTCGCCCTCCAAAAAATCACACTGTCAAGTCACACTTATTTATTTAAATTATTTTGTTTTCTTACGGACTGTTGTCTTTGTCGCAGTATGGATTCTGTGCTGTACTTAAGTCGCTCTGGATTTTATGTTGTTACTGTGTGCTGTATTGACAGTGACTCAAAATAAATCTGATTTTAATGGCAAAAGGAACTTTCACAGCCCCCTTAAATTCGCTGCTATAAATGATGGTAGTAGTGTTTTTAAAAAACAAAACAGCCACCTCTCGTGGATGGACCTCTGGTGGGGCTTACTGTGCACTACATCTACTCATTACAGCATCTCCATATCCGTTTAATACTCTGGTATACCATAACACCATGATATTGCCCAATGATAATGTCAGGACTTCTGAAAATCACTATCTGGATATGCCCAAAAACTGATTTGGTCTGGGCGGTTCAGATTTAACCTTTATATGGTTTAATTTCGTTTTGTTTTTTGTTTGTGTTTTTGTTTTAATGAAAGGGCTGCCCCCTAGATATACATAGTGGTGCTAGAAATTATATTATCAGGTAATACTTCAGGCTTCACCTTCATGACACCACTTTATTTCACACTGTCAAATTTCAGCTGTAGAGACAAAAATGATAACTGAAATGGAAATACCTAATTAACATGCATACGGCTATTCAAGAAGGGCACATCATTAACCATTTCTGGCTAATTGCAGGAGTTAATGGAGTAGGGGGATTTAAGGCACACTGATGTGTGCAAAATCACAATATCTAAGTTTTTATCAAATGCAAAATGTAGAAATTGTTTCTTTTCTTTTTTTTATTGCTGTATTCACACAGCTTTTATCTGACACATTGGGGAGATTTTATTTTGTCAAATTTTAAAACATTTTGAATATATTATGTTTATTCTGCAAAATAAAATGTGATTCTGAGTAATGATACAATACATCAGAAGAAATATATGCACAAAATCTTTATCAATCTTGTTTCAATGGATTAGCAAATATCAAAATTTACATGTAAAGTGCACATTTATCTCTTTGCAAATCCAGGTGAAATGACAATGTGACTATATGAAATATATTATGACATACACTAAATTGCAGATTTAAAAAAAAGACAATTTACTGTGCAAAAGCATGTACTTTTAAATTCCAATATTTTTTGTTTAATAGCTTAGTTTTCAGGAATGATCGACAAACTGTATATTCACCCTATCAGAAATATAGTTATTCTGACAGCCACATAAAATCCACAGTGAAATCATTGTTATATCTTTAGATATTTTATGTACGAAAAAGTACATGGGTGGGTCTTTGTAATATTTTGTCTTTGCATGCGTCTACAAATCCCCCCTCTTTTTCTACTGTTAAATTCACAAACCAGTACCCAGCATCTCTCTGGTATCTCGCTTCAGTACATTGAGCTATTCCTGCTTGAAACAGGGCTGGCTGGGAAGGTTTGTGCATAATCTAGTGCTGTCACACCAGGGTGCAAAACATTGTGCCCAGCACTTATACATGATTTTTAATGTGACGGGAGGGGCGGAGAGGCTGTTGAGAAATCTGAGACTGTTATGTTGGCACAGTGTTCGTCTTCATCTTTCCTGGAACTAAAATGTCGTGAAATAAAACACAAGAAAATAAATATTTTGCGCATAATTTAGCTCTGATTGCGAGAAGCAGGCGTGCATTCTGGTGTGGAGAATCTGCAAACAGGAGTCATTTTTATTGTGACTTGAATGGAGAAAAGGGCTGTGCTGGAGATGATGTGATTCATCAGCGGCTCTATTGAAAAATCGGAGAGCCACAAATGCCAAGTGGGTCGTCCCGGACCACAAAGAATAGGCCGCACATGATTTTTGAATTATGGGTTCTCTGACTCATAACACACACCAGCTGATGCAGCTGGGTTACAATATTATCACACCAGTCATAAAGGGCCTGTCTATATCCTGTGCTGGTGAAGTGAAATGGTCAGGAGAAGGAAGCACAAATGTTGTATCCGCGCAGATAGTTAAATCTTATCTTCCTCCATCTCCAGCCAGAGTACAGTACTTATCTTTGAAAAGACTAAACCAAAGTCTGTTATTGAATCCCTATTATTAAATCTTCATTGGGGCATGAAAAACTCATTGCATGTGAGGCGACCGTATTGAAGTTCATTGAACAATCCAATGTGATACTGTATGTATGAGACTATGGAACTGCTTCTAATTGAATTTTTATGCAGCCCATTTGAACAGCAGGGCCGCCTATGCTTCACAGCATGCAAACAGAAAATATCATGGTTCATGAATACTGCATGCCTGACTGCCAGGTGATCTGTGGCTCCAGCTGCACCTCTCAGTGCAGCTTTTTCAGCAAATCTTGTCCAGATCCATTAAATTTTTTGTACAAATATGATTCCACCAGATAACCGGATATTGAGGTGGTTATGCACGGCGAGCGCAATTTCACACGCAATTTAGAATATACATATGAGCAATATAAAAAGCTAGAAAAGAAAGTCAAGAAAATATTATGGATGCACTGATATCTCTTAATGGATATCAGAATATCTATGGTTTCTGTTTTTAGCTGGTCTGTCATCTGTGTGCACCAATCATGTTTGAGCAGGCTTTGTTTTCATGCAGGTAAACTGTCTGTGTTGAGAGCAGAGGTGGAAAACATTGGACCAAATGTTATCTTGAGACCAACAGGCTATTGTTTGACAATGATTTAGCCTTTTAGTCGCCTTTATCTCAATTGTTTGCCTTTATAAACAGATAATGTGTATAGAGATTAGCCGAATTGTTGTTTGGACCCGTCTCAAGCTGCAAATCGAACAGCACATGAAAGAGAATCCAGCAATCATTGGTTGGATGGTGATGTAATGTCCCTGGTCAAAAATGGTCCCGGTTGGATGCCAAAAGCTGCAGTGCGTTTATGAGGCAGACAGCCAGATGGTGACGTTGTTGCCACATCCAATGTTAAAAATCACAAGAAATATTAATCATATTATTATTATTAAAAAGGCAAATGCAAGTTCTTATATGACATTTTACTGAGAATTTATTTGTGTGATTGTGATCAGATGGCCACACTGTGATGTCCGCTCCACGTCCAAAGACTACTATTACCTTGAGCTCTGCATGCAGCTGCTCACTGCTCCACTGAGGAGCAATTAAATGCAGAGGACAAATTTTGCTGTAATATACATGTGACACTAAGAATTATTCTCCTTCTTCATTTCTAAATGCACTTTTTTTTAAAAAATTAGGGGAAAAACACATTTTTTCCATTTATGTATCTTCATGTAAATTATCCTGTTTCATTGTGTTAAGCCTGTAGTGTTTCTAAAAGCTAAAAGTCTTCATCCAAGCTGTCCTTGATTGCACATGACAGTAGTAGCCCTCAGGGCTTTCTGCCAGGAAGTCAGGTGCTGTAGCAGCTACAGAGTCGACACAGAGAGGAAGCTGGGTGGATGAATGGGTTTTAGCACAGGACTTTCCTCCAGGAGACTGGGGTTTGCGTTCCATTGGACTCTACGTTGGTTCATTATGTTTGTGTTGACTTCATATTTTGACATTGCTAGGACAGGAATGATATCCAGTTGATGGCCAGGGAACATTGTGACACAACTATAATTTTAAGGCTATTTTCGGGCCATAACAGGAGGTTTTGATTTAAAGTCCAAACAACATTGATTCAAGATGTCAGTGTTTGCTGGGCAAGCCTCTGGTTGGTTGTGGACCAGCTAAAATGCACCTCTAAAATATTGGCCCTTGCTCCAAGAGGCTGTATTTGTCAGACAATCAGTGATGGGTTTTTTGGGGGCACAGAAGGCGTGAGCAATAGCAATGTTTTCATGCTTTTATATCTTTCCAAAATTCACCAGAATATACAGTATATGATGGTATTTGTGTTCCGGTCATAAAGTTATAGTAGATGTTAAAGTATGCTGTTTTACAAAACGTTCACAAAAGCAGGCACGTCCACACGACAAAGAGGCTAGGTGCTGGACTAAAACATAACACAAGAGAAGAAAAAACAAAGTCTGCACACTACATTATGCATCCATGAATATTTAATATAATAACCACTGGATGATGTTTCCTGGTTACCCGGTCTTTCTCTGCTGTTTAGAGATGGCTGTTTATAGTCCTGTAACGTTATCCCCACCATCTGGTGGCATGTGAAGTGCACTACATATGAGTACAAGTTATTACAAAATTGAGTAATGAAAATCATAACGTCTGAATTTCTAAATACCCTGATACAGCGTAATACCATGATACCGCTTAAGCCTCGTGTAAAGACAGAAATAAATACATCAAAGAGGTGAGGCACAACACTAGCTGTGCTTACATGCACACCTTTTCTCAATCTGATTGAAGATTTCGGGTCAACTGTTCACAGTTTACAGATCTGGTGTTTACATGTGCATTTAAACAGAGCAGCTGTGTGGCATTTGCAAAAATTATGAATATAGTAACTTGACAGGGCTGCTAACTCTCGCAGTGACCGTGAGACACACGCAATTGACATTTTTCACACACTGTCACGCCAAAAGTGCATTTTCTCGCAGTGAAAAATAAATATCAGATAACTTCTGACAGTAGCAGTTCAGTGTAATGTCTGGTCAGCACAGCATTTGCTGTTGTTTTGATGCTCTTTTGGATGAAAAACAAACTATCTGCTGAAGTCCACTTCTGCTTGGAAGTCGCCATTTTCAAGAGGCATTACATCCCCTTACGTGAGGACGGATGTTGTGCAGATAGAGGGCAGCCAGAGATGAATCAGCTTCATTGTTTACATGATAAAAATTTCTTTGAAAAGGTTTAAACTCTCCATGTGCAACCATTTTATATTTGAATGGGTTTGGGCTTGTTTGACCTGATCGAGATGTTTATATGGATCATGTTTAATCTGTTTGGGCTTTTAAATCTATTCTAATCAGATTAGCAGGCTTCATGTAAACATGCCTACTTTAATATTTCAGACCTTTTCATGAGCAAAACTGAAAGTTGCACTGAAAAAACTGATTCTAGTATAGCCCAAGCAAGTTCCTCAAACAAGAATCAAGATGAACAATTAATTGGCCATATATCCCAAAAATAGACATATGTGCTCCTTCCAGGGAGGCGGAAGGATTTCTTTGAGCCAGTTTCCAGCCCACCAGGGTCCCAACTCTTCAGAGGATATCGGGGACTGCAGGACAGTGCTTGGCACTGCCAGTAAATGATGGAATAATCTGGAAACACAGCAGCCAATACTCTGGTCTGATGAGTATTTACCTACAGGGGGTATGCTCATCCCTTCCGTTTTATCTCAGCAAGCACATATGGTGCCCTGTTGCAGGCTCCTCCAACAGGAACGTCTGTTTTCCAGAGGATGCCTGCAGTTTATTTATACAGTTTTGTGCACTTGTTGTATGGCTATGTGGCGTCAGACTAAAGAGACCTTTTGTCAGAGTAAAGGAGGTTTTCTCGCTGCTCTGGTCATGCTGTGATGTTTACGCCGTGTGTGTTCCAGTCACAAACAATACACAACCCCAATAAAGAGCGTTTTAAACCTCCCGAATCAATGGCTGCCACCCTCCTTGTCCTTCAGACGGCAAGAACTCCCGTTGAGCCTACGTGAACCACTCCACTTCATTCACTTAAGTATGCTTTTACCCCAACATCGAGTGTGACAGGCAATCCTCGGGGGCGCATTGATTGCAGTGACCCCTGTGGGAGTAAGGGGTACATATTTATGTGTCAGTAGTCAGCTGTCCTTTGGAATAATGTCATGGAGAACCACTGAGACATACATTGACAGTGAATAGTGGCTCTGAACCGCCTGCATCATCACCTTCATCTCCTCAACAGAAATTTATATTCACTTTGAATTAGTTTATCAGCTCGACCTCGTGGTCCACGCCTGATGATTTAAATTTGCCCCCAATCAATCCTATTTACATAATGAGATTTACAATGTCAAATGCAAGACAACTGTTCCAAAAATGCCTCCATTGGAGGCGTAAGGGGTGAAGGGTGTCCGATTTCTGGAAAGAGTTCAGCATCTCATAATTAGAGCCACATTAAAGAAGTATTTCACCGATATAAAAAAGGTCCTAGCATTAACTTAGGCCGTCTATGCAGCAGGAACATGCAGATACTTTTGAAATTGGTGCTACATGACCAGAGAAAAAGAACTGTGACATTGTTTTTTTCTTAAAAAGTAGAAAAATTACAACTACCAGAATGCATCAGACCAGGAAACGCTCCGGCCGATGTTATGCGACCTCATCTGTTCAAAACAATCGCAGCTCGTCGAATCTTGTATTACAGTTAAACAGTAAACAAAAAGATGTTTCTGAAAACATTTGAGGCAAAAAATAAGCAGTCCAGTTACATAATCTTGATTTATATTCCGTCATCACTGCCTAGTTTTACGGTTTAATCAGATTTTGGTCCGAGTCTGACAGACGGAAAGAGAGGCGGGTCCATCTTTAGGCATGGGTTAGATCGAGGGAAGTTTACCATCGTTCATTCACCCAAACTACCACGTAGTTATTATATAATGCTGGTTGAAAATCAACAAAGTATCCCTTTAAAGACTCCAAATGGCAGGGTTCATACGGTCATGAAAAACCTGGAAAAGTCATGGAAATAGCAGTTCTTGGCTTGAAAAAGTTTTGGAAAGCTAATAAACCCTGACAGTTTTGGGAAAGTGATTGATTTCACAAACCTGTATAATAATACATGATGTGTTCAAGGACTGACAGATATATAGAAAAATCAATGATAAATTCGGTTTCTACTATTTCTGCCTGTGATGACTTTTGTAATTTGGGGACTTTAATATCCTAAAAATGAATGAATATTTGGCAGTTATTATCAGGACTGATGCTGGCTGACAAATGCAATGTAGTGAAAGTTGGAAAAATCTTTATATATAGTATTTTTATGGCACTTTTAACAGGGTACATTTTTTGTACCAAATGTGTAATTAGTCAGAAAATTGAAACAGTGCATGAGGGTTAAAAAAACAACCAAAAAAAACATGCCTTCCAAAACTGTGGGTGTGAGAAATGTAAAAGCCAAAGTAAAAAACTTAAGTCTCTCCTCAGTGCTTAAAAAATTATTTGATGTGCCACTTTTTGCACCACCCCCTCCTCATAACTAACAGTCCCTATGTTATATTAAAATATTCATCTCTAATCCTGTTCTGAATTTATTATTTTTTAAATTCTATATATTTTAAAAACTATAATAAAGTAATGAAAAGGAAATGATAAGGAGTATCGATAATTATTTCAAAGACAGTATTATCTGTAAAATTTGCATTAAAATCACGAAAAAGTCACGGAAACTAATCAGTAAAAATGTGTATGAAGCCTGAAAAGGGAACTGTGTGACATATTTAAATTTAGGCATTTGTTCTCACATAATAAAAAAACAGATATATCAAAGACAGCACGTCATAAGAGTTGTTAAATAGATTAAAATCAAACGTATGAAAATATGTATACATACTCAAGGTGGATCTGTTTGAGGGCAGATTGTCATCTCAAACTGTGCTCTGCTGCAAATTGAAAGCGATAAAAATCTTCTGCCAGCCCAGTTAATTTCAAAACAATGCCAAAATAAAGTGACATTTTAGCAGATGGAAAGCAGACTTTTGATGTTTATCCCAGCTGACAGAAACAGAAAAAAACCTCTTCATTTTTGGAGGACAAACGTTCCCCCATATTGGTATGGCTCTATATTGGTGTGGCATTTACAATAAATCGGCTTCTCCTCGGCGCTTCAAAATGCCTGCAGGGATGAAAAAGGTCACACATAAGCTGAGAAAATCATACATGTTTGAAAGCACGCTGGATTCTCTGGTCCTCATATCTCTGGAGCAACAGCAAGTGCATAAATATAGCTTGAGAATAATATGGACTTTATCTAATGACTACCATTGTTAGCTTCTTTTTCTGCATGAATCAAGTAATTCAGTCTTCTGTTGCTATTTATACTCCACAGTTTTCTCTTAATAATCAGTGTCGACACCTACCTCCCACTGCACAGAAACACACATTATAATGATTCTTTTTAATGATAATAATGATTCTTTATAATAAAAGTCATAGTCTTTATTTATATAGCACCTTTTAAAAACACTGTTACAACGTATTTAAAACACAAAGAGAATAAAACAAACTAAAAACCAGAAATTAAACACAAAAAGCTAAAATGACGACAAACAAAAATGATGTAACCGAAAAGCAATTTTTTCAAAAGCAGGTTTTTTAAAAGTGATTTAAAAGATGAGACAGAGTGAAAAAGGGGGGTTGCTTTTGAGTGCCAGGCCTCCTGCTGAGTGCAGTAACTGCTTGACGACTGTCACGGATCAACATGACAAAGCACATTTCCTGGTGTGTACCTGACACAGGAAATTTGTCTCTCAGGAGTCCATTTTGAGTTTATGAACTTGGCAAATTAAATTCAACTTTGAAGTTAATATGAAAAACATTACTTTAAGCCGCTGTTACAAATAACTGATAGCCTTCGCCCCTTTCATAATATTGTAAAATACAAGTGTGATATTTGTTACGTAGTGGTGTTGTTTTTCCCTTCTGATATTAAAGCCTCTGATCAGATTATGAACCTCTCAAATGATCAGTGGGCTTACTGCAGACTCTCCGGCCTGAGGACATGTGTTCAGCATTACTATGGCAACCCTCAAATATCCAAATATCTTCACACACACACAGAGTTGCTGTGCGGCTTGCTGTGTGACTCAGATTATTTTGGTGCCGATCATTTAGTCAGAAATGAAGTAAATTAACCAAAAGGGCACAATATAGCATCCATTTCATTTTGCAGTGAAACACAGCTGAATGCTAATGTTTCTTGAGTGAGGATCCTGTGATTGTAACTTTATGTGTGGATTTTTGTGGGGTTTGGATTCGCAGTGCAGGACGCAGAAATGGTTAGTGTTTTGCTGTAAATGCAGATGATTGAACCTTTTTTAACGATCTACAGACATAAGGTGGATTTCCATTACAGATTTGCGCAAAACTTAAGCAATATTTTTAAAATGTCGATAAAACACAATTGTGAGATGACCGTGTTTCCACTGAGTGATGTCGTGCAACTTGATCAAAACTTTAACAGGTTTATTTCTATTGTAGCCACCGTCATTATTTTCAATGGAAGGCGACGTAGGCGTTTTATGTGAGTGATAATGGAAAGGCGAGCCACTTATTCGTGGGAGTGGCCACATATGTGGGATTTCTGAAAGGTGATAGTCCACGATTTCACAGAGACATTGTGAATTCAAATCTTCTGGATGATCCGCTCAATTTTTGAAGAGTTATACGATGAAATAACGCCTCTTGTAGCTCCTGCTGCATCATGAGGGAGTCACTTCCTACCATAACATCATGTGACCTAGAAAAGCCAAAAAAGTGTTTCCTTTGCAGTTTTGTGAAATATGGCTTTTTCAAATTGCTTGAAATACCACCTCATGCGAGCGTACAAATGTTTTTGCGGTAAATGGAATTTTTTTCAAAATAATATCTGACGTATTTGATGATAACGATCAATACTGACTGTCGCATACAGCTCCTTTAAGGCTATAAAACCAAAACAATATGTTTTAAGATGCTGTTCTGCTTAATGGAATTTCGGGGGGAAATAATGGTATATTTAATTATTCGTTAATAATTATTTCAAAATTTGATTACCTGAATTGAACCTCTATGCTAAAAGTTTTTTTTTGTTTTTTTTTTTTAAATAAATCCTACCAAGGAGCTGAATACCTGAGCACATGACAGTGGGTGCTACATGACAGTGAGAAAGCTTGAGAATGGAAATAAAAATCTATCAGCCTGAGGGTTCGGTGTTCAGTGACAACCTGTCAGTGTCTTTGAGTTCCACTTCTTCAGTTGACAGTGCAAATCAGCCACGCTTCATTCACAGGGTGTCACGGTCCATCATTAAAAAGTGAAGAGTCTAATTCTGAAAACACATCAGATGTGAGAAATATTTCGGGGATAAAAGAGTTGGAGAGAGTCGTATCAGTGGCTGCATATTCACTGTTGTTGAGTCTATTAAAGTCTCGGTAGTGTGAGTGCCAAACGTGTTCCTGGCAACTGCTGCACGGTGTTAATTAATCATAAAAGTTCCTGTAGTTTGTTTTTTGGGCGTAGATCTCCAGCAGCACTCGTAGTACTCAGAACAACTTTGTAAAAAGACCAAGTTTCAGCTTGTGGATTTCATCAGGGTCATCCCAGGCTGGAGTGGTTTTTTTTTAACAAATTAAATTCATTTATATAATGATAATAATCACCGTCTTTGTATCTCTTGTAATTATCTGCTGAAGCAGAGTTAGCAGTCTGCCAAGACCAAACTTTCTTTACATCTGTTTTATTTCCTGTTACATAACCTAGTTCCACAACTTATGTTTTCATTTGTTCTTCTGCAGTTTAAATGACCATGGCCTCCCCACAGGGCAAATATTTGATTTCTCCTCCTTTGTGCACGCACCGCCGTGCTTTACAACCAAATAGATCAATACATCAATAAATGAATACATTCAAGGCTTTTCCTTTAAGAATAAAACAATAATGCAGCACCTTCTTGCTCTACTGTAGGATCACAACACAAAGCTAAATTCATTATTTTAGCATTCAATACACATTGTTTTGGAATGAGGCCACAATAAGACCCTAAATGGGTGCATTTTATTTTATTTTTTACTTATTTATTTGTGTATTTTTACCACAAAGAGAGGCAAAGTCATGATGTTATGTAAGGCTGGCCATCATTCATTCACCATCTGTTTCATTTCTCTTTCTGAAAAAATTATACATGTTCATGGGGTTTTCTCTCTGTGTTTTAGGACAAACCAGTATTCACTGCAGCTTTTTCTAGTAGAAAATTATAGCATTGTATCATATCATCAATATCATCAAAAAAACAATTTCTACATCACTGTAACTTCGTCTCATCCATATTCATAAAACTCACCAGCCTCTCCTCTCGCATGTCGCCGGGGTTGTGCCTACATGGGACAAATAAATGAAAGATTGATTGATAGTTTTAATCTGTACTGTTTAAAAACCTAATTCAGACACATCTGTGCTTTTCTTTTTTACTTTTTCTCTTTTGTCAAGTCATGCCATAAAGCCTGCAAACATCTGGAGCTTAATTGGGAATGGTCTTCATTAAAATCTGCTAAAAACAGAAATATTAAATAACCAGTGATATTAGATTGTTTTTCAAAAGCCCAATGACATACTGTGCCTGGGTTTGGGTAATTTGCTTTATTACAAATGTAAACAGGATTTTGGAGATTTTCTCTCTTTCTGTGGCTCCTTATAACGGTCGTAAATTAATTTGACACCCATATTTTTTGTGCCCAATCTTCCAAAGAGTCTTCAGCTGCAAAAAGACACAGTCCTTCATATCTTATAGTACGCAATATTGTCTTGGATATTACAATGTTACAATGGTTACCATTTGGCGTTAACCTTTTTTTTTTTCATCATTTTTTGGCAAATTTGGATTTCAAATCAATTTTGCAGCTAATACACAAAATGCCTTCCCTTCGTAAATTCAAAGAAAAATGTGAATTTAACGCAGCAACGTATATTCGTGCCAAAAGAGAGGAGGAAAAAATAAAGTGGGAGGACTAGATAAATTCAATATCTGTATTATTTAATTTCTTAAACCCGTGTTTCACCAATCTTTTTAATATTCTAGACAAACACTGATAAATTCATTGTGTTTTAATGAAGAAACCAAAAACATTGAGTCCTCGTCCTTATGTAGGAGATGAATAATGGAGCTGTTGAGAGACCTTTCAAGAGCTCTCTCATTTAGCCTTGTAGTTGCTGACTTGACTCAAATTAATTTGTATTTATGACTCTCATACCCATCTGCCTTTAGCCACTGTCACTAAATGTGGATATGATGATAAATATCCATGAATAAATTAATCATTGTCAGTGGGCGAAATGAAGCCAACAACAACAATTCTCCTCCAACGCAGCTTATATGCTTCAACAGTTTGTCTCTCAAAACTTTGAAACAGAACGCGCAGGATTCTTTCGTGTTTAAAATGCATAAAAAGACTAAATTCACTCAGTGTTTTTCAGGTATTTAACAGTTAATATGGCGAAAGTCCATTTTTCCATGCCAGCTCCTCTTTACTGCCAGCAGATCAGTAATTGTGGAGAAACCAAGACTGGTATGTGTAACATGATTGGAACAATATGAATCCCGTTCTGTGTGTTTTTCCCTTTGAAATCATCCTTGCACCACATGAGGCTGGATTTGTTTGGTATCTTGCGAGAAAGAAGAAAAGAGCATCGGCAAGAGTATGCCAAGTGTTTTTATTCCTCAGTGTATCGTTTTTCCTCAGCAGCAGCCGACAAACAGATTGACCACAGTTGAACCTTCTCAGTGAAATCATTACACAAGACAGGGGTTAAAAGTGATGTTATCTACAGTGGCAAAGATTGGAAGCAAGGCAGCTGGTTAAATAATGTCATTAGTAACACTTCAAATCATTGCAACCCCCTGAAACTGCAATGAAACCCAACCCAAAGGACCAGTGTTTTTCACTTTGCTGGAGAAACACTCAGTCCTGTTTTTGTTCCAACCACTTTTATTTTGAGAAAAAGGTTGTTTTTTTTTTTTTCTCAAGGCCATATATACAGTCATTATAGCAAAGTAAATGTTATATACTGTAAGTAATACTCCTGGGCTTCTGGAAGAAGAACTATTACACTCAGTGGTCTACAGAGTCTATTTAAGGAAACTGAACAAAGCGGCATCGTCTCAGAAGGACTATTTATTTCAGCAGTGTAGGCTTTACAATTACTGAAGAAAATTCATCTTCTCAGATCCACATCTGTCCATGTTGTGTAACATGGCATTAGTTACAGCTCTCTTTTCCCTTAAAGAAGGATTTTACCAATATAAAGAAAGTGCTCACATAAAACTAGGCCATCTCTGCAGTAGACGATGCAAATACTTTAAATTGGTGCTGCATGACTAGAGAAAAAAAAGAGAAAAAGGACTGTTGCATTTTTGCTTTTGCTCAAAAGGTAAAAAAAAAAAAAAACTACGAATACCAGAATGAACTGTGCCGTACCAGACCAATAAACTCCCCTGCTAGCTGGTGACGGTTACTGGGGATCAACCAATATTGTTTTTTCAGAGCCAATATTGATACTGATTATTAGTAGTTATGAGACCGCTAACTGATATTTGGACCTGATATGCATTTCCAATAAAAATGTCAATCTTTCTGTCAATATTTAGAATTAGGAATATAACAAACTCCAACACAAAACTTTGTTTAAATGCCTTTGGAAAATGTTAATTAAAACTGAAACTTTCAACATCACATACAGCAATTCCCAGCAACTTTTTTTAATAAAGTTTAGTGAAAATTTTAATAAAAAATAAACAAATAAAATTAGCCTCCTGAGGTTTTTCAGAGTAAAAGTTATTCCCATGCTGACACTTTTTAACTGATTAATTTTGTCTGTGTTCATTAAAATAAAACGCTGATACAGATAATCAGCAAAACGCCAAATATATGCCCCAATAACCACCAAGGCCGATAATCTGTCGACCCCTAGACGTTAAAAAAAGTTTTCTGTTCAAAGCAGTGAAGGCCAGCTGGTAACAAACAATCTCATATCACTGTTAAACAGTAAGTTATAACATGTGCCTGAAAACATTTGAGGTAGAAAAAGGCAACGCTGTAAAAGAATCTTAGTCTACAGTTTTACCATTTCTTCTCATTTTTTTCAGTCTCTCACCTCCTGTTCACAAACTCTCACTATTACAGCTAAACAGGGCACATAAGTATGTTTCTGAAAACATATTGAGAGAAACATGAGCTGGTGAGAAGAGCAGGAGTATCCAGTGAGTGAATTAACTAAAGCCCACATATTGGAGCATATAGACTCAGGGATAGACACGGACAGCCCAAGGTAGAGTTATTAGTCATCTTAAACACAGTTTAAAAAGTGAAATTTGCCCTTAAATCCTATCTTATCTTTTGGAGTCGAAAGAGTAGCTGATGAGTCTCAACCTGGGGAAAGAAGCTGCTCTGTTGCTGGTGGTTCGGATAGATAGGTTCGGCAGCAGACTGTAGCTGGGGTGGCTGCTGTCTTTCAGTATCCTTTGTGCTCTGTGCAGACACCTCTCTTCACCGAGGTCACTGATGCTCTGTAGATGAGAACCAGCGATGTTCTGGGCAGTTTTAATCACCTGCTGTAGAGCCTCCCTGTCCTGGGCCGTGCACGAACCATGCCGGTTCGTGATGTTTCCAGTTAGTCTATTGCTCCTCTGTAGAAGTTAACCAGGATCTTGCCTTCTTAGTCTCCCTAAGATTGTGAGAATAGACTTTTTGTGTCCGTGGTGGTGCCATGGGTGGCAGGCGATAGAAGTAGAAATACAGCCTGTTGTTCATGCATTGGTTAGATAAAGGGTTTTTTACAACTGGTCATCTACACACACTACCCATTTTGTTTTCATACATAGCTAGTAAATTGGCAAAGTATTCCTTTAAATCAGCTGCAGCTCTTGTTGTTCTTTGGCAACTATGACAATCTTCAGAATAAATCCTAGCATTTATCAGCTGTAAAACTCTCCTAATATGTTGATGCCACACAGGAGAATTTATAATTATTGCTTGAGAAATCATATACCAAAGTACACACTAAGATGGGCCACATCAATCATGCATCATGGCATTATTTTATGTGTTCAGCATTAGCCTCTGTATTCCCCCCTCATTATTTATCTGTCTGCCTGTCCCTGTCCTCCTCCCATACTGATGCTAGAGTATTTATGCTCTTCCTACTTGTATCCTCAGAGGATTGCTTTGTCCTAATTGGAAAGCCGAGTTAATTATCCCCCAGCCTGTACTTGGCACATCATCTAGACCGCCCCTAGAGACACTGTTGGGTTCAACTCATAATCCTGAGAAAGAAAGAAAAAAAATTTGCACTGGGGTGAAAAACGGGGACGTGGGAGCACTCTGACCTGAATTGGACCCCCCATTGATTGATATGGATTGGGGAAGGAGAAATCAAGACCATCCATCATAATTTCCAGCTGTCAGCATTTGCAGGGATTTCATAGAGCTAATTGGAAAGGCCTGCATTGGATTGCAGTTTCTCATTTTGCTTCCCTCAGGGTTTTACCAAAAAAGGCTGCTCTTAGCTTAGTAATGAAAAAGACTAAGTTACCTGGGCTGGATACTCGTATTGCACCATATGGTACCATGACCAACCGTGTAGGTATAGATGCATTTCCACAGGTCAGGGTTAGTATGAGAAAATGTGCTAATAACTTTAATATGAGGGTGTTTTATAGGAATACTACGTCCCCAAAATGTCTATATCAGGTACTCAGCCTGTATTATGCTGAACTTGGGAAACTGTGTTTTTTTTCTACATGCCTCCATGTTGAAAGAAAAATCCCAAAACAGCAAATTCTATATCAAAACATCTGTTTACAGACTTTGTAAGCAACTTGTGCAGTGTACTTACACTCGTATTTATACAATCATTGCAATTTTAAATCACTGTGAATCACAAGTGTTTGAAAAGGTCATGTTTTAGTGACAGTTAGGGTTGTAATAATAGCACCAGCCACTAGTCAGTGGAGGCATGCAAGAAAAAAGTCGTATTCCTGAATTAAACGTGGTGAATCATTGATATACACAGTGTCCCAACACATATTATGGAAATAATTTAAAAATTTTTCCGTGACTTTTTAAGGACCCACATTAAAATTTCTCGGGCTGTTAGCAACCGAGAATTTAGTCAGTTGAATCAGACTCAACCGAACGGCTGTGACTTGGCCGTTGGCCAAATTACTGTGACAATTTCATCACACACAACAAAAATTCCAGCAATTTCCCAAAACTTTCAAGGATTTTCCTAATTCCATAAGTTTTCAATGTTTCCATGACTGTGGGGCCCCTGTTTACAGATGGTCATTTGAGGTGAAGTATTCCTTTGAGGTTTAAGGAAACCACAGTGAGCCCTGCGTTAGGAAGTATTTGGCCCACGAGCCTTACTTGGCTGTTTGCAGGAATTTTAATGACACTTTCATTTCAAAGTTTATCGCAAAAATCAATACATGAAGAGCAACTGTGGTGGAGGCCAAAGGTTTATTGACATAATTGCTATATAATTGGAGAAAGTCAAAGCTGACAGTGTTAAAAAGCGAATAAAAAAAACACAATGTTTGGTACGCTAACCAACAGTAAGAAGAAGTCACATCAAAGCAGCACACAGTGTTCAGCATAATGCAGAAATCTTCCATTACTCTCGCTACTCTGTATTTCCAACATGCAGTTTGTCTTATCAGTAGTTCAGAGTTTGAGGTTTGATTTAGTTCTTGAAGTGACGGTAAAGCCAGAAAACTCCCACTGGCCTTAGGCTTTGAAAACCAGTGCGTTTGTGTGACAAAATAACACTTTCAGTGACAAGAAAACACAAAGAGCGGAGCACCGTCGGATTGATTGTGGCACAGTTTCTCATGGGACGAATTGTATTCAATTTCCCAAAAAGAACTGACATTATACATTTTACATTATAGATGATAGATCCTGGAGCAACCCCCTAAAGGCTTGTGTGAAGAGACAAGACGGCATAAAGTGAAGCTTGTTGATGCTATTCTCTTCCAAGTCCTCTGCAATCTGCGCGCCATTACTCGGCTCCAAACCCGAAAATGAATGATATCTTAGAGTCATTCTGAAAAATGAATGACATCTCAGACTTATTATAATTTAATGGAACTCCAAGATCCTTTCCTCTTACGATTAAACACAAGTTGAATTCAATTTTTTATTATTGCTGCACTATGAATAAAGAAATCAAGAGGCAGTCAGGCAGTTTCAAATGGTGGTAATTGTCAATTACGGCTTTATTCTGCAAATCTGTTTTTGTATTTTTTTGTCTGTAGCCTTTAAATGGTGGAGTCTACAGATGTGCTACATTTTTGTGCATGTAGCTACTGTGTCTACAGACACATCAAACTTATTTTAGGTAACTGAACCAAATGATGTTCAGCATTATTCAAGAAAATAAGACAAAACAGCAGGCAGTTAATCACAGTTGAAACACTGTCTTGTTTATAAGTGTTGGCAGTGTATTATTGCTGAAGCTATTAATATGTCATAGTCAGTTATATCTGTCGCAGTGCGTCCAATATCCTTTGCTAAAACAAATATGTGCAAAACACCTTGCTATTTCATATCATCTTTATGCAGAGAACAAAACAGCAAATACAAAGTGCTAATAGCTCATTACGAGCACAAGCTGCAAACAGTAATCACATTTTTTCGATGAATGTGAACATATTTATTCTCCACATACCTGCTGCTTCCTGCATGTTGTCCCTGGTGGCAGCCAGGTGAAAGTATCTTAAAATATAAACTGAAGGCTGATATAATAAAAATTTAGGGCTACAACTAATGATTAATTTCATCAGATTAGACTGTTGACGAGCTGTTAAATACATAAACTGTCACAAAATAGTGGAAAAATGTCATTTTTGCTAGAGCCCAAGCTGTCTGCTTTGCATTATTTATGTTAATTTGACATGAATCAAAAAACAAAAATAGTAATTTAATATCATAATAATAATATTGTCATAGAAGACTAAAACATAAAAAAATAAAAAAATAAAAAAATAGAAAATCCTCACATTTGAAAACTGGAACCAGATTTTTTTTAATTTATTTTTTTGCTTAAAGCAGCTACAATGAGCTTTTAACAAGTTGTGAAATGATTTCAGTTTAATATTGGTGCCTCTAAATGACAACCATACGCAAAGGGGACCATCAGCGAGAACAGGAGCTATTTCTATATAGTTATTTTTAATGCCTATACTTGGGTCGTATTTCCTGTGAATTTTTAAAAAAAAAAAAAAGAAATAGAAAAACAGTACATAGACTGAAAAAGCCTTTGCTTTCATTTCCTCAGGCAAAGTTTGGCAGTTAGCAGTGCGTTAGTCAATTAAAAGAGAGCAGGGGGAGATTTTTCTTTAGGCAATTTTATTTTTTAGATTATATTTTGTGTTAATGGCTGATGCTGGGGCGAAGAGAAAAAGAAAAGAACTGACTTACAGAACAACAACAATAAAAAATCTTCAAAAGATGCTGATAGAGCACGAGTGAAAACATGAGTCAACCTTGGAGAGAATTGTGGGATTTGTTAGGAATCCAAACTAATCCTGAATTGGCCCTCTAAATCCTGTAATATGTCTATGTATTTATGAAATACATTGTGAGACGTGGTTTTACATCTATTAAGGAATTTATGTTGGTGGCTAAAACAAAGTTAAGTTTGTTTCAGCATTGTCATATTAGTTATTAATATTAAAAAGCCTCAAATAGAAACATAACCTCAATGTTGTGCATCCTGCAAACAGCTGTGTTCAGAAAGACAAAAAGTATTCAAAATAAATGTGTCTCTATTTTTTAATTTGCTTGCAAAACAAATGCACACACGACCAGATTAACATCTTCACGGCACAAGAGAAGCACGACTGCTTTTATCTACATGGCACACCAAAATCAACACAAAATAAAAGTCTAATTAGTTGCCTTTAATAAAATAAATTAGAAATTATAATAGTAACACATTATTTTTCTCCTAACCAACCAAATTAATTGGCTGATTGTAATGTAATTAATTAATGTAATGTAATTGAAATATGTGTTAGTATTTTTGTTTCTTTTTAATTGTAAAGAAATGTGTTTATATTCCTTTTAGTCTGATGTTTTTTCTTAATTTCCCTTTTTGTCTCTCCCTCCCTCCAGTTTTAATTTTAGGGGAATGGAGAAACAAGATCAGTAACTTCTCAGTCAAGTTTGAAATAAATAGGCGTTTTTCTGCAAATTTGTTCTTTTTATTTTTTGTAGCCTTTAACCTTTTGGGCTCCACTTGTGCTGTTGATAGCTAGACTTTACAGTGATTGAACTTACTTTGAATCACCAAGTGATGCTAAACAATATAACAATATCAAGAAAATAAGACATTAGTAAACAGAACAAAGCACATGGCAGCCTATACTGCAGAGAGAAAACAGATCAGCCTAACCTTTGTAGCTGAGCACCAACCTCGGACCCCCTGTGAAAACATGAAATACAGTAACTTCAAAGAAAATCTTGCTGGAGGAAAAAAAAAGGGCAAACACCTTGAACTGGCCGATAGCTGTAGCACAAAATAGTGAAAGGACGTCTGAGCTGTGAAAATGAAAAATTGTTGGGCAGCAGATACATTTAATGGCTCTTTAGATTTGAAATCATCGCCTCTGTGCTCTTTCTCTCTGGAAGAGTGTTCTCCGGGTTGAGTCAAGGTTTTTGATGTGGCGCACCTTGGATAACTGTGATCAGACGCTCGGCGCCGCTCGAAATGTGTATTGACTATTTGATAGTGTGTTGACTATCTCCCAGACTTGAGTGAAATCACATGCTTCAGCCTAGTTAAGAACCCTGAAGTGACGATCTCTTAATAGAGGAGTCCTGTTCAAGGAGCTGGAGAGATGCAGCGAAGGAGATACTTGATAGAGTGGCTGCTTTGGAAAACTGATGAGAACGACAAGATGCCTTGAATGTGATCAAAATACCAAGTCGCCGACTCGGTGTCCTGGTTGCAGGCGGGTTCGTGTGAAAATTGGAACCTTGTAAGCTGACTGGCCGAGCGAGCGAGGTCTTGAATGAGCCCTGCATCGCATCTGTAACTCTTGCACATCCACTATGTTATCATGCATGGCACTGCAGCTGGCTATGAATACCAAGTCCAATCCGCATTAAACCTAAACACTCACCTAAGAGCTGCATTACCAAGGTGAAATGTTGCCGTCCTGGCCGAGCCAATCCTTCAAATCAGTCTGCCACAGGCAAGGACAAGGATTTTCCACAGTGGGGAATCTAACCAAAGCAGCACTGGTATCTGCTGTTGATGGTGGACTGAAGCCTTTTGGATCAGTCTTTCTCAGTTATGATATTCAATTCATATAACTGGAACTTTGTAGTTTTTTCATTTACTATTAGGCATTTTTGGGGGGGAAATAATGATGCCATTTTACTTGAGACCTAAGTAATGGCTTAATTTCAGACTGCTGATTTCATGAAAGTATTTTTTAAATTTACCATCAGGTCTTACTTGAAGTGTGTACTTTGCAACCCCTCAAAACCAAACTGATTGCAATTTAGTAGTTAATGCAGACCACTAAACGGGGAGCATCCTCATTTCTCAAGCTATTTAAATTTGTCATTTCATGAACACCAAAAGTTGGTAAAAAACATTTTTGTGCCATCTTAAAATCATATCAAAACCCCCAAATGGTTACCCAATATCCAAGCTGAAAATAAACAACAGATGGACTAATCCTGCCTCTCTCTTTACTCTTTTCTCTCCAAAAACCACATTAAAATAATAATGTTCACAAATAATAACTTCGAACTAAAAAAAAACATAAGCACAGAACTTTGTAGAGTCAGTGTCAAGATAACTAATTCACTTTCCTGTATTGACTCTGCGTTCATCTGGTGTCACAATGATCAGAAAAATTAGCTCACAACTGGGAAAATGTACATGAATACCCCCTCAAGTCGAAACAACAACTCAGAGAGTTGGCAGAAATTTTGGTACACAAGTTGGCGTCATATATGCAGAATCATGAACAACAAAGGTTAATGTTTGGTTGAAGGTAATAAGCTTGTTTAGTAAGGTACATATTGCATGTCAAATTTTTGCACTCGTTATTTGTTGTATGGTATTAGGTTGTTACCATTGGTTGCTGTCCAAAAAGGGAGACCTAAATAAGATGGATAAGTTATTTTCTTACAGGTAAAGCAATATTTTTGTAGTTTCAGGGGTTGTACTTGTGCAGCAACAAGACTGGGACAAAATTACTTTGAAATATAAAGCTTCAACATGTTCAAACTCTCCAAATAAGGACTTAAAGCCCATGAATGCACCAAAGTTGGATGAACAACTTCCCAACTTGGGTAATGGGACCATCAGAGGAGTCATTTCAGTGTTTCCCGCAGATTAAGAATCTGTGAGTGGTGGCGGCTGATGATGGGCGGTTGTGCAGGTGCATGAGGCCAAGGCAGAAAGGACTCTTTATGAGTTTGTAAAGTTTTGAAGTTTAGATAAATGAACTGTCGATCTGATCGGAGCTCATGAGATCAGATCAGTGGATGAGAGGTGCAGGTGCTGCAGAAACCAGTGAATGCAAACTTTAAGACTCAGCACAATTAACAATGAAGTTTCACTTTTACTTTGCCTGGTGTTCTGCTGCTCCATTTGTGCCCAGAGTGCACTCTGTGCTCCTGGAGTGTGGTGCAATAGACAACCGAATAGTACTTGTATTCCAATAGTGCTCCTAATGAACAATCCAGCTCCAAAAATTTTAAATAAATACATGGCAGCACATGTTTTGATCGTGGCGGGCCTCCACAATAATGTGAATGTGTGGGAAACCCTGCATTTTGAGAATTTAATTTGTGGTTTCATAGAAATTTCTCTCAGCTCAGTTTAGTTTGAGTATTTATGTTGCGGCAAAAACATGAATTTCAGCCACATCATAAAATGGCTGTCTGATAAATCAACACACCACATTTCAAGTTGTTAAATTTTACACCAAGCTATTTTTCTTTATATCCAGCCTTCATGCACGGAGTCCGTTTGACAAATTGTGATTAAATTACATGGATGCAACATAAATTTGAGGGCAGCAACATGACTCCAGTTTATGACAGGATGGACATGACTGATGGAGCTTGTAGACAAGGGATCTGATGCAGTACATGACAGGCAACTTGATTAATAAACACTGTGAGCCTGCACGAAGTATAAGGACACTACATGAACCTTCTGAATTCATGCATGTAAAAACATTTGTGAAATGTGCATCTCACAACAGGTGCAGAAAGGGTATTTTGTAATGTAAATGTAAAATAACTTCTTTTAAAGAGGCTTTTATTTTTAAGATTCACTCCAAGTACTACACAGAGATGATTAGCAACAAAGAACCTTCAGGAGGCCCTTAATGTTCTCATAATGTATAACAGATGAAGCAAACATTGATGTTCTTGCCAATTAATGAAATTATCCTTAACATCCCTCTGCCCCGATTTAGCAGGTTGCCCACAAATCCTGAGCTCCTTTCTTCAGACATAATTTGGTTTTGAACCCCGGCTAACGTTCCCTGATTAAATTCCTTCATTGATTGTGCAGGAGCCGTGAAGGTCAGGCTGTCACTTGACTCACAGAGACTGACCTTCAGAGGAACTCTGGCACAGACAGTTGTCTCATTTCATTTGACGGCGATCATTTTCAGGGATTGATGTTTCTGGATATTAGATATACTTGTTAGGGCTTTTGTTAAAGACAAAGCATCTTTCAGATTAAATAGCAGATAAAAAATAATTATTTAATGTCCTCTGTGGCTCAAATGGAGCTTTCTGAAGTCTTAGAAATTGACTTTTTTTCAAATTGGTCTTGAGATTCACATTTTCAACAAAAAGAAGGAATTTGACAGAGATGGTCATTTACAAGGCACGGAAGGTCCTAACAAAAGTTGCTGTTGATAAGCATATTAAACAGTGTGTTTTGTAAGCTTTTTGTTAGTTAGTTATTCATATTAAAAGCATTATCTTGCCTCTGAATTAATTGTAGGTGCTTATTTAAAGTCATGCAAATACTAAGCATCTCTGCACTGGCTGTAAAAGTTAATTAATGTTGCTACATCTTGATAAATTTCATGCATTTCTCATAGGATACCAGAGACAAAACACCAACTTTTGTCTCGGTTTACATGCGCCAATGCATGTAAACCAAGACAAAACTGTCGAGCGGCCCTGTAACCATAGTAACTCACTCACTCCTGCCCAGGTGCACGAGAGGAGAAAGAGAGAGCGCTGTGCTGCTGTCAGAAGTTGTCCGCTATTTATTTTTCACTACAGAAACTTGTGGCGTGACAATGTGGGAAAAGTGTCAATTATGTGTGTCTCATGGTCAATGTGAGAGTTAACAGCCCTGTCAAGTTCCTATAGTAATCATTTTTGCGCATGTAACACAGCTGCGCCGTTAACATGTGGCGGCGCATGTAAACACCAGATCGTATTAAAGGACATCCCATGTAAACGGTTGACCCGAAATCTTCAATCATATTGATTTAAGTCATATTGACAAAAAGTGTGCATGTAAACACAGTGTCTGTCTTCTGTGGATGTCCCAACTAAAAGAGCTCCCTTTAAAACGAGACGATGTAAATTTTGTGGAACATGGCCGCTGTCGCCACAAGTGATAATTGGTAGATTGGATTGTGTGATGCTTTTGTGATGAAACCATTTACATAGTTCTGTAATGTGGCACATTTTAAAGAATGATAAAGACTCATAAAATCATTTAACTGGCTCAGGAAGCTCTGTCACAAAGCTTTTTCTGGTCGTACCAAAGAACACTTAGGTTTATCAGGAATTACATTATAAGTCATCACTTTTTCCATAATAACATGTCGTGAGTGTCCTTTGACCTAATATTCAGATTCGTGTACTCCTCACATTTAACATTTCTCTTTGCATGCTGACATATTTAAGACTCTCGGCCATTCGCGTCCTCATCAAGCAGGAAGCGGGGAAAAACTGCTCCAAGCTTTCACTGTCATCTCAGGAAAGTCAGTCACCATTTCAAGGTTAATGGCAAATCACTATGAGGGTTTTAGGCAACACGGGGTGGCATTCGTGCAATGTCGCACTCGCTGTTATGAAAGATTACTGCCCTAAGACAACAGACATTACACAAAAAAGCCGTCAGGTTTCTGCAAATACTTTGATCACAAGAGCTCAATCCGGAGGTCCGGCTCTGTCGCTTTATTGACCTTTTCTGAAAGATTACACTTGCCCCAAGATTTCATTTAGTGAAATGTGACAGTGCTGTGAGCCTTCAGACTTTCAGTGACATGAAAATATAATTTGCACTTTGCACTCAGTGTGTGAGCCTCATTAAGCTAATGGAATATCTGGTAGGTGGAACAAATGTGTGCTTTTGTTGCATTAAAATGATGGAAATGTGTTCAAACAGCAGCTTCCTTGCATCACTGTGATTGCATAGCAGTGTGGGTAACAGCCATATAGCTTATGTAGATGCATAAACATGTCACTCCTTTTTTCTGCCGTCTTTATGGGAGCTTTGCACTGACATGACCAGATGACAGCTGTCAAGAAAGGCTGTCAGCGCATAAATACATGACAGTTAATGTAATGAAAGAGAGGAATCAGCAGCAGATGCTTGAAAATGCAGGATGTTTAAGCGGATCCCGTTAAAAACATTTTTACTCGGCGGTCAGGCAGCTTCTCAGTAGAGCTTTAATAGCACCTTAAAAAAATTGGTCCGACTCTATTACCCTGCAAAGATTTGGTGTGATATAAGCCTGACCCAAGCCTGAACCAACTCTGTAGTTTTGGCCATGAGCCTGATTAAAAACCTAAATTTCCATTGTAAAAAATAATGAAAAATCAAGGTGAGGGCTGACATGTTTCCCTTACCACTTCTTTTTCTTTGGTTTCTTTGGTCATTGGCTCTGCTGTCTGCTGTATATATTATATATTTTGTTAGCAGCGATTTTTTTCAGGTACTTGTTTGTTACTTTTTTTTTTTTTTTTGCTCTTGTTATTCAGGTACATTTTTTGTAACTTAAAAAATGCTGTTTTTTGGGTAATATATTTTCACTTGTTGTCTTTTCCCCATGTTTTAAAAAAAAAAAATCAAACTGGATTGGCTCATGTTTCAAAGGGCTGTAAATTAACACGCTTTCCCAGAACCTCAACCACAGACGTAGGAAGATACCTTGTGTTGCAAGCAGCAATATTTGAGAAGTTGGGATGAAAATTAAAAATATTGCTCAGTTGTTCCATCACATTGCCTCTCTCTGTGTTGCAGTACCCCCAGCCCCCACCCCCTCCTCTTCCCTGCTTGATTACGTCCGATGCAACTCTGCCGTTTCTGCACAAGAACTGCCAGTTTCAGTAAAATAAATAAATAAATAAATAAATAAAACAGCCCAGAAATGGGGGAGAACCAGAGTCAATTAAAGCCTGGGGGAATATTAAGAAATTGCAGCCGAGCCAGTCCTGAACCCGGCGGGTCACGTCAGGCCAATCAGGTTCAGGCACTGAATCAAATCTCTACTTTATAGTCGTTAACAAGCAGGGAGCTAAAACTCAGAACACCAGAAAAAAGGAAAAGATGGAGGTGAAGATCAAGATGGAAAACCAGAAAAAGCAGGAACACTGAGACATTTAAAGGGAAAAAAAACAAAAAAACTGCCATCTATATATTAAACAAGACTAATGAAGGAGTGCAGTGCAGCTGTGTAGACAGGTGGTGGATCACAGGAGGAGCCAATGGAGAAGAAAAAAGGTGTGGCATGACAGGGTCTAAAATAACAATCAGTACACAACAACAAGCTGAGAACACAACAGAGAGAGAGAGCCGAGGGACCGAGAGACGGGAAGAGGTCGCCTGACATCAGACAGCGTTGTCAACTCATTACACTCCGTTTACATCTTCAGTCGGATTTCCGTTGGGGGAGGGGGATTCAATTTTGAATTCAATTTTAAAGCCTGAATCCAGCATCATTTTAACCGGAACAACATCAATTTTTTTTTGTGCTGCATTCAGATGCCTTTCAAAGGAATGGAAAAATTCAGTTGATTTCTTTTAAAATCATGGCTGAAAAGGCAATGAGCAACTTTGCGTGACGTGTCCCACACATTGCAAGAAAATTGTAAAAGGTGACAGAAAATTACCTGACAATTAGGAAAAAGTAAATAAATAAATAAATAAATAAATAATATGGAAATTTAAAAAAATAAAGAAATTGGGAGCACGTCTAGAAAACATACATTTAAATATATTTACAATGTAGGCATACATTTTTAGCACTCCTTTGCTTCAGGTTGTTTGTTTAAAATTTTATTTCATAGCTACCTTTATTCTTTTCTCTCTTATTTGGGCTGATTTTCAGGTTATTTTCTTGTCCCTTTTTTACCAATTTCTTCTGTCAAGTCAGTTTGCTCAGGTTGCAGAGGGTTACGTCTTCACTGGTGCCTTGCCAACATATAGTTTGCAAAAGTTTTAAGAGTGAACATAGAGAAGTAAAAACACACGACACGGATGATGGCGTGAGGAACGCTCTACAATTGTCGTAATCCTGCCTGTCGCGCTAAATGGCTAATCTGTAGTCCCCACTCATCGGATCGATTGCTTTTTCAATTGAGGAGCGTGAGTTGGCGATTTAACGGTCTGGACTCAAAGAGAGGAGGGAATGTACGTTTTCTGTAAGAAACCTCGAACTGCCATTCTAATGCATCAATCATTTCTCATCAGTATTTTCATTTCAGTTAAATTTGACTCATTTGTAGTCGCAGTTGGTAGCCCAACATGTCGCCTTCATAATGTCACAGTGTGCTGAAAAATATGTCACAATCATACTCACCTATAGTGTAGCCTGTATAGACTTTTTTCATGTTTTGCAGAGTCTTACTGCTACTAGAAGGCTACTTTGCTGCTTTACTAGCAACACACTACAAAAACAAAGAGGCAGAGAAAATAACATCCATTTTAATGGGCTAAATTATCATGTAAAGGTGGGCGCTGGTCAGTGGATTGTGTGCATTGTGTGTGTAAAGCCAACAGTTTTGACCTCATGAGTGGTTTTTAATGAAAGTAGACAGACAGATAACTCAGCGGCTGTCTTTACGAAGGCCCCGTGATGCCTCCTCTCAGTGTGAAAGCCTCCGTTTTAAATCCCCTGTGCTAAACAAGCGTGCACCGTGTCTCTTCTCCTGATGTAGTCATCTGCTCTCTGGCGATACTGTGGACATTCAGAAAGTACCTGAAGGCCAGTGGCTCAAATAGAAGAAAGGGCATCAGCAGCACACACACAGGCACAGAGCTGGAAAATCGATATACAGTGCGCTCTAGATATGCCGTGGAATCATCTTTGCTACACTGCAGAGGATATTTTCATGGATAAGCCGCTGCTTTCCAGGAATAGTGCCTGTTTCATAGTTACTGACCACTGGGGAATGTAATTTGTATTTCTTCGAAACCTTTTACTATGCATGCTGTATATTTCTAATCATACTCGCGGCAGGACTATAGACAAACTACTGTTAGTCTGCTGGTCAGTCAGTCCACCACTTTGTTTCAGACTTAAGTTTTTCAATAAATATCAAACAGAGTACCGTGACATTTTATACAGACATTCGCAGCCCCCAAAAGATGAATCCTGATGAATTGTGTGATCTCGACTTGTTATGTAGAGCCACCAGCAGGTCAAGGTTTTCACTTATCCTGTGAAGCATCTCAACATCTGTGAAACAGATTGGAGATCTTTTTTCATTTTTCAGCATGTGAAAGGATTATTTTAACACCATATGTCTACTAGAGAGGAAAAGTTATATTGACGAACTCAATATTGTCCGTCTGACTCATGGAGAAATTGGAGAAATGTTCCTGCTGAAAATCCAAGGTTAAATACTTACAGATATTTATAACTATTTGATTGAATCACTTAAGCTTACAAAGATCAAAACCAGGCTTTGCATAGCTCAGTTAGCTTTAAGTCACTCCTCATCTGGTCAAATTAGGAAAATGCTTTCTGCACAACAGTGTCAGGATCCCACAGTGTTCCCATTCTTACTGCTGATGCCTCACATCTTTACCCACTTTTTTCTTCTGTTAAAAGCAAAGTTTTTAAGTTTGGCAGCTTATAGAAACTTTGTTCTGTTAGTGCATCATACCAGACAGCAGCTTTTAGGCATTTTCACTTGTTTGCTAGCAGATGGAAATTACAAGGAGGCATCTTCGTGCAATGCAAAGTCAATGCAGAGCGATGCATTTTGAGCTGTATTTAGTTGCACTTTGTCTCTATGGTTCTCAAATAATGGTCCCTAATGATGGTGATTACCTGACTTTTTCTCTAGCGCCACCATGAGTTTCAAATTTGTGGTCTTCAGTAAAATATATTTCAACAACTATCGAATTTGGCATGCCATTACATTTGTCACAGATATTCATTTCGCACTCTGGATAATTGTATTAACTTTGTAATAACCGTTAAGTTTTCATCTAGTACCATCACCAGGTCAAAATCTTAGTTGTTCCAATACTTTTATTCATGACAAATACCCGCAAAACTGTAAACGGTTCCTTCAGCCGCAGCTGTACTTTGTGTTTCGTGCTATTTGGCAAATATTAACATGCTAAACTAAAATGGTGAACATGATAATATTACACCTGCTACACGTCAGCTTGTGCAGCATTAAAAATTTGCATTGTCAGCATTTTAGCATGCTTATAGACAGTTTGACAATAAGGATGCTCGGGACAAGTTGACGCGGCTAGTAAATCTCACAACTCACTTGATCAGAAAGTGCTAGAGAATTAAACACATGCAGTTTTCCACAACTTTTAGAACAAGGCGGGTAAAACACAGTCATTTTTTTAAAGGCATGTCAAATTTCTGAACCATGTCGCTGGAGTGACATACCAAGATTTTTTTTGTCTTTATTCTTTGCTGTAATTTGTTATCTGCTTGAAAATAAAACAGCTTGGAAAAGACAAGTAAAAGTTGACTTTGGGCAAGTAGATTTTGTGCAAGTGAAAAATTATGTTATGTTATGTTATGTTATGTTATGTTATGTTATGTTATGTTATGTTATGTTATGTTATGTTATGTTATGTTATAATTATGTTATTTTGAATAATTTTGTTATGTTAGCATTTAGCTCAAAGCCTCACTTTGCATAAGCTGAACCTCAGAGAGCAGTGATCGTATGCTTTGGATCCTTAGTCTTGTTTCAGTATTTTGTTGTGTTTTGTTTTTTCAAGTGTAGAATTTGTCAAACACAGGTTTGATTTGTGGCTTTACAGTGTGCTACTAAAAGAAGGTTACATGAGCTCTTTGTCTTGTTGAAACACCTCAATGTACAAAACAACACAACATAACAGCACCACAAACTGCACCCCCAGAATGACCGTAAAGTTGAATCCCCACCTCTCAAAAACAATCTCACTATAAGGCCCATTTGTCGCTCTTCTATAGCTTTCAATCATTTTACGCAATCTTCTTCAGTGTGTGAAGTTTGCCCAGTTTGCATTTTCAAATTCTCATTTTTTCTGGGCATTTTAAGGACCTCTCTGTAGTCCGTGCTGGCTTAAAAGTTGAGACTGAGGTCAAGTATGAACTTTCAATCTCAACTCTGTAAAACAGTTTCCACAAAACTGAGCATTATAACCCTCAAGACAGGAGGATGTATTATTGCAGGGTTGTTGCATTACTTTTAGCGAGGTGGGCCTCATAAATTGCAAACCGAGTGTACTTCCTCTCACCTTTATTTCCTTCGTGGGTGTCAGGTGTGAGCTGAGCATAACTCAAGCAGAAAGAGGAACTGAGAAATAAACCAAATTAGGGCTTCATGTTTACTGCAGTAGATTATCTTACTTGGGGAACTTTCAAGTCTTGGAGGTTGTTTTTCCTTCTATACAAGAATGACTGACAGCAAATGACTTCTTCCTCTTCTTCTGAGAGGAGGAAAATGAGCCCTGATATCTAACTACTCTCCGCGTAGACACAAGCAGAAATACAGAGGAGGGCACCAATTTGATTCTCCCAATCTTATAAAAAAAACATGTATTATTCTTTAACTCTGTTCTATAATAAGAACGGTAATGAGACCAGAAAGAAAGACTTCCTGCCGACTGTGAGTCATTTCTTTGTTACCTGTCAGTATTATGCAGATTGCAAATAGGATATGCAGCCCAGCATGTCCGGGGTTTAAAGACACTTGGTAATCAACCAAAATAATAGCAGCGAGCCCGATTTCCAGCATTGCCCTCAATAATGTTAGAAAAACAGCCTAGTTTCCATTACCTTTTGTAATCAGCACCTGTTTTCTTGTTTGTTTTTCCTCTCTGCCTCCAATTTTTTACTCACTCTTTATCTTATTGTCTTTTAGAGCTAAATCCATTCATCAATCTATAGTTTAAAGAGGACCTATTATCATTTTCAGGTTCATGCTTGTATTTTTGGTTTCTGCTGGAGCATATTCGCATTCTTTAATGTTTAAAGCACAATTTTTTTCATACTGTTTGCCTAAATGTGCATACATTCACTGTCTGTCTGAAACACATTTTAGCGCCTGTCTCTCAAAGTGCCTGTCCTGAAAAAAAAAGTACAGTTGGCTCTAATTGGTTAGTGTTTTAAGGGTCTTCCTTCTCTCTGCACTTTCATAGCAGCTGAGCAATGACTGTAACAGAGAAGAGAGGTAATTTCTGCTGTGAAAAATTATCAATAAATGCTTTGAAACTAAAATCTTCAGCACGAATGTGATCCAAAATCAGGGACAAATTAACAGTGTCTGCAACCAAGATTACACATTTCCCTGACGTTAGCATGTAGCTACATGTAGCAGTGTCATGCAGCTTGTGAGAAAGTAGAGCCGCACTTTCTACCCTAAAAAATCAACTACAAAGCTTCTAAACTGGACAAGTTCCAGTAAGAACATGATGTGAAATCTGGGAGAAATTTATGGCATCATCAACCATGATTATATGTTTTCCTGATGTTAGCATGTAGCTCTATGTAGCAGTGTACTTGCAACCGGGGATTGAGTGTAACAGAGTATGTTATAACAGCACATGCTACCATAAAATTTCACCGCTAAAAGCTAAATTATCCAACTTGACTTGTACTAGAGGGAATCTGATCTGAAATCAGCCAAAAACATTTTTAACCAAGTTTACATGTTTTCCTGATGTTAGCATTTGGCTCTTTGTAGCAGTATGCTTGGAGCCAGGTGATGACTTTAACCTATAGCAGCACTTTACTACTGTTAAAAATCCCCACTAAAATCTTACAGACCAGAATTTTCACAACTGGACATATTTTAGCAAAGAATTGGCAACCAAGATTACAGATTTCCCTGATGAAAGCATTTGGCTAAGTGTAGCAGTGTACTTGCAGCTGGAGAATGATTTTAAGGGAGTATAGCAGCACTTTCAGCCCCAAAATCATAAATAACATCTAACGTCACACAAACCAGACAATTGGACACGTTCCAGCAAGAATCTGATTTGATATCCTGGAAAACTTAATGACATTTGCAACAACAATTACATGTTTCCGCGATGTTAGCATGTAGCTACATGTAGCAGTTTACATAATATAGGCCTAAACACTTGCAGTACTGTGCCTGGAGCAGTAGCCAATATGAAAAAAAATGTAAACACAGTATTTAGAGCAGCCACGGAGCCTGAGGTTTTTGCTCAGTTTTACAAATATTTAGCTCATTACTGGCTGCATCCAACATTATACCATTATAACAGAAAACAAGGAAAAGGAGTTCTGCATCATTTTTTTTTTTACAAAAATGCCAAATATTTTCTAATTTCAGATTCTTAAATGTGAATGTGTGCTAATTTTCATAGTTATCTATGATAGTATACTAAATATTTTCACGTTTTGGACAAAACAAAACAAGACATTTGGAGATTGTGTAATAAAAATGACTGAGAATGTGCTACTTAGCTCTTTTCCTGTTGACATTCAGATCGAGTTTGCAGGCCCCCGATTAAGTATTGTACTCGGTCAATTTTAATGTCATGTTGCTTATTTTAGAAACAGGGATGCCACACATCTGAACCAGGTCAGAGCAGTACTGTTCCTGCGATTTTGCTTGTGATATCGAGCCCGGACGTGCTTCTCTGTCTCCCTGTCAACTGTAGTTGTCTTTATCCAGATGGATAAAAGCACACTCCCTCTGGCCACTTCTCGCCTTTGCTTGGCTTTCTTTTTACACCTGGCAACAGTCTCTTTCTGTGAGAGAATTGCTTACATGATGTGTTAAGGTGGTAAAACTAGAGCAATGAATTCTTGGGTGGCTTGTGACAAGATGTGTTTGCCTTTGTGTTATCGTACATTGAAAACGAAAAAGAGTCATCTTAGTGTTTGATGTTTGCGCAAGATTATTTGCCTTGCAGTGGACTGTTCTTTGCAGGAGCTGTGTGTGGAGGACTGTGTCTGTATATTCACTGCAAACATACAGAATTAAGTCCACTTTGCGATAGCTTTTAAAGGTTTTAATGACAGCTGTTGCACAGTTTTCAGTACCCTTAATTTCATGACATGTAGGACTGGCATATTTCTACTCCAAAGCCTTTGCAGACTCAATATAAAAAAGTTTGACTCTAGTGTTGTCCAAATCCAAATCTGTTCTGTTCAGTTTTTGCAAGGATGCACACAGTTGACAGGCATATAAGTAGCACTAATCTAGATTTCACTTGTTTCTCTTCATTTTAGGGTAATATACTGTACAGTGAGTCTATTGCAATTTGGCAGGCAGTTTAGGGACACAGCTGATGTTTATTGGCTTATTTAAATGAACTCCTAAGTAGCTGGGAATGCCTAATCCTGGCCATGAGCGTAATAACAATATGGTGGGTTAACTAGCAAGGGTAAAACAAATAATTACTTAGTGGAAGGTCAACTCTCGCATATTCACTTTTGTGTTTTTTAAAAGATAAGCAAAGCTTTTTTTTAATCCATTTTTCAACAGTTCAGTCTTTTTCTAAGTCTGACAGTAAAAATCAATATGTTTTGGGTTGCACATTTTTAATTACAGTTATCTATTAGCACTAATAATTTATTATAAATCAAATAAAAATGAAAAGTCTAAAACTTCAATTCACCTCCATGCGTTTCCAATTCCATCTCAAAATGCCTGTATTGTTTTGAAAGTAATTCCTGAGATGAACCTACCGTATGTATGTTGCTATGTGATGACAACTGAGCCCCTCAATGGCAACTGACGTAACCTGATTCCACATCTGTGATGCAGTTAATACCACACCTTAAGGAAAGGTTGTTTTTTTTGTAAATGTTCTGTATTACATTAATATGTTAATGAATTATGTTAATAGTTGTAGCGTCATTAGTTGCAGATTAATAGTAACAACCTTGTTAAACAGAGTGATTAATAAATGGACGTCTGACAGCAGTGTAAACATCAACTAGCTTGCAAAGCGCTGTAGTTGAACTACTGCAAATACTAACATACATTATTCAATCAAATATTTCAAGTAGCTTTGACTGACAGCCTTTGTTGACACTTGTTGTCTCAGATATTTGGGTTATTCTCCTCCATCTCTGACAGTTTAAATCACCATAGACACATTTTATTCGAGTTGTGTGTGTGCGTGTGTGTGTGTTTGTGTGTGTGTGCAAGCTTGCGTGTGTGTGCAGGGGGACAATCAGGCGGCTCAGTTATTAATATTAATAGAAGATTAAAATTGACACAGACACACCTACTTAAACACGATGAGATTTACACTGGGGGGGAGCAAGATAAAAAATGTATTAAAATTATTAATCGATAATTATAGTGGGGAAAAATCTCACAGACTGGCTCTTTAGATCCCCATGATATATTGCTAAGGGAAATGACAAAAACTGCTGTGAAACTTTTTCTCAGCACCTTCAGATCAACTGCACAGTGATAAAAGGAGACGTGTCGGATTTAGTGGCATCAAGCGGTGAAGATTGCAGATTCCAGTATGCCAAGTATGAACTCCCAGTTAGGATTCCTTTAGTATTCATTTTTTCAGTGGGTTTTACTAGGAGCCAGATTTTCTGCCGAGGTCACTTTCTCTCCAAAACAAATTGACCCGCTGATTTAAACAGGTACTAACACTGAATAAAGTAGTTCTTTGCATGTCAGTTCTATGCAACGTACCCTAAAAATGCAAATATCTAGAGTTAGTGTATAGTTTGTCCCTGCTGTGTTACCATAGAAACATGGTGGTGTGACATGGCTTATCTGGGTGGATGAAGACCTGCTCCCTATGTAGATATAAACAGCTCATTCTAATAAAAACACAATGAGGAATATTTTTAGATGATTAAACGCTAAAGGACACACAGGATTTCTTACACATTCATTTATTTGTGGCAGCCTGGTTATTGATTGCACGCTGTTTGAGCTCAGAGCCCACTCTGCGCACAGACAGAGTAATAAAAGGCTAAGCGCGGTGACAGTAGGCAGGTTTCCTTTATAGATTTGCTCAAAACTCAAATGATATTTTCAAAATGTCTACACCAAAATTGCGAGATGAACTAGTTTCCATTGAGCAATGTTATGCGACTTCTTCTCCCGTGATAACTTTCCAGTAACCATGGCGATGGATGTTTAAAATATTAGTAGGTTTATTGCTATTGCAGCCACCGCACTAGCCGTCATTATTTCCTATCGAAGGTGACGTAGGCATGTTATGTGAGTGATAATGGAAAGGCAAACCCCTTATACTTGGGAGGGGCCATGTATGAGGGATTTTTGGGAGCCGATAGTCGATAGTCGATTTCACAGAAGAATTGTGTATTCAAAACTTCTGGATGATCTGCAAGTTATGTGATGCAATAACACCTGCGTCATGCCCAAGGGAGCCAGTTCCTACTGACCTATGAAAGCCAAAAAAAAGTGTTTCCAGTTGTGCAAAATATGGCTTTTTCAAATCACCTGAAATAGCACCTCATGTGAGTGTAAAAACTTTTTTTCAATAAATGGGAGTTTTTACGTTTCCATTAGGCATGCTTCAATTTGCGCAATTTGATGGTAAATGGAAACCCGCCCAGTGAAATTTAACCATTCATTGCACAAGGTCTAAAAGTTTGCTTTCACTTCACCTGAGCAGCAGCTGCTCCCCTCATCCATCGATCTGATCAGCTCTGATGGAATTAGCTCAGAATTAGAAGCTGAAAATGTCAGAACTTAGAGAGGGGAAATCATAAGAGGACATACACAAGAGTTGAAACTAAAAGGGAAGTTTGCTGATCCGCCCTAAATCCTACACGCTGGACTTTAAAGTTCTCAGCTCTCTTTAGCAAATGACAAACTAACTGCTGACGTACAGACCTGCAGACAACAGAGCGCCTTTAAGTGTGGCTGGTCAACAGCAACATGGCAGGGGTATCTGCTTGATTAATGCACCACTGGCTTCCCTTTATTTCACTCTCACAGAGAGAGAGAGAGGTATTCATCATGATTGACATTTTTTTTTCTTTTTAAGCCGCCTTCTATTTCATTAAGACAGCAGTTATTATGCAGCATTTTTAATATTAATATTTCTGCTTCGTGGAAATTTTGTACTTTGGCCAACAAGGCCAAAGGCCAGTGTATCACCACCGCAACAAAATTCGGCCTGGAGGTTTATTTTCAGTATTAAATGAAAACACATATTACGTGTGCAATCTGAAAACCTAACAGTCTCAGAAAAGCTCGCCTTGGGTTTATATGCATACCCTTTTGTCAGCTCCCTTGAGGTTACAAATGTGCAAGACTGCATGGTCTAGACCTCATTGTAGCCCATTAATATAATAAATGAACAGCGCTGCATGCATGTTGTTTATCATGCACATTCCAGTGAGCACAAGAGGCTGTGATACAGCTGAGCAAACCTTTCCAGCTTTCCTGGTATATTTTTAGTTTCTGCAGATACTTTTGTCAATTTATCCACCTAAGGCCGTTTGTCATTACAAGAATTTCTTTTTTTTGTATTTTACAGCAGTCTATTGTCTCTTTGAAGAGGATTTTTTGGCATGACCGGCCTTTTTTTGTTTCCAGTGATTAGGACAAAAGGCAATATTGTACATTTACATTAACATTCAGCCCCTGAGCATGCCACATTAAAGGCCCGTCGCTGGGATTAGCCGTGAAATCCGTCCCCTGACATATTTAAACGTGATTTCATGCAAAATTCACTGGGAATTAACAGCTGAATTCCTCCTATACCAACTGTCCCTCATTAAGATCTTTTTCAATGGGTACTTGGTTCAGAGCAATGATACATAATCCCCTCTTCTGTCACACTGTGAGAAAATGCAATGCACATTTGCACAAATGATTAGTAAACTGAAACAGAATATCCAGTAAGGTATATTTGTTTAAAAGATGGAGGCAAAAAAAGAAATGGTCAAGATGAGTGTGTTGGAGGACGGTCAAAAGAAAGTCAACCACAATGTTGTACAGGTGAATAATGTATCATCTAGATCCACCAGAAAACACATGTAATAGTCAAGACGGCAGCCGTTGCTGTCTTGTACTGGAAGAGGTTCTTCTGCTCAGACTGTCTCGAGGGGCCCGATCGTTTTTTTTATTCGAACAGGCTGCTACATTGTTGGGATGTCTGGTATTTAATTAATAAAAATGGATATGAACACCTGTGCAAGCATTCATTAGTGTGTCTCTTTAAAATCGTCAGGTGCAAAGAGTTGCAAATTACACGTCGTGTTCTGCCGTGCTCTGAATTAGCCGCTCAAGTCCGCAACTGTCTGAGCAATATTTTTTTGGCACGCAGGTGGTATAAAAAGACCTCTGTTTGAGTTTCAGCCTATTTCTGTCAGCTTTGCAACTCATTCATATTTCACGTCTTCACTGTAAGTTGTGAGCCAGTTTGTGGACTTTATGTAAAGTCATGCAAATTACATGCGGAACAACAAAATGTACTTACATCAGCAAATACAAAGCACATAACCTCTCATCTTTAGAGACTGTCCGTCAGCGAGTATAAGATCTATTTTTAAAGACAAAAAATGTCCTCGCTCTGAAAATCCTCTCCACTCTGTGCCATGTGCTGTTATATAAAACAGCTTTGGCAATAACTTGATCAATAACCTAATTGATGAAAAAAATCACTTTCAAAAACATGGGAAGAAGTCAATGAGCGCCAAAAAAAAAAGAAATATCCCCAAAATTGACAATAAATTAATGAAACAAAACAAATAAAAGAAATGAAAAAGAAATAGGGAAAAAAAGGCAAACAAGACTTAGAAAGTGCTTAAAAATATTACAATAAATATGTAACATTATTTGAAATATGTAATTATGATAATTCTATATAAAGTTTTTCCCTAGCTTTAAAAAAAAATAATTTTGTAAATCCTAAAAAGAAATTCTTGCAATTTGTAGATATTTTTTTACCAAGTTCCTCGTTCCTTTTTTGTCGTGTTTTTGAAAATAATTTAACCTATTTGCTTCGGTTTCAAAGTGATAAATTCTTGTGAGAGGTGTCTGAAAGCAGCACAGAAGCAGTGATATTGCTCCAGGTTTCAAAGGGTTAAAGCAGTGTATTAACATCTATATTGAAAGGCTTCACAGATGACCTAATACCACTGTTATCCATATGACATCCAAACAAACCTCTCTGCTGACCCTCTCATGAAACAAGGCGCCCTTTTGAATCCAGACACATTCAAAGTCTGCCGGAGCTACCATCACTATTAGCCAGAAACAAGATGAGAGCACTCTTCTGGCCATGACTACAGAGGCCGATTGAAACCTCTGATCCATTTTTCATCCATTTATAATCTGATCATCAAAGCATCCTCACATCCTCTATTAATGGCGAGCAGAGTTCAATGCTGGGCAGGTCACTCGGGTGCTTCCACTAAGAACAAGAGAGAACAAGCTTGAATCCTGTCTTCAACCACATGCTCAATCGGCTGAGCGGCTCATGATGAGGGTCATCAAGTTAGAAATGGTGCCGGAAATTCAGAAACTGCAGCTGAAGGGTCAAGACTCAATGTTTGATGAACATGGGTTGACAGTGTGCTTGGTGTGACAGGGACTTGAGTAGCTCCATATGGGATTTTCACTCTACAGAGATATATATATATATATATATATATAAAAAACTACACATGCATATATACGCACACACACACACACACACACACACACACACACACGTACATATACATGCATAAATTATCCTGGATACAGCCCCATTCGAAGCTGGAATCTGCGCAGTAGTGATATCCACGATGGGGAAGTTTCCGCTCAAACGGTCGTGAGCAGCTCCATTGAATGCGAGCGCATGGATTGGGGTCTTGGGGGGGATTACCTCACTCTTGGAGTCTGCCTCAAGTGGCCGTTAGTGGAGCTGCAATTCAATTTTCCCCAGAGGTTGCTGCTTGGACCACATTCAGCTAGATGGGGCCTTGTACTATAGTGCAGCGCTGCAACACTGCTGCGGGGGTAGTGGAAAGAGCATCACTACTAGCTGACAGATTGCCATGCTGCATATATATCTTGGTCATGACTACTCTCTCATTTCACATCCCCCCACAGCTGCAGCCACTTTCGCACTCGCTGCACATGCATATTAACATAGCAGATACTGGACGTGTGTGTGTGTAAGAGTGATGTATACTGTCTAGTTATACTGTGTTTTTGGTCATTTCCAGCTGTGTGTGGATATTATGATCCAGCTCTAGAGTCACATTACGAGCTCTTGTTGAACTCCGTCATGTGTGCTGACTCATCGGTCTCATCATTTTCTTGTGATCTGTATCATCGCGTTCTTCCTGTGAGTCTTCCTCATATTTAAAATGAGTTTTTAGCATCTAAAGAGGTGTGTAGTATATTCACATTAGCACACATTCTGCTTTCACTTTGTGAAAATAGGGCTGGACTGCAGCATGAAGGCATAATATCGGCTTGGACACTTACCACTATAATAACTATTTTCCGTGTTGCTCAGTGTTTTTCCTTTTTTTTCCTGGTAAACACTACCACCAGCTGAACCCGGCAATGTAATTTTAAATAAGGATTAATCATGGATGTTGTTTTGTTCTCTGTCTTTCTACTTGCTGCTCTCCGTTGAGACTCCTTTACAAATTGCAGCACTAGTGAGCTGGCAACATGCTGCTCTCAGTCTTTGGAGACAAGTCGATGGGCTTATAGTCTTATAGTGCTCAGTTAGGAAATGTCTTGACTTCAGGTTTATTTGTGATGCCTCCAAAAGACTGTGTATTGCTGCCTGCAGGGTTTTAAACGCTGTCGTCAACATGTCTGTTACTATCGTCATAGTCAGTGTTGGCTGTGGTATTTTAATCTTATTAAACTTTGTCCTTGAGCTGAGGAGCACATAAAAAACTTTGCCAAAACTCTCCTTCATTGATTGCCATTTTGTTATTCAGAGCAGAGAGCTATTTTCATTTGCTGTTTGTATATTGCAGCTATTTAAACCAGTTTATCATCATTGTTGTTTTCTCTGGAGAATGTGTACAACGCACCTTGTGGTTTTTGAATGTGTGTGTGGTGCTGGTGGTGCTAAATTATTTAAAATTAGTTTGTTAATTTTGAAGTCACATGTCAAATTTGATTTCCCATCACTTGATTATCAGAATGCATTTCTGAAATGTGTTTTGCATCCCAATATGTAGACTGTTTTCTGTGCATAACAAAACACAACATTTAACTAAACAGCAAAACAGCAGACATTTCGAATAAGTGCAGTCAGTTTAATTACTGACTTTTACATTCACAGATGTCTCTACACAGGTACACTGAGACGTACTCACAACCCAAACTCTGATTTAACAGTCTGACAGGCTGAGGAACAAAAGAATCACTCTAAATCATCTGTTTGATGGCAAAAGCGGATACTCTTCAAATAAAATCAGCCCGGTCTGATGTAACATAACCAGCCGGAGCAAGTCTGGTAGTGACAGTAGCTTTAGACTGAACCGAGAGACAACTCTGCTGTGCATTGATTCCATACTGCATTACAATTATAGACAGACTTCCCATGATCATGAAATTCCTGGAAAAGTAAGGAAAATACAAACCTGAGCTGTGTTTGAAACCGTCCCCTCATTCACTCACTCACTATTCACTATGTAATGTGTATTAAATAGTGCACTATAAGGGGAATAATGAATAAGATTTCAGACATTATGTTGTAATTTTTTTCCCCCCGGAAATGAACAACGGCATTGTGTTGATATACAGGAGCTAAATGTAGGGTACACCATATGCATACTCAAATTTGCTGTGCATTGTGGGTATTTTATAGTGCACTATATTGTGGATGAAATTAACCGCTGAGAATTCAAACACTACTACAAAATAGCGAACACACTATATAGTACACTATATCTGTGATAGAGGACGATTTCGAACACAGCTCTGTTTTACAACCTGGAATGTTTTGAAAAACTTTAGAATATAAATTGTTTCGGCTATACAAAAAAACACATCAAACATATCATAACATGTTTATTTTAGCTGCTTTTACACAGAGTTCACGCTATAGTCCCTTCTTTATACCACCCCAGCATTTTTGTACAAAACCAAACGGCATCGTTCCACTCCAGTGTGTGTGGTTATACACTGCGTCACAGCATCCCGCGACTGAAAGAGGCTTGACGGCATGACGTTTACCACAACAGCGTTGGCCTCTGGTGTGACATATAATACATGTGTTGGCAGAACTTTATAAACTATAACAATGACATAACTCGAGTATTTACCCTCTCTGTTATATAGCAGCTCAGAGGCTCAGGAATCACAATCAGGTTTATTTGTCATTTCCATAATACACTCTAAGCATACATGGGAGCGAAATACTGTTCTCTGATCAGCATGAGATCTTAAATATGAAGGACAGAATTAAAAACACATAGACACATTCAAAAGTTTTTTTAAAAAAGTAGCTCCTTAATCTCATTGTTTGCCTAATTTGTGGACATTCACGACTTCTGTTCTTCTTTGAATTAGCCACTAATTGCTAATAACTGCTTTTTAATCTCCCGCGGTGTGGTCGTGGACATAATACATGATACAAACGTTATTGTCACGTCTTTCCGGCTTTACGTTTTATACAGCTTGTTTTAGGGCTGTTACTACGTCCGATACCAGCTCAGAGGTGGGACGACTCCATCCGCCCCCTCCACGACTCGACGTTAAATACAAATCGAGGCGAGGCAGCATAACGGCGTAATATTACTACCTTGAACAGGCAGCATAAATGCTTTTTATTTAAAGTCTAATGCATTGCTGTGGATCCGCTGAAATGTCACTGCTATCACCACACACGTTGGTGTATGCAGCTAGCTGGTGGTGGGAATGCCAAATGTTTGAGTAAAGTTAGCAGCTATAGCAGTTTGCTTATCCACAAATGCCTGTGAAGTGTAAGCTTAATAATGTTTAGCTTTATAAAAAGAATTACAATACGTGGCTCAAAAGACAGTAAGACCTTAGCCATGCTCGAAGGAGAACACCAAATTCAGTTGTGGGGAAATGCAGTGTTTCTACCTCCATATATTTGGAAATGTGCCCAACTTCAAATTGCTTGTTGTCAGAGAGGCTATTTTAAAGTAATGGAAATAGGGTAAAGTAATATGGATAAGTTTTGAAAATTCATTGGTAAAATGTGTGGGAGCCCTGTATAGATTGGAAAATGATAACATCTGTTTCTTGGCTCCTTATGACCTGAGTTTCCTGAGATACTAAATACGTTGCACCTTGCCACAGATATAATCTACAGTATATGCGCACTCCAGGGTAAAGCAGCATCTATATAGATGCCTATACTCACTTATTTAGTGTGTGTGTTATGGACAGTAACAGATGGATGATGACAGTGTTTCTTTGGATTAATAATTAGCTAATTTGTATCACACCTGTCCATTAATATATCCATACTATTGATGAATAATATAGTGAAATTCATCCGTGTCTAACAAAGACAACTGTCATGCAAAAATGACTCAATATGAAAGTGTTTAAATGTCAACATGTATAATAGTAACTGTATCAATGTAGGATTCATCCATGGTCATGACTTTTAGAGGCTTCACAGTCCTTCACAGTCCAGTATAATACAATATAATATTCAGTAATAAAACTGAATAATAATGATAACAATAATAACAATAATACTAATACTAATAATAATAATAATAATAATAATAATAATAATAATAATAATAATAATAATATCATCATCATCATCATTGCTATTACTTTTTTTTCTCATGACACCAACAGTGCAGTATCACCTGAATACATTATGAATGTATTTGGAAATAGAAGATGTATTAAACGTAAAAAGGAGAAGTGAGCTCACAAAATCCTGCGCAGCTCCTGAGGTAGTAACAGTTGATTATGTCTGATTAACTTTAACTATCCACACTGTATTTGTTAGAAATAAATGGGGTCACTTAATCATTCAGACTGCACAAGTTTTAATAATTGAGGCTGACTTTAAATGCAAAGGTCTAAAAAGTAAATTAAGTGACGTTAAATACCAGCTTAGGTGCCACTCTTTATTAATAGTTATTATATCTGATACTGTCAACTGACAGAAGTCAAGTCAATTCAAGTCAATTTTATTTATAAAGCCCATTATCACAAAATACAGTTTGCCTCAGAGGGCACACACCATCCCTCTGCCCTTAGACCCTCACATTGTCTAAGGAAAAACCCTGTCACATTTGCTAACTTGTAAGTTTTTTAATGTCTGGGCCCCTATTTACAAGCTTTGAGTAGCTTATCAGGGTTTCCTATTTCACATGTCTAATTTTACTTTAATCATGTCTATTTACATTTTGATCAACTCTGTGAATAAACAATAAACAAACAAACAAAAAAGTGGTAGAAGCCTCAGGAGGAGCGACTGAGGAGGGGTCCCTCTTCAGGACGGACAGACGTGCAATAGATTTCATAAATAACAATTAAATTACAATAATGACAAAAAGGAAAGAGAAAGAGAGAGGGGGGTGATTTATATGAATTTTTTTTTTTTTTTCTCTAGTATGGAGTTTTTCATAGTATGGCATTGCATTAGTGCCCACACAAACTGATACACACAGTACTTGCACAGTAACAGTCTGTTGGGCAAAATACTTCCTCCAGGCCTCACAGTTACCGGGAAGACAAACTCAATATTTCCTAATGTTTTTCTGTGTTTTTGACAGCAGTGAGATCAACTATTATCGACAATATCTCCATTATTCAGCTTAGCGATATTGAATGATATTTAATATGTCATCTCAGTCTCAAGGTTTTCAAGCTGACAAGACATCACTGCACACAACCAAGCCCGTAGGCATATGAGCATAAAATCTTGGCACCATGGAGACAGTGAGTGGGGAAATGATATTGACAACTCTCTCAGAGTGGTCATCTGTTAAATAAATAGAGGACATTAATTAAGATGACAAGCTTACGAATGAAATTAATGAAGACATTCCAAACTGTTGTCATGTTTGATTGGTGCCTTTTGTTTGCATTTCCACTCTACTTTCTATGATAGATGTCAACCTTTATTTGCTAACTAAATATAAAAAAACTCACAGGTGAAACTTGCAGTTTTAGGAAAAGAAACTGTTAAGTGCCATCAGCCATATCAGCTAAGTAATATCTTACCATTTACCTTAATCAAAACTAATTTATGAAGTCTTGCTCTAGACTTGTGGAAGGTGAAATCATAATCGCACAGCTTGCACACATTTTGAATGTTAGCCCATTAAATGGCTGTTATCAGTGCTTATCATTATGAGTTAAATTAGTTATATATGAGTTAAAAGGGGCCTGCGGCACCTACTCATAGGATCAGAAGGTTATTATCAGCCAATTAATTTTTCTTTTGGTTTCACTTTCACTTTTTGTTAGGTTCAGAGGCCAGTGTGGTAAAGTTTAAAAAAAAATGTAGTTTGGTTAAAATAGGTATGCTTGCAACCTAATATAACGATGCAAAAGTTTAGTTTATCATGTCAGTTTAGTGTGTTACGTCAATGTTCCACTTTTGGTTTCACACAGGGACACAAACAGCAGTCTCCCATGTGAAAGTCCTGTTTCACTCAAACTACATGGATAGGTTTAAAAGAATGGTGATTTTTTCCTGTTTGTTTGAGCTCCCGATGACAAATGGACATTTAATTGGCTGATAACGACCCACTGAACCTGAAACTAGGTGTTGTAGGCCTCTTATAAGACATATGTATGAGGCTGATAACCACAGATAACGCCCATTCAATCTAGTGATAATATTCAAAGCAGGTGCAATGTGTGCATAATGTTGAATAAGGATTTATGTGCAGCAAAGTCACCAACTAGAAGTCAGTCACTACCTTAATTTTAACTCAATGCATATTTCATTTGATTCAATTTGATTTTTTTTTATTGTACTGTGAGCGAACCTGATTTGTCAAATATTTGCACTATAAGTGGTATTTTAATGCAGCAGCTTATACAATTTGTCCATATTTGCACACATTTAAAGATAGTTGATTCATTTTTACTACAAAAGTAAAGAAACGTTTGATTGTATTTCAAAAATACCTTGAGTAAAATGTTTATTTTTATGCTTACTGTGGATTGTTAGTTACTTTTATGAACACAAGTTGATAAGAAAAGGCGGCCAGAGGCGCTTAGTACACTGATGAGAGCTTTTTTGATTCCCGATTGTGAAAAGCTGGTCACAATTACACATTTGTACTTAATTACTCAACAACAACAACAACAAATCTGCAGGAATTTGTGTGATGTTTTTGTCTTGCTTGAGGGGAATATGCCATGTGTATTTTTTTATCCTTCCATCACAGCTTTCTGCCTCAGCTAGCCCCCTTTATTCTTCACACCTGTTACTCAGGATTGATTTATCAGAACATAATGCTTCATTTGCACATTAGCCCACTTTGAAGCCCCTTCAGATGCAACTCTAAATCTTTAATCAAAGACCAACCAGCCAAAAAAAAAGAGGAAAAAAGGACCGGTGAACTGAAGCTAACGCTATGTGGCTTATCTTTAATCTTAAAGGTCATGAATGAACTCAGGACCCAGAGCAACAAGAATAAGATTATCTTGACTTTGACACTCACATAAAGAGACATAAGAGCCGAGGGGGAGGGAGGGATGCTAGGCTGAGCCTAAGCAGCACTCCTTACTCTGCCTTTGTGAAGAAGTGGAGACACAGTGAGGAGCTTACAGTGCGAGCCATGTTGAAAGAAGAATGCAAAATCCAGAGCGACAAACAAGGCATTCTGACCCCTAACGAAGTGTGAGCTTTAGCCATTATCTGTCTCACTTCATCACAGGCATCAGCTTATGATGTGCTCTTCAGTCTCCCAGCAGAATTTACCCAAATGTTAATGGTCTTGGCTGCATCGCGGTGGCAAAAGAGCCTCAGTGTTGTCACTGGCTCAGCCAGTATCTGAAGTGGAAGGCCAAGCCTCTGCCCCAGCTTTTAGCAGGGCATGTGGCTCCGTGGGGAAAGTCACACTCTCTGTGCACATTGTTGCTAATATTGCACATGACATATTCAAATAGCATGCCTGTATTATGCAAATTTGATGCAGCAGCGGAAGAAGAGATAACTTGCCAGTAAGAAACGGAGTCCTTGGACTCTTACTTTTGAATTTCATTTAGCATCAATTTGTATAATGTGACCGTATAAAGGTGATATTTGCAATTAAAATTATTGTGACTTTACTTTTAGTGACATAATTCCACACAATCAGTAGGATGTAAAAAATAATTTGGACAGTTTAACAGTTAAAGTGTGAACATTATATAATTAATGTATTATTAATTTATGTATTATAGATAATTTTTGTGCTGTAATTTTGGTTATTTTCCTTACTGATTGAACTGTCAATTAATTCGTGTTAATTATTTATTTACTCTACAAAATGTAAGAAAATAGTAAGACTAAAAACAACAACAATAATAATAATAATTTAAAAAATAATAATAAATAAATAGCAATACATCATTTGAATTATTCATTTATTTAGTTGTAAATAATCATTTTTCTTAAATTAATAATAATTTAAAAAAATAAACAATCCCTCGTGTTTTAGAAGCTTCAACCAGCATATATTTTTAATTATCCCTCACAGCTTACCTTATAAATAAAAAAGACTCACACATCTTTTCTTTTTTGTTTGTTAGCTAATTGAGTCAATTGTTTCAGCACTGCCATTATTATTCATATTGTTTGAATGATCATTTCTGTTGTAGTTAATTGTGTTTTGTTATTGTTATTAATAATTGTTCTTATTAAGAGAGCACTCGCCATCTGAACAGAACCCAAACCCAAATAAACACCTTAATCCGTTACTATGAAAGTACAAGGCAGAATAAAATAGTTCACCAGATAGCTTTTACTTTGTTCAACAGGAAATTATCATTTAATTATAACTACAGGTTTTGATAAACACGTAAATGAGACTTTGGTAAGACAGACACGTAGTCCTTAGATGAGTGATTGTCTCAGTGCTATCCATTTAACGTGACTGGTTTAGACAAAGCCTGGCCAGTGATCTATTTTTGGCCCCGTTCAAATTGAAAAATGCAGATGAGACATCATTAAAGACTTGTCTGTGATGAAATTGCCTCTCGTGCCCAGCGTGCAATTCTTCCTCCATTTGTTCAATTTGGGGAGGAAAAATGGGACTCATCAAGCATACGTCACATTTATTACTATTCACTGGAAGCACATTGTACGGGTCTCCAAAGTAGGATGACAGTTTAAATCAATTCCATAGTGATAAAAGTCATTGTTAATGATTCACGGTGATTCTGTAGCACAAAACCAGTATAGTATGTGCTCATTGTGTTTCATGTCATGTCTCACATATGGCATCCAATAAACTTTATAGGTGCGTTTTATGCTTTATGTTAATATGAGGTTATGGCTTGAGGTTGGAGAAACAGGCCCAGGTAAAACTGTTGACATAAAACTACCTGCATGGCTTTATACCAAGACAGTAGATATATTTTCATACCATGATACCCTCTGGCATTTTTAAAGCTGACGGTATATGACCGTATTTGTGTGAAAAAAAAAATGTAAATGCTACAATACTGGTGATAAAAGGTATTGCAGCATTGGTAATGTAGTCTAGCCTACAATGCTGTGTTTCTAAGATAGCCCACTTAGACAGGTCTTGCAAAGTTTTAATACTTCAGGCCCATAGAATAATGAATAGATATGCACCCTTCTTGCAGTTTTTAAATTAAGGAAAAACTGTTAAAAATGGTCAATAAACTGCTTTTTCATTGCCAGAGTCGTATACACAGCTCTGCAGCAGATGAGTACTGTATGTCTTTCTGAATATTTTTTTTCCTGGTTTGTCATGTAAGATATCATGGTAAGGCTGGGAAATAGACTTGTAAACAGCAGATAGCAGCATGGAGGCTGGTGAAAATGTTAGTGTTTTTTGGTTGTTGTTTTTTTTTACATCTCTACTCTCTTACATCTTTCTCATACTCAGTGCCAATTAATTTCAAAAGATGTTTGCAGGCTGCTTGGACGGAGACAGACAGTATTTTGTAACAAGCCATTGCATCACACAGCCAAAGGAGCTAAAATTAGCACATCCACCAAAGCCAGATGTTAGTGGGTGGATTCTGTATAGTTGGAAAAGGGCTTATGTGATGACTGGTGAATTGGCCATTTATTGCCAGTGACTGAATAGCTACAAAGTTGAAACCTTTTAGTTTAAAAAGACTTCCCAGTGTCTGATGAATAAAATGGGCAACATGTAATTGAGTTAAGCAAGGCTTCTAAAGAATACAAGGAAATGTCTCACAATGACACATTCAAGTAAAATGATTCAACCTTTTGAAATGGACAAAAATAACACTTCCTCTCAGTGTCTGCCTCTGGTGCGACTTACTTCTTTATGAGTTCAAGGATGCCACGCATCTTGCAAAAAGCCAAATGCACACGTTACCTTTCATGAATGTTTAGATGAACTAAGAGCAGAAATTGTTCTCACTTAGCTCCTGCATGTGCAAGCCTTACATCAGCTTTTATAACATGCTCAACAGTTGCTTCAATGTCAGAATAAATGTTCTCTTGTCACTTTGCTTCCTTACAAATAAGAAAAAACATCTCTTGGGATTTGCCATGAAAACAAGCGCTGTGAGTCTGTTTATTAGACATTGTCTGTTGTTTGTTAGATGCACTACGACCCCCCCTTTTTTATCACTCAGCCTCTCATGTGCCTCTCATTTTCTTCTCTGAACTTGTTCACACTCCAAGTGCAAAGGATTAGCTACTGCCAGTCCATGCTCAGTTAATTAATGTCACTGAAGAGGATGGATAAGCTTTGAACAAGTCAGTGACAGCACAGAGTGTTTAAATAGGCTTGACTTGTTCATACTTGGTGTTACTTTTGGTTTTGACTGTGTTGTTGCAGAAGATGAAAAACATTTTTCAAAGATCATCGCCGGCAATTTGTTCAAGTTGTCTAAGCCTTCATTCTGTGTGCTTGGTTAATGTAATGTAAAGGTGCAACAGGATGATGATCTGGAGGATACAATCAAATGTGTGAAAATTACGCAATGTGTGGGGGCAGTGATCAGTGTTATTTTAGGAAGTCCGATTATGATTTTAAACCACGGTTTGATACACATTTTTTATTTTTTGTGGTGAGCCTTGACAATCAAAACATCAGCTGCCACATATTGATTTTATATTTTTGGAGCTGCACTGCTCATTAGGAGAGCTATTGGAATATACATTTCATCCGGTTATTGATTGCACCACACTCTTGGAGTGCAGAGGGTACTCTGGGAACAGACGGTGCAGCTGAATGCCAGGTGCAGTGAGAGTGAAACTTAATCAAGCATTGCGCTGGGTCTGATCAGCTCTGACCCTATTGACTTATCAAAAAAAAGAGGGCCATCAGCATTGTGTCAATGGACCCACAAAAACTTCAGAATTTAGAGAAGGGCCTCAAAATGATAAAGAAAAAAAATCTTTTATGTGAAACAAAGCAATGCTTTTGACCTTCTTGTTGCAGTTTTTGGCAGAGTAGACAAGAGTTTGACATCACTGTCACTGTTTTGCAATTCAATTCAATTCAGTTCAATTGTATTTATAAAGCCCATTATCACAAATCATAATCTGACTCAGAGGGCTTTACAGCATACGACATCCCTCTGTCCTTGGACCCTCACATCGACTGAGGATAAACTGCCCCCAAAAACCCCTTTAGGAGGAAAAAAAAATATTTCGGCGTAGATGAAAGGCAGTTATAAACTCTGAGGCATACGATTCTGCTGCCAATTTGGAGCTGGTTCTCAATTCCCATCCCTAATCTTGTATATAAATTAATATTTGTGAACATGCTAATCCACTGTAAAAAGTCCCAGGGATGAGGTCAAAGTGGATGGTTCAGTGTATTAACTGTGAATCACCCACATCTGAGCCTCAAGTTTGTCTTTCTATTTTCAATGGTCTTTTAACTGTGAAAGCAGTCTTTCAATAACCTTCACTGAGTGGTTTCAGCTTTCTAAACCCAAATTTTAACAAAGCACTTTGGGAATCAGAAAATGCTCAAGTAATTCAGGTGTGAAAACCTTAAAATTATTATATTTCTGGTACGTTCCTTTTTGTTGCAGTTTCGTATAGGTCAGTACAAGCCACGTTGCTATTTGATCGGTGTTCTTTACTATTGTTTGTTAACCTGTAAAGAAATGTTACAACTATTGATGACATTTTATGTATTCAGTGTAATGTCCCTGATCATTTCTAAAGCTCCACATGTACAGTTTAGTCCTCTGTGCCCTTTTCAGATTAAGTATTGAGACCCTTCTCTGTGAGGGCATAGTTGACATTGATTGCTTGAAGAGCTACAAGGTTAAAAAAAACCCACATAATAAGTCCAAGGAACCTTTAAGCAGTGCCTCTATACAGTCTGTAAGCTATTAAAACTCCTTGAGTGCACCTTACTTCAAGAGCTTACATTAGTAAGTGGTGAGCATTTAAAGGGCACAGGAATGTTTTCATCCTCCCCATTAAGCCAAAGGACACTTGCTTTCCTTTTTCATCCGGTGTGTGCTGAGGCAACTATTAGGAGAAATTAAGTCCAAACAGACACCTATTCACCTAATGTCTTATTTGACTGAACAAGATGAATGTACTAAAGGACATGCCGTGGTAGGGTCATGTTTGTTCATTTAAAAGTTTGATGTTGCACTTTATTTAACACCTGTGCATTTTTGATGAATAGTAAACAAATAGTAATCATATAGGTTTGGAAATACAGCTTCTCCTTATTAAGAATCGTGCAAAACTCACCAGAAAAGTAGACGAGCAAAAAATATCTCATGAGAGATTCATGGCCTCAGACCCCTCTAGCATTTCTTAATAAGTGGCCTTTTAAAGACCGTTTTATGGCATTTTCTGCTCTATTATGCGGTTCACAGTGAAGACAGACAAAAAAAAAAGGGAAGACAGAGGGCGTGACATGCAGCAAAGGTCCCAGACAGAATTTAAATCTAAAATTTTATTACATGTACACGGGCGGCATTTTGGACTACTAATCTGCAAGGGCAGTCTAGAAGGGACCTCTTAACCTAACATGACCCCTGCAGAGTTTGTACACAGCCCTAAAGTGACATGTTTATGCAGATAGACAGTGACATATGCATAATTAATTTTGAATTATATTATTTTTTTATTCTTTGATGAATTTTTCATCATGGGATCATTAAAGCAGTTATGCCTTAAAGTCATTGGAGTTTTACACATGGGAACAATGTGAACAACTTAAATTGATTCCAAAAACCCATCTTCCCATGATTAGAGCCTAATAAAACATAAAACATCAACCTGTTATGTCAGTTTAGCAGGATTGCTGCAGGATAGTGAATACTTAGGAGCATAGGTTGGCAGCTTCAGAATTCATTTACTCAAGTTTGGTACTTACAATTTTGAGGTACTTCTTTGTACAGTACATTTATATTTCAGTGGGAAATATTGTACAATTTAGATTAAATTCTACCCATATAGTATTTAGGGATTTAAAATATTTGATGCAAACCATTTGAATAGTAAAGATATGTGATGATCAACTGTTATAATTACAAATCAAAATATAAATTAGTTTGACTTGGTGAAATAAAAATGCTTCTTATTCGTTGACACAACAGCATAATAGGAATTTTTTTTTCTTTTACATAAACCTGCAATAACTTATTTTTGGGGGTTAATTGGGGGAGGCAGGAGCAACATGTGAATATAACAATCACATATCATCACTCTTTAAGTTTATATGGTGGACTTGCCAGCAAACAAACAAAAAAGCTTATTTTACACCCAGAAGTTTCAGGATTACATTATTATTCATTAAGAGTTGTATTTTAAAGAGTAGAAGCCCCGTGTTTATTCTCCTCAATCTGTTTTTTGGTCTCAGTTGTGGTCTTAGCCACTCACCATGAATGACCTCTTTCACCTTGTCACATTGTTTTCAAATTCACATCTGAGACATTTGTGTTGAAAAATGTCAATTGTGGCTTATACCATGTGGACTTTCTTTTTCCACTATAGTAGTATTAAGCAATGTTTTGATGAGCAGATCCCCATTTCATTTGTATGCCACAGGGGTGCAACTAGGCAACGCAATACACACTCATGCTATTGCACCGAGTACATATATACAAGTTAACAAGATATTTTCAAAATCTGATGTAATCATGTATCTTCTGGGCCATTTCAATGCTTTTATCATTTAAGCTCAATGTTTTATTAAAATAGCTTTTTTATTCAATTGCTGAAATTGTCACTACGTTCACACAGTATTACATGAGACAAACAATCTGTGGGAAAAAAAAATGTTTCTTCTCCTTCTTGCAAGAATCCACAGCATGTGAACGGAAACCGATCAGAGCTGAGGAGTTTCTAACAGCTGTCAGTCATGTCAATCACTGCTCACCAACTGCAGTAAAACTGTCAAATTAGGCAGCGCTGATCAAATGTGAGTCAAGATTCTGTTGCTGCTTTGTATATTTCTCACCTCAAATGTTTTCAGAAACATATTTTAGTGTACTGTTTAGTTGTAAAAATTCAAATGTTCAGCAAAATCACAAACTTTCTATTTTTACAGCTTAACAGTACACTAAAATATGTTCCTGCAAACATACCAGGAGAGAAATAGGATTGCAGTTACAGAATCTTGATTCATATTTGATCAGTGCTGCCTAGTTTGACAGTGTGCGCACAGCTCATGACATGATTGACAGCTTCTCTCACTGAAAATGACCCGTGTGTGTTTAGACCCAGTGGTGCCTGAGATGCTTCCTCCATAGACGTGGGCTCCCTGCAACCATATGTTTAGCCCATGGTTACCAATCTTGGCGTCAAAATGGACATTGATTTCAAGCTTGATTAACAGATAAATTCTGTGTTTAAATATATTTTTTATCAGATGAGGCTTCTATCCAAGGTTAGGGCTGTTTAATCTTTTAAGGACTTTTAGCTGCTCATTCATGCTTTTATCATAACACATTTGGACTACTGTAATGCGTCAGCCAGGCCTCCCTGTCACGCTCACAGTTGGCTCAAAACACTGCTGCTCGTCCTTTAACAGGCGCATTTAAACAAGAGCACATTCCCCCATCCTGGCCTACCTCCACTGGCTCCCTATACATTTTAGGATTTATGGGTTAGCTGCACTGCACATCTCTGATCTTCTACAAACGTATGCCTCCTTGAGGCCATCAGCATTTGACCATTTGACCAGTTGCATTTTGCCATCCCTAAGACGAGGCTGAAAAGTAGCGACAAAGCTTTCTCAGCTGTAGCCCCCAAACTGGAATGAGCCTGTTTTTAGATCATGTCTTAAAACTAATTTGTACTCCTTGGCTTTTAATCCTGAATGAGAGTTGCCATTATTGTTTCTTTTTTTGAGTGTGTTCATTCGTGTGTGACTTTGCCATTTATTGACTGTGCCGCACTTTGGTCAATTTTGTTGTTGTTTTATAAATGTGGTATATAAATGAAGTTGGATTGGATTGGTTTGGATGTGAGTGGTGAATGTCCCCTCATGGACTACATTTTCTAAAGTTTGAAAATTAAAAGATAAGTTGACGTGCAGATGTGTAGTGTCCTTAGGTTAGGTTCGGCCCAAAAATTTGCAAGAACTTGGTAAAACATTAGAAGAAAATTACCTGAAAATAAGGCTATAATAAAATGTTTTTTTAAAAAAAAGGAAATTAACATGAGGAAGAGCAAATAATAAAATAGAATAAAATCTTTTTTTTAATAGAATCATTTTAAACAAAAAATCTAATAATCTCCCAACAGCTTTTTTATTTAGTTGTTTCTTGTCACTTTTTAAAGTTTATTTTGCAATTTGCCTAACATTGACAAACTCTTGCCAAGTTGCTGATTGCCTTTTCCCGTTGTTTTTAAAAGAAATCAAATCAATTATCTCTGGTCCCAGAGGACTAATTGCTTGTGAAAGGTGTCAACAAAACTGATTTCAATTCAGGATCTAAGGAGTTAATACAACAATGTGAGTACAACATGCAGCTAAACCTTCCAGGGTTTATTGAAAGCAGGAAGTTAACACTTAATATCATATTACACCTAAAGTAATCATATACAATGTGTGGGTTTATACTCTTAAATCTAATCCAGCAAATAAGTGTGACCATAATCTTTCCATTTAGAAATAAGTCTGTATAATCTTGTTTCATGCCCGGTTAAAGACAGCACATGATGCCCATGTCTTACCTCACTGTTATGCAAATGGACACTAAAATTGCATTTTCATCAGCATTTAGCTGCAAGATATGACTATTTTTCGTACGCTATTAATATTCATGGACAAGTGGGGCTATTACAGGAGATTTGAGAAATGAATGATGAACCCATTTTAAATTGTCCCATGCCTCAAGGTAAAGTGGCTTCCCTCCCCCCAACAAAAATAATCAAGTAGTAGTTTATTCTTCAGACAAGCAATTTGAGAAAACTTTCATTGCAGCTTTACTCAAGTGAAAAAGATACTGAGCCAGCAGAGTGCAACACAAAGAGGTGGATGCTTTTTCAATGCAGAAATGTGTTTTGAGACAGGGTCAAGCTGAAAGAGAATCCAGCACATTAAGCATGTTAACAGATGGCAAAGCTTGAGAGGCCTGGTACCAGGGAGCATTGCAACAAACTGTTTGATTGACTGTTTCACTGAAATAGCACAATAAATAGGAGCCGTGTACAAAGGCAGGAAGAAATGCGCTCTGTGCTTTTGGAAACTACCTGAAAATGTCTGCCTGAAAGCAACCGTTGGATTCGTATTTCAAAGCAGACTTCATTATTGTTTGTGACCAGAAAAAAAAGCAGATCCACACACAGGTGCCTTTCAGTAGCATTTCATTAAATGCTGGGAAGTCTTCTCCAGAGACAAATAAGAAATTTACAAACCAGCAGTATGTAGAGAAAAACGAAAAAATCTTAACACTAACTGTTTATTTACCCTCTGAACAAATTGTATACGACTCAAATCGCCTGTTTTTACTCGGAGAGAGTCCATTTAATTCTCTATATTTCATTTTTCAAGAAAAAACAATATTAAGTAGCTCCATGGTATGCTGTTTGAAGCTTGTCCTCAAATGATTTTTTTTTTTTGGATGATCAGCTATGTGGTGGTATGTTCTTCTTATTCTTGCTCATAAAATAATCGATTTAGAGAAGCCTAATTTTCTTCCACGCTCGTGTTATTGTAAATAGCCCTGTTCCAGTATTCAGCAATTAGCTCTCACGACAAGTGGCTATCAGCGAAGGCAGCGATGGTACTGTCTTATGAGGAACATATCAGATATGGTAACTGGATAATTATCTAAGTAGGGCTGGAATAAAATCCTATTTTCAATGGTTTTCCTGTCACTCTTGAGCAAGGCCACAGATGGCCACATTATTTCTTTTCAACCGAGGGTGAAGACCTCTATTAACCCCAAGTCCTTCCTCAGATTGGTGGTATTTATAGGCATGATAGATAATTTCCCATTCAATGTAGCATAATGTGGCATAGTTCGTGAAAAACGATGTAAAAGACCTGCAGATTAGTGTGGAGTATTATACTTAATATGCTAATAAGTGTAATTATAGATGTAATATGAAATCCGTGCAGATTAAGTGGAGAATCTTTTACGCTCTCATGTAATAGATCAACACATTACGATCCAGTGTATGGGATTTAAGGGGTTATATAAGCAGAAATGGAAAAGTATGTTTTCTTTACTGTATAATGAACCGAAAATGAGAATTGCTGTGTTTTCGATATCTCAGAATGAACCGTTAAAGAGGGGGTCCTTGTCTTCGGATGTTGCCATGTTGCACCACTATGTTTCTACTGTAGACTTTATATAAAGAATAAATAATATAAATATAAATAAATAAAATAATAAAATCAAAAAAATATATTAATATAAATCTTTATACACAGTCTATGGTTTCTGCAGTAGCCCAGAACGGACAAACCAAACGCTGGCTTAGACAGGGCTAATGTATTTTCACGACAAGCCAAATTGCATTGAAAAAACACAGAATTTTAAAGTGCAACAGCTGTATTCAATGTTTTTAGCAGTTTAAATCGCGCATGGACAGATAAAACTCTATACATTTATGACTAAAACTGTGTGTACACACAAAAGCAGAAACCGTGTGTATGCCTGATTCTGTTGTGGTTCTGGTGTATGGGAACCAGTCTTATTTCAGCACCCTAAATTGATGTCTTAAAACATTAAATTGCATTGATACTTATGCCCCTCAGAATTATCCATGAGAAATGCGGTAAAAAAACAAAAATTAATAAAACTTTATTTCAGTAACTGTGGCATATTGTGAGCAGGGATTTAAGAATCCATTGATCTGTAGTGATTTTTAAATTCACCTATCATCAATGCAAAGTGTAAACGTTAATTCGTATCATAATCTTTTGGATGCTTTTATTTTGAAATACTGTGTCACCGTCACTCAGCCTCAGGCAGAAGATAGCAAGCAACCAAGAGAAAGAGGATGAGGATAACGCTGTTTACTCGGAAAAAAAATCATCAGCGTGGAAATATTTTGTTTTCGGAGAAGATATTAGTCAAGGGAGAGAACACATGTCCTATGTAAACAAAAGCTGTACTCAGGAAACAGGACGTAAATATCTGGTTTTGCTAACTGCTAACAGCAATATTAGCTGCTCAGTTTCATCATTGTTCAGCTAAATAAACTGCACTCAGACTGAAACTCCTCCATGCTGTTCTGTCGGGAGATGCAGCGACTTAAACCAGCGGTGAGTAAGAGGAAACATAACATATAACATGTTAACTGCTTAAGTTATGAGTGGAGGAAAAGTCCGCTAGCCGCTAAGCTAATGTATGCTATGTGATATGCCATAGGCGTATGCTAATGATGTTAGCATGTTGTGTAGGTGGGGCAACAGTTGTTTTGTCTTTGACCTATTAAGTTATTATTGGGCTGTTTATACTTTTGTTAAGTGGCCTTGTTGTTAATGCATGTTTGTTGGCTGCTGGGAGGAGTTTGTCTTTAGGGATTTAAGTCAGATATACATGGTAAGTTTGAGCAAAAACATCATGGTTTGAGTTTAAATGAAAAAATGTGGTTTTTTTTAGAAAGGGTTTTCTGACTGCATGAACCAAATTTAATTAATTACAATGGTAGCTTCTTTTGTAACCAACTGTGCTAAATAAAAATACAATGGACCTTTTTCTCAGCAGACATTTTTACTCGTTATAGTAGAAAAAGCACAGGTGAAACTGATAAAATTAACAATGGCTTGTAAGCTATTACAGTGAGCCAGCATGGACAATACCAAGGCCACCTCTAAGTGGAAGGCAGCTATTATTACTGTTATTAAACACACCTGTGCATTTCCTGCAATGACATGTCAAAATATCTGTTATGCAATAGGTCCGTATAGGCTCATATCGATTGCAGGTCCCTAATTAGAATAGAATCAAAATTGTATTGTGGCAGACTTTATGGTATAGGCAAATATTGTTTCGCTGTCCAAAGAATTGATATAATATTGTATCACCCTGAAACTGATTTACACCCTTAATTGTGAGGTGCTAGAGCAGCTGTTTTTTTGCACGGCTGTGGGTATTTGTGGCATTCTTAACACTAATTGTCAGCAAACCATCATCACTGCAAAATCTCAATCATCAATATTTTAAACGTCAGAGGGATGATCAATGATTCCTTCATAAAGTGCTAATGTCGAAACTGATTTTACAAAATGCTTCAATGGATAAGATGAAATGATCACCAACAGGGAGAATAATAAGTTCTTCATTCATAAATAATTTAAAATGAACTTTTTAAATGCGCCTTTGAGTGACATAATACAGAGTTTACCACCAGCAAAAATAGGCTAATAACATAATCAGTGAAAATGACAAACAGCCTAAGAACACGCTCGTCCTCATATGACCTGCAGCTATCTCAGCTACATCGTGTGTGTGTGCCTGGTCTGAAGAGTGAGTGAGTTCTGCACATTCTCATTGCAGATTCCTCCTTTCTGAATACTAGTTTATGTGTAGGGAAAGGCAAAGGCATAGTTCTGTGTGGATATGCATCTGGCAGCTGGTCCTTTTGTTTCTGCGGATAATTGGGCTCATGGTAAAAATTAGGGGTCGACCTATGTTGGTTTGTCAGGGCAAATACCAATAAGGATTATTAGTAATTATGAGACAGATAACCAATATTTGGAACGGATATGCATTTACAATAAAAATGAAAATCTTTCTGTCAATATTAAGAATTTAGAATACAATAAACACCAACGCAAATCATTGTTTCAATACCCTCAGTAAATGTTTAATCAAAGGAAAACTTTCAGCATCTTATACAGCAACTTCCCAACTTTTTTCATAAAGTCAAATGAAAATTTGAATAAAAAATGAGTAAATAAAAAAATCCTGAAGTTTTACAAAGTAAAAGTTCCTCCCATGCTGACACTTTCTTAGCATTTTTTAATTAATTATTTTCATTGGCGATCGTTAAAATGAAACGCTGATACTGATGATCGGTAAAATGCCAATTAATGACTCTGATAATTGGTCGGGCTGACAATCTGTCGACCTCTTTTAAAAACCTGCTGAGCAATGAAAACTGAGGGAATTCAAATCGGGAGAAGTTTCGGTTAGTTGCAATTTGTAATTCTCACTGCTGGACGCCACTAAATCTCTCTAAATCTTACACACTGATCCTTTAAATGTGTGTTGTTTTACTGTCAGTTGAGATGAAAATTCACCGAACACAGCTTTGATTAAAGGCCAGATTTGCTCATGTTTGTGTGTTTGCATCAAAATAACCTGTTTGCACCGACATGACTGATGTGCCTGGTGCCTAGAAGATTGCATTTGTTGGAGGTGGAGGTGATCTGTGGCTGTTGTTTACGTGCCGAAATCAAGGTTGTGCCCCTGACCTGAACGCCTCTATCAGCATGCTGCAGTCTGTCATCACCCTCATCAGACAGGACCTCATCCTGGGCAGCACTTTAATGAGACAGTGTGGTTGTGACGTCCTTTTGTGTGCACTCTTTAAAGCGTGCAGACTCCCGGGAGCCTTGTTTCAGAGAAACACCGTGTGCATGCAATCACCAGCAGGCAGTATAATAGTCACACACATTGGAGGGAGCAACATATCGTGTTGTGAACATGATGTTCCTTCAATACAAATTACATTATATGAAAGTCACACAAATTGGACAAACTATTTCCATGATAATGTTTGATAATTGGACTGCAGTCTTGTTTTATTTTGGGTTAAAATAACGCTGCACACACCTCCATCACTTTAGAGGTTGAGGGCATGAGTGCTCTGCTGCTAAAAGCTTGTTTGACTGCAGTGGCTCAATCAATGCATTAATGAAATGAAAGTTTCTCTTATTTACAAAAAACACTTTGATATGCAGCCCTTTGGTGTTAACAAGTGTCATCGTGGTGCTTCCCCTTCTGAGTCCCTGCAAGGCACAAGCACACAGCTGTGCATTAAAGGCACACTTCAAAAGCTCAGAAAGCCTGTCATCACCACCTGAAATCTGCTTGATCTGATGGCATAGCTTATAGTGTAATTATTATATACAAGAGGTGGTTCGACAGAGAACAGCCATTACGGGCTACTTATATATTCTATATACTGTGATTTGTCCTACTTGAAAAAACAGTCGCTAGATGATTTCTCTATTTATTCCTCTTTACGGGAAAATGCTATTTATGCAGACGTAGTCAGCCCTTATGACTCCCATTGAAAAATTGCGTATTTCCTGCAAGCAAATATATAATCAACCTGTTTACATTTGCTTCTGTTTAAGGCACTGATTCTGCAGCAGTTCTAGTGTTTTTTCTGTCTAGATTGCTTCCTTTTACTTTTTCCCATTCACTATATCTTGAAGCATTTTTAAAATAGCGCATGCATTTGAATGCAAATTGCAATCAGTGCAAATTCTGATCTAGTATTATCTATTTCAATGTCTGGATAAAGTGAAAAATAAATGTGTAATGAGTGTGTTACATCACAGAAACATGTAATTTGATTGGTTAACAAATCGCAGAGTATATACTAATAGGTTTCAAAATTGTGAAAAAATGAGAATTATTCTCTGCTCTTAAAGCAGAAGATGTGTCCACTAAAGGACCTGAAACTATGTTACAGTTACTACTAATGTTAGAGCTCATAGTATTATGTTACATGTTGGCGTTGCTCTGTTTGCCCCCCGTGTGTGAGCTGTGAGTTGGCTTCATTCAACAAGCACTCATAGGCTTTCAGTCAAATTAATACAAGAATAAACAAGTCTGCTGTATACCAGCATCAACTCTCTTTTTCTTCGGCTCAAGGTGTGTGGATGTGTATGTTACTGTTCTTACTTGTTAAGCTGCTAACGAGAGTATGTAGCTTCACAGCGACTTGCTCTTCAGCTTGGGGGATGTGTGCAGTTTGTGTTACTGATGCCCCTTTTCCACCAAATTTAGCACGTTTGCAGGTTTTTTAAACATGGGTAAACATCCTTTCCCTTTGCCAGTAGACCAGTGGTGTGTACACGGCTCTGCAGCAGAGTAATGTGGCTCTCTGTGTTTTTGGGTGTGTCAAGTTTGACATCACAGACAGGCAGGCAAACGTGTTAGTAAACAGTAAAAAGCAGCATAGTTGGAGGCCTGTGAAAACTTTATGGTGGTTACATCTCTTTATTTATCTCTTACTTAATAAGTCTTCACAAACCCAATGCAACCTGATTTGGAAAGATGTCTGAGCACTACCTGGGCTCAGATGGACAGGATTTAGTGGTGGTGTGTCATTGAATGTCTTCAGTGAAGCTTAAATAAATGCATTCAATCGGGTTTTGTCTGTCCATCAATGCAGATCAGAGGGCGATGAATACAGCAGAGTCATTTGACCGAAGTGTGAATGTCAATCGTAATCTAACCCATTACATTAAAAAAGACTGATTATAGCGGGTGTTAGCAGGTTGTATGTGAAGTGGGAGAATGGCTTGAGTGAGCTGCTAAAAGTGTCTGTTATTTTGCAGCATCTCATGCTTCAATTATATATAGTAGGGGAGGTGTTATGTTAACAATGGCTCCAGTACGTCACTGAGCAGGCTTTTAGGCCCGCTCAAAATGTCCTCAACACAGAAATGGTGAAGCAGTTTAATGGTCCAACTCAGTACTACACAGTTCCCAGTCTTTCACTATGTTTACAAGTATTTTCTAACATTTATAATGTTTAGAAAGAAAACACTGATTTTGCTTTACCTAGACTTTTATGGGGAAAACTTTTGACCACTTTTGTCTTAAAAGTGGAAGAATTTGATAAAATATTTATCAGTGCCAGACTGTCTAAAGTAGGTCATTTGTTACCTTATCAAGGGTATCTCAAAAATACAGTTTTATGGTAATAAGCACTAAATTAATTCCTAATATTTGATGGATTATAAGAAATCAATAAATGAGTGTCCTCTTTGAAACGCCTGTTCAGAATGATCAATTACCTGCTGAAGCAATGTCAAATCTGCTGTTCAGGTCAGACAAACAGTTATCATCTTAAGAATGCAGAATCTGCAGGACATGATTATGGTATCTGAAGCATTCGACTTTCCGTCTGTAGTTGGATTTGAGCGAGCTTCGGTTACATGCAGGTCAGGTTGCTAATCATACTGTTAACAATGACTGACGCATGGCAGATGAAGTCTTGGCACAGAAATCTGTATCTTCTAGCTATAACCAGAACCCGTGAAATAGTGGTCCCAGAGGCTAAAACGTCATCAAACCGATGGGTTTGGAGATTGGACAAAAAGCTGCTTGCAGCTTGTAAGTGTGTAGAAAAATACAGTCCTGTTACTTGTGTGTAGGTTGGTTCTTTGCCTGGGGATGATTTGTGGAAAACCAGCAACAACATCAGAGACAACATACCCAAACAAATATCCACCAGAGACAGTGGTGCTTTCCTGCGCTTAAAAACCACACATTTAATACGATTTGTAACAGAGGAGGAATAAAAATGCACAACATGCAGTAGCCCTGTGGTTGGCTTTCGGGAAAGACACAAGGTTATAACATCTTATTCTAACGTAACATATTTTTTTAATAATAGCACAAACAAAACCCGTCCAGGTTGGTATGCATGTGGGTGTCTGAGACCATGGCACATTACCATTACCAACAGAACAAAATATTTGTGGTAGAACTGGGAGATATGTCAAGATATATGAACAAAATCTCAATATTTATACACTGCCTATAAAGTAACCTTTATTTAGGAGTAGGTATTGATAGTTATCCATCCATTTTCTCTAAAATATCGCTACAAAGACAGACTACTCCTGACACATTTAAAACACAATGGTCAAAATCCAGGCAGCGAAGGCGTAGATGACCCTGACTTTTAGGCCGTATTATGAGTTAATCTCCAAAAAAGGACTCTGCACATAGTGCTGCTTGAATGCATCTTTTGTTCAATGTTTTCTTTTATGCAGGGAGTCAATGAGTAAAAGAGGTTGTGATTTTGGACACGTTTGTATCAAGGCTGCTCTATAACAACAGAAGACTTCTTACAATGTCAATTTTAAGAGGCTGTGTTGTACTGCCAATTACAAAAAAAGAGATTTTGAGTGACAAAAACATTGAATTTTTCTCAAATTGGCATAAATTGATAATGAAATTCTCCCATTATATGCCAAGGGCTTTAACATAATCAACAAATTGAAATTAAAAGGCAAATTTTGATTTAACATACCTTACAAGTACAAATGTAATGACGAATGATGTTCGAACAAGCTCTCTACATGTTTTTTTTTTTCTTTCTTTATGTTCTGTTGCCTTTCAAATAAATGTTGATAAAGAAATCAGTTGTATCGTGAGACAAAACAAGGGTTAAAGATTTGGCTAGGTTGAGGAAAACATTTAAATTTAGGTAACTACTTTGTTGAGGTAAGGGGATTAAACCAATGGTTAAGGTTAGGGGACAATTCTAGTCATGCCTTAAAAGTCTATGTGCTATTGTCCCATCCATCCACCCTGAAAGAACACAAAGGACGAATCCCCTTCAGTATTTAGCAATATGTGCATTTTTTTCCTCCCCAATAAAAAAATGGAGTAGCAAAGACCTTTAATCTGTAATCTGTAAATTTTGCCAGACAAAATGATGCTTCCATTGAATTAGGTGGTGGCTGTATGCAATCTAAAAAGCAGTGGCTGTTATCTGTCATAAAACTGAAAGAAAATAAAGCAGCTTTGCATGGTTGAAGCAGGAATTACAATGACATTTTCACCATAAATTATTGCAAAAAAGGCACAAATTGGCACATAATAATTTACCAGAATACAGGGAATGAAGTATTCAGCGTAAACTTATACAACAGATTGTGTTGTCAGCATGTTGGTTGCATGGTATCAGCCTTTCGAATATGTGGGTTATAAGGAATCGCTGGCTCATGATTAGATGGATCATATCCAAATTTTTGCTCAAAATTCCTCACGAGAGTACCCCGAGACCCCTGATTAATACATGGCCCACTGAAACTTGAAGAAAAAATGATATGCCCTTATGCATATTTGCTCCAACATGTCTTTGTGACTTGAATGTCAATGTATGCTGTTGTTCTTCTTGGTAGGACAGTGTCTATCAAAATATATATTTGTATCTCAAAATTATGTACTCCATATAAAGTTATGTAGGTTAGATTTAGGAAAGTAAAGATACGTAGGTTAGGTTTAGGGAAAGAAACATGGTGACAACATTTGTTAAAATAAGTCAAAGTTCGCCTGGTTTCACATGATCTGTTTTTAAAATTTATGAAATTAAGTGTTGGCTAAATGACTGCATGACACTGCAAAGTCCTGCAAATGTTAATATGAACAACATTTGAAATTTATAAGTCAATAATCAATAATCACTAAAGAGAGCAAATTTCTGAACTTTGTGTTATTCTCCTCCCTCCAAACATTTAGAAATGTATTTATGCTAGTTATGATCATACCAAATTCCTTGTTTAAAATATACTCTTTAAGGCCTCTCTAAGATTCCTCTCAGTAAAACATAGATGGTCTAGTTGGAACAGAAAGTATATCACATTTTTACATGACAGACTCTAAGTCATGGTTCATTGAACTCACCAAGCCAAAATGGAGTCCAAACCTCTCTGACATTTAGTTTCAGTGTGTGAATTTGTGAATTTCAAGCTGCTTGTCAGTTGTCTTATTCTTTTCAACCATCCTCTTAAGTGAGCTGCGGTGAAAAAAGACTTTCTTCCCTCCACATGTTTGGCTTTGCTTTGCATTTCATCATGTCAGTCCTAACTGTGGCCAGCGGGTTTGTGTGAGAAGTGGTATATTGTAGCAGGTGCTTCAATAAACCAACAGCACACTAATAAATTTGATGAAAAGCTTGATAGGAGATTGTGTTAAAGAGGTGGTGTGGCGGCAAATCACTGAGACAAGTAAGAGCCAGAAACTCGGAAGCTCAGTCAAAGACAAGGGGCCCCTGTAACTGTCAGCCTGCCTGGAATGAAACAATAGATTCAAATAGAGTCTTGCCTACTCCAAATTGATAATCCAGCCGCCAGCGGGTTTCTCATCCAGATCGGAGTGGTGCACCAGCAGGGTAGTTAACCAGTAATCAAGTCACATCCGTCATCCAATTCCTAATTCTCCACCTCACACTCCCCCCTCCCACCTCCCCTCTGCCTGGCTTAACTTGTCCTCGCGTGTTTTCCCTGAGTGACACTTGGAAGTTGGGGAGAGGCTCCACTGATTGCCCTTGATGTGAATCAGATGCATCTGCCAGCTTGGTGCCAGTTCCCAACTTCTTACCAGTTGGTCAGACGTAGGGAGAGAAGACACACAGCCACAAAGCTGAGTACTGTGTTTCCAGGATTGTGTGTTTTTTAGTTATGTGACACAATACATGTGTGCCTGTGTCATAAATGATAAGCAAAAATCCAGTTATATATATTGATGTGCTGAAACACAAATTAGGGCATAGATACTGAACTTGATTTGCTTGATGGCTACTTTGCAAAATGACAGGAGGCGCATTAGCCGCATACATGTTTTAGCACATTTGTAGGATTTTAGGATGTTTCTTGGATTTTAGGACATTCTAAGGATTTTAGGATGTTTCCAGGATTTTTTAATATGTCTTGGATTTCAGGACATTTCTTGAATTTTAAGACATTTCTAGGATTTTAGGATGTTTCTAGGATTTCAGGACATTTCTTTGATTTTTGGATGTTCTAAGGAGTTTAAAACATTTCTTGGATTTTAGGATGTTTCTAGGATTTTAGGACATTAGGGACCTAGCAAGGCCCTCTGTTGGGTGTTTTTTTTTTATAAACAAGCTCTGTTACAAGATGTCTTATACAATCTATCACCTTATATAAAAGCACAAAAGTAATTTAATTTTGATTGTAAATTAGAAAATGGTTGGGGACCACCCAGCACCTGAATTGGCCAGATTTGATCTGGGGGCTGTAAGTTGAGTACCACCAAATTTGGGTCTCCAGCAGTGCATTGCAGCTGAAAAGAAAAGCACCTTTGGCAGATAAGGGTAAATTATTACCCTTATGACTAACAACTGACTAACGAGTGACTAACAAGTGACTAACGAATCACATAACAGTACTCCATGTTGACTTTTAGTTTTACAGGGGACACAGACACTGGCCTACTAGGTCAATGTCCTGCTCTTGTTGGAACTATCCGCCTCCCATCCCACATTCTCACTCTTCGGTGTTTAGCTCTGACCATCTAATAGTGATGTTAATGGGTTTATATAGGAGTTGGATGAAAGCGTGGTGCGTCTCATACAGACATCAAAGGGTTAATTGTGTGTTCATATCTGATGCTGAGAGCCACTGACAAAGTAGTGGTTTTTCACGCCATTGGAGAAAGACCAGGCTGTAATAAGTGAGGCAACTGTTAAACCATCATCGTATCACAACATTGTTAACGAGGCGATTGGGAAATGTGGAAACAAAAGGCTCAGAGACGGCTGCCAAGCAGCAGACAACATTAGACCACTGTTCAAGACCAACAAGGACACAACGGATTGTTTTTAGAGAGACATTGGCGATATCTTCAGCCCGGATTGTGTAACCAAAGATGGATATTTTAAGCCAAAACATGACTTTTTCCAAGCCATAACCAAATGGTTTTTGTCCTTAAAATAATAACCACATTAACAATGGCATAGTTCAAACATTAATTTTCAACATGTCAGCTACATACTGACATATAACATCCAAATGTTACATAGACCTATCTGTCTTTTGCAGAAACATACGATGCCAACATTTATTCTGGCAGTTGGCTTGTTTACCCAACAGAGTATTCATTGTGTTTAGGTTGGCTTAAAGTTTATATCGACCAGCTGGACACAGCCACTCTGTGTCATTTGCATTAAGTGTGATCACACACAGAGGTATTTTAACTGCTCTGTGTCATCCTGTGGCTGAAATCCTCCATTAAGCACTTAACATCTCTGCTAACCAATTACCTCGGGAGAAACCCTGCAAATCCAGGTTTAACATCAGCTAAAGTTTTGGGTTTAAAATGTTGTTTTTAAGTCTTCTTAAATAATACTCTTCTTTAGTGAAAAGAGTATTAGTTTGCAAGACTGTCCCTGAAGACGTGTTTCACTCCTCTTATTGTTGGATTTATCCTGTTTCACCACAGCAGTGCATTATATGAAGCTCCATAAAATAACGCTTTACCCACTCTCATCTAGTAAAATCCTATTTTATTGCATGGCTCACACTCTCCTTGAATAAGTAACTGAACAAATAAATACAGCAACAAATATTTAAAATGACTGAAACTCTTGAAAAACATCCGTATGATCAATTTTCTTGTGACTTTTTCATATTTTCTTACTTAATTTTGGGCCACATCTTGTTAAGTTACTCATTGCCTTCTTCCCATGTTTTTGAAAAAAAAAATCAAACTAATTTACTCAGGTTTCAAAGGGTGAAGTTAATAAAACTATTATGTATTGACCTACATTTTGTGGGTTTATGTCTGAATTTGACGTGTTGGGCACGTTTGTCACATTGCTGTTGCTCTAACAAAGATATAAAAATCTAGTATTGAATATGTATCACTGATGTTCAGAGGATGTTTTCTCTGGTGTGAAACAGCTTACTTCTTGTAGCATTTCTCAAAAACACAGCAAACAAAGCTGGATTACATGTTGTCGTAAAATGTCTCTGAGGAAAAAGGTGAGGCTCTCCCACATAAAAGGGATCGCTTTCCCGTTGGCTAGAGCAGGAAGCATTGATGCCTGGCAGAGTCCGCCTTTTAGAGTAAACAAAAAAGTCCAAGCTCAATCCAGCTTGATTATAGCACAACAATTACTGAAGCTGGAAACACAGTATTGCACAGCTTTGAAAAGCAAGGATGGGTGGAATTGCATTAGATACACTCAAATCCCAGATTTAATTGAAGCTGGCAACCGTAAGCGGTTCCTGGGATGCTTTTAAAGCCTTAATTTGTGTGATATAGGTCCCTAGATGAGAGATTTTGCCATAGGAAGACAGAATGAGTCACATCAACATCATACATCAAGCTGAGGAAAGACACAGAAAGTGATTGTCAGCATCTCTGTGATGCCAAATGTATGTATTATGTAAAAGACAGGAGGAATGTATAGTAAACAAACACTGTGTGAATATATAATCAGCCAGAAAAAGGGGGGCTTTGCTTTGACCTGGTTAATTTAAAATCAAATGCAGCTCTTCCTGGCATGCTGGGTTTTCACGATTATTTGGATTGTACATGACAACAGAGAGAGAAGAGTGATGTGCTGAACTACAGCAGAAAATGGAGAAATACACTGAGGACTTTAGTTTCTCTTAATAAATGGCTGAAGGTAAAACTGAGCATGAAATAAAAGCCCTTTTTACACAGAGTTTGCACTACTGGGTCACTACGAAGCTCCTTCTTTTGCAGTTTTACACAGAGCCAAATCAAGGTGACATCATGCTGCGTCAATGTGTGATTTTAGATAGCATGCCAGCATTGCAGAATCAAGGGAGGTGTGACAGGTGTGACGTTTACTCATCGCTTTTTAAACAATAACATGATCCTAACATGTCAAGCTACTTTTTAGATCTTCCACAGTTGGTCGCACACATAACACGCCAAAACATCGCCAAAACAAACGTTGTCCTGCCCATGGTCTCGTCCTGCCAGCTGTGTCTTTTATACAGACACCTTTTTGGTGCTGTTACTACCTCCTGTGGTGACTTAAAGGGATACTTTGCTGATTTTTAACCAGCTTTGTATCGAAATATTGTAGGTTGTATGTGTAGATGAACTGTGGTAAACCTCAGTACGTCATATGGCAGAGTTTCGCCCAATCTTGGGGCTGTTGCTCAAACTACAGGCTGTACTTGTACATTTTTATATTGCCCACCAACCATGCTGCTGCCACCACAGATTCAAAGAATATACAACTGGGGCACTCGGTGGCTCAGTTGGTAGAGCTGGTGCCCCATATATAGAGGCAGTGCCCTCGCCACAGTGACCGCAGGTTCGAGTCCGGCCTCGGCCCTTTGCTGCATGTCACCCCCCCTCTCTCTCCCCATTCCACACTATGTCTGTCCTGTCAAATAAAGGCAATAAAAAGCCCCCAAAAAAGAATATACAGCTGATCAAGAGAAACACCCGCCCCGCTCTCTGTCTCTCAAATTCTGACTGAAATCCGATCAAACTGTAAAGCTGGGCAGTGCTAGAATATAAATCAGGATTATGTTACAACACTGCCTGTTTCTCTCTTCAAATGTTTTCAGAAACATATTATAGCTTACCATTTAACTGTAACATGAGATTCGGCCACTGTGTCAAAGAATCAGGTTGCATTACGTCATCCATCAGAGGGATCATTTATTGGTCTGCAATCTGGTAGTTGTAGGTTTTCTACCTTTTGAGTAAAACTCAATGTTACAGTCCTTTTCTTCTGTTTTCTCTTGTCACATAGCACAAATTTCAAAAGAATTTGCATCTTTTTACTGCAGTGATGATCTATTTTTATGTGAGGACGCTCTTAACATTGGTGAAATACAGCTTTAAGTAAGTTGGCATAACGACACAATATTCCCACCTTAAACAGGCTGTCTAAAAGGGTCTAAAGGGAGAAATAATCTCCTTTCATTATATGCAGTTTAAAGTGAATTATTTTCACTAAAATTCTCTGTTTCCAATAAAGAAAAAGCACCATACGGACTGTATCTGTTAGTGAATGGACATGTTTAAGATACCTTGAGCAGCTTTGTTTGCTTATTCTTTTTTACGTTTTACATTATATTGTCGGTTTCCTCTGATTTGTGTGGGTTTTTTTTTCTTTTCACAACAATGCCTATCTGTCTAGAAACAGTATTGTTTCGAAGTGCATGCAGAAAATGATAGTGTTAATGTCGAGGGAAAGTAATTGGCATCTACTTATGCATGAAAATGCCTCCGAGTAATCATTGAATTATTCATCTAATATGTTAAGTATTTCTATTTCAATGCCTTAAACCTCCCTCGGTGGAAAATTACATAACTTAAATGATGAACAAATTAGAAGAATTTTCAAGGATGTGAAAATGGAGAGATCTCGGATCATTATCATCACTGCCACTGTAATTTTATATCAACTGCTCAAATGCAGCCTGAAAAAAAAAAAAAACTTTAAATGTCTGCTGGATGGTTTACATGATTAACCAAAGGTCAAATTTCTCTCTTGTGATCTTTGCATTCACAAAAAATACACATCTGAAGACAGAAAATCCATTACTTTTCTGCATGCTCTTGATTTCAATCCTATAATTTCAGAAAGAGTGAGAGATGCATTTATTGCTCATGTGTAAAATTGGCTTACGCTACTTTAGTTTCGTCTATCGAAATGATAAAATACTTAATGCAAATTGCTTTGCAATTAATTATTTTAAAGATGCATGCAGACTCTGATTGTTGGGTGGTGCTTGTTTCCAAATCATTATTTTACGTTATATAATCAGATTGGCAATTAATTTAACCCTAATTTGGAACACTTATTATTATGCTATTAAGCTTTATCAAGATATTTACATTTTCTTTTCTTTTTCTGAAGTTAAAGGGATTGTTCAGAATTGTATAAGTGGGGTTGTGTGGGATAGTTATCCGTAGACAGTATATTCCGTACAGTAGATGACAGTCAGCATGCCCCAGTTTGGAGAAGCAGGCTGGAGTCAAACATGGAAGCTAAGCAGCAACAAAAGCTTTCTTAACCACCCTAAAAAAGTCCAACCTAAAAAATAAAAAAAGTCAATATCAGTTTGATTTTATATTATATTGGGGGTATTTTCAGTGCTTTACTTTTCTGTCAGACAGCCTGTTTTGACGGGGAGGCTGTTAACAGCTACAGATCCCCATTTATGCTCTCGTCAAAGCCACCAGACTCCACTGACAAACGTTTTGTTGCTGACCCCTCCACAGCAGTACATTTCTTAGCTCCTGTGTCGGACTCTTTCCTGCTTCTCCAAACTCGAGACATCTGCAGACTGACATCTACTGCTTGTAATATAGTATCTATGGATAAGTACCCCATACAACCCGGCTCTGAACTATCCCTTAAGCTGCAAAGAAAAGAAAAATCCTTCACATCTGCAGTGTCCATGACATGCTGAAAACATTGTGTATGCCCTGACAGTACAGCAATAATACCCAAGAGGGCATCCCATAGTGTGATTTATGCTCATCAAGAACACAAAATCTCCCACAATTATAGCAAAGAATGCCGTCAGTAACACATGAAAAGAAGAGCATAAAAAGGCTCCTTAAAAATACACACCCTTATTGCCCAACAGTGTCCATAAATATCCAAATTGCCTCAGAAAAACTAGCAAGCTGGGAGATAATTTTAGAAGTTTGGGGGCGCTTTGGGCACTACAAAAAAATAAATTCTATCTTTGATGTAGTCTACACTCAGTATGATAACATATGAGATAAAAGAGGGGTAATCATTGAATGTTTGCCGACAACACTGGCATTACAACGAAGACAAAAAGACACTAGTTCTCTCTCAGACTGGTTTTACCCACAGTTCAGGATAATGAAGCTAAAATGTGATATTAAACTTAACTATAATGCCAATACTTGAGTTTTTTAATGTGTTCATTAGATGTCCTGGATATGTGTTATGTTACTTTGACCTTTGTTGATGAGGCCGAATTGGCTTCCTCACCACCAGTTGTTTCATCATGTCCCCCCACTAAACAATTAAAGAAGATTTAGTGCCAGACATCCCCTGACATGCATGCAATTAATATTCCCTGCTGTCTGCGATGTTTATACACCAGTTGGTAAACATGACTGACTTTTGTTGCAGATGTTGGATGGTGGTCATGCTCTGCTAGAGGAATATATTAATTCGCTGACAGGCCTTGGGCAGTCCCCCTTATTAAAACTATTTATTTGCCACCCCCCCTCCCCTCCTAATGGCATAATTAATCCAGCCTGAAATTGGAAGTACCACATAAACCGCTGTCTGCCTATAATCTGCGTGACGGCAAATAAACGCCTTTTATGCTCAGGAGCTGTTGGTTTCTGTGACTGCTGCCTTGTAACATATTAAATATTTAACTTTGATCCTGCAATCAGGGACATTGGCATGGTGTGTTAGCATTCGTAACTCTGGCACTGCACTCGCTGTTTGGACTGTGTTTTGGTTTTCAAGTCCAAGACTTGGAAGCAATGGTCACTGGACCCTGTGATGAACACTGACAAAATCTGCTCAACTACTTTCATCAAAGGTTCATATCATAAGCTCTTGACTTGTGAAAATTACCCTATAGTTGAAATTTACCCTGAGAATCACTGTAAGCTTACCTTCTGCTTCCACTTAAAGGTTAACTGAGGTTTCCTTTTCAACATGGACCCTTTTTAATCATGTTTTTGTGCGTAAGTGATTTGAAATTTAAGAGTTAAGAATTAAGAATTAATATTTGTATGAAAATCAAATTCTGCTTTGAATTCTTTAGAATTGTGATTGAATTATGATTCTGTGCTTGTCTTCATATTTGTTTAAAGGATGACAATTTTGTTAGTTTTCCATACTCACTGTTAAACTAATAAGATGAGCTGCTTTGTTTGTTTTGTTTATCCACTGGATTGTTTTGTGCATGTGAATGTATGTGTGTGGACCCTAGGAAGAATAGCCAATGCTTATGCTGGTGCTAATCGGGATCCACAGAAAAGAAAAGAAAAAGAAAGAATGGAGACAAAATGCTCCAGTACTGAGAGAGAAAGCTGCAGCTGGCAGCGACAAAAAAGGCTGCAATGTCTTGTTAATGAGCTATTACCTCCCGTCAATTTACGTCCTCAAAAAGTGTTTGTTTTTGTCTCTGACAGGCTCAGATTATTATAAGTGTCTGACAACTTTACGGTAAACATCCCAACAGAGATGAGATATTTCTGTTAACGAGTAAGATCCTTTTGTGTAATCAGAAACAGCCCTGAAATCACCACCGCCAAACCCACCAGACTCTATTTAAATAAGAGCAATTAAATCATTGTAAATCTTCTTCATTCAGAGTTCACAGGAACAAAAACAAACATTGTGGTTTATCCTTCCAGTGTTCCAACTATCACTATCTCTAATTTGGTTGAAACAAACCCTTAAGTTACTCAGTTAGATGTGGAAATATGCTGCTTCATGCACATGAAAGTAAATGTATTTATATGGAGTCTGTGGGATGTCATTGGCATGTTGTGGTTTGTGGTTAAAGGATGATTTTACTCTTTTAAAATGCTCTTTTCTGTTATGATCCCTTCCATAATTTTGTCAGATACTTATAATTACAATTTGAGCCTGTCAGTGACAAAAACACTTTCAGTAGATGTAAACTGATGATGCACAAATGCCCTGAGTGGTTACATTGCAGCCTATTTTGCTGCTCTCACCCAAATCTGGACCCATTTTTAAAAGTGTTGATGACAAAAAGAACTTAGACACAAAACATAGGAAAATAGGGTCCAGGTTGAAAAATATCAAAGTTACCCTTTAATAATGACAAAGACACACAGAAGAATGAGACTTCGATTTGTTTTAATCTCAACACATCTGTAAACAAATTACAGGAAATATTGCACAATTTGAATATAAGATTGATGTAACAACTGATCAGACATCATAGGAAATTATTTTCAATGCTGTATTTGGTGATTCTACTACATGAACTGACAAACCAGGACACAGGGGAAAGCACAAAACCCTCGGGGTGGAAATAGGCTGCGAGGCATCCCAGTGGCACTTTGGGAGTAAACTTCAAGGGGAAACAGAGTTCATTCAAGAGACTTGCTTGCCCTGAATTGACCCTGTCAAGTGGTGGTTATTTATTTGGATTTAATAAGTAATTTAACATGATATCATATGTAAATGAAGTGGAGTTACATATATTTCTGCTGACAAAGCCTAAACAGATACTGTGCAGTATACTAAGGGGGCAATGAGATTGTTGTTCCAAAATAGATAAAGGAAATTTAAAGCAGGTTATGAAGTGTTATTTTGCTAACAGAGCTACGGTAAATGGCCAGTTTAATTTTAGATTTTGAAGCAAGACAGGTGTTGTCTTACTCGGGTTGTTTCATTTCCAAGAAGACATATAGTTATAAGAAAATGACAGCTTATTGGCTGTGTATTCATTGCGATCATTGGATTGTGTGTTTCGTTGACAACTGAAATGAATGATTGATCTTGCTCAGATTTCAGCTTTATTTGGGTATTAAAAGAACAGGTCTGGTAGCAGAGGGGCCTCCAAAGGCACCGTGCCCAGGGGAATCCCTTAATTTGTCTCGGTCTGAAGCGCCAACTGTCTCCTGCAAATTTTCCAAAAATAGCAACAAGAGTTAATATTGGGGAGGGGGAGACATTAGCTTACTCAACCTGCTAACACACTGAGCTCCTCTGTGATTATGTTTCTGCAGCTAATTGCTAAGCAGAAGATGGTGGATGATATCCTAGATGTCCTTGTGTTAAAGATTTACGGGTCTCTACAAATGTGGAGCCATCTTTTGTGATTGTTATCAGTTTGTTTTCCTCATGCCTCCATGGCTGTGGCCAGAGGACTTATGTTTTCAGGTTCTCAGTCTGTCTGTCCGTCCCATTGTAGTGAACACAATATCTCAAGAACACCTGTAGGAAATTTCTTCAAATTTGGCTCAAACGTTCACTTTGAGTCAAGGATGAACTTAGTAAAAATTGGTAGTAAGAGGTGAGGGCCTCTGTGACCTTGTGTCATCTAAATATTGTGCACCTGATATATTTAAAAATAAGTTGTAGGGAATTACTTCAAATTTGGCACAAACATCCAGTGGGACTCAAGAATGAAATGATTAGAATTTGGTGGTCAGAGGTCAAGGCTGTTAGTGACCTTTTGTCCATCTCAATATTGTGAACCTGATATCTCATGAACACCTTTACAGCATTTCTTCAAATGTGGCACAAACGTCCACTTTGAGTCTAAGGATCAGGATTACCTTATTTGAATTTTGTGGTCAAAAGTCATGGTCATTGTAACCTTGCATTCATTTCTGTCTTTTGAAACTGATGTCTTGAAAACAGCATAAGGGAATGTCTTGAAATTTGACATGAGTGTTTGCTTTGACCGAACAATGAACTTATTAGAATTTGGTGGTCAAAGGTCAAGGTCACTGTGACCTCTAGTTCATGTCATTCTTATGAAACCCAATCTCAGGAAGGCCTTCAGGGAAATTCCTTTAATTTTGCCCAAATCTCCACTGGGACTCAAGACCGAACTGATTAGAATTTGGTGGTCAAAGGGAAAAGGTCAAGGTCACAGTCACAATTTTCACAATTTCTGATAGTATAGATCTTTTTTCCTGCTGGGTTGAACATGTGCGTGAAGCATCCATGTTTTCACACACATGGATGTTAACTGTAGCTGCAACTTCACTGGTTTGTGGAAGCATATGACCACGAGGTGGTAATTCCAGTTGTTTTTTACTATGAACAGAACAAACATGGGCAGAGGACTGTTTCCCAGTTCCATATGCTCCCGAAGAGAAAATAAAAAATACAGCAAAGCACAAAAGAGACAGAAAAATAAATATATAAAGATACGAAAACGATATAGCAACAGAACCACTTCACAATGGAGTATATCAGACAGTGTTCAAATAGATGCATGCAAAAAGATGTTACCATCATGCAGATGTGACTCTTGGATACTGGAAAAAGACTGAACACCCCACACCACCCCCACCCCCTTTTAGCATTTTCATGAAAACAATGCTGTTGTCAGTTTTATTGGTTGCTCTCTGGTCTCCTCACTGCACCCTTCACTTCAAGCCAGCAATGTTAGCTGCAGGGTCGTAACTGTTCTATTTACATATTACAGTTTTATTTCGAGGAATATATTTCAGTTAATGTGAGGAAAACTGGATGTTGTGTGTGACAAAGCCATGTGGGCACAAAAAGGAACTCACCCACACAGGATTAGGATTCAAACTGTAAGGTTTTACTAGTTTTTGCTCATGTAAAACCAAAAAACCATGGTATGAGCTACAATGTAAGTATATGTAGACCAGTGATAATCAATTTACAGCCTGTGGGGCCAAATCAGGCTCCAGATAGGGGTCAGTGGCCCCACAACTATTTTCTTGTCCACATTAAAAATATAGTGATTCACACTGGGAATACGTTTTGTATTTTTAGTAAATATAAGGTGCCAGAGTGCATAAAACAGCATCCAAAAGAACCCCTAATGTCCTAAAATCTCAGAAATTTCCTAAAATCTATCCTCAAATCCAAGAAATGTCTTGAAATCCTCAATGTCCTAAAAGCCAAGACATGTTGCAGAAGCCTACAAACCTCCTAAAATCCCAGAAATGTTGTAATATCCAAAAAATGTCCAAAGATCTTAGAAACTTCCTAAAATCCTAGAAATGTCCCAAAATCCTAGAAATGTCCCAAAATCCTAGCGATGTCCTAAAATCCTAGAAATGTCCTGAAATCCATTGAAACGTCCAAAAACCTGAGAAATGACCTACAATCTGAGAAACGTCCTAAAATCCGAGGGAATATCCTAAAATCCAAGAAATATCCTTAAATTCCAAAAATGTCCTAAAGTCCTAAAAACCTAGAAACTACCAAAATCCTAGAAATGTATATATTTTTTTAAAAAAATTAAAAATTAATGTCACAATGACAAATAAAAAATGTCCTGTGATCTAAGAAACGTCATAAAATCCTTCAAATGTCCTAAAATGCTTGAAATATCCTTAAATTCTAGCAACATCCTTAAATCCCAGAATCATGTATGGGGCTGCTGGGACGGGCCCCTGGCCTTCTGTCATTTTGCAAAAGTGGACCCCAAGCAAAGCAAGTCAAGTGTCCCTTTAGTAGACTGTCCAGAGAAGCTGCACTTTGTGTCTCACTGTATGTACGCTGTATTTACGGGCTAACCTTTGTCAGCAGAGGCCCATGAGCTCCTGCAGCTCTCTCTATGCGGCCGGATGCCACAGCCTTGGCTTCCTTTATTGAGCCATCGCTTGGATGTTGACTGTAGTGTTCAGGTGTGTTTCCTTTAGCCTCAGCACTTCTATTTCACACAGCAGGGTCAGCCTCATATAACTCTGAGACCCTCTGAGACCCGCTGTGACTCCAAGGGTAAAGAAATATTTGTTCTCAATAATCGGATCCAATAAACAACCCCTCCCCCTCAGTCTCGGGGAGTTTGATGAGTTTGACGAAAGACAGCCAGGGACTGATTTCAAACTGCAGATGTCTGAAATGAAAGATTTCATTATCTCATCACCACTGCTTTATGGCCATGTGCCTGGTGGTGCCATTTCTGATCATAAGCCTTTTTGTCAGGCATTCTGGTACTCATTATCTCACTGTTCGCACTTGAAAAAGGGGGATCTTTGTGTGGGAGGAGGCTTGCGAGAACACTGGACTCTTAGGAGGTCATGGTGCAATCATGCAGCTGTTACCACTTGTTTGTTGTAATGAGTGGTTTAGTGAATTAGGTGGGGGAAAAAATCCTCACTTTATCTAAAAAACCTTGTGATATACATGTGTCTGTGTCATGGGGCCTCAAATTATAGGTCTTATTCGTTTCACAGATACCCAAGGGTCTATTTTATTGGGTAATGAATAATATGGCAGAGCAGGAGGAATCTCTCACCCCATCTTCCCCCGTTGCCTGAACCTGCAATAAATTTCCAGCCAATGCCATATGGTGGCAAGTCATGTGTGTGATTCAGTATGCCGTGTTATTTATTTATTTCCCAGGTGTTGCTTTTCTATTAGTGTTTTACTGTATGTTTTATTGTGTATGATCTGCTGCTGGGATCTGTGACATGGTGTGTGCAGGGTTTTTGGATGATGGCCCAGGCTGAAACCAAGCCGCGGATTCAGAATAATGTGGCAGCTCCATCCATGAGCATTTCAATTTGGTTTTTTGTTGGTTTTTTGGGGGGATTTACAGTAGCAAGAGAGGACTGGTCTACCAGATTCTTCTATTAAAAAGTGATTCATATAACAGTGAGAGATTTTGTGACTACCAGCAAGTATTTAGCAAGGAATTATTCAGCTATATCCAGCGCATATGCTTTTGCTTGAAGCTGTTGCTGTCATTTGGAGTTTCTGATTACATAAGGAAGAAGTAAGCAGGGAAATTATTTTTGGTCTTTAGAATTTCTTGTTGTGGAAAAAAACAAAATTAACAAGCTGTGCTGGTGTTTGCAGGGGTTCTGGTTATTTCTTCATCCATAACCCAGATTTTAAACCTCGATTGGGTTTACCTCTTGATCAGCCCTGTTTCTTAAAAATTACATGCACACATTACACACTAATTTGCAAGATTAAATAAAAACAAAATGCTGCACAAATTTTGTTTTTATTTAATCAACACAAGAAGCAAAATCTTAACTGACAACATTTTTGCCTTGCAAAAAAATAAAATAATAATATCTGCCTGTGATAACTAACCCGGAATTAACGATGTTGTGGTTATGTTTATCCACTCAAAACACTCAATAAAAAATGCCAATCTTGTAGATATATCTCTAAAGTTAACATCAACTTAAGGCACATCAGCTGGTTTTGACCTCTCTTAGCCCTTAACCAAAACCACAACCTTTCTTCAACCAAAACCAATGTTTTTACATTATTATTAGTAGACAGAGTTGTCATGATTGTAGTACAGCTAATATGCCAACTGATAATTCTGAAAATCTGTTACACCTACAGTATAGATGTAAAGTGGTTTTAATTGTTAACTACCCAAACATATCCATTACTTATTTGAACTTAAAGAAGTATTTGCTGGTAAAATGTTTTTTTCTTTGAACCAGGCTGTCTATGCAGTAAAAACACATGATGCTTTTAAAATTGGTGCTACATGATCAGAGAAAACAAGAGAAAAGGACCGTAACAATAGCTTTTGCTCAGTAAATGGAAAACCTACTACAATGCACCGCGCCGCATCGGACCAGTAAACGCTCCAGCGTAATGCCAACTGGTCTGTCTGACAGAATGGTGGCTGGCTGATATAAACAACCTTGTATTACAGTTAAAAGTTAAGCTTAAACATGTTTCTGAGACATTTGAGGTGAGAAATATGCAATCCAGTTACAGTATCTTGGTGTAGATGCAATCTGCGCTGCTACATTACAGGAAATCAGGGACCTGAAATATGTTTCTGGAAGCGTTTAAGGGTAGAAACAGACAAGACAGTAACAGAATCTTGGTTTATATTCGATCAGTAGTTTTACTGTTTGATCAGAGTTTGGTCCAAGTTTGAGAGAGAGAGACGCGGGTCTTTCTCTTGAGCCACTTCTATAGTCTTTGTGTCTGTGGTGGTCGCATGGATGACGGGCAATACGAAAATGCAAAGTACAGCCTATAGTTCGAGTCCCAGCCTGAGAGTCAGCAAAACTCCACTGAATACATGTTCTGCTTCATCCTGTGGTGTTTAGCTGGGGGGTGAAACAGGGAGATCAAGGCACTGGTTAGATGAAGGGAAAGTTTACCACAGTTCACCTACACATGCAACAGATATTGTTATGATACAAAGCTGTTTGAAAATTGGCAAATTATCCCTTTAAACTTGAATTTAAATCCACTCTCAACTCCCATATAATACCATGGTGCCTGTTGAAGGGTGAAATTGGTTTATTTTTTGTGCCACTCTCTGTGGCCATTTATTTTATCCGTCCAAATTTACAGTTTTGTTGTTAAATTGTTTTTTTTTTCTACATTAGCTGATTGTTCCAAAGTAATATGGGGAAAGCACAAAATACAGCAGGGACATATTATTTAAGATGATTTAATTTCTGTCATCAAAAAAAATTACTGTCTATTTGTTTATCTACACACATGATAGGTCTTCCTCCTCCTTTTTATAGCACTTTGAATGGCTTTACCACATGAGAAAGAAACAACCAGTCAGAGCTCAGCAGTCTCATGAACTGAAGTCACACTAGGCAGGTTTCTATTAAACCTCAAATTTAGCAAATTGAAATTGTGAATTTAAAACATTTGAATTAAAAGAAAAACTCACATTTATCGCAAAAAAAAATAAAAAATCCTATGCCAGTATTAGTTGGTATTTCAGGTGATTCAAAAAAGCCATATTCGGCAAAACTGCAATGGAAACACTTTTTTTTTTTTTGGCTTTTTCATAGGTCACATGATGCTATGGCTATGCGCTTGTTGGCAGGAATTGGCTCCCTCAGGCATGATGCAGCAGGCGCTGAAAGAGGTGTTATTGCATCGCATAACTCTTCAAAAGTTGAGTGAAACATCCGGAAATTTTGAATCTACAATTCCTCTGTGAAATCGTTAAATATCACATCCCAAAAATCCCTCATATGTGGCCACTCCCACATTCAAAGGGCTTGCCTTTCCATTATCAGTCACATAACACGTCTACGTCACCTTTGATTAGAAATAATGACGGCTGGTGCGGTGGCTGCAATAGAAATAAATCTGCTGAAGTTTTGAATACACATCGACATCCTTCTTGGAATATTATCACAAGAGGAGACGTTGCATAACATCACTCAATGGAAACACAGTCAGCTTGCAATTGTGATTAGTCGACATTTGAAAATATTGCTTATGTTTTGTACAAATCTGTAATCTACTGTAAAACTTGGCAGCGCCGATCAAATATGAATCAAGATTCTGTGTCTGTGTTACCTTTTAGTTTTTTATTTTAGTGAACTGTTTAGCTGTAAATGAGAAATTTTGTACCACCCAATAACACTTGCTTAGTTTTGAGTTAATTGTTCTCAACACAGCAGTCAGGTCACAGACTTTCTCATTTACAGCTAAACAGTGTACAACAGACCAACAAACATCAAACTTTGATCTACAAGTCCACTCTTTGAGACCAACAAACAACGGTTGTGGCATTTGTTGCACTCAAAACTGGGTGATTTTTAGTGACACTTGCAGCTTTTTCCTAATCATAAACAAGCAGTTTTGTTGCTTTAAGCTAACCACTGACCCCTTCTTACTGCCACATTTGTGCCACTCAAACCTTTTTTTTATGTTATTTTAGTAACACAAGGGACTTCTACCCAACCGGCAAAATATGACGATTCTAACAAATGCCATCAGGAGCACTATAAGGAGACTGAGTGGACTGTGTGGATATAGTGACAGTTTCAGCCAATACAAAATTTTATTAAAAATTACCAAATCATGTCTCTTTCCTGCTATCTGAAATAGAGATTGGTAGATGGAGCCTTTATCATCTATTACTGTATAAACAATTAAAAGACTCAAGGGGTCATCAGTGTAATCAGATTTATGGGCTTTAGGGGAAATTTAGGGCCTCAAGGCTCTTTTATTAGCTGGGTAACTCATTCAGTTACACTTGATTTCAAACACCTCCCTGAAGAGTTGTTGCTGTCCTTGAGTCGGTAAACAAGGATATTAGATTAAATGAAAAATAGATTTTTCCAGTTTTTTGGACTTGTGTCAGGCAGTGAAAGGGAACATGTGGCATCTCCTATCTCTCCTCTGTCGATTAAAGCAAATTAAGTTGTCAACTATGGAACCACAAAATGCCAAATCTGGTGGTTCATCTTTTCGCCCACTCACTTTCTTTCTCCGTAACTGTCTCCCTTTACGGACCAGGTCCTTTAAACGTATTCTTTTTGTACTCGGTTCGTCTTTGTGCCCAGTTCTTGAGTACATCACAAAGTGGTGATTACAGTATGTCATTCACAATAAAAATAGAAAGCCTTTATTATCGCTATAGTTCATGCAAACATGCCGTCAAGTGATATTTGCCTCTCTGGGAGCTGCAGTAATAAATGACAAGAACGCCTCTGCAGTGCCTTTCAATAGAGTTCAGTTTTGCAAAGAGAAAAACAGGATTTGACAAATGTACCCTGTAGAATTTTTTAGTTAATAATTGGATGGACTACATGGCTATTTAAATGGAGATGCAGGGGCATACCTCTGGTCAAAAGACTCTATCTCTGTAAAATGAACCGCCACTAAATTGGTTGATTGAAAGGAATAGAAGTTATTTTTTTCCTCTTTTATTCATCCAGGGACTGTGCTGAGTAGATATTAGTTCTCTCCCCTATTGCTCTACCCTTTAGCTTTGACGATGGCGCCTTTAATCCAGTTTAAAACACCTCTTTCTCCCAAGGGTGCCAATAAAGAGTAAATTCTCTCAGCCAGTGGCAGACGTTTAATAGTGAAATCTCACTCTCTCATTCTCTCAACAGACAAAGCTACGATGGGCTGGAAAAGAAGCTAAAGGAAGTCTTCAGTGAACGGAGCAGCATCCTGCACCAGCTCTCCAAGACATCAAAGGAGCTGGACAGCATAAAAGGCAACCTTCAGGTTGGAAATTTACTGTTTCTTTTTGAAAGATACTGCAGTGTTCGAAGGCTAAGTTGGCCATGAGTTCTGAGCCGGAGGTAAATTTCCGTCCTCTATTTTCAGCCATCTGACGACTGGGAAACCCATGACTCTCCTCACTTATTTTTCAATCAATCTGTTGTTTCGCAACTCGCTGACATTAAATATTAATGTGCAAATGTTTTTCCATTTGGGGAGCCCACCCATTGTTATGTATGTGATGTGTTACTGGAAATGCAGCTGCTGAATAAGCAATGCAGAGATGAAAAAGCAGATCAATTAATAAGTGAACTTTTGTAGCGCTGATGAAAACAGCAGCTACAAAGAGCTCCAGAGTGAAGAAAGATAAAACGGGAAAGATTGACAGGACCATCAATTCACAAAAATTGAAACACTGCTCCATCCAATTTTCATCATCAATACACTGCTTAGAGGGAAACTACAGTTAATTACAACTTGGCTTGTGTTTTCAAAGCTGCAGCCCCCCGGTTATATGACTCAAGATAACAGGAAAGTAATTGTACAATTCTGGGAACACAGCAACAGCACCAAAATTAGATTTAATGGGGTGACAAACCAGAGCAATCAGACAATCATACAGGTCGAAAATAGAAAGGTTATTGACAAAATTACAGCCTCAAACTGTCCGTTACAAACATCCATCAAAGTTTACAGACCAACTTTCTGAATTAACCTTTGATAGCATAGCTTGAAAACAAGATAAATCTGCAAGCTCATGTTTCATTGGCTCTGGTACATGCGTCTGCTCCCCCTTCCATCGGACAGATTTATAGCCAGTCTGGCCAATCACAAATGTTTATCTAATGTGGGGTGGCTTTGATATGATGATTAACAGAGGAGCTTTGATGGTCCAGATTTGAAAGGTCACACAGTCTGCTCAGTCATGCAACACACCATGTTCATAGAACTAGGATCACACTGTCAAATTAGGTGGTGATCAAATATAAATCAATATTTTGTTACTGCAGTTTTCTTCTTCTCACCTCAGATGTTTTTAGAAACATAATTTAGTGTTATTTATAGCAGGAATTTGAGAAAGTTTGTAACCTGGACATGGTTTTTTTGGCTACTTGAAGTATAAGTAGATGTTCCTAACAACCTATTTCCCTGAAATGGAAGTTTAAACTTTGACAAGTTGACAGCTCTAAGAAAACACATAAGTAATAAAACACCAAGGAAACAGCCAGGAATTGAATACAATTTAATCTATAAGGTAAATAAACATCGTCCAGAAAAATCCTGCATATAATATTAGAGCCATTTGAAGTGGTTCATCACATATTTTATAACCAAATCTTATTTAAATGCCGGTGAAATGTGTTGCACTTTGCACTGTGCTTTATGAACGTTATTATCAGATTATTATACTGTATCATCCTAGCAACTCACTTAGTAAATTTAAAAAAATAACATTTATTTATTTACTAGAGTATTTAACATCCTGACTTATCACCTTTGACTTGCATGTTTGGATGTGCATACAAATTAACACACGCACACACACACACACACAAATGTCCAAGCACCATCGGGATCACCATGCCCCCAAATAGAACCTCTGTCGTTCAGTCTGGCAAGACAACCTACAGGCTGAGAGTGCCCACGTGTGTTTGCGTGTGTGTGTGTGAAAGAGAGAGGGAGAGCCGCTGATTATCAGAGCCACTGGTTAGTCAAGCATGCGAATCCAAACTCCTGTTTTCCCCTGGGTATCTTAATGATATATGAAGTATTATGAAGTATAAGCAGCCCATTCTCATTGCAAAGTCATTAAACACAGCTGCTTTAGCAGTGCTTTCGCCGTGAGATCCCAACACCAAAATCCACCTTTTGCATCCACATGATATGCCACTGAATAGCGGATCATGCAGACACACAAGCTAAGAAAGTGGCTGGAAAGAAGCATTTGTGATGTTATTAGACATGGCTGGATGGCCCGGATGGCAGCTGTGCGGCAGCATCAGGACAGAACGTGTCATGTCCACATGACATGCTGCTGGACAGCGTCAGGTTGTAACGCTGCCAGTAATGACGTTATAAAAGAAGCACAAAGGTCCCTATAGGGCAGGCTGAAGTGGTGGTGTATGGATCAAACTAACCCCGGACTTTTATGCAGAAGTCTGGTGTTCACTTCCTGCCTGAATGCGATGGGCTTTTCTTCACCTTACCATGTGCCTGTCGGCATGTGCATTTGTTGACGTCCTGGCATTGGTTGGCATATGCTGTTGTTGCCTTAATATAACCACATGCAGTGTAATCCCACCGTGATTGTATTGGCATCACGGTGGGATTACACTGCATGTGGTTATATTAAGGCAACAACAGCATAACAACGGCACATACGGTACATCAACGAACGTCAACAGCAGATGCAGAAAGATACCTAGAGCGTAATAACACTGCAAAGTCTCAATATGTGACTACTTGGGATGATAACGTTTTGGCTGGTTAGCCCAGAACTCTAATCCACCAATTATCCTCTTGGTATCCTAAAAATTAGTTTAACCTACTAGCATTTCTGGTACCGACCGGCGAGGGTAGCAATATTTAATTGTCTAGTTGACTAATGGTGCACATTCCTATTTGTAGGTCACTGATCGATCATTGGTCATTGGTTTTAAGGCAGTCTAATTGCATCCAGAGTAACTGATAAAACCCTCTGTCCCTGTCGAAAATGAGAGGTGGCAATGCCAAGCTAATGATAGCATTATAGGTCCACTTACTTTTAGTTTCAAATCTATAGAAGGTGTAAAACAAAATGTCAAAACTGTCAATTTGTTTACCAGTAAGATGGTCAAACCACCTGTGTTGCTTCCTCTGTTTGACCTTTTTAGCTTGGAAGAAATACTGTTATCATAGCGTGATGGATACTCCAGTTGTAATAAACTGTGGTTTTCTTTAATAGTATTCCTTTTGCATTTATGGCACACAATAAGAATGTAAACAAACCCGTGGCTCCCATGCAATGTCCATGCAGGTTTTTTATTTAATTTCTTTTTGTTTAATTAAGGATGTCATTTAAAGTCCTGCCTGTATGCACACAAACTCCACTTCCCATGCCTATGTATGCTAGAAAGTTTTTTAGGATTTTTGTCCTAATTAAATTTGGCCTGAAAACAAAGATGCAAAAATGTTTACTCCAACTCCTACAGCTGGGGTGATTTTGCATAATTCAAGGGTAAAAAAAGGCAACTTTAGGTGGATGGTAATGAGGATTATTATCCCTGCTGCAAAGGGAGGTATCTCTTGGTTCCCCCCAAAACTGAACTTGGACATTTCATGGAGTAATGTACCATATTATATTGTAGATATTATAATTCTGCGAGCATTTCACAAAAACACAATTATCTCAGTGCCAGATACTGCACATTACTTCTCACCAGTCAGTTTAGGTCAACTTCATTATGGCTCTTGGCAATGACAAGAAATGAACAGAGACACAATTATACATTCAGATATTTGAATCATTTAGTATTTTTCAGTCGCATTAGTGTATGCAACAATGATCTTGCAAAACATGCCTCCCTCTTGGACATTTAGACCTTGGGTGCCAGATGCCCTGCGTTTCTGTGCGGTGCTCCCAAAGCTGCCGTCTGAGTGATGGCTTCTCCTTTGCAGGGTGTTGATGTTTTGGAGCTTCAGGCAGATTTTGCGAGCCAATAGAATTGTCATAAAATCAATAATCAAAAAGAAAAGAAAAAAAAGTGATACGCACATTTTGTTTGTGTTTGCGAGAGATGTCCCATGTGTGTAGGAAAAGCATGCAGACTGGCTTTCATCGTCCCCGGGGCAGGCTTTGATGTCTATTCACTCCAGGCTAGCTAGGTTGGCATGTATTTTGGCCCTGGGCCTCGTGCCAGCACGCTGGGCAGGGCAGAGGTTGGGTTGGATTTGAATCGTGTGCTGCGGAACAAATCTATTCTTCAGGGAGGGAACATCATCTGCATAAAAATAAATCATCAACTTTAAAAAGCAAATCAAGTCAACAGGGAGAAGCACTAAGTATTTTTGGAAAGATTTGATGGATTAAGTGTTTATAGTTTTAACGAGTTGCCCATAGGTGGAGGTCAGCAACCCTCATAAGTAAGCTTGGAGTGATGGGAAATTTATTCTTGGCAGCGGCTCCCGGGTGAGTTCTCATGAAACAGTTAGTACAAGAATAGGAGTTATTTCGCCTCGTGCCTATCCACCGGCTTTGGCAACAACTTGGATTGTACTTTGAAAAATAACTGCATGAGACATCTGCGCATAAATTAAAAGTGGTTTCTTTTGTTGTTTAATTGATCGTTTGAAAGATTGTTCACAGGCTCCTCAGTCATCTCATGCAGTAGATCCTTGTATACTTTTCATAATAAATAAGTAGTATAATGATACCTTTATGATATATGTGAAAGAAACAAACTTATGGGATCCAGGAAACACATCGACCATTTAGATTTGACACAAAAATGTAAGATCTATATATTATTGTCATATTCACTTTCATACTGCATAACTACAGAAGCCTCTACAGAGCATTTTACAGTGCGTACAACAGGGCCAAGTTTGGTATGAAATTAAATGGGTTGCTTTATGGCACAAAGTAATGGAGGTAGGGTGACGAATAAAGTAAAACAAAAGCAGTTCCGTCTTAAAACTGTCCTGAAAAATGTTATTTAGCACTTCTTTCTTTTTTTTTTTTATGAAATTGTTGAAGGTACTTGAACTTGCCAGAAAGACTCTTATTCAGACACTTAATCAAAAACACAACTACAATAAACAAAAAACAAAAAACAATAAAAAGGAGAAAAATAGAGGGATGAATCCTAATTAGTGCTGTTTTATGTTTCAAGCATGCTTCAACTCCAAATTAAATTTCCTGATACTGTTATGTTTGGAGACCCACATGCATGTCTCTACTTATCAATCTGCTGTTTGCGTTAGAAAATGCCCTGAATTTGTGCATTAGTAGTAGTAGTAGTAGTAGAGTCGTGCACGAGTCCATTTGACATTTTAGGTATCTTTCTGTGTCAGCTGTCGACGTTCCAGGATGCAGTTACAGCGATGTCAGCAAATGCACATGGTGGGATGGGGTCGTAATGGGTTGAAGCAGCACAGTCCTTGTGGTAACACAACAGTGTGGACTGTCACAATGGTTAGGATGAGGCAAAAGAGGCACATGATAAGATTAAGAAAACAAAACACACTCCTGCACGAAATTGTTTGTGGGACCCATTCACCTCAGTACCCACCCACCCTTTAAACGCACTCATGCTCCTTATATCATGTGATTACCAGCAGCATTTCCTTACGTTGTTCTTCAGTGTTTCATAACCATGTGACTCGTTCCATGCGGCTGTGTTCCCAAGTGATGCTGGCCATTCGCCAGCATATGATCACAACATCACCGGTGCTGTCCAAGCAATTTCTAATTTGATGCCATCCAGCCGCAATCCAGTCGGATGTGAAAGCGCGTATGTCAAAAGCACTGACAAAGCGATGCTATTTGACAAGTTTGGAGTGAAAACGGGCTGGACACAAACAGCAATCCACACCAGGTGAGAGTTTGACCCGTCCACCTCCCATCCAACTCACCAAAGCAGACTTTCTGTCTTTTTATACCACAACAGTTGCTCTGAGTGTCATAAAATGCTGGTGCCCAGTGTGTCTCATACATAAAGTGCTAAAAAGTGCCTCAGTGCGTGGGCATCTGACCCCGAGGGCCGCTGACAAAGTGTTGCTACTTGACAAGTTGGGAGTCAGACTAGGTTGAATTCGACGTAGTGACAAAAAGATAACAGATTTTGCAGTAATCACTCTCTGCATTCCCAAATTAACTGCCCCATTGCCATCAGTCTGCTTCATCCTCAGCTCCGAAATGATATTTTTTCGCTTGTCCTTTGCATATTTTGTCAGTCTGCCACATGATATATTCGTTGGATCAGGAAGACGCTGCTGAGCATCCACGCAGCCAGCCAGGCACCTATGATTATTTTTGTTCTCACCTACTGCCAGTATTTAGTTTATTTTTACCCATACCTGCGAATTTATATAAACAGATTTTCACCTGTTACACAACCTTTATCCGGGCTACCCAGCAGAACTTTGTTTTAAGGATTTCTAGTCTTTAAACATTAAACGGGAAGTGCATCCAAACTGTAAACCTTTTTTGAGACAGTAAGCCTGCTTTCAGATGACAAAACAAGGCTTGTAAAAAGTTGTGGCCTGAGCTTTTATCATCCTTTTTTTTGGCAATAATGCAGGGAGAAGTATAAAAGTGACCATTAGACGTGTGGCTACTGAAACTGCTGAATTGTGGGTGATATCACCAGAGAGAAAATACTGGAATTGATGTAATCTTACTAATAACCTACACATCCAAGCTGTTTTATTTTTCTAACTGCACACTTTCAACTAAGCATTGGCTTATCTTCAGTGAATACATTTTCCATTGTGAAGAGCATCTGATGGCGCCTTTCTCTGTTCATCCTCCTCAAGATAAATGTACATGAAGTGAATCAGGGAGTGGCGAGGAGGAGAAACATCTCTTCTGTGACAGGAGCAGACAGGGTTTATGGAAATGTGGAGTTAATTGCCACAGATATCACCTTCAAGCACAATTTAAAGAGAAGCTTTCTCTCCCCTTGAGTCCACATTTTCTTAGAAGTCTGGAAAATTCCTCCTCAGCTCATAACAAATAAAAAATATCTCGGAGGGCTTGTAGGGCAATCAGAGACCTGACTAATCCATAATTACCCATCAGGCAGGTGCTTAGGCGCCAACAGAACCCAATCTGTACCCTCGTTAGGATTTTTAGGAGACATTCATCACCGCATTCTTATGGGCTTTATCGGTTTGGGGGAGAATCAACACCATTTTACATCTGCTGCATCGTTCAATAATATTCACTCCAATAATTTTATGGTTGTGGTTCTTGTGGCATTGCTGTTCAGTTTTCTCACTGAAGCTTTTGACTGTTGCTGGAAGAAATTTGCAACCTTGAAAAACTTTTTGCTTTCAAATAATTCTCATGTTGAGTGTATTATGTTTTTCTTTCAGTCGCTGAAAAACGATGACTCAGTGGCCAAGAAGGATGTGCAGAGGATTCTGGAGCTCAGCCACAAACAGAGGTAAAGTGAAGCATCATGGGGGACTTAGACATGAGTTACCAGCAGTGCTGTTCTGCTTATGCATGCCATCAAAAAAATGTAGGTTAGGAATTTATTATTACCTGCAGCAAGGGCTGATGAATGAATCAAATAAACGATACACGGTGTTTACAATCAGGGGTTATGTAAGCATTACATTTTTGATAATACGTATTAAAGCCTGTGAAAACTTTCTGCCAGACTTTGTCTATGAAGTTTTAAAGTTGGAGGAGCTATTTCTGGCACCCCTAGATCTAAGTGTCAGAGTCGCATTCATTTTTACCATAGACAATGTGACATGACTCAGAGCTGCAGCTCCCCTCTCGAATGGGCATGAAACTCTCCCGGTTACATCATCCGTACAAAAGGGTAACAGCTGTGTTGGAAAATGTCTGGTTCTTTGAATGACAAGTCAGAAGTCACCAGAAAACATTCAGCCACTGAGCATAAAAGGAAGAGTTCAAACCAAAATCAAAGATGCATATTTCCCCTCTTATCGATAATGCTGTTTATCAGTTAATATTGTTTTGGTGCGAGTCTTTGAGCCTGTTTAAACACGTTCTCATCCCAACTCGTCACATGGTGCGGCTCTGTCAGTGACCTTCAGCGTCTACTTATGACATTTTAGGTATCCAAATGCACATGGTAAGATGAAGCAGCGTGGTCCTTATGTTTACACGACAGCAAATGGACACAGGACCATCATGATGGCTAGGATTAGGACACAAAGTCACGGATGGTTAGGTTTAGGCAAAAGAGGCACATGTGAAGGTGCAGAGAAAAAAACATCCACAGGGGAAGCAGACTCCCCAGACGCCCGCCCTTGTAAGCGCACTCACACACCTTATCTTATGTCGTTTCCAGCAGCGTTATTACCTGACGCTGTCCTTCAGCATTCATGCACACGTGACATGCTCCGTTCTCATCTGACACCGTCCAGCTGCATTCTAGGTTGGACGCAGAAGACGGCTTTTGGCATCACGCTCATACGCTGTAAGCACTGACCAGCTACTAGGGGAAACAAAGGCAAATATATCATTTTTACTGTTAGTTGTTGACACTGTTTCCATGCTTTCTGCCATTTCTGCTGCCCTGAAACACACGCAAACGTCACAACTCGGCACGAACTGTAATTTGCAAATTTTTTGAGAGAATTAAACATTTTTGCTCCGGTTTCAAAGGTTTGTGAAAGGCGTCTGAACGCAGCACAAGAAAAACTGATGTCCATCCTGGTTTTAAAGGGTTAATGCTAACCTGAACCATCTTTACACATGTGTGCATGGCAGTATAGACAGGAGCAGGTGGATACTGCATAATCCAATCATAAATCCTTCTTGTATATTTGAAAATAATGTGCCCGTCTCCTTTCTGTAAAAAAACACATCAAGCATCTGTGATCGCGTGCTTTATCTTTTTGCAGGCAAGCTGGAAAAGTGTTTACCTAAAGTGCTTTACCAGTTAGGATTGTCTGATTAATGCCGTGTGTAATGAGACTTTTAATGATTAGGAGTCACTTGTGGCCTTCATGCTCTCTGAAATGTCAGCCTGATTGAAGTCCAGCCTTCTGTGTGCTGTATCTTGATAGCCAATCAATAGCCTATCACCAGGCCGTGGCAGCTCTCACATGTCATCAAGCTAAAAACCATAAAGCAGCAGCTTGGCTCGATGTTGCCTACGTTGCATTTGTGAGCTGCAATTTTTCCAAAGTGTTATTAATCCAACTTTGGAGTTCCATACCTGCCAAGTGTGATTACTAGCTGACTCCATCATGGCAGATGCAGACAGGTGATTCATTGCAAGTCATTTATTTTTGACAACTCTTAACAGCGGTTTGATTGCTTTCTGAAAATAATTTTGCCACAAACTGTAATGCAACAAAAATGTTTACACAGACACCAGATACAGATGGAAACAATGATACATTTAAATGTTTTTTAAAATAATAGCAATAAATTAGGCTCTGATTTAACCATTCAACACCTGGATCAACATCAGTTTTCTTGCTCTGCATTCAGACATCTTTCACAAGCATTTAAACCTCTGAAACCTTTGACATTTATTTGATTTCTTTCAAAAACACAAGGAAAATTAAAGAAGCTAAAAAATTCCCACAAATTGCAAAAATAAATAACAAATAACATAAAATAAAATAATGGTGATGAAGAAATTATCTGAAAATTAGCTGGATTACATGTGGTCAAAAATGAGCAAAAAAGTGTCCAAAAAACTATATTTCTAATTATCTGAAATATATTTACAAATTATGTTACAGAGAAAGCATTTTACTTACTTTACTTTTATCTTACTTTACTTCTTGTTTTTTGTTTGTTTGTTTGTTTGCTTTTTGTTTTTGCTTATTTTCGGGTCCTTTTAAAAGATTTTTATTTAGATTACATTACAGATTTTTTTAGCACATTGAGGTCATTTTCTTTTTTTTTTATTGTTTTTTTTTTACTTTTTTTTCTTATTTTGGGGCAATTTTCTTGTAGGTTTAGTTATTTATGGCTCATTCTTGGGCCATTTCTTTGTAAGTTGCTCATTGTCCTCTGTCTATGTTTTTAAGAGAGATTGAGCCAATTTGTTCAGGTTTCAAAGGGTTAACATGCTCTTAAACTATTTGTACTCATCCAGCAATTTACCCTGGGATAAGTTTATCTTATCATATGCTCACTTCTCTGTTTTCAAACTATGTCAATCTTGCATTTACTGTGCTATTTTCTGTCAGTCTGAGCAGTTTTGATCTTGTTTCTACAAAATGTTTCCCAGTCTTGGATGCAGGGGATGAGAATATAAATGAAATGTCGAAGCAGTGGTGGTTGGCTGGTCGCTGCGAAGAAAAATGTTTGCTACACTGAACTTATGCCAAGAGACAAGAGCATTGGCATATAAAATATAGGAATAATATGCGGCTGCTGAGCAGTGAGATCCAGACAAACATTGGCCGCTTGACTTGACCACGTCATATACTTTTAAGCTTTACAGCCGTGCATGGAAACTGTAAACACACTGTTACCTAATTTATCTGGGCTGCCTTGTGATGTGATTTCTACAAGCGTTTTTGGAACCACTGACCCACATCACTTGCCCACTTGATTCATAATTCAGTGTGCATTGGTGTTATCTGCGTGCAGGAGCATCAAACGGTACTGAAGTACCCATTGCATACCAATGCATTAACATTTATGTTAAACACATAAAGAATGCAGCACCAGGCTTCATACAGCATGCATAAAGTCTGTGCAGAGCGTTCCAAATGCCCACAAGTTACAACATAATACCACATAATGAATACCTCGCACTCTGCTTTCATTATGCAGCTCCTCATTGACCCAGAATCTGTAACCTTTCCCATAATGATATTTGCCTTAGTGAGCATTTGTTAAACTGTAAATTATCTACAAAATAAGCAGCTGTATAGAAAAATTGGTTGCAGCCGGAGTGTTAAATTTAAACACTGAAAAGTTCAAGATAAATGAACAGTTGAGAACTTGTTTGAAAAATATTTACTGCAAAAAAACAACAACAACAAATATTTTGATGTAACAGAAGAAAAATGTGACAAAAGTCAGTCAAGGTAGGTATGTGGATGTGTTTGAACAATACAATAAAATCAGCTCATCTACAAGTATTCAACAAAAACTTTTTCATTCACATTTTTTTTCCAAAATTTGATGTTGAAAAATTATGTCACATATATATGTGTGCTTCTTCATTGTTGAATCTGAGAAACTGGAAAGCAAAGTATTTATTTAATACATTTGAAAGGGTGTATTATGTATAAGCCTGTTTGATATATCAGTTTTAAAAAATGAAAATTAAATACTGCCAAACATGTATTCTTATTTTAAGTGTGTGTGTGTATATATATATGTATATATATATATAATATTTAATCATTTTTAATGACAATAAGATGTAAAAAAAATATTGAATTTTCATTTTAGAAAGACAATAAGATACATTATATCATATTTTATAGTATATTATTTTCATTTTTTGATTTAAAAAAAATCAAAATGAAATGTAATTAAATATATTTTATCATCTCAAAAAAAGAATTGAATGCTACTAAATACATTATGTTAACTTACAAAGTGAAAATTAAATACCATTAAATGTCTCATATTGGATGGTCTCATAATGGAATTCTATAATCTTGTTAACTTAAAAAATGAAAATGACTGCTAATAAAAACTTATGACAGAATTTTTAAGAACCTGCCTTTAAAAGTGACAGACAATGAGAATGTTGAACCTCTGCTCTTAAGCACATCTATATACTGTATATTTATACAGCTTTCTTTCTGCACACTCAGTACCTTTGTCAACGTTTGTCTAACTGCTCTAAAACATCATGAACCTGATTTATTCCATTATAACAGATCGCTACATGCAAACTGCTGTTTTGATGTCTTTTTTTCAACAGTAGTTAACCTAAGATAATAGAGTGAAAATTGCTTTACACAAATTTGTCTGTGCAAAATCGTTCTCAACAGCGGTGTGTTTTAGAGAGCCGTTCTGTGGCAGAGCGGTGGAGGCCTCTGAGAGCGTGAGGAAGGATGTGCTAACAGAGTGTTTCTCACTTCCCTCTCACTTGACAGAGAGGAGATGAAGTCCCTCCAGGCAGCCTTGCAGAAGCAGCTGGATGAGGCAAATGAGAGAGCAGAAAAGCAGCAGGCCACGGTAAGACAGCACTGACCCGACCATCAACATCCGGTCTCCTCTAACCAGCCCCGTCACCTGTCACACAGGCCCCTCAGTGATCCACGCTCATTATCCTGCAGCCGGCTCGCTCGCCTCCTTGCCTCACTGCTTAATTGAAACTCTCAGAAATTGCAAGAGAAAGCTTTGTGTCTGCTTCCCAACCCCCACGCAAAAATTAATACGAAGAGACAAAGGCATTATAACCAAAGAACATGCACTTATCTATCCGTCCATCTCTCCATCTACGGTATCTACCTTCCCATCTGCCCAGCCACGCTGCCCATTACACCGTCACCTTGCTTCTAATTAAATTCCACACGTATCTTAAGCACTTGCTGCCGAATAACATTCAACTAATTAACTTGGTTTATATTATCTCAGAAAATAGTGAAAATTGCACAGAGCATTTCCCAGAGCCCAAGGTGATGCTCATTCTGTTTTAAAAATCCGAGGTCCAGAGACCAAAGATATTAAGCTTAACAAAAAGCAGCAAATCATCACATTTAAAGAGACTGAATAAGTAAATGTTTGGCATTTGTACTTAATGGCTTATATTAGCAATGAGAAAGGATGAATAGGTTATTCAAATAATCACTGGTTAGTTTAGTCTGTAGAGTCCATCAGCTAATCATTTCAGCCCCAGTTGTTTTAAATGTAAAACACAATCTTTTAAAGATATAATATCTAACATTTCAACCTTAAAATGTCAAACGTGAAAAAAGTTATTTATTTTTTGTGTTGTGTACGTGCATTTTCCATGTTTCAAATAATGTTCAAACCCAGAGAAATCTGTAATTTCAATCAAAGACATGGTGTATTTCATTCGGTTGCCTTTTTTAGCTAGATGAAGGATTTTGGTCATTAGATGTCTGGATTTTAAGTTATCAGAGAAACAAGCTGAGCAAATGTTAGCGGCAACTTGGCTCCAGCCATTGATTTTTAATCTGTAACTGCTTTATTCAGCATTTTTATTGGTGTAAATTACAGCCTCAGTTTGTTTTGGGGTGGAAGAAACCCCTGTGGATTATGCGGCTGTTGTTAAAAGCCTCCTGACCATCACCTTGATTTAAAGTTATCAGAGAAGAAAGGTGAGCACACATCAGCAGCAGCTTGGCTAGCTGCCCTTCAGCAACTAGCCAGAAAGTGTCAAAGAAACACTGATTTTTACAGATTATAATAGAAATTATAAAAAAGAGTGGTGAAGGGATGACTTATTTTTGTAGGCCGACCAGGAAGTTAGCGTCGCACTGGTTCCCTCGTCAAAAACCTTTTCGATTATCGCCAAAAATAATAATTAATTAATAATAATAAATAAGAATAATTTATGAGACTTACACATTTTGTTTAGCATGATAATCTTCACAGATGAACACCACTTTTGTGAATTTTGAAGCGTAAATGAAATCGCCAGAAGCAAAAAGAACTACATCGTGGTCGCACCTCTTAAACGTCACCACTATAAACACTGTAAAAACACATTAAAACACAATCGAAAAATATCATAAACAGATAACTCTGCAAGTTCGAGTGTGACTCTATAAGGCTGTAAAGGCAGACAAGTGAGTTTACTGAGTTTCTGTGTCCGGTGTGATGACGTCTAACGTCCTCGACAAACCCTGTAGTCCCATTTAGCCACTTGTTAGCAACCGCCTTTTTATAGACGAGTAAAACCTTAAAAGTTCAAAAATTGAGTTCAAGCGGACGTATTCTATGTTGCAGAACAAAATGTCTAAATATCTTTAGCCTGTGTTAACCACAGACCTTATTTGAGGCATTTCAAAAAACCCATAGGCTTTAAGATGAGGGAACCAGAAGTGCTAAAAGGCATAATTTCCGCGTTTTAGGACTCATTACTTCACCACTGTATTCGGCTCACGGTTAAAACCTCCTGAATGATAAACACGAAAGGAATCCTAACCATCAGAAATTCACTGAAATTAAAGCATTGCTCTGTTTTTTGCTTTTTTTTTAATAGAGACCCCAAGTGGCAGAAAATTACATAGTGTACATTTATATAATTATATATCCAGATGTGTATGACTAGTTCAAGAGAAACAATTATTATGTTTTTGCACTTATTCCAGAAAAGATAATATTCTTACTAAGCTGTTAACATGAACATTGAAAATGTTATATATTCCACTAATATTCCTGTTTATATTAATTAATTAATTATTAACTTGCCCTAATATACTGTTGATCACGTGATTTTTTTTTTTTTTTAAAGTTAAATGGCTGGAGACACTCGTCTTTTTGCTTCTTCGATCAATAGTCAACATAGTAATTACTAACTGTTGGACCGGGCGGACACAGTCTACCCTTTTTCATTCCTTTAACCGCCTTCTTGAAAAAGGTTGGCGTTGTGATATTTCCACATATCCGAAAACCTGTTGATATCCCGGTCTTTCATGATGTTTAAAAGTAGGTCTTCTTACCAGCCTTTCTTTTAGGCATGTATCTCTACCCCAGCCTTGCAAACAGTTTGCATGTTGTTTTGTGTACAATGTAACCATGACAGTGCACAGAGTCAACCATAAACAGACAAGAGACTGTATGCAAATTGCGGTAAATACCCCAGTTGAGATGCATATTCCAAATAAATACCTATATAGTGCTATGAACATTAGAATAATATCAGAAAATACAAAATTTAGAAAAAAGGCTTGGTTTGAAATATCTAAATGGAATATCCTTTTGACATGACCCGCATCAAATTCAAAATATTGTCAAATTTGGAATAATCGTGGAATTTTAGCATACCTGTACATACAGCTAATGTGTAATTCCAGCTAAATGGCAAATTGAGTATACTGAGACGAGTTTGAAAGCTTTGTTTTTCTGTACAAGGCTTGAGCTGGAACAAATTAATCAAATTAAATTACCACTGAATCTTCATGACCAGCATTTTTCATGGTCACAGCATATTGACAGTTTTACAAAGCAAGTGGGAGGAGGCATTCAATGTCAACAGAAAATCTTACCCTCGCTCACATTAGTAATTATGACTGAAAGAATTTAATTAGTAACTGCTGTGCAACGTACAAAGTCTGCTGGTAATTAAAAGAACTTTAACCTCTAATTAGCTCAAAATAACTGCCACACAGGTCCTTTTTTGTGTGTAACAAGGACACTGAAGCAAGTGGATTAAGTTACATTTAAGTAACAATCTCTTTGAGGGACTCTACAACTGATTACACTTGGAGTGAAGAGATCAATACATATATATATTTTCTGTATTTATTTCTATATTTAGTTGATAAAGTTCATGTGATACCGTCGTCATCACCATTACCTACTAAGGCTGTGTATAGGAAAGAATCTGGCAATATGAGATGTATCACGATACAGGAATTACAATTCACTATATTGCCATCTATTGCGATACTGTAACCACGGTGATACAAAATCTAATTTTAGGGAAAGTGTTATATTGTGCATTAAAAAGTTTACCTTTTTATGCAATCAATTTTTATTTAATTTATCACAATCCTTGTAACATTCAATATTATAGCATTTCCTTTTCTGCAGTCTAAGCAAAATAATAAATATATACTTTAAATATTTTATAGTGTTTTTGAGAATCAATACAGTATCACAAAATATATCACAATACAGTGTATCTACATTTACTTGTGCCTTACCTACCACTTAACTTTTTTAAACTAATTATTTCACTTATTCTTATTGTTATTTTTATTGGCACAATTATTAGTCAAAAATGTATTTTTATTTTACTGTGTGGACCCCTGGAGAGACAAGTAGCTGTTGTGGTAAAAGCTGATTAAACTGCAAGAAAAATACAAATAAACCCAAGAAATAAAATTATGTTTTACAGACACTGCTCTGGGACATGCAGCTCGGCAACAAAATTGAATTCTTCAGAAAAACAGACATTTTTATCGGCCTGTATGTCCATTATATAAACTGAACTCCACTAGCTTCTTTACCCCTAACAGCTGTAACTGTTGTATTTTCACCGTATTGTCTCGTATTTGTATCGTCATATTTTTCAGAGAGACCACCTCATGTTCTGCAACCAAACTCCTTATCAACAACTCAGCATGAAGCCTGTCTGGCTGCACTGACAGCTACAGTAGCCCTGCAGTTTCTCTGAGATTGTAAAATATATGCTAATGACAACCTCTTCCTGTATCAGTCCTTACTTCTTATGCACAGTCACAAGGTCTAATGAGCTCTGTGACACGACAATCAACAATCAAATAGTCTGTGAGGTAAACAACAGAAGAGCAACATTTCAAGTGACACTCTCGCCATTTTCCAAAGACTGATGACTAATCCAAGTCGCTGGGTTTTATAGTTTACGATTGACATTTATGTTCTGTTAAATAGTATTTATCACCCCTGCTGAGATTCAAGATAAAAAAGAAACACTTTTGCAGCATGCAAATGTCACACACGTTCTACAGAACATTGAAGTCTGGTTTGTCGTCCTGATGCCATGAGGGAAAATGGTAACACCTGCACACTCACTCCATGCCACACATGTTAATTAAAGACAACATGTGATCCCGTTTGGATCCTCGTCAGGTCAAATGTTTGAAAAGATGAAACCAAACCTGTATGTATACATAATGCACAGCTATAGCCTGACCTGTTCTATGGTGCTTAAGCATCTGAACCACTCAGGGTGGGAAGAAAAACAGTGACATCAAGGCCACAAAACATCAAACATATCTCTTTTACAGTGGTAAAGAACTGGGTTTATGAACTCTCCAGACAGTAGGTTATATCCCTTAGTGTATCTAGTCCACTATATTATATAGTTTTTTATGTTATATTATATTTTTATATACTGATCAACTTGCAGTCTTCAGCAAAAAGTGATTTTCTCCATGCAGTGTCTTTCATGATGGCTTTCTTGCTTGCAGCCAAAACTACTTTTAAAAGGTATTTGTCCTGGGTCATGAGATTGTCCAGAGTTCTGCCCAAGTATAATCTGACAAAAGAACAATCAACAACAAGAACAACTTTAATTTTTAAAAACATTACTCATTTCTTTGGTAATCACTTGCCAATATTGACAGAGTAGTGGGCAGTGCCAAAAAATATGAAAGTGATCTGCCATTGGCTTACCACACAGCCTTCAACATTCATTTGATGCAGGCTGATCTCTGTCTCAGGCACTATTCTGCAGCAGGAATGCAGAGTGTGTATGCGGTGATTTCTGCACATCAGAAGCTGTGATCAGAATCAGAATAATAAATAAATAAATAATTTAAAAATATATGTATTTTCATTTTTGCAAGAAAGCCTTCAGTTTCTTTCGTGGAGAAACCTGCATTGAAAATATAGATACTGCTTATAAAATAAAAATAAATTTTGACAACTTCTTATTGATGGTTTTGTCTGATTAACAATCAAAAATCCAAAAATATTTCAATTACACTGATATAAATATATCACTGAAAGCAGCAAATGCTAACATGTTTTTTATGGATGGCAATGGCAGTCCAGCACTTTTATGCAGATTGAAATATCTCAACAACTATTGAATTGACTGGCCTAAAATTTGGTACAGATATCAATGGGGCCCAGAGGATGAATCATAATTAGTTCGGTGATCCCTGGACTTTCCCTCTAGGACCACCACAAGTGCCACCAAATGTCTCGCCAACAAGTGGGTGGCTTGCCACATAATTCTGGACACTCATGTACCCTTCAGGGTAAATTATAATGACTTTGGCGATTTCATGTCTTTTCATCTTACCTCAATATTTGGTCAAAATTTAAATTTTGCTTTCATCAGCCCAATTTCTACAAGAAAATGCTGGCATTTTACATTTCTGCAAACCACAGATAGACTACATTTGTGCGTTTTATACAGTTAATATCAATGTTTCTAAAGAGATATAGATTGGTTTGTGAGCTGATTGGGAGGTAGAGGGAATGGAGAGAAGGCTGCCAAGCTGCAGACAGTAGCTTTTAGTGTCCCGTTGCAGCATTTCCAACACTGTTTTTGCTGCCCAACTTGGGTGTTTTCAGCCAAAACATGATCTATTCCTGACCATAACCAAGTGGATTTTGTGCCTAAACCTAACCATCCTAAAGTTTCAATGTATCCACTTCATAACATCTGTGGTTTGCAGGAACATACAATGCCAACATTTTTTCTTGTGATGGTTGATTGATGGTTGTCATGGTAACCATTACCTACTAACATAAGCATGTTAGCATAGTCAATGAGTTTGTTAATGATCACAAAATATTCCGCTTTTTCCTGGATCTTGCCTCAAAAGTATAGCTGGGGGTCGCCAAATTATTGTTTGAACATTTTTCTCAAGTTTTACACATAAGCATAAATCCAAAAGCTATCTTTGTGAAAGTACAGTTTTCTGTCTAACCCAGTTGAAAAGCAAGCACAGGTCAGGACAGAGGCTGATATGGGCATCGGCCTGACAACCTCCAAATGCACAATTTAATATGGAACTCTGTTTTTATAAAATATATGTAGGAAGGGATCCCAGCTCTGTCCCTCTTTCGACTAAGGGGTCCTCAACCCCAAAACTTTGAAGACCCCTGTCATGGTGGTGAATTTGTTTTCAGGACTGTTACAGATATATTTTCGGTTGTTGGCTATTAATTAAAGTACAAGTATTTTCATCACTACATGATTTATATTTACGATAAAATTATCTTTGCATTCATTTTTCATTCAGTCCAGCTCGATAGTCCAACGCCTAGTTCATGCTACGCTTCATTTTCCTCAAATCCATATTCAGTCAGAGCGAGCTGATTTTTATGGCTTAAAAATACATAAAATAATGAAAACAGCAGTTCCATTCAGCACACTGAACCAGGAATATACAGACTCTTATTTTGTTGCTCCCATTTTTGTTACTCCTTTTAACTAAAAACCTAAATGCTGCACCAGGATGTGTTTTTTTTTTTTAACCTTCCCCGGGGGCTGTGGCAGTGACTGAAAGGCTCAAACATGAACCTTGATGTTATCATGCCCTGCATGGGGATGTGAGTCAACTGGTGAGGCTTAGTTTACAGTTCCCTGGGGTATACACCGGGTATGAGGTCACCAGCCCCATGAATCTTTTCCTTTTTGTCCTCCAGATTATCTAGATGACCTCTCTCAAGGACACCCAACGCTTGAAAAAACGTCTTTTCAGACTGCAAAACAGAGAGAAAGAAGAAACCTTGGCCAAGCTATCTCTCTCGCACACAGAGAATTCAGTCTTTTTAATACACAGTAGCCCATGGCAGCAGTTTGCCATCTGCAGTCGGTGTTTGAACCTCTGTCTGTCTGCTAAACACAAGCCACAGGCCTGCACCAGCAAGACATGCTGAGCTCATGATAAAAGGATTGCGATAAACAAAGATATCACTCTGAAATGATAAGCATATGGGCTATTAAATCAGGCACACAGTGGAAAGTAGGCAGTCGATCACTGCAGGAATAAACGCCTCAGCGTATCACATGTGCCGCAATCACAGAGTCTCGGATGGAACATTTCTGGACACTTGTTATGCTAAACTAACTTTGTACGTCACGAGAGAAGTATAATATGAGACAGGTTTTTTGTCAGAGTTAAAAAGTCTTTAAGCCTTGATGGGTGGCCAGCTGAAAACTGTTTTAAAATTTCACTGCAGCAAAGGGGCATCTGTGCCTCTGCCAGTTTATAAGAAACAGTGTTCATTTATGGTTGGAGCCTCAATTTACTCCCTCAGCGTAAACTTACCAGCCCTGCTCACGCTGGTTAAATTAAAGACAATAAATCAAATGCTAACACTGTTTTTTGCTACTTGCACTGGCAAATCACAAGCATTCAGTACACTTACTTTAGCTAATGCACAGGAGCTGCTTTAATTTATCTTTTTTAGTCAATTAATCATAAGCAACATCTGTGCTTTTTCTCTGTATGTCTCTATGTATTTTTTGTAAATTTTCTCTGGGGCGGTGACAGCAGTGACTGAATATGACCTTTGATGTTATCGTGCCCTCTGCTTGGGGATGTGAGTCAACCGGTGCAGTCTAGTTTAAAGTTCCCCGGGGTGTCTCGCTAGAAGATGAAAAAGATGCGACTCTGAATTTTATTCAGAAAAAAAGTGTTGGTTGGGGCATAGGGATGCTGTTTTGCTTCTGTACAGCATGATACATATATGATAAGTTATGTTGTCTGCAAATATTCTATTCTTCCTATTGTCAGCAAATCCCAAGAGAAGACCACAACCAACAATAAGTCAGTATTACAAACAAATATGTTTATCCACAGTGCTGCAGGGATGATTTTTTCGATGCGATGACGTTCTGTAGTCTCATTTAGCCACTTGTTAGCAATCGTCTTTTTAAAGAAACACAAAAGTTCAAAAGTGGGGTATTTACTGACGTATTTTATGTTGTCGAACAAAACGTAAAAGTCTCTTAAGCTTTTGTTAACCACAGACCTTATTTGAGGCTTCTACCCAAAAAACATTCAAAATACCTATTTCTGGGTGTTAGGACTCATCTTGCACCACAATTTAGAGCTTCTGTGATATCCAAAATCTAAAACTCTGGGAATGAACACTGACGTGTTTCATTTCTACAAAAGCAAGCACTATAGTTTATGTTAAGTCAGTCCCTTATATAGTACACTGCTGTAAACAGGTAATAATAACAATCAAATATGTATTAATCTGCAGCTTGGATTAGTCCTCCAAGAATACGCTATTCATTCCTGTTTGAGTAATGTTTAATACTGTAAACTACACATGCTGTCTGTCCTCAGTGGTGAAATATGAGCGTGGGGTGAGTGCCACAGTCATGCTGGGATGTTGGCTGGTATTGAGAGACAGACTAAGTCATTGTTGGTTTTGGTATTATCATGAGATTCCCTGGCAATAACAAGAACTCCAGCATATTGCCTGCTTTGTCCTTTAACATTTGAGGGCAGTAAATCACATAGTGACACTGCTTTGTGTTTATTGTCATAATCGCTTCCATTCAGTGCACTTAATTTCACATATACTGCTTAAATGGGCACGCTCAGCATCCATGACCTTCATTAAATATGTTCACCGAATGGAAAACAAACAAACAATGAAGCGGGGCGTTCGGTATGATGATCTTCTTTCTTTTCTCTGTCTGCAGATCAAATTTCTCAAAGTGGAAATGGAGAAAAAAACCAAAATCATCAAGGACTTGCAGCAAGAGGTGAGTCATAAAAGTGTTGTTTAAGGCTGGTTTTAATTTTGCATTCGGCATCATTAATTCTGTTTATGCCTTCAAGAGGTATACAACCATAAAGGAAGAATTTACTCCAATTTACTGATCAGAAACTCACTTCTCCTTCTTTGTCGACTTCCATTTCACTTAATGATTTTCTGTGTTTGCCGGATGCATTCTGAAATCTCCAGAGACTAAGGGGGGAGCGCTTGTTGCTTTCAATCAAAGGTGGACATACGCTGGCATAAATATATCTGTTTTACCGAGTACTTTGTAAACACTGGAGCCTTTCTTTGATCATGATAGTGATCGTGACTGTCATGGCATGTGTTGGTTAAGAAATTGGTCTCTCTCCTTCTGCCTCTTCTGCGATGGATTTCTCTCTGCATGATTGTTGAACATCAGTGCAAAATAGTTTGTCTAAAAGGATTTTTTTTTTCGCTTTGATTCTGAGGGGCTGACACCAAAGGCTGACATTTACCGCTGATGCCTTAGACAGCTGGAGAGGGAAAAAAAAGAAAGTTCTGCTGGCAAATACCATCGTAGCTGTACTGAAAATATGTGACACCACATTATCTGCCGTTTGGCTTGTTATCTGTAGGAATAAAAGAATGAATGGAAAAAAAACACCACAAAAGAACATCAAAACAACATTGGCCCATTAATGCAACATAGCTACTTCAGCAACAGCTGCCTTTTAAGGTGTTTTAAGTAAGATGTTTTTATTGATTTCTGTAGTTTGTCTGTCAGCTATGTAACATGAAAATAGGAGGGGAAAATGTCAAAATGAAACGTCTGCAGACCAGTGCTGTGACAAATGAAAAGGAATTTCACAGCTCCAGCTATCTCATTGATTTCATTCAATTTTATAGATATGGAAAGCCTTTTACTTAGTTCAAGGTGCAAACGAGGAAAGACACTGATTCAGACTGACACCAGACAGGTTTATATGCAATTTTCTAACTCATATTGATCCACTCCAGTCTCAGTAGATATGCAAATATAAATTTTAGGCTACAATTTTTGTATTAATTGAATGAAAACGTTTTTGACGTGATTAAGTTGTCATCCGCCCCCTCCTCCAGCAGCTCTCCCATCTTCTCTCTCTGTCCTAAGCCCCTCCCACCAGACAACCATACACTGTGTAACATATGTTCACATACATTGATAAATCGTACTTTGTTGAAGTGTAGGGCGCAGCTCATTTGCTCAATTCCTTCTTGCTCCGCTCGCTCTCTGTTTGTCAGACCACAAATGAGACATGAATCAGCTGAATAGCAACCTAATGGTCCAGCCCGACCTCATTCTGAAGTCGTCAAATGCTGCCGCTTTTGCAATAATTCTGGGGTAATATCCTGATGCCAAAACCACCTTTCACGGTTGTATAATACTCCGCTGGGCAGCATCCGCTGAAAACACGGCCGGGCTGAACTGGCCACAGTATTATGATACAGTGCCAGATGGCACCTGCTGTGGCAGCATGAAACGCTGCTGGGTGGTGTCACGTTGAAATTCTGCTGGTAATGACTATAAATAAGGAGCTGAAGGTTCCTATAGGGTGGGCAGAAGGGGCAGTAGATCAACATGTTCTCAGCCCAGCTCGTCACATGTTGTCACTCAGTGACCTTCTGCGGCTACTTATGACGCTTTAGGTGTCCTTCTGCATCAGCTGTTTACACACCAGGATGCCATTACCATGATGTCAACAAATGCACATGATGGGATGACGCAGCAGATTCATTATGTTTACGCAACAGCACACGGTAACAAGGACTATCACTATGGTTCAGATTAGGCAACAAAGTCATGGATGGTTAGGTTTAAGCCAAAGAGGCACATAGTAAGGTGTAGAAACAAATCTCTGCATCTTCATCCACGTGGGAAGCAAAGTCAGTTGTTTGTGGGATCCATCCACCTCCCCACCTGCCCGCCCCATAAGCGCATTTGTGCTCCTCGCACATCTGACTGGTTACATACGGCTGGGTTCTCAACTGACGGCACCCGTGCGTGTTGCATATGCCGTCTGGCCGGCTGCAACAGTATCATAACAGTCTCTTCGGTTCTGTCCGAGCACAGTCTTTGATAATGCCATCCAGCCATGTTCCGATTGAACATGGAGGGGGTTTTTAGTGTCATGCTTGTATGCTTAAGGCACTGGCAGAGCGGGGACATTCGACAAGTTCTGAGTGAGAACAGGCTGTGTAGATGGGTCCAACAGACCCAGGACTTTCACCCGCAAGGTTTGTATTTGCTTCCCGTTTTAATCTGCTGGGGTTTTTTTTCTACACGTAACCATGTACCTCTGTTGCCTAAACTAAGCTTGTGCATTGCGTTACGGCTCCGCTGCGGTTTTGCTCCGTGCTCTGTCATCCGTCAATCCCCACCAGTTGCGTTTTGAGTCCAGCATGGCGCAGCACCGCCGGATCAGCTGGAGTGGCGAGACCGAAGAGTTCTTGCGGTCATTACAGAATCATGCGCTGTTGAATCCAGGCCTGGATCCGCTCATTTTGACATTTTGTTGATGTAATTAAGTGAAATATGATCAGACATTAACACGGAGTGTTTTATTCTGAAAAGTAACCAGATGTTTTGATGTTGTATCACTGTCCGATTTCCTGTCTGCTCTGTGTTAAATTCGGCTAAATTTATGCGAAGTGATCCGGCATCCGGCAAAAATAGGAGGCTTGCGTATCTGATCTGCAAGCCTCCAGACTGCCGGAGCTGGGACGGAGGCGATCCGCAGCGCTGCAGAGCCAGTGGAAATTGACATATAGACTATAGTGCAATCTATTTGCTCCATCTGCCGTGACCGACCGGAGCTGGACCGCAAACAGACCTGGTGGAAAACCGGGGTCACGCTGTGGAAGGACCTTCAGTCAGCAGCTGTAGCGGCACAATGTGCAGGCTGTCACAAGGAGATGATGGTCTGTGGCAGCATCAGGTCTAACCTGTGTAAAGGCAGCAACAGAAAGTTTGCTGATCTGGTGGGAAGTTGGCTGTGGCCACATGGCGGGGGTCAGTTTTCAGAGCTGCTGCCCGCTCTCCTCCTAGTAAAGCGGTCGAGGTGGAGGACACACTGTGTACTTTCAGCTCTGGTTAGCAAAAAGCTAAACCATTAGTAACATTTTCTCTCCATCTCTGAAATGATTCCCCGATAGTGACTCACATTTTATTTGTTCATTGTCACACTCTGTTTTGGGTAAGTTTTCCGTCACGGACTACCAGAATTTCTGAAAACAGAGCCACAGGAAGGTGCAGACGTCTTGTTTTCTCTCAGACACTTGAATTGCAATATGCTCAAAGTGTAGTATGAGGTTTTTGGCCAATGACCCCAAAATAAAATTACCAATCCCAGCTTAAATGACATGACAAAAACTATACAGCACACTCATTATTAGCTGTAAAGCTCTTTTAAATAATATAAAAAGCTTTATGAACTTGATTACTTAAACACTTTATCTTGGGCATTATTCAAATATGCACAGCAATTGTTAACATTTTCTGCTTATAATCAAATATAAAATAGGTTACAAAGGCTCATAATGCCCGATAACAGCACACTCAGTTCACAGTATTGTAGATGTTTTTTCTTGTGTTTTGAACTGCAGGCAGGCCAATTTAATTACATCACAAGATCATGAGAAGTGATGATGAAGAGAAAGTGAAAATTGCCGTGCCATACTGTTCAGCGCTGCAGTGAGAAAACACAGTTTTGCCAGATGTTCAAATTAATCTGAGATCAATTTTGACTAAACTCTGCTCTGGTAACATGATCAATTGCTTAACATGAAGAACCAAACAATGAAATAATTACATAAATTTATTGCCTTCAAACTGTTTTGAGCAGTATCTGCCAGCACGCAGCTTTCTGTGGATTTATGACATGTACGCAAAGCACGACAGTAGATCATAAAAAACAGAATGGATCAGATAAATTTTTATCAGGCACTTCTTGGGGATAGTGTGGTGTGTTTCTGTCAAAGTTGATAAAATTTAAGGGCACAGTGAAGTCAAACCTCAAGATATAATACAAAGTTAAGCATTAAGTCGTCCTAAATTATGAGGTTTGAGCCTAAATCTATGGAATGTAGAAATAAGGAAGAAGCTCTGAATATTGTCTCTCCAATTGCTTTATAATGAAGAAATTGCATTCAACACGTTTTATTAGACCTCAAGGACACAAACAGTGTTTGTTTACAAGAAAACTCTGCAGGGTACCATTAAATTTTACAAGTTGTCCAACATTCTGCTGTTGTGTGGAGGTCTACAATAATCACTGCCATACCTTCTAGCAGCCAAAAAGAGATCCTCAGACTCACTTTAATCAGCTGATTAAAATGCCACTTGTTTCAAGTTATATGCACAACAGTACAGAGGAGCAGTCTTTGGCAATGAAAATCTTAGATCTCTGGATCCCTCCAACAATAGCGCAGGAATGAGTCCTAAAACACAAAAATGACTTGGCATGTTTATACTCCAGTACCATCGTGGTTGTTTTTGAATGGGGTTTTGCTTTGATGCCTGAAACAAGGTCTGTGGTTACACAAGCTTAAAAGAATTGTTCTATGACATAACACGCATCAGTAAACAGCCCACTTGTAAATTTTTATGCCTTCATGTGTCTTCACAAAGGTCGTTGCTAAACAAATGCCTAAATGAAACTACGACTTGTTATGGTGGTGACGCTAAAGTCACGTGACCATGGTGTTACATGTTTACACTTTTCTTTTTCTTTTTCTTTTTTTTTAAACTCATGGCCATTGCATTTAGACTTTAAAAACCCCAAAAATGCTGTTTATTTATGGAGATTATCTTGCTGAACAAAATTTGTCAATAGCAGAAATTTTTGTTGTAAGGGTTTTTGATGTAATGAAAAAATGTTAAATTAACATTGAAGACTTTTACAGGAATACTTATATGTTTTGTTCGTGTTTTCAACTGCTGCTGTTGATATTAGCAACCACAACACAGTTAGCTGAGTGATGTTAAAATGATCACAGACACAATGTTGCTCTGAAATTGGTGTGATACTGTCAGAACTTGTGAAACATGAGTCCGCTGTCGAAATACTGATTTGAAAACCAAATACGCAACAACCAAACAGTCTGATTCTGGTAACTGTTTTAATTCAACACATCTGGATGGCTGGGGCAAAACGCCAATACGCATGCATAACTACCAATTTATGCATGCGTATTTTTGATTATGTCGGCTGTGAAAGAGTTTGCTAAGGCTTAAGGTTGTGCATAATTAAGGGCAGAGCCGCTTTGAGTGAATGTCAATAACGCTGCGGTCATGTAATGTCGGAATAATTGAAATAACACGACTTGTAGGCAAAATTCATTTTTTGGTCAATGGTAAGAAACTTTGTTATTAATTCACATTTTTAAAAATCAATGTAAAGTGCTGTCAATGAAAAATGTCCTGGATTAGTTAGAAACTATATTTTTTTAGCAAAATCCCTGATAACAAGTCAGGTAAAGCAATTTTTAAGATAAATTTTAGTGGTTTTGTGTGTAAAATAGTATTAATTTTAACTGAACGATGTAGAGTGACCTAGAATAAATATATAATGTAAAAAATATAAAAATAATAAAATATAATATATAATCATAAATAAACTGGAAACAGCTGTCACCCTCTCATTTAAATGCTTTTAGCACCAAAATGCAGCCCATCGTCTTTGTAGCTTCCATGTTGTTCCCACTTTACGACCTCAAAGCACATGAACACAACGAAGTTTGAAAAACGACTTCCCACCTCGCACGAACAGAGCATGAGTCAGATTCACCCTTCCTGTCTAAATACTGACTCTTGTGGCTCTAAAATCCAAGATGGCATTGGCCGAAATGCCAAACTCAAGGCTTCAAAACAAATGTCCTCAAACCAATAAGTGATGTCCAGATGGCTACGTCCATTACTGTTACAGTCTATGTATAGAAATTAGCATCAAGAAAGAGATATTCTGCCTTGCTTTTTGCTGAGAGATCCTCTCCTACAGTGTATCAGCAGTATTTTTTTGTATCTTGTGTTGTTGCTCAATTTATCAGCATGTAGCCATCACAATCACACAGCCAGTTCTCCTTTGCCATATCCGTAAATCAATCTGTTTCATTGTAGGAGTCTACTAAAGAAACAGATATGATGCGTTCCTCAAGTAGATGAGCTTTGGAACTAAAATGATGCTTTAAAAAGTATTATCTCAGGTAACAGTTTAATTTAGATGAATGTCGGCGAATGTTATCTATTGAATTTGTTCTCTACATGCTTAACTCTGTGAGGGGTAATCAGAGGTAAATGTGGAGACACTTCCACAATCAATCAAGTAATTTTCACAGTAGGAGGTGGCACATGTTGGCGATACTGTGAGGCAGATCTCTTCTACAGACTAAATGACCCATAAAGGAGGCCATGATTTGACTTTATAATGAACAATTAGGGATTTCTCTTCTCTTAAACAACATCTTGATTTAGAATTAGAGCAGGTACCAAGACAGCGACAGCGGAGGCATGAAAATGGTCGCATGTCTGTCACACGCAGTTTCTGCTAAAACCTCATTACCATAAGTCAGTCGTCAATGTACACACCCGTCTTGCCAAAACAAAGAGCTGGCAAATAGCGTCGCCAACATTTTGCTCTGAATAACAGTTATCCAAAATGAAATTGAAGAGGCTGGAAAAATAAACGGCTTTTGGTAGATTTGCCATCTGAATGCTTTTGCACACCAAGTGAAGTAGAAGAGGTTAGTCACTGTGATTTACTCTGCAGGCAAAGAGCAGTGGTACAAACGGGGAGCACCTTTTGTGGACTCCTCTCCGAGCGCTACGTTGTTGACATTTTGAGGTTTGCCTTTTTCTATTCCAGATCTACATATCTTGGACTCCCTCGGTTTCAGGGCCTTTACATTCATATGTGGTCAACAGAAGTCTGGGAACTTGTCTGACATCTGTGACACGCTGACATTTAAGTCATGGCTGCATGCAGGGAATCATGAGAGTCATTTCCTTGCATCTGTTTCTCTTGTGAGTTGCAGAAAATGTCTCGCGTGCACAAACTCAAAGGTCAAAAGTGTTTAGGCCTAAAGAATGATCATTTTACGACCGCAGAGTCTACTCTACCCAGTATGATGGTACGCTCTGCACTTTGCATCGGAGAAGGGGAGTCATCTGCTAAATTATTACATGACAACACTGGAATATAGTCATTGCGTTTCCAGGACCTTTTTATGCTCTCTGTCCCAAACGCTCAGACAGAAATTGGGAAAAGGGCTTGTGGGTATAATGCACCCTCAGCCTGGAATTTGTTGCAGAATTACTTGAAACTCAAGCAGCTGGTGTTGGCAAATGTCGGATGTTTTTGGCCTGCCTGGTTGTAGAATAGACTCCCAGACAGTTCTTCCTTGACTCATACTTAGTTCTCTTTAAAAGCAAATTTTAGTGCTTTTGGAGGTGTTTTGTCTCCTTTTGTGCCTCCATCTGCAACTTTGTGTTTTCACTGCTGACCGCCTTGGCAAGGTCTCCCTTGAAAAAGAGATTCTTAATCTCAGTAGGACCAACTTTGGTAAACAGAGTTTAAATAAAAATAAAAACATAAAAATATGCATATTAATTTATTTTAATTGTTAGTCTAGGAATGTTTTATACTGAGTTTCAAGCCTATTAGGTACACATTGAAAAACCAATGCAGTCTCGTAACGATAGCCCTAAAATTAAACCTTCATGAAGGTTATTAAGTTTATTTTTTGATAATCAAGCCGTTTGAGAAACTTTATGGTCATTTCGCAGGCTGCAGTTTGTGGAGCTGTAAAACTGAATTTACTGAGAGGTGTTTTTAATGTTTTGTCCACCCCATTTGTATCAATAAAGGTTGACAAATGTTTGAAACACCTATAAGTAGAAGAAATAAAGTGCGCATTATAACTTTTATGAATTTATTACAGGACTGTTGCATTAAACTCCATTAATTTAGTGTGTCTAATAAACTGGTGCACCCAGCTCAAATTTGAGTACATGCCCTGTTTGTTATATTATAAAACCATTACTCAGAATTGTGACTCTGAGTGGTTCCTTAAAGTGTATTCAAATTCCTGGTAGAGCTGAAATGAACATCTGCTAAAGCTTACCGTATCCTTTGTTTACACCAGCGTTCAGAATGTGTTTTTATGTCGCACATCACTGTGAATTGTGTTGTGGTGTCAGCGTGGAAGCTTTACGGCTGCAATTCGCTGTGAAGTCATTATCAATGATTTGCTTTCAAGGCTTATTATGAGTATTTTGAGGCAGAGTGATTTACAGACTGACTTGGATCCTGCTGGGAATCATCAGGTTCTCACAGAGCGTCGTAATAGACAGCTTCGCCACACACTCAGCTCCTTGCTGCTGATGCTGATGTTGTTTTTTTTAAAATGGCTTCCCGTCATTGTCTTCTCCTTTTCATGTCTACCTGATGTAATTTCACCGGCTAAACGGCAGGAAAAAAAAAATCACGCACCAGCACATTTACTGGATCTCTCAGTGATACGATACGATGATACTCTTACTGGCAAAAAGTGGCAAGAAATTGGAATAGGCGGAAAATGGAAACTACATCATTATGTGTTGAATAGCACAAAGACAAAACAGATGAAACAGCTGAAGTTAATAGAGGCTTGATATTATATTCTGGCAATTTATGCAGTTCTTTGTTTTAAGAATTATGACAGATTGATGCCATAAAGTAACTTATTAATGATTTTTAAAAAGTGGTAAAACATTGATGTGATTACTAATTTCCAAAAGAGTCACTTTTACTGTTATTTAAAGTACCTAAATAAGTCAGAGGAGAGGGACAGCTATTCTTTTTTCTTTTTTGACCGTCCATAAAACTATAAATGTTTTCCCTTGTGCCTCCCTGAGAACATGCATGAAGCATTGTCCCATGTAATGTGCTCAAGGACCATTTGAATACTGGAATTGGAAATTTGAAAATCAGATGATAATTTCTGCGTTTACATTCTCTGGCTATGATAAATTGTATGGTGGGGTGTTTTTTTTTTGGCAGACCCACAGGTTGGGATGGTATGTTTTCTTTAAAAAAAAAACCCACACCAAATAAGTTAAGGGTAAAGAAATCACACTTTTTAAAAAATAAATAAATCACCAAACATTTCAAAATTGGTTGTAAAACAAAAACAAAACCATTTCAAGTTAGGTAAAACCTATATATAAATGTATGACTAAATCGACTTAGTGTAATTCCACCAATTTTAACAAGAATATAAACTATTTTTCCAACCCTAGTTAATATATTTTTAATAATAGCAGCTGTAAAGTTTTCTGTTTCTGCTCAGTAATAATTACTAACAACTACTGCTATTTTTAACATACATACGTTATGTTTGTTAAAAAAGTTTTTCAGGGTTAATAAGGTGCCAGATTGCTTAAAAAGCATCAAAATAGAGCTTGTTCATCAAAAAGTAAGAGGTCCCCCAGCATCCTCTGATCCTAGACACGCCCCTGGTAACAAAGCAGATAAAACAACAAAAGAAATGACATATTTCAAAGGTAATGTGTATTTAAGTGTGCATAAGAAATCCGTGTGTGACTTTAATATCGGCAGTAAATCCCTGAACTTTCTCCCCTATGAAAAAATAACATTGAAAATAATTACTCTTGTTTATATTATTTCTTTGCACAGTGCAGTAAGCTGCGTGACATTATCGCCGTGAAGAATAACTGATTTCCTCGCTCTGACATAAGTATGTAACTCAACATAGCAATAGCCACAGCGTTAACACAAAGTGGCTCTCGAAACCATCAAGACTCCATCAGAACTAATTTCACACGTGTGATCACCGATGCTTAGAGGGCAGAAGTGCGCTGACAATCGTGGAGGGTTAAGTGAAATGGACTGAGACAGGTGATGACATGTGATGTCATTTTTTTTTTTTTTCCCCCTACTGAGGAGACGGGCGACGTGGAGCCTGATCGATTGCACTCACATATCAGAGACAGCAGGCCCTGTTGCGCATGAGCGATGGTGGACTTGACATCCAGCGAGAGTGACAGTTTATTGTAAATGAAAGGGGTCCTTTTAGATGACATTGATTGATGAGTGTGCAGTAAGATGTTATGACAGCATGCAGTTATCTTTATATATAGTCATTAACTGACAATGCAATGCAAGAATCACTCATGAACTGCATGTGTAAATGTGTGGTTAAAGAAAGGGGAAAAGGATAAAAGGAACAGAAAAACAAGTAGTAATGAGATACTATCATTCACATTAGTTTTCTTTTTCAGCCTGTGCCCCCTTAACCCTTTGTAACCTGAAAAAATGGCTTTATATTTCTTTAAAACACATGAGAAGAAAGCAATGAGTACCTTACCAGGGAATAACTCAAAAATAAACCAAAAAAAGTAATAAGAATAACTGTGTTTATTCGCCGCCATTGTCTCCGCCGAGGTCTCTGAATGTCCCCTCCGCTCTCATTCTCTGCCGGTGTCTCCGCCAGTTTCTCGGAAGGTCCGCTCTGCTCTCATTCGCCGCTGGTGTCTCCAAATGTGCGCTTGCTCTCATTCTCCGTTGGTGTCTCCGGATATTCGCTCACTCTCATTCTCCATCGGTGTCTCCACTGGTGTCTCAGAATTTCGCTCCGCTCTCATCTCCGACCGTACCAAATCATAATTACATGAATTACACTAATTAAATCCAGACTAAATAAATAGGTTTGCAGCTCTTTTTAAAAAAGGTGTCTGAATGAAGCACAAGAAAAGTGATGTCGATCCAAGCTACAAAGGGTTAAAACAAAGATATATTCCATTTACCACACTTACTTGCAGGTTGCATTGGTCTGCAAAATACATTATCAGTGGTACATTTCCATTACGCTTCTAGCGGCGAGGATTGCAGATTGCATGAGCTGAATTATCCGCAGAGGTCTTCCACTCCAAAGCAAACCGACAAAGTGATTTAAACCAGTAAAACTACTAGATAAAACAGTATCAAGTTACAAATCTGTGTTTTTGTGATGCTGTTCATCAGGTCTGCAGCGAGCACCTGCTAATGTGTGCTCAACTATTTTTTAATCTGCATGTTGAAGAGGTTCTCTCCGAATTATCTGCAGACGTCTCTCCTTCTCCAAAACAAACTGACCAAGTGATTAAAACTGTGAAAACACTGAATGAAGCAGTTTTGTGTGATAATTCAGTGTTGCTCTGACACTGTTAAGCATGTCAGAGATAGGCAGCTGGCCCAGCACCTGCTGATCTGTGCTCACCTTTTTCTTTAATAATTGAAGATCCAGATGCTCAGGAGAGTTTTACTGGGAGCAGAATAATCTGTAAAGACATCTTCCTTTTCAAAATAAACAGACTAGGTGATGTAAACCGATAAAAACACAGAATAAAGTAGTTTTAGTGAAAAAAAACAGACAGACGCTTTCATTGCAGAGAGGCTTCTAACTGTGGTGGCTGATGCAAAACCACAATAACATAAATGGTCCTATCTAGAGCCACTGTAGAAACATGGAGGTGCAACATGGCAATCTCCATAGACGAGGACCTGCTCCATATGTAGATATAAATGCCTCATCCTAAAACACAGTTATTCTTATTTTCAGGTGACTGTAAACTAAATAAAAACTCATCATATTCTGTTTCTGTTAAGAAATCTCCTTAAAATCTACACACTGGACCTTTACAGTCTGCTCCAACTATGTTTTTTTGCATATGAAATTAAGTTTATTCTGTTGTAAACTCAAAAACTGCAAACTAGAGAAAAATAACAGTGTTTGCTCGAAAAGCATGTGAGCACAAATTTGTGCAGCTCAAACTGATGCAGACATTACAGAAAGAAACACCCATGACTTTGTTGAGACTGAGCATAAACTGTAAAAGAAATCAAATGATGTGGATGAAAGTATGTTTATTATTTTCCTCCACAGAGAGTTGAATAGTGTGAAAGTAGCACACTTGTTTTGTTATTTACATTTTTATTCATTTTAATATTCAGACTTTAAAAAATATAAAAATAAACATGATGCAGAAATAAGAGTATTCACACCAATATCCAACTTAAAAGGTTGCCCTGCAATAAACCCAATAACGCAGACATGCACATGCATACATGTGCATATACAGACCAGTATATACCTCCATACACATCCAGTTCCTTCATTTCCTTTAAGACCTTCTAAGATCTTGCAATTGTAATGTGAGCGAGAAAAAAATGTCATATTTGGCCAGTTTTTCTCCGTCTTTATTTACCCTGGCTAACATATTTTCAAAAGCAGCGGTCTCTGTCATGAGTTTAAGCCACTCTGTAAACTTTGTGGGCTCTTCCAGGTGCATAGAATTAGCCTGTAGCATAAATTTGACATGTTATTGTCTTCTGTTCACCTTTTGAAAGGTGAGCTAACAGTGTAAAGGCACAGGAAATTACATTTCATTCCATGATGACACACGATGCACTGTGCAAAATATTGACGTTACACAGGACCCCCCCCCCCCACTGTTTATTCTGACTTCTCTCCGGGAAGTCCAGGCGCTGGGATGGTGCGGGCATTTCATTTAGATGCAAATAAAATCAGGACAACAAATCCATCTGTTTTGGGGTTGCTATGGCAACATGCAAACATAGCACACTGTGTAAAAGCAGCGGAAGAATCTCATAGCCATAAACCACATATGTGATTGAGCCAGATGAGCCCCAAACACCCTGAACTGAAAGTACAAGACAGCTTCTTCTGACTGTCAATCAGACAACTTCCAGATGAGAACAGTGTCCAGGAAATAAAGATTTTAGTAGAACAAAAACATCATAGGTGCAATCAACAGCAATTATGAGCTGATGGCTACAAACAAAATCAGCACCTATTAAGAAGTATATTCAGGGTTTTGTGTACCTTTTTCAGAAAAGTAGCATAATTATAAATGAGGCTATCATCAGCATAATGAATATTTGATTAGGACTCAAAGTGTTAAGAATTCAAGTGTGTTGTTTGAAAATGCCCCATGGTAATAGGAATTAAAGGCAGATGTGTTTAATCTTTGCCCAACTGTCCATCCTACCTCCTCGTTCAGCGTGTCTGTTCTCTTTCACACAGTCCTTTTGTATTTGTCTCTCTCATGCAGAGAGCGTGCACTTTCATTTCATGACATCATGCTCATTTCACACAATTTCCAGCACCAAAACGGCTCTGATCTCACCACTCTCCTCATGCAGCATTGATTCTCCCTCCACTGAGATCAGGCGAACCTGGAGAGCTTGTCAGTGAATCCGCGCATTAGAAAACACACACACACACACACACACACACACACTCATACACACACTTCAATTCTTTGGACAGCTTAGCGTTCAATCGGATGTGGCTCGGGGTGAGCTGGTGGGTTAACAAACTGTGAACACATCTTCTTCTCAATCAGTGTCAAAAACTCTTTCAGGAGTAAAGAAACACACATTAATATTTGTTAATTCACAAAAAAAAACAACCAGCAGCATTTCCTTAAACACTTTGCTCATACCGGTCGCTTTGCTCTTTCACTGTTGAGCAGGCTAAAGACAAGAAGTAAATGGTTTTGCTGGAATCATGGAACCATTATTTACTGTGTGCTGCATTAAATAAATGAGTCTCAAGTTTAAGCTAAAATACTGAGTCAGTGTCTGCTTCTCTGACATTGACGAGAAGCTTGTTCCAAATGGAGAAGCACTGCAACTGTCTCCTGCAGCGCTGCGTAACAGCACAGTTAAGATCAATTCTGCAAGAAATGAAGGTATCGCTTCATTTTTCTGCTTCACTAATTGAGGGACAATTCATCCCAAAATGAAAAATTCATATTTTTCCTCTTATCTCGAGTTCTGTTTATCAGTCTAGATTGTTTTGGTGTGAGTTTTCCAGTGTTAGAGTTATCAGCTGTAGAGATCAGATATAATGGATCTAGAGCGGCTTGTGGTGCTAAAAGCACCCCCCACCGAAAAATAAATAAATAAATTGAAAACCTCAATGGCAATGTCTCTTTCCAAGAACCATGACCCGGTTACTCAAGATGCATCAAAGCCTTTTATGTAGGCTGTTTCATGTGGGAAAGTCAGAGATTTGAATCATCCGTCGGAGACCTCTCAGTCAACTCATGTTCCTTCAAGTCCAGCAGTCGGGTTTTTGTTTTCTTTTTTTGCTTGCTTTGCTTTAGTGCTGTTCACTTTGCTTATGTGGGCAATTTTGGCCAGCAGATTTTGCCGCAGAGTGAGCCCTCTTGACTTTCACGCTGCTCTTTGGTACAGGGAGCTGCGTACACGATGCAGAGGTACAGAAGAGGAGACACACCGTGCTGTAAGGCTCTGAGGAAACATCATCTTCTCTCTTTTGCTTAAAGTGGTGGGTTTTACAGCTCACAACAACTTAATACGCTGCAGTCTTTGGCTTTTAGTGTCAGCAAAAAAAGTAGTGGCACACGTGTCATGAGTGCCGTTACCTCTTTTACACTCTTATATGAATGCTGCTGTTACACTGAGTGTCCCGCTGAACCTTGTTCAAATGCTAAAACTTTATATGAAAAAAAAAGAATTGGCGGATATTTGTATTGAAAAGCCGCATCTGATTTGAGTGGTATAATTCTGAGTTATGTATAGCTGACGTGGGAACTATTTTCTTTCTACTGAACTACACCTGGCAACCTTATCACCACACAGAAGGAAGCATGCATCTTTCACATGTGGTTCCACAATACTGGAGAAAATCTCTTCAGCCAACACTCGACAACTCACAGTAAAACAATCTAGACTGATAAATAGCACTCTTTTTGGTTTTTGGAGTGAACTGTCCCTTTAATTGCAGACAAGGTGAATTGTGTTTTTTGGGGGTTTTTTTGGATGTAGTCACCAGATTGTTAGGATTGTTTGAATCAGGTTTACGTCAAATCCAAAGTCCAATTATTTCTCTGCTCCGAAATGCCAAATTGGCAGTTTTGTTTTGATGCATTTGTTCAAAGAGAGAGTAAATTATTGGTCATTCACTGTTTTCATTAGCTGTGCTATTAGTAAGGGGAATCCATTTAAAGCCTGTTTCTTTTGAACACAAACACTTGAATTTGTTCTTATAGCTGAGAAATAAAGAGACATAAAGTGAGAGGTGGAGGCCAAGTTTCAGCAGTATTTTTTGCAGCGACAGGGTTTAAATTGAAAGTCTGTGGGATTTAGACGCCATGAGCGGTTTGGATAATACCTGCAGTGGATTTGGGTGTTTTTCATGATCTGGGTGAGACTGCACGTTGTGAAACATCTAAAGCAGAGGCTGCTGAGCTGGAGATGTTTACTGGTGTTGTTTGTCGATTTATTATTTGTTGGGCTGTTTGTGACTGATTGAAATGGCATCAGGGTAGGTAAATTTGAAATCTCGGAATCCATCAGCTATCGGTTTGACAACAATAAGCCTCTAAGGCTAACAACCAATATTTTGGAAGATAGTGTAAAGGGCTCAACAGTAAGGCTAGCCTGATTGCTCGGGTCAGTAATACCACGTCAGGCCGGTAAATCTAGCATCTTAATTGCCCAGTTGGGAATGTGTTGAAAAAGAAATGTTTAACATTCAAGACTAATGGATAGGAGATGTGAAATGGGCGAATAGAGATCTTCCATTGGGACTGCTCCAACACACACACACACACACACACACGTAATATGTACTAAAACTATAACTTAGGGAATGACAAACTGAGCTCCAAGCTGAAGCATTACAATCCGAAAGGACACACTACGCAATAAACTCATTATCATTGTGTCAGAGGACTAATTTTTTCCTGATAATGTAACATTTGAACAACAAATCCATGTTGAACTCGGCAGTAGGAGAGCTAGTTAACTTTAGCTTTTAGCTGTTCATTGCCTGCTGACAGGTAACAGAGGTTGCATGGAGTTATATTATGTTGTTTTCCATTCAGTAAGAATTAAAAAATTTTAAGCTTAATTGTAATGCAGTCTTGGGGCTTTTGAGTAGCTCACCTGGTAGAGCACCCCATCTACAAAAGCTAAGGCCCGTTTTACACAGCACGCGTCAGAAGTGTGTGACTTCAGTCTCGCTGAACTGCAGCGCCAAAATAAAAAAGCACCACACTTGGCGCTGCTCACACGCTCCTGACGCGCAGAAGCAGTAGGTTCGACGCCAGGCTGCGGCCCTTTGCTGACTTCCAAATCAGGCTAATCTCTATAAACAGATATCTGCCAATAAATGCAAATATTTAAAAAAAACAAACATGAAGCTATATTGTTGTCAGATGTTTGTTTAAGGGGTCCAAGATTGCATTTCGACCAGTGCGCTCTGCCTCTCCTTACAGACTGTTTACCCACTGCTTAAACGTGATTGGTCAATACAACTCAGACTCAAAATAAAACCCAGAGTGCTTCTGATACCAAAGTCTTGTCCTGTTGCCCACAGATTCTGCATACATATGCAGTTATCTGTTTACAGATATTATGAACGTTCCTCATTTAGTTTTCTAATGGTTGTTGTTGTTGTTTTTTTTTAATTAGAGCTGACTATTCAGAGCTAGAGGATTGGCAAATATATATTTAGGCCTTATTAAATTCCTGTGAGAGCTAAACATAAGGCCTTCCGTGCACTGAGTTTGTACATAAACACGGAGAGCAAATCCAGCAGTTTGTGGAGGAAAAAGGCTGTTTAGAGAATATTCAAATCATGAGGTACAGTAATCCTGCTATAGCTTGTCTGTAATGAAATCTGGAGTGTCAGGTAAACTTGAAAGCAGAGTGTGTTGGTTCAGTGTCTCGTACTAACAGGAGGGCGTGTTCCTTCAGGGAGCCAGGGGGCGGTTTGTATTAAATCTGCATTTCATCCCAACGCTGCCAAAGAGCTGTAATATGCAAAGAGACAAATTGCTGTTACCGTCTGTGAAATAGCCAATACAGCAATCCTCTTTTATTTACAGGTAATATTTCTCACTTTCAGAATTTCCATATATTATTCTCTCATCCCGGGATTGTTCAATTAGTTTGAAACCATAAACTATTTTCTAACAATATTAGGAAACCACAGAAACAAGCCTCTAATCTATTGTCGTACTGCACAGCCGAGGGATGCTCCATTTATAATGAGTTGTTACGTCCAAAACATTTCCACATTTGGCTCTTCCGAAATGTTCCCTGATACACACAAACACACTTGGGATTCTGTCACTGTCAAGCTTTGTATCGTTTGCGATTCATTTTCTGTGCAGCTTCATATGTGACAATCAGAGAGAAACAAACTCCTTCTTCTGTTACTGTCTATGGCAGCGAGCAGTTTACATTAACTATCACAGCCTGAAAGATCCTCATGCATACAGATACAGATTAGATGAAAGTTACTGTTTCTCTCTTTCTGTACAGCTGTACAATTCACAGTACGACTGCAGTAATTAAAATAAATGCAGCTGTAGTCGTTCACTAATCACAGCAAGTTTAAAATTTCCCGGATTTGTTGATTACCCCTTTGCAACCTGAGAATATCGGCTTGATTTCTTTCAAAAACATGGAGAGAAGGCAATGACCAACTCAACAAGAAGTGACACAAAAAATAACAAGAAATTAGTAAAAAAGTTGCAAGAATATTACCTGAAATTATAGAGAAAAGTAACAGAACAAAACAGGGAATGACCTGAAATATAGTGCTTAAACAAAATAAAATGAATCAATAAATATGAATAATAAAAACAAGCATATGTTTCCTTACCTAACCTTATTTTGAATATATAATCATTATTGTTAATTTCTTTGTCACCTTTACAATTTTTTTTTTTCAATCTATAAGACATTTTATTCCATGTTTCAGTCTGCATTTTTTTCCATGTTTTTGAAAGAAATGTGAGCAAACCAAGTTGCTCACATTTCAAAGGTCTTAATACTTATGAAAGTAAAAGAAAACTGATGTTGATCCAAGTTTTCAAAGGGTTAAGGTGGCAATAGAGTTAAAAGTGCGGCAAACTGGGCTTACGAGCGAATTCAAATAATGTTTTGAACATCCGTTACCATGCTTTTTGGAATGTTATCGCCAGAGGAAAAGTTGTATAACATAACACTCAATGGAAACAGTCACACAGCAATTGTGTTTTATCGATATTTAAAAAATATCGCCATGTTTTTGCAAATCTGTAATAGAAACCCATCCAGTGAAACTCAACCGTTGATTGCACTGGGTCTAAAAGTCACTTGCCTCTGCAGCAGCTGCTCCTCTCATCAGTCGATCTGACGATCAACAGATACATTAGCCACTTAGTGTCCCAAACTGCTGCTGAGGTAAGAAAGCGCCCAAAACATCACCTGCATACATGGACCCACAAAAACATCTGCAAAGTGATGCGTATTTAAAGTGATATTTGATCTAGAATTGAACATCAGACTAACCATTAAAAACCAGGAGGTTATGATTTTAATTTTTTCAAGTTACTGTGCTTCCTCATTGTCAATCTGACATTTTTGGGTACACAATGACATAACCTTGACTTTGTGTACGGCGCCTCGAGAACTGTAGTCATAGATAGGCAGTATTTCTGATACTTGTGAAAACAAATATATATATATAATCTGACACAAGATACTTAAGAGTAGAGTAATTTTGTATATGTATATATTTGTAATTTTCATAATACTTTTTCAACAATACAAAAAACACTGAAAAAACAAGACCAGGTAAAAACCATAGACTGTATACAGTAATGGACGTAGCTGCTGTTACGTCACACATTGGTTTGTGAACTGCTGTTTTGAAGCCTCGAGTTCTGTAGATGTGTACAAACTGTTGCGTTTAGAATTTTTAAAATGGGGATCTATGAGGATTGGCCCTGTTTTGGAGTCAGCCTCAAGTGGCCAATAGAGGAACTGAGTGTAGGCACATCTGCATTGGCTTCATTTTTCAGCCCTGAAAGTTGCCGTCTGTGAAAGCTTAGTATTTGGTATTTGGTATTTAGTATTTGGCTACTAAAGGGTTGTGTGAAAGTGGCAACTTTCACTCAATATTGGACTCACCGACTTATATTAGCACTACAGCACTGGACCAGGCAAAGACTTCATGTAAATACATGCTAAAATAATAATAATAATAATAATAATAATAATAATAATGATCTTTATTTGTATAGAACCTTTCAAACATAAAATGCAGCTCAAAGTGCTTTACATGCAAGAGTGCGAGAGAGTCGGCCTCTGGTTGAAATCTATTCATTCAGATGTTGATGTAGTATGCAACCTAGACATGTAAAGACCTGTGCTTTTAAGCCAAAATCAGTCGAGCTTTAATCTTCATGTCTAGACATCTTTTGACCTGCAAATTACAGATTCAGCGCTTGCTGAGATGTGTAGCCAGATGTCCTTATTTGCAACAGTAGGCACTCTGACTGAAGCGATACACCGCCTTACAGCTTTGATGATCCAGTTATATATATATATTGTTGCGTTTTACAAGCCATCAGAAAACTCTGAATCACATCAGCCCTCAACTCCGCAGTGAAAGCAAAGTAACAATCATCCACAAAGTTACCCTCACCATCAAGGAGAGGCTTCTCTCTGAGCTTTGCGTCAACTTGAAGTGAAAAATCATACTTCCTCATTTGCAGCGTGTGGGATGTCTGTCTGGGTAACTCAGCCCCCTGCTGGCAGCTCGTACATTTATGCATAAGTCCTAGAATTTCTTGTAGAAGTGGGATTAAATTTGTGTCACTCTCCACATTGTTTCTGTGTGCGGCTTCGTGGGCACTGGCGCTGAACTCAAATCATAGAAACTTGTTTGAGGGAGGTAAAGACAGGCCGCATGCGTTCTGAGGCATGATGTTATGTTGTCACTTAGCAGCGCTGCTTTATTCCTCACAGCCTGCCATGGGTATTGATTTCTGGCCCTCAGCTTCCAGACAAGTGACCAGTTTTCTGTGGTATTCGGCTGTGACACCATAAAGTGGATGGTCTATTTTGTGCAGAAATACATCCGAGTGCATCGAAACTGATGAAGGCTGTGACGGCAGATATTCCTTTGACATGTTCACAAAATTGCATGTTATGTTTTTTTATTTTTCCACTTTATTGTTGCCAGAGGTTTTCATAACAAACACTGTGGGGACGTTCAATTTCAAAATGTCTTGACACCATGAGACAGTGTCAAGACACCAGAGAATAGTTTCAGAAAAACAGAAAGGTTTATTTTAGAAAAGAAAGACAATTTCTTGCACAGCATTCGAAGCATTTCTTATCTTTGGTCTGATGGGAAGGGGGTCCTGTAGTTTTAATGATATTAAACTTATTTCATTTTTGATCCTATCATAACGTGCCATGCAGCTAATACCTGTTTGTCTGAAAAAACTTTAATGTGATAACACTGATGCTGTATAAATACATAAATATTTAAAGGGATACTTTCTTGACTTTCACCCAGCTTTGTATCATAACAATGTAATTTGTGTAAACTAATCCTGGTAAAGTTTTCTGCATCTTATTAGTGCCCAGTAGTTGGTTAGGTTTTGTGCCTCAGTATGCCACAGCCATTTTTCTCTGTTTTCTCTATTTATTTAGCACCAATTTCAAACGTATTTGTGTCTCTCTACAGCATAGACAGACTATTTTTTAAAAAAGACCATCTTTTCAGCTCTTTAACTTCCTGGTTTACCTACAAAAAATGCTGCAGCACATTGGATAAACACATTTGTTTGTAATATTGATTAATAGCTAGTTTGGGTATTTTGCATGAGATTTGATTACAATGGGAAAAGTAGAATATCACCAGATTTATCATTTAACCAAAAATACTTTTTTGATATATGTGTACTATGATGTGCAGAAGCAAAACAGCAATTATTATTACCAGTATTGGTAGATGTGGTGCAGTGCATTCTGGTAGTTGTAGGTTTTCTACTTCTTGAGCTATGGCAAATGTCACAGTCCTTTTTTTCTGTTTTTCTGGCCACGCAGCACCAATTTTATAAGCATTAGCATTTTTCTACTGCATAGATAGCTCAATTTTACGAAAAGACCATCTTTTTAGGAGGGGAACGCTTATTTAAGAGCACAGACTCACTTTTTAAAAAATATCCTTTGCTGTGGAGACTGTGTGGGTACAAGAGCATGGGCCACCATTAGGGGAGATGAAAGATTCAAAAGCTGCAAAGAAGCAGAACTGCAAAACAAACAGGTGTTCGAGGATGCAGATTGTGTGATTCATTTCACCTGTTCGAACCTACAGGCTTACAGAGGGAAAGAGTTCATCTACCAAATTGAGAAACTGTGTGATGAATAGAAATGTAACACCTACAGGGAAAACAAATGCTTACATCCCCAAGTAATTCAAACACATGCTCAGAAAAAAGGCCTCTCTCATCATCTCATCAGCTTTTTTTTTACAACAATTACTGACAAAATAAACACGAATTCCAGTTAGAGGAACTCTTAGAACAGAAGTTCAATGTGACTTTACTAAACTTTTTAATTGATAGAACGAGCAGATAATTATCACAGTGTTTTGTTTGCTCTTTCTTGTGTATTCAGGCTGAAGCCCCAATCAGACCAGATTACTATTCCAGCGAGTTGTGTTTGATAAAATATTAGCCACACTCCCCTCTATCAAGATTTATCAAATCCTGTGCAAATCTAGTATGTCTGAAATGTGTGAATTAAAAATTCCACCTCAAAATTACCTGTAAAGCATCACTGAAGACAGAGGTCATCCAATATTATTACCTTTGAAAAATTAGCTTTCTCGGTTTTCTAACACTTTCTTCTTTCCTCTCAGAGTTTGATAATTATTGAAGCTCTATTAAAATTGTTTTGGAAGCATGCTGCAAGTTCATCTGCCTACTCAGCTTGACTTTGCAATCCAAAGATATTAATTTGTGTTGTTATTAATCAGTTGAAAGAAACAGATATTTTCATGCCCTGTGTAAATTCCCCACTGTAATCACTGACTGCTGGAGTCCTCTGGTAATAGTCTTGCAACTGTAGAGCTTGAGAAGTGTAAAAGTTTTATAATAATAATGTATCAGACATAGACTTTAATAAAATAATGGATGTAGCTACTGTGACATCACCCACTGGTTTTCTGACTCACCTTTTGAAGCCTCGATTCTGGCATTTTGGTCATTTCCATCTTGGATTTTTGCGTATTAACATTAGCTGCTAGCTTGGTTAACACAGTGCTTATAAAGTCTATGGTTAACTGTGATAATGGTGATGCAAATTTTTGGCTTAACAAGACTATCTTAGGTGACAAAAACAAACATCACCCTCGTAATGTCTTTTACATTGTCACATTGTTTTCACATTGTCATTTTGCACATAACATTACATAATGCGAACTTGTCTGTTTTGGCCAGCAGGAACCTCCAGTGCTAAAAACTGCTTGGGCAAAGGATTAATTTAAACAAAATTAAGCAAAAAAAATTCACATCTACAAATTATTTTTTTGTTTAGGATTTTTAAAACAACCACAGGAATGCTTACACCATTGAATCATTGGTTCGCAAGTATTACACTGTACAACATGCACTATTTAAGGTCATTGTAAATTACTGCTCTCTCCCATCGAAGTAGTCTCAAATTGTCGTTAAGTGGAACACATTGAACAGAATAACTGTTACCCTTGTGGCACCAGAGCGGATACATTTATGTTGCTCTTTATTAAGTGCTTTACAAGGTTTCTACCGCTTATTCAACCATTTGGGCACACTCTCTCACTCACAATGGCCTGACCTGGCAATATATTGTCCAATGTCCCACCCAAGGACATGAGCATGTGGACAGCAGATGATGAGGATCTTATTAACTTGTGATCACTGATTGACTTGCTGAACCACAGCTGCTTGGGCAAAGGATTAATTTAAACAAAACTGAGCAAAAAAAATCACATCTACAAATTATTGATTGTTTAGGATTGTTTAAAACAACCACAGGAATGCTAAAAACAGTGAATCAGTTGTCCGTAAATGTCCTAAATGGCTTTAAACATGGATGTGCCATTGCCAGATATCCAGCACAGGTCTTCTCAAAATAAGTGAATAAAACACAAAGTGCATCATAAGCCAATGTTGGGTGCCAGTAAATTAACTTTAACTTTACTAATTTTAACCATGTCCATAATCTTTAATTGCCTAGCTTTAGTCGACACCTTTGTCCAAAGGAACCCTTTTTTCCTAAACATACGCATTTGGGAGCAATTTCAGGTTCAGTGTCGTGCTTAATGATAGTTTATTCCAACTACCAACCATACCATTAATGGGTAACCTGCTCTAAATGGAGCTACAGTCACTTATTAAACCCTTGAACCTCAGCGGCTGTTTTTAGGAATGGGCCTTAAAGTTAGGTGCTTTACCAGGTGCCCTAACCTCTGTTGTTTTTTTTTTAAGACCACCTTCAGGGGGAAAAGTTTCTAAACTTGTTATCAGTTTTTTTGTTTATTTGTTGTTGTTTTTTTTTTAAAATATGCTGCGGGACATATCTTTAGCGCAAAAAGCAGTTGATGCCATGGCTTAGCATTTCCACCATGGAAATACAGTGCAATGACAGTGTCCAGAGCAGGAATTTAAACTTTCTTGATTTGTTACGTCACAAACCAGAGGAACTAATCCTATATTGCTAAAGTGAAACGCAGGGTATAAGTGGAGGAGCTTTATTTTACCATCTAAGTTTCACTTTCACTACCACACGTCAGAACTGGTGATAGGGAAAGAAATTTCCCAAACACAAACAACACATTATTTGCTGTTTAATAACGTATTCAAGCCATGTTATTTATCACCGTTTAAAAGCAGAGGATTGTGTTTGATGAGTAGGGTTGGAAATTAGCACCAGCCACCAGCCAAATGCTGGTAAAATATGCAAGTGGCTGCGAAATTTGTGATACTCATCAGCCAAAATAATCAGTGGTAATCTGATGAGTGGCTGGTAGATTTTAGAAGCCGTCAGCCACAGTGGCAGGTGGACAAAAAAGTTCTTTTCTAAGCCCGTTGATGAAAAGATTTGAGGTACTCGAGGGCCATGACTGATTGCATATTCATAGATCATCTCATACTAAATGAGGGGTTTTTTTCCATGAAAAAAAGAGAATTACTGCCTAGCAGTTGATTGCTTCCGTGAACCAGTCAAATTGCACTTACAGTTTACATTATGATGTCACAGTGAGGCTGATCTTTGACCTTTTGGATATAAAATTTCGCCACTTCATCGTTATATCCTATGAGATATTGTGTGAAATTTCATCATAATTACAAGTTATGGCCAAAAACATGTTTTTTGAGGTCACAGTCACCTTTGTACTTTAAAATCTAATCAACTCGTTGAGTCCAAGTGAACATTTGTGCCAAATTTGAAGAAATTCCCCTAAGGCATTCTTGAAATATGCCATTCATGAGAATGGGACAGATGCAAGGTCACAGTGACCTTGACCTTTGGCACACCAAAGTCGAATCAGTTCATTGTTGAGTCCAAGTGAATGTCTGTGTCAAAATTAGCCAGTCAAGGTCACAGTGACCTTGAACTTTGGCCTATCACCACCAAAATGTAGTGGTTACCTTGTTGTGTTCAAGTGGACTTTTGTGCAAAATTTGCAGAAATTCCCTTGAGGTGTTTTTGAGGTATCACATTATCACGTTCACAAGAATGGGACATCAGACAGACTACCTGAAAACATAATGCCTCCAACCAGCTTGGAGGCACAACAATTTCTAAATATCTCATCTTGTTTAACAATATTGTGTTTTTAGGGGTTAATTGGTTCCTTGAGAGGTATTTAAAATGTTCCTTGTTGACTCTATGATGAGAGAAATTTAAAATTCAGTTATTGAGGCTGATTGAAACCAGCTATAAACATAATATCCAATGGGCAAAGACAAACCTCCATCAGTTAAAAGTATTAGAGCTGTCGAGTAAATATCACAGTAAATGGACTCTGATCACATGCATCTCGTTCCACTTCAATTAAAAAAGTGGATAGCAATGTTTGGGACCCATTGTGTATATCAATGTTTGATTTATTCAATTTGAAGTAACACCAATTTGTCTGGGCATTCTTCATATTTTGCAGTCGTAGTGCTTCAATTAATCTCCCAGATAATTCCCTCTAAGCATTAGAGGCTTCACTGTCGTCATTTCCATCTGATTTATCAGATTGTTCTGCTGTTTTTGATTCAGCTTGAACAAATACAAAGAATGACAATGAACTAAATGACCAGAAAAAGATTAGTGTTTAGGTGGGTGGGTTACTGCAGAGATGAGCTGCAGCTCTATTATTATGCTGATAGTAATTCAGACTACTTCACATAGAATATTTCAACTCTTTGAAACGCCAGTCCCTCCCAATTTCCCTGCCAGGATCAATAGAGTTCATCTAATCTCTTTTCTTCGAATAGCCTGAAGCCTCTTCAAGCATCTCTTACAACTACTCAACAGCTATCCAATGAGGAATGCAGAGAGGCGATATCTGGAGAGAAACTCGGAGCAGATGCATGTGATCAGGTCAAATGAGAAAATGGACGATATTTCCATCAAATCAAAATCTAATGCATAACAATAATACAGTGATGGATCTGGGGTGACCATGACACCTGATCTGAGCAGTTCTGGGAAATACTGATTTCCTCTTTCAGTTATTCTTTTCTGTGTAGCATGAAGTGCACGCTGTAATACTTGTGTTCATGGTATTCAATATTAAAAATTACAAGCAAAACAAAAAGTCCTGCATTACAAATGTTACTTTCTGCAAAGTATTATTTGGTAAAATGTAATGTAATAATAAAAATTACTATTATTTTTGTTATTATTTTTATCATTATTAAGTCAAAGTACTTTTAATTCAGAAATGTCCCCTTTGAGTGTTATGCTTTTATATATGTTATTGATGGTTTATTATAATGGTGCATTCATGTGTAAGTAGCATTTTATTGTTATAGTTGGTCAAGGTACTACTTTTAATAGCTACTTTTGGAAAGATTAAGTTTTAACAATGCGTCATATTTTATGAGCTCATATGTTTTGCTTATAAAATCTTAATCTGTAAAGTAACATATAACTGCAGCTTAAAAATAAATGTAATGTGATAGCCTATCAAAGACAGTATTCATCTCTGAACTGTAGTGGAATAGAGGTGTAAATTAGTTTAAAATGGAAATACTAGAACTGGCTCTATTAACTTGTTATAGAGCTACTGTTCACTGTAAGTACTAAACTCCTGCTTGTTCTATGCAAAATCCAATAAAGAAAAAATGGAAATACTCACATAAATGACAAGTACCTAAAATATGTAGTACTAGTGGTAGTAGTAGTTGTTATAGTAATAGTAATGGTAGTAGCAGTTGTAGGAGTAGAAGCAGTAGTTGCCATAATCAGAGTAGCAGTAATGGTAGTAATAGTCTTAGTAGTGAATAGTCATAGTCATAGCAGTAGTAGTCGTAGTAAAAGTTGTACTAATAGTAGTAGTCGTAGTTGTAGTAGTAATAGTAATCATAGTCCTAATTGTAGTAATGGTATTAGTAATAGTAGTCATTGTCATAGAAATAGTAGAAGACATGGTCATAGTCATAGTAGTAATAGTAGTATTCATAGTCATTGTAGTAGTAATTGCAGTCATAGTCATATTTATAGTAGTAATAGTTGCAGTCGTAGTAGTGGTACTCGTAGTAGTAGTAGGACTAGTAGTAATAGTAGTAGTTATGTTTAATTCCAATTAAAAGCATTTTAGATTCACATTCTGCAGGAAACAAACCCTCTAAAAATATATTGTAAAGGGGGTTAGGGTAAGGCCTAAAGCTCTTTATACTGCCATATTAAATTTAAAGGGTAAAATAATTAATTTGATCCAGACTTAAATTATTCCATATATGGCTTCGCTATCTGTCCCTTAATTTTCAGAACTTATATTGACATTAGCTTACAGGTACAGCAAGTGTAAAATTTTAACACCCACATAAACCCATGCACAAGACTAGTTGTTTTGTGAACACTCATTACCTGCAGATGGCACAAGTATTTAGATTGCAGAAGCACTTACCCTCTTTGCCTGTGGTAGGCAACATTGAGAATGCTTACATGCACAAAAAAATGAGGTTTTTGCCTTGCTAATATGGCTAATTAAAATGAATCTCACACTCATATGCTCTTTTACATGCAGCCGTGCATACTTCAATATTCAATTAACATGCCATGTCATTTATCATGTCAAAATATGAAAAAGTGGACTGGCTGAAGCTGCTTGTGCCAGTTTGCTTCTTTGCATCAAAATAGGATTTTTTCACATTTTTCCACGAGTGGTGTATGTGTTGGACTGTGTGAACACAGCTTCCCTGTCTAATTCCTTCAACCCCCATCTTGAAAAGGATTGCATTGGGATATTAGCTCGAATCAGAAAACCTTGTCATATCCCAGTCTTTCATTAAGTGTAAATGTAGGTATGTGTCCTTGGACCAGAAATGTGGACTTTTCTTGTGGACATGCATTTCTTGTTTTATGACCAAAAGATTTTCTATTGTTTTATGTTTACAGAACAAAGTAACTGGCAGAAAATAGTATATAGATTAACATCTACATCAACAGTGAAACAACACCAAAATATATAATAACAATATTAAGCAGACCACATAAATCAACAAAAATAGATAGATAATATGCAAAATGTATGTAAAATAAAGCACAATAATAATACACATTTACACTGTGCTTGAGAGTACAGTTGTCTTTTATTTTTAAATGCCAACACTGAACCCCAGGAGCGTATGACTATATCACCAGCTCACAATGAGGCGCTCTACTCCAAAAGGGATCAGTTATGGTCGTATGCATTTCTACCCCACAGCCTTGCAAACTGTTGGTTTGTTGGTTTGTGTGCAACGCACAGGGTGTTTGTCGCAAACTGCAGTAAAAACCCCAGTTGAGATGCATAATTGAAATGCACTGTATACATAACCAAAGAATGCTCCTAAAACCCAATAATCTGTGTAATAGTGAAACATGAGTGTGCAGGTAATCATATCTCCATCTGCAGGTCTAAATTGCAGCTGCATTTACTTTTCTTTCTGATGGGTGGTGCAACCATGGCATGCAAAGAACTAGTCTGTCAATGAAAAAAATGCTCCCACCTGTGTCATCTGCTTAATATGAATGAGTCTGTGAGTGAGTAAAAACAGTAGTTGCATCTAAAAATAAATAAATAAATAAAGGGAAATACTGAGAGAATAAACAAATAGAAACTTGTTGTTTCAGAAAGCTAAATTCAGAAACTTCTGCAAATTTGACAGATTTTTGGCTCATGTCTTCCACTTCAGGATTTTCCCTTAATGTTTTGGCACAGTATCTTGCCAGAGATTTTGGCATCACGGCAAAGCAATTTACAGCATTTTTTTTTTTTTTTTTGATTTTGTGATATTTTGTTCACATTACCTCTCTCTCATTGGGTTCAATATCTTACTCAAAGATAAAAAAGAGGGCTGACAGCTATGGGGAAATCTTACAACTAGACTCCATGTTTCCAACGCACACTGTATGCATATGATTAGGTGTCAGAACAATGAACTAGTGACAAGAAAGCAATCTTTTCACTTATGCATAATCCCCCCTTTGACCTCAAGAGTCCTTAAAAAACTGCCAGGATGAGTTCAGCTCAAGCTGCCAAATGCCTTGTAACATGTCTGGGGGTATGTCATATTTAATAGCTTATTCACAGTGAACATTTGCTTTGCTAATGCCAGTAATATCTCGCCTATTAGATGCATGTGACAGCTACATAAGTGCAGAAGCTCCGCTGCAATTTCCATGCAATGTGAGTTTCCTAATTTTTTTTTCTTTGAGAGAGCAGACAGGCCTGTCGGACTGTACGGACAATGACTGTAATTGATTATGTTGCGTGTGGAATCTGCTCATTAATATATGACAGAGGCTGTCAAACAGAGAGACCCGAGAATATGTTTTTATTTTATTATATAAACACATTCTCATGAGGAAAATCAAGATCGAGAGAAAAATCTGTTGAATAAGAGATTAAACTGCTTCATAAATAACAGTTTTTAATGGTCAGGGGGGAAAAAATGGAGACATGGGGAAAAGAAGGTCCCCCGAGAATCATTAATGTTAAATATTCATCATTAAGTTTTAGGATTTTTATAGCTGAGCTGACATTGAAAGACAAGCCAAGTTTCTGTTTCTTTTCTGAAGTCCATTCTGCTTGATCAACAGACCTTTTTTGGGGGGAGCCCGTTTAACATAAATTATGCCAAAACTTTAAAAAGGAAAAGTTGAGAATTTTATAAATTATTTAAATTTTTTCAGAAACAGTCTCACGGGGCTTTGCACTATGCAGTGAGGGATTATCTAGTTTCCAGTAGCTTCTTTTGTGATATGCTGAAGGCTGCTGGAGCTTTCTATGAAAAAAAAAAAAGATTTTTAAAGGGACAGTTTACATTTTTGAAGTGGGATGGCATTAGGTATTTATCTATAGTACCTCAGTATGTTTATATGCACAGTTAAGTCAAGCTATGGTTAAAGCTCGAGTAGGCCATTTAATTGGACTGCTCCCCTTGTCCCAGTAAACAAGCACTGGGAAAGAATTGACTTATTGATGGAAGTTTGTCCGGCTCCACAGCAGTAGATGGAGATTTGCCTCCTTCCTTCTTCTGGTCGATCTATTACGTCACACACCAAAGTTACCATACCAAGTAGGAGCAAACAGGTTACATGTCAAACTGTGAAAACATGGATCTCTTTTTGGTTCTGTACATTTCAGATGTACTCTATTACTTTTTGTTGATACCTTCCTCTTGTTATTCTTTTTCTCGATTCTTCATCTTTCTTTGGTTTTCCTGACTTTTTTCTATGAATTTATGACTTGACTTTTGGGTCAAAGACTTATCGTGGGACTACTACTATGTGCAGATAGGCCAGTTCAGGTATTCAGGTATATGATTGAGGCATATACATGAAAGAATAATTTGGCCCCCAACTGCATTATATAAGTGGTCGTCTGACTTTGACAAATTTGACTTTGTATGATTTCAGTCGGACTAACATGTTAACGTGTATATAGGGCTAACACAATAATTCCACTTTTTCAGCATGTAAACATACTGATTGTATTAACTACAGAGGTTGTTTGTCGGAAGTCCCCAGTTTGGAGAAGCAGACAGGGTTACCAACACAGAAGCTGAGCAATGTACTACTATGGTCTACTATGTACTACTATGGTCAGGGTCAGCAACAAAACTTGTCCAGGGTGTACACCGCCTTCCTCCCGATGACAGCTGGGATTGGCTCCAGCCCCCCCGAAACCCTTGCGAGGACAAGGTTACGGACAATAAATAAACAATGAATGAACAATGAATGATGCTTTGAACTGTTCAAAATTAGGTGCAGGACAGGAATGGAGCTGGTTCCATGTCGATGTTAAAGACGTATAATTGATCCAGGCAGCGGCAGACCAGCAGCTCCTGTGTTCAGCAATGTTGTGAGTGTTTTTCTCAGTGGAGTCTGGCTTTGAAAGGAGTGGTAGAACAGTTTTATTTTCCCTGATGGAAATCACTGCCTGACATTTAACTATAAAATGAAGAAAAAACTCATCCATCTGTCTGTCTGTCTGCATCCATTTTCTCCTCAATGGCTTACCCAATTAATCTAAAATTGATGGGCATTGAGAATTTCCATAGTTATAGACTGACGGCTTGTGCTTGTTTTGTATAAAAATACTTACAAATAACGTAGATTTGCCTCTTCTTCTTCTTCTGCTTGTGGAGTCAGTAAGTAAAAATACGGACAGCGCCACTCTGCCATTGCAACCCACACTGTGGTCGAAGGTGGAATTGCAGCTTGACACAGAGCTAAAGAAATAAAGCCCAATTTTCATTCTTCATTCTTTCATAGCAATTAAAACCCTGCGTTGGTGTCACATAACAAAACAGTGCACACTGTTAATGTTCCCCATTAAATGACTACAGATGTATCTTTCTGTGCGCATTCATTTATCCTAAAGTCATTTTAAACAAACAGGTACTAACTCATTATGCTAAGCTGGTGACTGACAAAACATTTTCGGAAAAGTCTGCACCAACATATCAGTCTGTGGTCTGCACAAGGTTGTGGTGCACACATCTGCTGAAGTCTGCATGAATTTACAGCGCACATGTCCCCGAGTACGGACTAGTTAAGGTAAAACACAGAAAATATTCCAAATATAGTATATGCATGAACTGATATTAATTATTTCATGAGGGACTTTCGTGGTGGCTAAAATATGATTTGTTGTAGACTTTCCACAATGTTGTTTTGCTGGGGCGTACAGACTGACATCTACTGTGTTAATTTACTGTCTATGGATAAGTAACTCATAAAAACTCACTTTAACAAATCCGAGCTGTCCTTTTATTCTAAACCTACCTGCAGAATTCAGACATAAGAAAAGAAAGCGCAATTTTTTAAAAAACTGGTGCGAAGTTAACTCAAGTGCTTTGGCAACTGAGTATTTCAGTTCATTATTTTGAAATTATTCCACTGGAGCCAACTAGAACCACAGGTAAAACATGACTAAGAATGCACAACAAAGGGCTTTGTTAAATTTAAATCAAAATAAATAGGCCATTATGCTATTATCCCCCTTTGTTGGCCCCAGTAGCTCAGCATCAGATTCTTTTAAGGTCCATCTGCAGTGAAGTCTAGATAGCAAGAAGGACACTTTTCTAACCCAGATTATTATCAGCCATCAAACATCACTCCCACCACTGCGACCAGACAAAGTGAATACGAGGCGTACGGTTCAAAGCTGTTTCTAACACCAATTTCTACAAAACCAAAAATAATGCGGTGCTCTCAAGGTCTCACAGAATTCAGATTGCTGTCTGCAGGCTGAGCATGTAGTGAGAGTTTACAGGCACGGGGAAACTGGGTGGATTGTAAAGGCGAAATTATTATATGAAATAAACAAAGTCAAGAAAATCTACTTTCCTAAATAAGGTGTAGGAGTTGTAAGTTGTGAGTGCACAGCATCAAATCATCAAAAGATTTTGTTCCTTTGTGTAAGTGTTCCAGTGTCAGATGCTATGTACTGTTTTCACTTTCTTACACTAAAGCAGATTGACATTATACACGATGCACTTTGCAAGATGAAGCACTTCTATATTTGGTGCCTTGCTAAACATAAACCTTTGAAAAGTTTATTAGAGATTAAGCTGAACTTCCGACGACATTTCACTGAGAAAATGTGTATTTTACGAGTATTCTGTCATCTGTGGCTTTTATTGCAAACAGTGGCTCTGTTTGGGTTTGTAGTCAGAGTTCATTGTGGCCTTTGATTGATGCGGATAATGAAGTCATATTTCGACAATTGAGATGCCCGAGCTATTAAAGCAGTGATGCAACAGAAACATCTTGTCATATTGTTTCCTGCGTCATTACAATGAAGCTTATTGACCTTTTAAGCTGAAATATGTTGTGACAACAGTGCTCCATTTGTACTGCAGCTGAGTGGTGTCATGCAATGAGCACGCCGTGGCTAGTGTGACTCCACTTGTTGAGGATAAAAATATCAACTCTACCTGCGTCACACTTTTGATGATTTATTAAACCTCTTCCTCTCCACCCCTCCCCACTATCGACCCATTTTTGTCTTTTTTTATTTTATAGGGGACAGGGGAATAGAGCAAGTCAACAGTATATGACTCGTAGAGGTGGTATTTGCCATCTAAAAGCTGGGAACCTGAAAATGAATTTGAGATGCATTTTAGCATGATATGTGAAGCTTTTCTAGACATAAATCTGTAATAAACATTCTTGTTTTGGTTAGACACCTTTCAAACTTTGAATGTGCTTCCCAACTGGTGGGTCATGGTCCAAAAGTGGGTCACAGGTCTATTCTGGATGGATCACAAGTGACTTGTGTAAGTTAGTCAAGTTCCTAAAAAAACACACTTTTTTCTGAAGTACAGTGAATATGCTCAACAGAGCTTTTATTTTGAAGTGCCATTTTTGTTTATTCCCGCATTGTTTTTTTTTTGTTTTGTTTTTTTTCTTAGCCACCAACATGTTGTTTACATTTTGTGAACTAAAATTGAATATGTTGACATTTTTAATATGTGGATCTTGAACTAATGACTTAAGAGAAATCTGGACCCTGTGACTGATCTGGTTTATCGTGTACAGGGCTTGGAGGGTTAAGATAGAAGTATATAATAATCAGTCACATGCTCAACCTTCTTGCTGCAATTTGGGGATTGATACCATTTGATACCTCAGATTTGGTGCTAAATTTAATTATTTTTACCACTCTAGAATTGATTAATAAAAAAGATCATAAAATCCCTCCAAAATACCACATTAAGAAAACCAAGACCTTGAGGAACACCATAGAAAAGTCCCTGCTGTAATTTGGTATGAAATACTTTTGGCATTTGATATTTTAGCAATTAGATGGCAAACATTGGAAACTGCTGAGAAATCCCCTTTTTGTCAACATACCTACAAAAGCCATATATCCTCTAAATGCCCAAAACGTTCTCCTCCCTAGTTGTTACATACTGCCACATTGTAGTGGACTACCGCGTCTACTTATTATGCTTCAGGTATCCTTCCATGTCTGCCGTTGATGTTCAAGGATGCTGCTACTGTGATGTCAACACAAGTGCATGGTGGGATTATACTGCAAGCGGTTATGTTTAGGCAACATGCTGGCACAGATGGTTAGGATCACCCAAATAGGAATCCTATTCAGAATGGAAGCGAACACTGGACTCCTGCATGAAAGTCCGGGGTTTGTTCGACCCATCCAATCCCATTTACCCTAAAGGGACCTTCATGCTCCAAATACTGCACTGACACCCTCCAATGGCATATCATGCTAATGTGACAGGTTCCATCAAGCCTTTCAATGGTGTATAATAACATTAGGAACCGTTCTGTCCACGTTCTTAGCTGATGCCATCCAGCAGGGTATCATGTGGATGTGAAAGGAGGCTTTTAGCTTTGAGATTTTACACAAAAAACACTGCATAAGTGGCAGTATTTAACGACTTCTGAATGAGAACAGCCTGGAATGCCTGAGGTCTCTAGTTTGTGGCTGTAAAGTTTCATGAAGCTGTGATTATCCTAGAGGTCACAACAGAACATTATATACAGTGATGTCAGCTTAAAAAATGGTCCCACACCAATGAAATGGCTGCTTTGAGGGCTAACATCATCATATGAATAAAACTGGGCTCATCGGACCCACAAGAGTGGCAGGTTTCCAGTCCTACCCAATTTATGCAATTCTAAGACTGTTTAGGGACCCCAGTATGTAGAAATATGTAAATACAAAAAATCGACCAAAATAACAAAACAAAAAAAAGCATGCTTTTTGCCCCAAACTGTATGGAATTAACACAAATTTGTGGTTATACACATTACCCATTTACATTCATACATCTTTAGGTGAGAAGTCCTGTGAGAGGAATCTGTGAAAATAGCCATAACAGCTTTTTCCTTTATAAAATTTTACCAAGCTTCAGAACATTTTTCAGCCCTCTCCCTGACCATCTAGGACAACATTGCCAATAGCCGACTGCAACCACCAAAACACAGTAATGTCAGCCAGGAACTCCAGCATCCCTGTGTCCTAAAATACTTAAATTTATAGTCGCAGAAGGGCTAAAGGCAAAGGGGCCAGTCTCTCCAGTTTAACATCAGAAACTGAATTTGTTCAAGGCATAAAATATGCAATGTGGCAAAGTTAATTGCACATTACTGCATTCACGCTCTGTGGTGTTAATGTGAAAAACCGAAATCAAATTTTAAAAAATGTGTTACCAGAAGAGTTGGTTACTGCCACTTCACACTAAGGCTAAAAGGATCTAACAGTGATGTGTGTGGAGTAGTGTGAAGGTTGACCTAGATGGACAGTAAACATCAACGCTCTGGTTGTCAACTTATCAGCACTTTATAATGTGTGAAAATAACTGCTGAGTTCTGTCACATAGACATTTTTTGAGTGCTGAAGTCCTTTAGATGGCTAGTGATTGCCTACATTGCTGTATGACTCTATATTGTCAGTCAGCTTAATATTTTATATAAAATAGCTTTACTTAATTCTTTAACCCTGCAATCTGTATGCAAAAGAGAACATAATGAGCTTTAAAATAACCAAAAGAAACCAGTTGTCCATCATTCCTTTGTGTGATTTGTAGGTAAAGCGGGAATGCAAAATAGTCATGGATCAGTAAAAAAAAGACTGTGTAGCAGACTGAAACAGATTTTGTACAACTTATTTGTGTACCGTTGCATTTTCCCAAATTGAAAATATGAGTATGGTGCAAATGTAAAAATGTTCCTTTATTTTCGGGTCTGCAGAATGACAGCGCTGTAGGAATAACACGTTGACATATGTGGCTCAGTGTATCACATTTTGCATAATGCACTGTGACATCTAAGCTCCAGAGGATCTCATTTTCCCTCTGAGTATGTCCCGGGGCTAAACTACGTCACATTTTATGACAGCTGCCAGTTCCACGTGTCCTCGAACGGTGGTCCTCCTGCAGGAGTTAGAGGAGGTGCACCTGTGTGGAATTGATACTTGGCCAGTTTTGCCTCACTGAATCACAAAACAACTGCCATCCCAGCTCATTACTCTGCTCAGTGTGCATGTACTGTATGTGCTGAAGTACACAGTACACTGTACAGGTGTGTGCGGGAGGAAGTAGTGATTTGCGAAGGGAAGACAGAGGCCAGAATGTAGCCAATGTGAGAAACTGACACTCTTTGAACTGAATGTAGCTTTTTTTGCTGGCTGCCAAATTGCAGAGCTGTAAACAAGTTGACACAAATATCAACTGCATGGTGATGCTAGAGGAAAAGTCGGTGGTTCACCAAGGTCAGGAGGACTGATCCTCTTGGGAGCCCAAATGTTTGTGCAAATTTCCATGGCAATCCATCAAATAGTTTTTTAAGTTTCTGCACCATCTGCAATATCTGTGGCAAGAGGCATTATGCTTTCCAGTCGTCTGTTCTTCTGTCTGTCCATCCCATTCCTGTGAACGCAATATCTCAAGAATGCCTTGAGGATTTCCTTAAATTTGGCTCAAACATCCACTTGGGACTGACAAAGAAATGATCGGAATTTGGGAGACAAAGGTCCCTGTGACCTTTGGTCCATTTCATTTTGTTGAACACAATATCTCAAGGTCTTGTGGGAGTTTCCTAAAATTTAGCAAAAATGTTCGTGTAGACTCAACAATAACCTAATGAGATTTTAGTGGCCAAAGGTCATGTGTGCTGTGACCTTGTTTCCATCTATTTTTTGGCAACATAATATCTAAAGAACACTTTGGGGTAATTTGTTTAAATTTGCCACAAACATTCACTTGGACTCATAGAGAGCAGATTCAAGTTTGGTGGTCACTGGTCACTGTGATCTTGCATCCGTCTCATTTTTATGCATGCGGTGCCTCAAAAACCCCTTCACATTTGGCAAAAACGTCCATTTGGACTCACCAATGTACTGATTACATTTTTGTGGTCAAAGGTCAAAGTCACTGTGACTTTGCATCAGTTTTATTTTCATAAACACAATATCTGACGAACACTTTGAGGGAATTTCTTCAAATATGGCACAAACATCCACTTGGACTGAAGTTTGAACAGATTAGAATTAACTCGTCAAAGGTCATTGTGACCGTGCGTTTGACCATGCAATACCTCAGGAAGGCTTTTCGGGAGTTTAGGGAGCAGACGTCCACTTGGCCACGAGGATTTACCAATTAGAATTTGGGATTTTTAAGGTCCATGGTTAAGGTCACTGTGACCTGAAAAACATGTTTTTGGCTTTAATTAAAAGAATCTTTTACTAATTATGACATAATTTTACACAAATGTCTAAAGGGGCATTTTAGTGACGCCACTAGATTGTATATCGAAACTTGCAGAGGTCAGCTTCACTGTGACATCATAATGTTATACAAAAACACTTTCCTGGCCTTAATTCAACGCCATAACTCAGGAACAGAAGGGGAGACATTTGGTCAGATACTGAATTGGTGACTCTAACCTTGGGTGCCCAACTTGAAACTGTGCTGACTGTCTAGATTTCTGTGCTGCCGGGTTAAAGATGTGCGTGAAGCATCCATGTTTTCACAGACATGGATGTCAACAGTTAGTGCAACATGACTGGTTTGCGGAGGCATACAACCGCAAGGCGGTAATTCTAGTTGAGATATGTCAGTCTTCACCAACGCTGCTAGCAGAGCTAAAAAAAAAAAAAAAAAGACAAATTGATCGCTCTAACTATATACAGATGCAGCTGTGTTGTGAATGATTGTCAGTGCAGTCAGCATGAGCCATGACACAGACTGAGAATTGTGGAGGTGGCCACATCATTTATAAGTAGATGTCAAGGGCCAGCTGGTGGATGCACACTCCCCCTTCTCCTTCTGTGTCCAAACTGTCCCTGTGGTTCACAGCCAACTCGTCACCTAATAACATTGAGCTGTCTCCAACATGGAGCTGCAAATCTATCATCAGAGCACAGCAACACAATATCCAAATGTGTTATCGCCACCTAAATTAAATTAATGTGCCATCTCTGGGCCATAATTGCTCGCTGCAATATCGTTTTTTCAAAAATACCTGCCACTAGAGCTGAAATCGAACTTGCACTGGTGCCAAAAAAACACTGACAGGCTGATTCTAATTTACAGACTGGGGAACGAAAAAATAAAATGTACAAAAAAATGTACAAAAAAAGAAAGTAGCAGTTGGACTTCATTAGTATTCCCCAATCAGCACTGATGGATATGTTTTTCTTTACGTTTTAACTAATGAAGAATATGTTGCAGATTTTAATACTTCCCCCAGAATCCCAAAAGAAGTGTAGATCAAATTGTTAATCCTCTATTGTGGTCATTAATATCACACATTTTAGCAGTTTAGTTGACAGCTCACACATTTTATATTAAATCATTATTTTTCCTAATTTTGATGGAATAAAAACATCTTTCTAAGGCAAATTGTTCATTATACATCCTATTGGATTTCACTTAGTTCTTTGGAGATTTGTCATTTTAATGATGTGCAGTTTGTATCTTACTGAAACTGGCTGTTACACCCCACAGTTGTTTCGTGATGCTGACTGTGTCACACTGTGCCGTAGCGTTGAACTGTTTATAGCCCGGACTCGTCATATCCCGTGTGGATCTTCGCTGCCTCCCACATAGCAAACATTGTGATGAGGTTTTCTGGTCCATTCGTCGTGCAGCTAGGAGATTACCGCCTTCGTAAAGCCCAGCAATACCACAGTCTTGGCGATGTTCGGGACCACCCTCCTGGCACCCAGCACCATGCTGTTTCAGAGTCTGTTAAATCACACTCTAAGCCCATACACTGTAATCCGTTCACATGCAAAACAAGTGTGGAAAAGGAGTTGCTGTTGCATTAACTTGTTTGTGTAGCACAACATACTGTATTTGTTGTATAGAGGAGTGAGGGCCAAATTCTTCTGCAGGGCTTTGTGTTTCTTCAGTCCTTGAGTTGTAGTGAATGAATAAATATGCATTGTTCTCACTTGAGTTCTGCTGGATGGGTTTGAAGAATACTCCTTCCTCTGCAGGTAATTAGCTCATTGATAAACTCATTAAGAATTTCAGATGTGCTGTTGGCTCAGTGAAAAGCAGTAATCAATCTGCACTTGTTATGATAAAGTTGCAACTAACTTTGAGATGAAACAGAAGCGGTACAAGCCTAGTTACACAACAGTGCATGTCATTTCCTGTCAGTATCCAGTGTTATGAGATCACCTTTAGGTCACCTCATAAATAATAACTTTATTTATACAGCACCTTTAAAAACAGAGTTTACAAAGTGTTTCCACGAATAATACAAAGCAGACACAAAATACCCCAGAGGCAATATCAAAATTGAAGTCAAGAAGTAATGCTTAACTTAATCCAGATGAGAATTAAAGTAAAAAATTAAACAAGAGATAAGATTCAAAAACATACACAAAAGACAACAGATAAGAAATAGAGATGAAAATATTTGAAAGGAAAATACATAAAATAATATTTACAAAAAAAGTAATACACCAATATTATTATTTTTAATAATAATGACAACAAACAACTATAATACTAATAATTAATAATGATAATAATAATAATAATAATAATATACAGAACATCGAGACAGAAAAAAATATTTAAAAAATAAAAATAAAAAAACACCAAAAAAACCTTAATATTGACCTTTTGTCCTTATCAGTTATTGTCTTATTTAAAATATTTTCACTATAAAAATGGAAATTCTCAGTTCTAGCTTACAAGAGTAGATGCAAAAGTCCATATTGGGATGTTACAGTTTTGAGTTTTTAATGAATCTGCTTGCAATGATAGGCTACTCCTACTAATTATAAGCTTTTATTATAATTATCACTATAAACAGGCATCCAGGGTATGTTGCATATTTTGATCAACCTTTAAGCCGGTGTTAAGATGATTAATCTATCATTGCTGTAAGATGTTGCAGTCCGTTTAGAGGCAGACAAAACGTGTTTGAGGAGAATGGCGAGAGGTTTATCAGCTGTTTCCAACAGACATTTCCAGACGCTCACTGATGGCCAGCAGTGATGTATCAGGGCCTTAATATGTGCATCAAAACAACTTTATTCATGATACACTTCTCTTATTACAGAAAAATGGGTGCGTGGCAAGTTATGATTTTTTTTTTTAACTGATCTTGCTTGAATTGCAGTTATTTTATATCATTGTGTAATTTCTGCTACTTTAAATTTGCTATTATCACTATTTTATTTCCCTTTTATTCTTGTTCAAGAACATTTTCATTATTGTTCATTTTATTCCTCGCCATTATCATCGATTTTTTTTCTTATTTTATCTCTGAGCAGCTTTTTTTGTGATCACAGAGGCAGATCCATTATTACAGCGCAGGTTTATCTTATCTTATCTTTATCTTATCTTATCTTATCTTATTTTATTATATCTTATCTTATCGATATCTGAGTCATGAGTCTGAAGATAAATTTGCATGCACAGTTGTTTTATTTGCAGAATAAGTCATTATTAGGGTTGCACATTGAAAGCACTTTCCTTTATTGATCATTGGTAAAATTAATGGCTGATTTGATTGTTGTTGTTTTTTTAAAACAAAAAAACATGAACACTTTGCTTATTTCACACAGTATAACGTGTGTTTTCCTCAATCAAAGCTCACAGCAACATATTGAATATAATTTGACAGCACTGCGTAGTCTATAAATTAATCTATTAAATTCTTAAGGACTCATTAATTGATCATCGATTAACTGTTATCATCCTTAGTCATTACATAACATTTCTATGCACATATTAGTGAATAAGGCCCAGTGTCCTACGAAACAATGGAGCAGATATTTAATGAAATCACACATTTAAGATTTGGCACTCTTTTTTTTAGATTTGGGAGAGAGTTGTTCATGATTACTGATTTTTTTGGACTGTCTAAGACCATAGAAATAACATGTCAGGACTTTGATCCACAATTCCTATATTAAAAACTCACATTTTTAAGAATAATGAACAATCAATTCTCTTTAAATGTCTTGTTGTCAAGCATATTAGTATAGCAAGAATGCAGCATCTGTTGCTCATCCCTTTATTTTTTCAGCTACAACTTTGACATCACATATTTTAAGTAGCAGTTTGAACATAGTTTAAGCCTGAGAGTCGCTGCAGCACAGAGCTATAAAACACGTACATGTCGGCCTTCGTATATTGTATTAGATGGATTGTTGCATACATCATGTTGTATGGTGCAGTATGTTCTGTTTGCTGCATAAAACTGTTTTCTTTTTCTGCGCTGTAATAGCATTTCTGATATATTCAATCTAATTTGAAATCACAGTAGAGACAGTGTGCCTGAAATGACCTTCCCTCGGCTGCAGATGCCGGAGACTGTACGGTTTTGGTTCTTTCAGACCTCAGTGAAGCTTTCGTCATGGTTGACTGTGCTGTTTTATTGGGTCGTCTCGAGATCTCGATGGGTACTTTGGGTTAAGCATTAAGTTGGTTTAGGACCATTCTTACTAACAGATCATTGTCAATTAAAAAGGGAAATTCTGTCCCTTCAGATGCTGTTATCACCCTCAGGCCCCATTTCCTTGTGTCTTTACGTGCTCCCTCTTGGCTGTGCCATTTACTGACTTCCTTTTAAAATCTACAGCAGTGCATTTTACGCAAACTCAATTTGGAGAGAGAGATTGTGGTATTACTGTCTCTTAAACCAAAGCTGTGTCTTGTCTTTGTCTGTGACCTTGCCGTTAAGAAAGGAGCTGCTCTACAGATACTTGTTTTCTCCTCTCCAGTGGCTCCCTGTGGCTTTGACCAAAAATTATATGGAAATGAAATTATTCTTCATAATTTTATTTTTTTCTTTATCATTGTTGTAAGCCTTAAAATTCATCGATTCATACATTTTTCAATTGAAAAAAGTAGGCAAAGTGTGTAGGCAAAACATTTTTTAACAATTTTGTCAACTAGAATATTGTCAAATAGAGAATAAAATTGTGTGTGGACACATTTTTTCACTTTTACAGCCAACACTGCAAATATTATGTTTATTAATAAAAATAAAATAAAAAACAGTAGCTTTGATTCATATAGTGCTTTATATAGTACTAATTATACTGCTCGGTGGTTTTTACAGATGCATACGTACTATTGTTTTGTGTTTCTTTACTGATTGTTCTTATTTGCACTATGCCCTCTGCTGCTGTAATGATGCTGATATCCCTGCTGTGGGATGAACAAAGGGTTATCTTATTTTAAGAATGATCTCTTAAAGTTATATTACTGAAAGATTAATAATAGCCCACCTAAGAGTAGCCACCCTGTGGTAAAACACATTAATGAATGCTCATTTAGATCTATTAGTAATGTTGATAGGCTATTTTAGACTTAATAGGCTCTTCATTATAATACTCTAGTATGTTTTGCAGCTCCAGACAGATTATTTATTTATTTAATTATTTATTTATTTTTCAGAAATGACTCTTTTGATAGTATAGGCTGCTGAACTCTGCCAATGAGTATTTTTAACATGTATTTTTTTAAGTCACATTTTTTAATTCAGAGATTATAGCAGAATTATTACTGTCCAAATGTTTAAATCATTTATTTATGGTAAGTATAAGTATAAGTGATACAGTCTAGGGCGTAGGTTTTGTGTCAACACTGTGGGAGGGATATATAAAAATAAAAAATGGGTTTAAAATTTGAAGCATCTGATACTTAATTTTCTGAATTCTGGTGAATTTTTATTCACCAGTTTATGCCTCTTTACTTTATTTAATTTTTAGTTTATTCTTTTATTCTGTCTTGATCCTGTTTAATTCTATTATTAGTACTATTATTTCTGTTTTAACTGCTTATATTCTTTGAATTGTAATAAGTCTTTTTGATATGGGTTCTTATTGTTATATTTGTTTTGTAATTGTTTTCTCTTTTGTCTGGCCTTAATACGGCATTATTGTTTGTCTCTCATGGTTATGTTGCGTTATATACATAAAGTTATTATTATTATTATTATAATACTTTGTTTAATGGCAAGGCCATAGCCATGGAGTCAATGCAGAGGGGACCAAACCTCCTAGGGGTTCTGGGGGTCTTTCTAGTTTTCAACTTTTAATAAACTTAAATTCAGTGTTAGTAAAAAAGAAAGACAGTCGGCTACAATGTTTGATATTTTATCTACCTACAGCAGTTGAACCAAGGCCTTCTGCAGAGGTACGGCAACACCACTTGAACAAATTACACAAAGAACTGCTGTTTCCTGTAATGTGAGAAGCAGCAGGGTTGCCTGTTGCTGCATTGTAATTTTTATAGAGATATTTTTCTATCAGTATATAGGGGGTGAGGGGCATTTTTAGTCATATTTGAATATTAGGGGGATGTATTCAGTCCCCCCCATATTTATTATAATCACTGCCTTGCCTCACGGTGACCCATCTGCTTCCAGCTGGCTACCTGAGGCTGGTGCTGAGTGCATATTGAAATCATGACAGGAAAAAGAAAGTCAACAGCTGGTATTGCTTTGCTTTAACAAATCTCATGTAAATTAATACAACACACTGTATTGCTTTCCAAGTCAAAAATCACTCTCCAGATTGTTTGAAAAACTGCAGTGAGGATCTTAACTGGCACCAAACAATGAGACCCCGTGACCCCGGACTCTGGCATCTCTCCGCAGGCTGCCAGTCAAATGGTTTTAAAGCTTTACTGATCACGTTTAAAGTTCAGCAGGGGTCTGGCCCTGAGCTACAATGCTGACCTTTCAGTTGCCTATGAGCCTGAGTGCACTTTGAGATCCTCAGACTGGCCACTCCTGACTGCTCTCCGGTCTCGTCTCAAATCTAACCGGGCAACCGAGCACTTTCTGTCAGAGCTCCTCGACAGCCAAGTGCCCCGCCGCAGAAACTAAGGCCTACTGAGTAAATGGTGCTTTTTATAAATCGCTGAGAAATGTTAAGGGAACATCAAGTGCAGGGTAGACACTGACGGCATCACTTTTTTACTTTCTGTTCTCTTTCTTTCAGAACAAGAGCTTGAAAACTAAACTTCTCTCGGGACACAAACTTTGTGACGCCTATGCCGAAGAGGTAAGGATTTTCAATTAGTACGCTCTGTTTTATCACATACATAATTAATTCTCAGCTCCAGCTACTTAATTGTTCATTGTTCATGGAATAGGTGCAAGTCATGATAAGATACTGGGGACAAATTTTGGTTCTCCTGCTATGTTAACAAAATGCAAATTAAAACATCCAACCGAGAACATTTGGTTCTTAAAATTAAAGTTATTCACTATCATTTGGATCATTAATTTTACTGTGATTAGCAAACTCTTGGTTGTACTCGCACATGGTGAAAGAATCACAAAAGGCCCTTGAAAGGGTAAAAAAACAGTCTATTCCTGTCTCTCTCAATCTCACACTCGCAGAAACTTGCTTGGTTTTGGCTGTCCAGTGAATCTCAGAACAACTTGTCTCTAACAGCGAGCTCTTTGAAGGCTGTACAGAGCAATCTAAGGAACTCAGGTTGTACTGAGAGCAGCTTCGAGTACATTTCGGCTGTGTCATTTTTTTTTTTTTTTGCTGTCACCTACTTTTCCTTTCTTTCTACTTGGGCTCTGCTGCCAGTTGTTACACGGTCAGGAGCGCCCACCAGGTTCACATCCTTAGAGAGGCCTTGAGCTGAGCTTTGAACTGCTGCTTTTGCCGTCCTGCTGACCAATGCTCATGCTGTAATTTAGCCATGCAGGGTCTTACAAGGCAGCGGGACCTGCAGGGCGTCCTGATGACATGCCCAAGAGAGTGCAGCTGGTGCTGTGTAATCGTAGGCTCAATAGTTATGCAGTTGTGCAGTTGGTGATTCCAAGTTTTCTTGTATCCAGGCTTCAGTATGTGGAATAAGTTTGGATTTTTACAACATAGACTCGAATGCTGATGCAGACAGGTTCATAGATGACTACCTTGTTGAGCAAATTAGGATTTTTTCCTGAGAAATACCTCCCTTCAGGTAGCTGAGGCTGGTTTGGTCAGAATTACAGAGAATATTACCAATGTTTATGAATCACAAAAGTAGCAGTTTGCATTTGTAGTCGAATAAATCAAATTTAAATTAGTTAGTAATCTGTATCCTCAAAAAATATGTGTGCACTTGAAACAGTAATGCTCTCAAATCACTCAGTTGCTCACACCATTTCTCTTGATCAGATACACATCTTAATTCCATAGATACCCATAACGCAGCCCTGCGTTTACAAGGATAGCGGATCTTTTACTAGCTTACGGTTCTCGGTTTAGATTTCCACTGGCAGTTTCTTTCATTGCTCTTTTTGAAAACCTGAACATTATACTGTCAGTATTTTCCATTCAGCTTTAACACTAATTAATTTTAAACTAATTGGTGTTTTGCACCTGAGTTTATGTTTCCATAGAGCGTAGTAAACAGTTTCAGTTTATTTGGTGCACACTGCAAAAACTAATGTGGTCTAAGGGGCCAATCACACCGAGACGCATCATACCAGGCGCAACCGCTCCAAAAACGTCTTGGAAGCGCATCTGGAAAAGCAGCTGGGAGCGCTTGTGGATGTCTGCAGAAATGACATTGACGAGTGGTGTGACTCTGCACCTGAAGGGGAAAAGTTGAAAATATTTTAACTTTTATGCACACCCAGAAAACACCAGAAAAACGTGCCGCGCAGCAGCAAGAGAGGAGCACCCAGCAGGCACATTGTACTGTAAGGAAACACTGGCAACACTTCTCTAGTGATATATCTCGGATTGTCTCATAATGCATCAGTTCTGCAACAAATCATCAGTTTGTTAAAGTTATAATGCTGACTTTTTGGTGAAACTGTTTAAATGTTGAAACTACATTGGTAAAACTACAATGAAAAGACTGTTGCAGCGTATCTTATGTGTTACACTGTCATACGGTTTTCAGCTAAACTGTGTTTTGGTAGATTTTGTGAGACAAAACCTAAATTTGTTGTCTGATGAGGTGCTGTCCATGGTGTTAAAAGGTGCGCTCTGTAGCTTCGAGCTAAAACCATCCTGATGTAAACACTTGTAGTTTGTGCATACATGTATGGAAGTATGTCAGTATCTGGTATTTGCTACCAGAATGCACCGCGTTGTAACTGACCTATAACTGTCCCACTTGTGGGAAACAGAAAGCAAGTCTGTTTTGACAAAGGAAATATTGTTATTTTAGTGGCCAGCTGGTAACAAAAGAGCTGGATTTACAGTTAAACAAAAGCCTAAAATATGTTTTTGAAAATATTTTAAGCAAGTAAACTGCATTAAAGAAACACAATCTTGGGTTAAAAATAATCGATTCTGCTCAGTTTAACCGGTTGGTTTCCATCTTTTCACAAAAAGAAACTGACTTCCAATTCACAAATTCTCATATTACAACCAAACAGTGCACTGAAATGTGTTTCTGAAAATAATTTGGGTGAAAAATGGGCAAAACTGTAACAGGATAATGGTTTATATTTGATCAGGACTACTAAGATTTATAGTTTGATCTGAGTTTGAGTAAGAGAGAGAAAGAGAAGGGCGGCTTTCTCTCTCAATCCGCTTCTCTGCTCTTTGTGTCCAAGGTGGCGGGCATATATCAGCTTTCACAGTTAATTTTACACATCCATTACATAGCTGTGTGCGTCCTCAAGAAAGCCCAGGAGTGCTGACACAATGGCCACTGAAGCTTGACAACTGCATGAGAAAGAGACAAAGAGACAAGGACAAATGGAAAGAAAAGGATAACCTCCGGGAATTTGTTTAATAATTAGTTGGCACCTCAGCACTGAGCTGCAGACTCGACACTGAGCATGCATGCTTCCCCCTGATGGAGCTGCAAAGCCACAACTGACTTAAGTTCCTGTTGTTGAAACTACTGAACGCTATTATTTTGACTTATGCATCATAATTAACATGAGAGTAAACAAACTCAGCACAGTAGATGGAGATTTTCTGGGAAAATAGTTTCTCTCCCTATAATGTGATTGCTCTCACCGAATCACATGCAGTCACATGCAGACTGCAGCTCAGAGGTCCACAAAGAGAATTCAGTGTTTGAAAGCTCTTGATGTTGAAGAGCTTTTCATCGACCCCGAAGTCTGCTCCAGCACTGAGGTTATTCTTGAGTTCCTATTGAGACACAGGAAATTGGTGTTGAAAATTACAGGCTTCTTCCCTTCGACAGATCGTCCCGCTGAACATCCCTGACATTTCACCAGCTAAGCTCATCCAAGCCATCATCAGATATTCAAACTCTGAGATGATGATGGCACATTTGACGACGCAGCCAAGTCTGATTATAACACTTCAGGAACGAGCTGGAAACAGTACAAAGGCGATGAAGAGGTCCTGATTGAAGTTGTCGGTCAGTCCGAGCAGAGCCAGAATATTCCTCGCGACAGCAAAGGGAACAATTTAAGCGGTGATAAAATATGGCTGCTTGGCTTTGTACTTGTAGATGATAATATATCACACTCAGTATGTGTTCTTGTCTGGCGCTTCTTTGTGTGACTGATTATATCTGCAGAGCTGCTATCAAGGCAAGTAGACTTGGAGTTCTTTAGGGAGCAAAATAGCTACAAGAATTCCCTTGAACACAGGTAGATCACCGGAGGTCACTGTCTTCAATTCGCTCGGGAGGATATAAAAATGAAGTAAATCAGCCAGAGGAAAGTTCTTACAGAGCCCTACTTGCATCCTGGAAAGTTATTTATGTTTAAAGGGGGACAGGTTGCAGACTGAACCTGTAATCACACTGTAATGACTGCAGAGTCCCGAAAAGAGATGGATGCTAAAGCTGCAAAACAATTGCCACCAGAGCAGGTAATTGCAAGCACCATTATTCTATTACAAGTTCTCAGCTGGAGAGAAAGTAAGAGATGCTTACTCAAACATAACTTCTCTTTATGGAGCCTAACGTCTGATATATGCTCCGTTACTATGAAAACATTAAAGGGATAATTCAGATTTTTTTTAAGTGGGTTTGTATGACGTACTTATCCATAGTGTGTTACATACTGGAGATGTCAATCAGCATGTCCACAGTTTGGAGAAGCAGGCTGGGGTCTGACACAGAAGCTAAGCAATGTACTGCTGCAGATGGGGGCCAGCAACAAAACTTATTTCAGCCACCAAAAAAGAGTGCAACCAAAAAAAGCAGTTTCACTTTAACTGTGCACTATATTGAGAGTATTTTCACTGCTTTACCTTTCTGTCAGACAGCCTGTTTTGATGGGAAATCTGTGAACGGCTTCAGTTCCTCGTCTATGCTCTCTTCAAAGCCACCAGACTCCATTGAGAAAAACTGTAATTTTAACTGTTCTACCGCTGCTGCAGTCAGTTAGTTAGTATGTGTTATTGTGTGATTTTGCAACATGTTTGTTGTCACATCACCGCTTTGTCAGCGGACATTTGCGTCTACATATTACACGCTAGTTATTTTCCTGTATGTGCTGTTGATGTTTCAGGATGCTGAAACCAATGCTGGGATGTCAACAAAAGCACATGGATAGTTTTAGAAAAAACATGATGGTTTGTCAGCCACATAAGCTTGCTTTTTGCATTGATATCTTTTGCCAAAATCACTGACAAACAGAGGTATTTGAGGACTCTGGTATAAGAACGGGCTGCAGTAACAATCTAAGTGCACATTAAAGTATATTGAGAATATTTTCACAGCTTTACCCTCCCTTCAGACAGCCTGTTTTAACGGGGAAGACAGATTCGCTGAACACAGGAGCTGCTGGTCTATCGCTGCCTAGATCAGTAAGTTAGTTTGTGTTATTATGTGACTTCGGTGAATCCAAACTAACTCTTTTAAACACCAAAGTCACACAATAACACAAACAAAAGAACTGATCGAGGCGGCAGTAGACCAGCAGCTCCTGTGTTCAGAGAGCTAAAATTACTGTTTTTGTCGATGGAGTCTGGCTTTGAAGAGATCGATGTAACGACTTCATTTTCCCTTTTGAAATCACTGGGACATTAATGTAAAGCAGTGAAAATACTCATACACTTAAACTGATGTTGTTTATTTTAGGCGGTTAAAATACAGCAGTACTTTGCTTAAGTTTTATTCCACTCCAGCCTGCTTTTCTAAACTGGAGCGTGCAAACTGATGTCTGCTGTTTATTAAAGACTGTCAGTGGATAAGTACCTCATACAACCCCAGTTGAGGAAATCTGAATTGTCCCTTTAACGCGTGAGTGGTTTAACTTACCTTTTGCACTTTATCTCTATTTTATAGAAGTCATGAACCTAGATTAACCCTTAAAATCATGCTTACCCTTAATCTCTTATTTAATTGTTGTCTAGAAATCATTTTGTCATGCTTCAGAGATCTTTTCAATTAGGATTTCCTCAGAGCATCGGGTGAGTCAGAGTTTAAAAAAAGAAAAAGGTTGTGATAAAATCTTTGAATCTTAAATCAGAAGCTTTGAAGCTGTGTCCAAGAACTGAGATTAAGCCAGATCTTTTTTAGCCGGCCTCGGATAAACTTTCTAAGCTCCTTTTGTTGATACATTTTAAGACTTTGTATGAGTAAACAGCAGCTCTCCTTTATGTGTGATTTGCATTCTCATCTCTGGGAAAATTGGCTTTGGGAATTCCTGCATTGTATATTGGAATACATTTCATTTAGTGTGGTAATCGTTTTTTTTTAGGAAAGCTGCTTTAACTTGTGCTTTGGCTTCTGCTTGCTGAGTGTGGTGGAGGATCAAGCTTTGTGCTCTTAATCTGTGTTGTGTGGTGAAAACTACTCAGCCAAAAAGACATGAAATTACATGTTAACAACACTGTAAAGCAGGTTGTGTGGATGCTGTTACAGTGCTATGCACAAACTGATCCCAAACCTTCACCGTTTAAATAGTGCAGAAGCCCGAACCCAGAAAAAATGACTGTTATTTGAAGAAAGCAATTAGATTAAAATAAATATCCACAAAAACACTTGTTATGCTCTTAGACTACACAATACAAGAAGGGCGACAATTGATTAAGAGCAACATGCTTGTTGATGATGAATCCAGGGTTCCCACTCCTTTTTAAATATCAAATTCAAGGACTTTCCAGACCCAATTCTAGCAAATTAAGGACCAAACAAGGCACAGTTTGAGATCTAAATGAAGGTAAAATACTCTTAGAAGTCAGTTCATTTTTATACTGAGAACTAGGGCTGGGCATCATGTCACTATTTTATCAATATTGTGACATGAGACCAGATATCGTCTTAGATTTTGGATCTCATATTGTAAGAATTGTCTTTTATCAGTTTTAAGGGTAGCTTTACAGTAAAATACTGTGGTTTTCTGGACTGAGGAGTTGTAGCCATTTTCTTCTTCTTTTTTTTTTGCTCTAATCCAGTTAGGTGTTATATATACATACTGCTGATAATTTATCAAAAATCTAATTGTGTAAATATTTAGTGAAAGACAGCGCTAATCAAATACAAAGATTCTGCAACTGCATGGCCTATCTCTTATGTTTAATATTTTTTAGAAACATGTTTTAGTGTACTGTTTCGCAATAAAATGATCTTAATTTTTTTCTGTGTTTTCTCATATTATCTGTCTTCTGTGTTTCTGTCAGCATTTAATTCAGATTTTTAATTTCTGTCAGGATGATTAGACAGTGAAGCAAATATGACAAATGTATTTTTTAGAAAAGCGACCAACTACAGCTTTTGTGGATTTATCATTTAATCTTGAAAATATCTGAAAATAATGTAGATTAGCTGTCATAAATCTCTAAAACCCCGACATCTTCAAGCTGCTTGTTTTATCCTAACAGCCCAAAAATCCAAGAGTCATTCAGATTACAATCACTAATAAAACCCTGCAAATACTCATAACTGAATCAGTAAATATTTGCAAGTTATGCTAGAAAAATGGCTCATTATTCATCAAAATATTTGCAGATAACTTTTCAGTCTAATTTCTAATTAATTGTTTCAGCTGTGGTGTAGACTAATTTTCTCGTCTCAGAAAACCATGTTTTCTGGTGGTTTTGTCAGAAAATATTGCGACATATGTTTATTTACAACAAACAACAATGCCATCATATCCATATAATACTGAAGCTGCGCCGTGCCTCATGTCTTAATACTGTGCTGCTGTTTAATAGTGATGAATGAGTGTCATTTGTCATGTTTGTCCTTCTCACTGAGAGCGTTGGGCTTTAGAAATGGTCAAAGCTGTTGTGCAGTCTCTTCGGTCAGTTAACGGGTCACACTCCTTTTGTCCGTGTGGGCACGAGGAGCAGTTTGGACTCTATTAGCTGCTGTGAGGGTTAACGAGGCTAATGAGACTCTTGGCCTTGTTATCCAATTTGCCAAAGGTTCAGCGAACACAATTCAAGGATGTTTCATTGTTTGTAATGAAATGATTTGAATTGCTTCTCAATGATTACATTCTGTAAACGCAGAAAGGTTTAATACGAAGTGGATGGAAGCGCTTTTTCATGCCAAGTTATTTTCTGAATCTCAGAAACAGTTTGGAAAGACGTGCAGGGATACTGAGTCAAAGCAGCCTCATACAGGTTTTTATGATTTTTAGAAATTTTAGACCTTTCTCTGGTTTAGGGACATTTTTAGAATTTTCGGACATTTCTTGTATTTTAAGACATTTCTGGGATTTTAGGACATTTGGATATTTTTAGTATTTTAGGACATTTCTCCTACTCAGGGACGTTTTGGGATTTTAGGACAATTCTAGGATTTTAAGACATTTCTAGGATTTTAGCGCATTTCTAGAATTTTTGGACAATTCTGAGATTTTTGGACAATTCTCTGATTAAGGGACATTTTTAGGATTGTAGGACATTGCTTGTATTTTTGAACATTTCTAGGATTTTAGGACATTTCTCAGATTTTAGGACATTTTCAGGACATTTGGATGTTTTTAGGATTTTAGGACATCTCTCCTATTTAGGAACATTTTGGGATTTTATGACATATCTTGTATTTTAGCACATTTCTAGGATTTTTGGCCAATTCTCAGATTTTTGGAAAATTCTCCAATTAAGAGAAATTGTTAGGATTTCATTTTTATAACATTTCTCTTACTAAGGGACATTTGGGGATTTTTGGAAATCTCTTGTATTTCATTTCTAGGATTTTAGGAGGTTTCTTGGATTTTTGGGCGTTTCTAGGATTTTAGGATATTTCTTGTACTTTAGGACATTTCTTGGATTTTAGGACATTTCTAGGATTTTCGGACATTTCTCAGATTTTAGGACAAGTTTAGGATTTGAGGACATTTCCTGGATTGTAGCACATTTCTAGAATTTCAGGATGTTTATAGAGTTTTGGACATTTCTCAGATTTTATGAAATTTCCAGAATTTTGGGGCATTTTTAGGATTTCGAGCTTAGCTAGGACCTCTGTCTGGGGTTGTGGGGGACCCTTCACCTTCAGAGGAGTCCACCAGCGGTTTTTGATGAACAAGCTGTATTTTGATGCCGTTTTATGCACTCTGGCACCTTACGTATACTGAAAATACAAAAACAATTCCCAGTTGCTTTTGTTATGAATTAGAAAATTGTTGGGGGCTAACCGGCACCCTCTCAGGGGCCAGATTTGGCCTGCGTGCCGTAAGTTGAGTATGACTGCAGTAGCTGAATGTTCAGACATGACTATGAATTGGAAAAGGTCACTAAGAAAAAAAAAGTATCACAGGCTTAGTGGAGTTCAGTCAGGAAACTCTCTGGCAGGCAGCCACTGGCCTGACTCAGCTGTGTTTGTTCACAATCGCAAACACTCCCCAAATTCAGCAGTCCATTTAAATTGGAAAAGAAACTCAGCAGGTCTCCGCTGCTGCTCAGTCTGCTGCTGCTGCTATACATATCTTGATATTTTTGCTCTTTATCCGATTCATTGGAAAACTGTCATGCAACCTTTCTGAACCGGACGGTGATGTCCTCGGGGAAACATCTGATAGCTCAGAAAACCTCGGAGTCAAGGTTAAGATCGTTCAGTGAGGGAGAACGACGCGTGGTATTAGAGATGCCATTTAATCTGTTGCGCATCTTTTCCTCAAAGAGCTTGAATTTATCGCCTATTTCCGACAAATTTATGGTTTTGCTTCCCAGTCGTCCTTTGGATGAAGGATGCTGTTACACTTCCTTCATTCCACCTCTGTTATCACTAGAATTACATTTCATTCTTGCATCAGGATTTATTGTAAGCATCGAGTAACCTGAACCTTATGCAGATAAAATATAATATGCTGGATTTGGGAGGCTTTCCTGTTATGACTGAATCCAAGGTGAATGGCCTCATGTAATTAATTCCACAGGGCTTTCTGAATAGAGCCGGATGCCACCATAATAGTGTGTTTTTGGGCAATAAATCAAACAGATTACATTGTCTTAAACAACTAACTATCTCAAAAGCACTGATGGGGTGGACGTATTTGACGAGTTTGGATTGAGAATGAAGTGGTTGTACAGTCTATTCTGTGTAGCTGGCTCTCACCAAAAAATGTTTATATATATATTTTGGCCAGCTGTGTTGTCTCTTCCTGTGCACATCTCCAAGCTTTTACGCATTAATTCATTCTTCTGTCCTATCAGGAAGTAGCAAAAAGGTGGCATATATGTAGTCAAACTTTGAAACGTCAGCAAATAGACTTGATTTCTTAAGAAAACGTGGAATTTAGGCCATGAGCAACTTAACAAAAATGACCCAAGTATCAACAAGATATTAGTAGTAAGTTCAGAAAAAAAGTAAGAATTTGCACACAAAAAGAGAAGAAAACTGAAAAAAAATAATTAAAATTAATATATTATTAAGATTAAATACTGATTTTTTTCTCTAAACTATTTTTAAATATATATTTAGAAAAATTTAAAATATCTATAATTTAATGAATATTAAAAACAGCTAATTTTTAGGTATTTTTCTCACCTTTTAATTTTTCTTGAAATTTGCAGGACAATGCGTTAAAAGCGTTAAATGCATGTAATATAATAAAGATGTGCACATATGAATGTTTGATGTTTGGCAGCTTCGATAATGTGTTGTTCAGGGAGACGTTGTGTGTTTGCAGATTCAGTGATGTACCTCACAGTAAGTTTTGTGCACGGCGAGCATACCAGAGCAGATCCTTTAAATGAGACAGACGTATCACCGCGCTCTACTTCATTCGCCATCCATATTGAATAAATCAGATTACCCTGACTGAAATGATTGAAATAAAATATATTCTTCAGTCAGTAACTTTTGGCTGTCAGCCAGTCACCGGCCTGCCTCGGCTCGCATGCTTCAGCCAATCAGACACACTTCACAAATAGGGCAATCTGTTTAAACGGGGAAGGAGACGACGCAGGTCTGTGATGCTGCGCTGCTCCATGAGTGCACATACAGATGTATGCAGAGGGTGTTTGGGCACTTTTGCACCTATCACCACCCTCTGGTGTCATCTCACCTGTTTCTGTCTGCTTTACGTCATGTGGAGCCGTTGATCTCTCACAGGGAGGATTTCGGGTAGTTCAGGGCACAGACGGTACATACAAAACAGCTATCCTTTGTCAAACGGAAACCCGTGTTTTTCAGCAACAGTGTAATTGTTCCTTCTCCCTCCTGACATGTTTGACAGCTGCTGTGCAATAAGAAAGGATGAGCAGAAATTTAGAAAGACAACAGTACACTGACAACCTATAAATACATAATCATATTAGAGTTCGGACAGTTTTTCATCTACCTGACAAAACTGCTTCGTGACCAAACCGAACTCTGGTACTTTTTTTCCTCTCACTCACCGATTCTTTTTCTTCTTAATCATCTTCATGTTTCCGATTCAAGATGCACTCCCACGCTGTCCTCCGCCCTGTAGGCTATTTGGATAATGAGACACTCTTAAAGGCTGTAATGCCGAACTTTCAGAGTCTTAAGATGCAGAACAGGACAGCGGAGTTCAGCCTTAAGTTATCAACCCTGTCTGAAAATGCATGAGCGAAATATCTATTTTTGAAGAACTAATCTGCATCACAGACAAAAAGGACGAATTATTGGACACAAACATAATGCAAGAGGTTTGTTAGCTGAGGGGTAAAGTGGCAGGATGAGGGAAAAAATGGGATGAAATGGAAAGATGTATAGATTTTTGGATCATTTGGCTGCATTCAGATTCAAAAGAAATTGGCAATGACTAACAGAAAGTAATGCTTTTCTGAGGGGTCACTAAAAGGTGCTACATTTGCAAATGCAAAATGTTTTGGCAGTTTATTTAAAAAAAGATGTTGAAGCTGCACTTATAAGTTAAAACCTGTCTGGAAATCTGAGCAAATTGGCTTAATCTCTTTCAAAAACATGGGAGGAAAGTTAATGAGCAACTTCACAAGAAATTACCCAAAATTAGCAAGGAACTGGGAAAAAGTTACGAGAAAATTACCTGAAAATTAGCACACAAAAAAAGAAAAGAAAATTGGTAATGACAAAAAAAAGAACTAAACAGAAAGAAGGAATCAGAATGGATGAATCACAACAAACGGCAGAATTAAACTCTAAAAACTTGAGCAAATTGGCTCAATCTCTCTCAAAAACATGGGAGGAAAGTTAAAAAGCACCTTCACAAGAAATGAGCACAAATTGGCAAGGAATTAGTAAATAGTAAGAAGAATATTACTTGAAAATCAGCGCACAAAAACTAAAAGAAAAATTTTAAAGACAAAAAAAATTAAAAAAGGAAGAAAGAAGGCTGGGGAAAAAAGTGCTTTAAACTTATATATTTTTAAGTAAATAATTATTTTCTAATCATTAATTTCTAAGAGGTTTTCTCTCTGTCTCTCTTTATTTATTTATTAACTTTTTTTCAGTTCATTTTCTTGTCAGCTTCTAACTAATTTCTTGCAATTTTCGGGACAGCTCAAGTTCTCATTGCCTTTTTAGCCACGTTTTCTTAGGAAATCAAACCAATTTTGCTCATGTTTCAAAGGTTTGAACACTTGTGAAAGATAAAACACAAGAAAATTATATTAATCCAGGTTTCAAGGGGTTAATTTGAAATCTCAAAATGCCTCCAGAATCTTGCTAATCTTGCTTAGAATAATAAATACATGATAACATAAGTGTCATGAGACATACTGGACTGTCTGTCTTTGGGACAGACGGCTGAAATTTCAGTGAAACATTATTGAGTATTTTAAAAAAGTTAGCAAGAGCTGCTAAAATAGTCCAGACTCATAAAGTACCGCGTGGCTGTATCTTGTTTAGTATGTCAGTGTTTGGGATGCAGGTCCCAGCGTTGCAGGATTTGAACCATCAGGAGCGACGCGGCAGAGATGCTGCCGTGACTCTCTGGGGCCGAAGAGACGGCTCACATGATTTATTCTGAGTAAATAATAGACCGATGCTTTGGCAAGTGTGAGAGCTCAGCACATTTCCAGACTCAGATATTTGCATTTATAAGTTAACACTCTACCGCGAGCGACTCTGTAGCCTCTTAATATGATTCATTCCATTACCAGAGAGGATCTGGAAAGCTCCACTTAACTGATACAAATAAAATTAATTTGTTAACATTTTATGTTATGACCTGGGCCGCAGAAAAACACACTCAGCGCTCCCAAATCAAATATATGGCTCACCCTGCGTGAGCTGGCATTTTAAAGCTCGCTCTATGTTTATTTAACCTTACAATATCTTTTTTTTTTTTCACGAGGAGAGCCCCGGGAAGCAATTTTTGAATCCAGTTACACATGACAGAGATGGGTGTCTCGGGACTCAGAAGCACCCTGGGAGGAGGATTAACAAGATAAAGAATCCCATAAAAAAGAAAAAGGCACAGGTGCTTGTCAAGTACACAAAACCTTTTGAAGTGAATTTGACCTTCAGTGTCGTGTTGACTGTGCTTTGGTGAAAGATTAGACCTCATGTCACATTTTTACTGCCTGTGTCGAGGAAGTATTGATATGGACAGATAGCAAGAGAGCAAAAGAGGTTTATAGAGATGGACGGTGAGATAGAAAGAAAGATATACACTCTACAGCAGATGGATATAAAGGAAGATGTACAGGGAGGTAGAAAGAAATAGATATAAATCATTTTCATCCAAATGTAATGCAAATTTTAACTGAATTTTGAGGAAATGTAAAGTCTCTTCTTCAGTCAGTTCATCTTATTCAAAAAAAGAGTGCACAAGGACACAATATTAGTAAATGAGCAGCAAACAATTTTGTGTTTTTCATGCTTTAACCCTTTGAAGAAAAACAAAACAACAAAAAAAAGCAAATTTGCTTAATTTACTTTCAAAAACTTTCAAAAACACAACAAAAAAAACTATCTCAACACATGGAAGATAGCAATGTGCAACAAGAAATGGCCCAAACATTTGCAAAAAAATTGAAAAAACATTTGCAGAAAAATTGGGAAAAAACTGAAAATGAGTTATAAATAAATAGATGAATGAATAAATAAAATAGAAATAAAAAAAAAAAAAAAACAAAGAAATGATCTGGGGATAGTGCTTAGAAATTCTGTTTTTGCAGCACCATGTTTCTACAGCAGCCCAGAATGGACAAACCAAACACTGGCTCTAGATAAGGGCTTTCACATTTTTTGCATGCAGGCCACAGTAATCTGCAGCCCATATGTGAGTGTCCGTAAAATACCAATTTTTAAAGGTGTAACTGCTTTATTCAGTGTTTTTACCTTTTTGAACTACTGGCTCTGTTTGTTTGGGAAAGAAAGACGCCACTCTGGATAATTCAGCTCCCAGTAAAAACCTCTCGAGTCTTACGTCTGAGAAAAAAGGTGAGCGCACATTAGCAGGTGCTGGGCTTCGGAAAAACACAGATTTATACTGTGAAATTTAGTGATTGTTTTACCTGTTTAAATCAGTGGCTGGTTTTAGGTAGGATGAGACCTTTTTGGATAATTCGGCCCACAAAAAAAAGCTCCTGAATGTCTGGATCAGAAATAAGTGAAGCACTCATTAGCAGGTGCAGGTCTGTCTGCAACATGCCATACAAGGCAGGAGAAAATCTGCTTTATTCAGTGTTTTTTCCAGTTTTCATCACCTGGTCCCGGTCTGGTTTACGGAGGAAGAGACCTCTGAGAATCACTGGGCTCCCAGTAAAAATCTCCTTAACACTGATGGAATTTTAACCAAAAGTTTCAGCTTGATGCAATCTGAAATCCTCACCACTAGATGGCGATGAATCCCCCAAACTGGAACTGAAAGGACTTTCTCAGTGTCATCAGTTCACATCTATGAGATGCCTTCATTTGTTCTCTCATCGATGTAGCAGAAGTTTGCATGCCATTTAAGTCACATGCATGAATATGATATCATGTAGTTTGGTTTTATTGATACAGCAAGGTTTGCTTTTTTGAAGTGTCATTATTTCTCATTCGTGTTTTTTACACACAAAATGAACATAAAAACTGAAAGAGTTATAGACTGATGGGAGAGAAGATATGACTGCTGCCTGCTGACAGTGACAGCTGTAGATACAGTATTAAAAAATAACGTTATAACGTTACGGTGACAGCAGCGTGGGGAGTTGGATTGACAATTTAGGCGATCTTAACTAGAGTCTGACCAATATGGGATATTTGAGACTGAAACTGATTTTATAGTGGAAAAATTCGCCAATTGGCGACCGAATTTTTGAGCTGTAATGAAAATAGATAATTTCTATGTGGATTGTGCACTGATTTTGCATCAATGTGACTATGCAAAAGTACTCAGAAAGCTGCTTTCTTAAACAATCAATTTCCTTATTCAATATTACACACAAACAAAAATAAAGAATAGATAAAATAAAGTAAACATCAGTACTGTATGTGTTCAGCATCAGTCTTTGCTGATTTTTCAAATAAAGAATATAGAAATAAAATACACACAGTACTGTATGGTCTCTGCTGACCATTTAAATAAAGAATAAATACAATAAAACAAAGCGTAAATAAACATCAGTACTGTTCAGTATCTGTCAACTGCTGACCGTTTCTAAACCACCCAAGCATCGTTTTCTGCATTATATGGTCCGTAAAAACGTTTTCTTATTGGCGCATATCGTAAAAAATATACGCCGATTTCGATATGCTCCAATATGTCCGTGAAAGGTTCATATCTGCCGATAATATGGGTTGACCGATATATCGGTATATCGTAATCTCAAGGTTATTCAAATTTATATATTACAGATAATCAAGTGATGAAGTGCTGTAATATAATGTTACTGAAGTCTCTGTCCAAGCTAACGTTAACGATCACAATTAATAATGAGTTGCATTTTATCATTACAGACCAGGTACATGAATAAAAATTTAAAAATTTGAATTCATGTTGTTTTACAGGTTAGTTAATATTCTTGATCCACTTCTGGCGAACTTCTTGATCTTCTGCACGTCCAGGGAATCTGTGTAGACTGTAAGATCTCAGGGTCACTCTTCATAAAGTGGTTATTTTGCATTCATTTTTTTTCCAAAATTAAAGTTTGCCAATACTGTTGGAGCAGCCGAGAACTGCACAGGTTCTTCCCAAACTCCTAGACATGGTTTTCATAAGCAACGATACACAGAAAGTAAAGGTAAAAGTAGAAAATTGTACACTTCTCAGTACAGCTCGCATTCAAACGTGCAGTAAAGAGGGAGATGTCCCCACAATAATGGCAACTTGTTTACTTCCGGTACATTTCCAGCTTTGTGTATACAATAACTAGGTTGAGGATGGATGCAAATTATCATTATTATGATACTATAATATTCTTTCATATGAGCTCCAATAGAATGACGGAAATATCATGCAGTGAATCCATCTTTGCATTAAAACGAAAATCTTTGCTGCAGTTTAAGTCGAGTGAGAGAATTTTAATTGCATACCAGTTAATCAGTTACAGTCCTGCAAGCCTTTACAATAAAAGTGCAGTAAAAATGGCCTCGTGAAGACACAGAGAGAAAGCCTGTGAGCTGCTGCAGAGTCCCGTGTGGAGGCTTTCAGTGTTCATGCTCACATCATGAGCAGCTTTGAGGATGGCTGTGTATCAAGCCATCGAGGAGAGAGCCTCTGTGTTCCATGTGCCCACTGATGTGAAGCGACGCAGTGAATGTCAGGCAGAGCTGGTCACTGTGTCTGTTTGGGGGCGGCAGTAAAGACCTGCTCTGTTTGTGTGTGCGCTGCTTACCGACAGGCGAGAGCCCACCGTAACCTAGGAACCTGCATGTGTGCAGCGACGGCGGCGGTAATGTGTGTAGTGGGAGTGAGAGAACAGGTTTAGACAGTGGGCAAGAAGCCAGTGCATGACTGCATCATTGTGTGAACTATGCAGTTCAGTGAAGGGGAGATTTGATATTTTCTTCCTCTCAGTAGAGCCTTGCTTTAAGCCAGAGCTTTGCCCAGGGAACACTCACAAAGGAGTCTTCTGCTGCAGCTGGCAGAATCCTGCTACGTGATCTAAAACCAATTTCGCTATTTGAATAAGCTAACACTTATTTTCTTATCTTCCCCTTGCAGTCCAAAAAAATCCAGGCTCAACTGAAAGAACTGCGGTACGGGAAAAAGGATTTAATTTTTAAGGTAAGTTCAAACTGACGGGGGGTGGTTTTGTAGTCGCTCCAGACCAGGGGTAAACAGGTACTTCAGACCACCTTGAATAGGATGATCCCATCACAGGAGGTTCTCCAATTAATTCAGCACGCAATTACACAGTCCCTCCCAGTCAGCAGCATGCAAAGCCAATCGGACAGAGCTTAGTCCAGGTAGTCCTCTCCTCTGATTCCCTCCCTGCAAAATGCATCCTGTCCTTTTCAATCAAAGGAGGTATGTGGATAAATGATCTGGACAGCAGCGGATGAAACTGATACAGATTTATGCATAAGACCAGTAATACACAATTTATGGCTCGTGGACCAAATCCTGCTCCTGATGGTGGGCCCCCCAAAACCATTTTCTAATTCAAAATGAAAAAATTAGAGGCACCTGGTGGCTCAGTGGATAGAGCGGTGTCCCGTATACAGAGGTTGTATCCTCGCCACAGCGGCCGTGGGTTCGATTCCAGCCTCGACCCTTTGCAGCATGTCGCCCCCTCTCTCTCCTCCTTTTATGCTTAAACTGTCCTGTCCATTAAAGGCAATAAAAGCCCCCAAAAATAATCTTTAAATAAATAAATAAAAAATGAAGTGAGACACTGGGAATTGTTTTTGTACTTTTAGTATACATAAGGTGTCAGACTGCATAAAATAGCATGAAAATAGAGCTTGTTTATAAAAGAAAAAAAGTGCCATCAGAGGATCCCCCACACCTGCCGACAGAGGTCCTAGAAACATCCTAAAATCTCAGAAAACTTCTGAACTCTTTGTGTCCTAAAATCCAAGAAATGTCCTAAAATCCTAGAAAAATGCCAAATCCTAGAAATGTCCTAAGATCCTAGAAGCATTCTTAAATCCTAGAAACATCTTAAAATCCTGCAAATGTCCTAAAACCCAAGAAACATCCAAAAAGCTGAGTAATATCCTAAAATCCTGGAAATTTTCTTAAATCCTAGAAACATCCTTAAATCCCAGAAGTGCCCTAAAATCCTGAGACATGTATGAGGCCGCTGCGACTGGCCCTTGGCCGTCTGCGATTTTGGAAAAGTGTCCCCCGAGCAAAGCAGGTTGAGTGTCCCGGCTTTAGACCACAATTTAAAGTTGACATCATGTGTCGCCACAATTCAGTGGTCCTTCATATTACGGGAAATTTGTCTCCTTCTCACATACGTCTTCTGTTAGCACATTATAAACAGCTGCAAACAGGAAGCCCATCAGTATTGTTGCCCACCCGTACGTCCCCCGCCGCCCCTGATGTCTGAGATCGGAGGGCTTACGTAATATTTATTGGCATTTACTCGAACATGGACTGACCTTTCAGGCCTTGTTTGCGGTGTTAAAATGTCAGTCGACATGCCACGATGCCCTGTAATGTCGTTTTTTTAAATGTACATTTTGATCCTTCAGACCCATCATTCCTACAGCTGTGTCAGACATCAATGAATAAAAACGGCCTCAATCCTCACGGACTAAATGTTATGCTTTGAGCCCAACGCCTGAATATATTGTCCCTGGATGTCCTGTTCCTTGTTCTATTTCTAGCCTGTGAATGATGGATGCTTTGACTTGTTTGCTCGGTGTCACAGCTCGTAAATCGGCGTCTCTAAATTGCATCAGTCACTCACACAACACAACCTTATTGCTCAATGTCACCAAACATTTCATGTGGACCCCCAGAACATCATGGCCTTTAGTTATTTGCAGTTGAAAATGGATAAGGCAAATTTTCTCGTACTCTTCGTCTTTTAAAAACTGCGGGAGACGTCAGGGTTTTTTCTCTGAAGGAAAGGTCAGAGGGAAATGCACCATACCCCTCTGACCTCTCTGATCCCTCCTGCTATTCCTGAACTCATATGTATTCCACATATGCTGCGATCAAAAGCCCAGAGGAGGACGAGGGAGCAGGAAGTAGAGAAGAGTCACTCAAGATTCGGAAATGTCATCAGCCTCACAGGGAGATGTCAGTCAAGGCACCTTGACCGCGAGGCAGTTGAATTGGTTATGACGGCTGTTGTACCATATCAAAACGCATTTTGCAGCACAGTGTCACAGTATACAAAGACACAATAACCGTACAACACTGGACACAGAGCAAAATGAAGAAACCTAATTATGTTATCACAGGTTCGGCCACGAAAGAAAAAGACGTGTGAAACCCTAAAACACAGAAAAGGGGTTTTTTTTGACAAAATACAATAAACAGTCACCTCCCGATGGGTAGAGAACGGACAGTTTGTTTGAATTGCACTGATATGTGAAATCAGTATATTCCTGTTGTCATTTTCAGCCGTTACTGTATTGTTTAACCCTTTGTAACCTGGACAGACATTGCTTATCTTGTACTGCATTCAGACACCTTTCGCAAGTATTTAAAAACCTTGAACCTTAAGCAAAGGGGTTAACTTTATCTTGAAATCATGAAGGAAATGACAGTGAGCAACTTGGCTAGAAATATTTCTAATATTGCAAGAAATTAGCTGATGAAGACAATTATTTCTAAAACGCTAGGGAAAAAAAGTTCCAGAAATCTGTATATATGTATGTATATTTATTGTAAATTTATATTTAAAATTATGTTACAGAACTATTGTTTTTAAACCTTTTTTTTCAGTGTAATTTCCATGGTTATTTTTTATTTTATTTTATTTTTAATTTATTTTATTTTTGTTGTTGATTTGTTTTGCTTTGCTTTGCTTTGTGTTTTTTTTTTCTTTTTGCTTATTTTCAGGTTTTATTTTACTAATTTCTTTTTATTTTGGGGTAATTTCTTTTTAAGTTGCTAATTGCCTCTTCCTATGTTTTCGTAAGAAATTGAGCCATTTTGCTCAGGTTTTAAAGGGTTAAAGATATGTGTTTAAACATCTTGGTCTGTCCTGTTTGATATTTCTGCTGTGATTGCTATTTTATGTTCTGTGTTGCTTTGTCAGCATCTTTGATTAAGTTAAGAAGTGCGTACCAAACTGTATTCTATCCCCATGACTGAATCAATATTTGAGCAAATTTCTTTCAAAACCAGGGAAATAAGGCAATGGGCAACGTTGGATGAAATGACCCCAAGAATAGCAAAAAAAATAGGAAAAAGTACAAGAAAATGATTAAGTGAAAACAAAAATAAATAAGGAAATGGCTTGGGGGGAAAGTGCTTTTCAATTATTATTATTATTATTAACAAAAATAATAATGCAATTGACATTTTCAGATAATTTTCTAAATCTACTTATTTCTTGAAATTTCTTGTCAAGTTCCTCATTGCCTTTTTCTACAATGTTTTGGAAAGAAATCAATTTGCTCAGGGTTTAAAGGTTTAAATATTTAAATATGTGAAAGGCGTCTGAACACGGCACAAGAAAATGAATGTCAATACAGGTTTCAAAGGGTTAAACGTACGTTATATTTGGAATATTTTCTTTTCTTTTCTTTTAACAAAAGCAATTGTCTGACCAACGACAGTTTGGTCGAACAAAAGCATAATGACCAACCAACTAGCAAAAAGTCCAGTAAAAACTAAGCGGTGTTTGCTCGTTATTGTTTCATTTTATGAACATGACGTGGCGGTTTTCTTATTGTAAACAAACATTGTGATTCGGTCTTTAATGCAGGTTCACAAAATGAGGACTGACAGCTCCTACAGCGCCAGAGAGGCAGCCAGTATTGTCAGTATTTTCTTCAGTGGATGATTTTCCATTAATAGTCCGCCGATTTGAAGGACATCTTAAAAAGAGACCCAGCCCAGTGAATCCAAACTGTGCGGTCCCTGTACATAACTATAAACACTACACACAGGCAGGTTCCCCTTCACTTGCTCAGCCAAAACATTAAAAACTTCAGAGGAACTGACGGTGCCTTCCCCGCGTTTCCCTACGAGACAATATTTTTGGCAGAGGAGCCGTATTCAAGCCCTCACATCTTCTTCCCTCCGTCAGTCCACTTTTAAATTTACCCCTAAAGCTGTTTCTCCTCCATTTCTGAAAAAAAAACTGAAAAGAAAAATGACGGCTTGATGTAGCTGCATGCCTCGTCTAGCAGAGTGGCTAGTACCCCACTGACCCCACACCTCTATAATGGATTCAGCACGGAAATATGAAGCTTGAGACTTGGAGGCACTAACCCTGAAAGTCAGCATTTCTGGGTCAGTGGCCATGCGCCCGCAGTCCTCAGAGGACTATCCAGTGATGATGGTCTGTGTAATGGATGGTAATGACTCACTACTGTAATGTTACACATCAGCATGCGTGCAAACACACAGTCCTCAGATCCTTTAGAAGACCAGAAGAGCAGGATGCATTTGTTTTCTTTCTGTTTGTGAGGCTGGACTCATGAATCATGCAGCACTCTTCATAAACGCAGCACTTTACAGAGTTTCTTCTGAATCAGACACACAAACATACGCAGAAACATTTACGGCAGGGATACTCAACTTGTGGCCTGCGAGACAGATTTGGCCCCTTAAGTAGTTGCCCGGTGGCCCCTTAACTGTTTTTTTATTCACAATAAAAAAACGTGATTTACAGTGGGAAATGTTTTTGTACTTTTAGTATACATAAGGTGCCAAAATGCATAAAACAGCATCAAAATAGAGCTTGTTTATCAAAAAGTGCCAGTGCCAGTTCCTAGCTAAGCCCCTGAAATCCTAGAAATGTCCTAAAATCAGAAAAACGTCCCAAAATCCCAAAACATCCTAAAATCCTAGAAAAGTACTTAAATCCTAGTAGCATCCTAAAATCCCACAAACATCTGAAAATTCCTGAAATGTCCTAAAATCTTAGAAATGTTGTAAATCCTAGAAACATCCTAAAGCCCTTGAAACTCTGTAAAATCCTAGAAATGTCCTAAAATCAGAAAAATGTCCTAAAATCCCCAAACCACCCTAAAATATTAGAAAAGTCCTTAAATCTTAGAAACATCCTAAAATCCTAGATATGTGCAAAAGTCCTAGAAATGGCATAAAATCCTAGAAATGTCCTAAATCCCAAAAAAACATCCCAAAACCGTAGAAATGTCCTAAAATATGAGGAACATCCTAAGATCTTGGATCCATCCTAAAACCCCAGAAATGCCCTAAAATCCTATAAATGTCCTAATGTCCTAGAAATTTCGTAAAATCCTAGAAATGACCTAAAATCCTAAAAAAACATGTATGGAGCTGCTGCACCTGACGTCCCCAAGCAAAGCCAGTTGAGGATCCCAGATTTGCGGTTTAATTTCTATATTTTTTATTGGTGCCTTTTCTTTTTTTCTGAACATAGAGTCATATTAAAATGTCCATTTCTGTCACTTTAATGGCAAATTTCTCATAATATGTCAGAGACTCTTCAAAATTGGACTGTTTTATCAGCAACCTTCAACATCCCATTATGCTAGAAATCATTCAGAAGCGTATCAGTGAATACTTACGCCTTTCATTTGCCATTTTGCCACAAAGAGATTATATATAAGCCTTTGTGTTGATGATTAAAGAACTGTTCCTCAAACTTTATTACCTTTGGATTCCCTCCTGCGCGCAGCCCGACAGCTACAAATGACTTTGTGCGATTGTCCCGAACTCCCTGTAAATGGAAAAAAAAGATCTTTTGAGGGAAAGATTTGATACTTTGGCTTCTTTGAAAAGCCATAATGGTGAATGTTGCCCTGTCCTTGACTGTCACTGCATGACTCAATCTGTCAGGGAAAACTTTTACATCGTCACGTCCCCCTGTGGAGTGGTAGAAGTGACAGACATGTTCATCACCAGAATCACGGCTTTGCTGGCAGAGATTGAGATGAAAATGAGGTGAAAACTGCAAACATGCTGAGCATCCCTGAACTCACTGAGGTACCACACGAGTCCATAAAACTCAACAAAAGCCATCAATCAGCATCATCACCCATCTCTGAGATTTCCAACTCTTTATTCTCCAGAGAGTGTGGACGCTGCTTGTTTGGGTTCGTTGACCTTGGGTGTTTTCCGAATGCAGTTTTTCATTTTTGAGAGGCCAGTAAAAGACATCTAATAAAAGTTCATGGCTCAAAGTCCATCACTGAGGCCAGTTTTACACCGACTGCATGCAAATTATCCGATCCGAGGTTTCTTTTCTTCTTGCTGATGAGTTTATCAATAATAAAAGACTCCGTGGAGGGAGCTCTGTTGATCCTCACATGGGGTTATATTGGCTCATTTACCGACAAAAAAAGCTTATTTGTGTGTGTTGTTCAGCTGGAGGATTAAGCCGCAGCAATGATCTGCTCATTAAGGGCTTTGATGGTTCCAGGGGGTCTGCTCTTATAACTGTTGAGATTAAATCTTTCTTCTGTCTAAAGGACAGATGTGATCTTATGCTCATCTGGATCCTCGTACCCGCTGGATTCTGCACAGAGGCATCATGCAACAAAGCATTTCAGTACTTAAATCACACTGATAATGTAACATTATAAAGCAGTTACTGGTGGTTTATGACCCCTCACTGCTCTCCTGTTTAACCCTTTGATACCTGCAAAAATTGCCTTGATTTCTTTCAAAACATAGGAATAGGGCGACGAGCAGCTTAACAAGAAATGGCCCCAAAAATGTGCTTGAGTATTAAAAAGGTTAAAAGAAAATTACACAAACTTTTGCCCCAAAAAAATAGAAAAAAAGAGAGACAACAATAAAAACACACAAGAACAAAAATTGACCTCAAGAAATTGCTAAAAAAATATTTCATATGTTTGTTCTTCTGTGACATAATTTTCAATAAATTATTACGTGTATTATAAATATAGTGATCTAAATACTTCCCCTCATTTTTCAATGCTATCTTATAATAATACATTTAGAAACTCCACGATGCTGTGAGTAAAAATGTTAACCATTTGAAACCTCAGCAAATTTGCTTGATGTCTTTCAAAGATGTGAGCAACTTCACAACAAACTACCCAAAAATTAGCAAGTAATGTGTAAAAAGTTACAAGAAAATTACCTGAAATTAGCAATAAAAAAGGAAAAAAGAAAAGAACAAAAACAAGAATAAATAATTTAGAATTTAATAATAGTCATATTAATAATAATGATAATAATAATAATAATTAGAATTAGAATTGCAGCAACCAAATTTGAATTATATACTCATAATAATTAGAAATATAGTTTTCTTTATATTTCCCCCAGTTTTAAAGTAGTTTTGATTCTGTCTTTCTCCTTTTTCTACAATTTTTTTACATCATTTTTTTATCCCCCTTTTACTATTTTTTTGAATTTTGCAGGACAGTTCATGCCAAGTTGCTGATTACCTCTTTTCACATGTTGCTCATTATGTTTTTTTGTTTTTCAAACTTTTCAAAGGTTTAAAAGCTTGTGAAAGGTGTCTGAACATAGCACCAGAAAACTGATGTCAGTCCAGGTTTCAAATGGTTAAATTATTAAAAACAGTGCAAAAAATAAGACACACCATCAAATTAAATGATATTGAAATTTTGAATGTTTTCTTGCTGAATTGTCGAACTTGTATTTATAATTGTCGAACTTTTAGTCATTTTATTTATTTATTCATCCACCACAGGATTTGACATTCTTTCAGATGGCAAAATGTGCTTAAATCAAAAAAACACAGAATTCAGAAAAATATAAACCGAAAACAAGAAATATGGGAAAAATAAAATGGTATCATAATTTCATTGGGTCCTAAACACTCACTGGCCAAATGTTGATTAAATATGCAAGAGGCCACTGGATTTTCTCCACTCATCTGTTGTAAGTGTGTGCGTGCGTGCGTGTGAGGTATCATAATACAGACTTTCAAAAGTCAGGACAAAAGTGATGATCGGCATAATGATGAAGAGGAGTCTGACCCTTTGAGCTGCAGATTGCAGTTATTGATAGCGCTGTGGAGATGAGGAGGAGATAGAGAAATGCTTTGTGTGCACAGAACAAAGAGGACCGAGCTGATTCAAAAGTCATGTCTTTCTCTCTGCAGGGGCAGCAGCTAATGGACCTGGAGCACAAGTTAACCATCGCCAAGGAAGAACTGGAGAAAACAGCTCTGGATAAGGTAAATTAGACAGAAAAAGTGATGATTTTAATGAATGTTTTCTTTGTGTTATTATGAGGCTTTTGTATCATTTCTTTTATTTGTAGACTAAATAACTTTTAACCACAGTTGTCTCTCTGTATAAACCTGCAGAATCACTGAATCTGAAAAATAACATCTAAATAATGCAATGAATGAAGTGTGTGCAGTGATTTTGGTCTGCAAAACTGTATTTAGAGATCGGAGTTTGAGCATGTGGGTTTAAAAGTAACAGTAAAATAAATCCCCAAATAAACATTTTCAGGGCAAATGTCTTATTAAAGGGACAGTTCACCATAAAAGCAAAAATACATATTTTATGTATATAATATGTAAATATTAGTGCAGATTTAATTTTTTTAACTAAATGAGATAGCAGTGGATACAGTAGAAGTTCTGTAGAGAGAAAATAGTCCCTACTTGAAACTGCTCACAACCATGTCTGTGGATTATCCTGAGTAAGCGGGTCATGATTTCTGGAAAGAGACATTGCTGTTGAGTTTTTCAGATATACTATTTCGGCACTTTGAGCCTCACAAGTTGAGTACCATCTAGTCCCACTATATTCAGAGAAGGCAGACATCTCTACGGCCAAAATCTCCAACACTCTGCGACTCACACCAAAACGATCTAGACTGATTAATTGCACTGCAGGTAAGAGGAAAAATATGTATTTTTGATTTTCGGGTGAACTGTCCCTTTAAGAGGGATGTATTTTTAAAAATGCTTAGCACACAGCAGCTTTAATGTCTGAAGCATAATGTTATTTTTATATGTGGTTATTGACACCCTGTCACTGGGGGCAAGTTGGATGAGTTAAAAATGCACGGGCAGAAAAGTGCTGATTAGGAAAACAGGTAATTCTGGTGCTCAGCTCGAGAAAACTGACATCAGTGGCTGTTGTAAAATAATTAAACCCGTCATTCTGTCCATTATTATTATTGATTAAAAGTAAATGATCTTTTGAGCGTTCCCTCTCTTTTATGACTCTGGTGAGTTCCGCTTCATGTCTTGCCTAACGATGCCTCCTAGCTGTACTAAAGTCACTTTAAAGCATGGCCAATGGCTTTAATGCTTAAGTAAATTTCTCATGTGGGTGGACGGACGGAGGGACTCAGAAATCTGCCTGTGTGTGTAATTTTGTTTGGGGACAGGAGTCTCAGCTGAAGGCGCTGAAGGACACAGTTCACATCTGCTTCTCAGCTGTCCTGCACAACCAGCCCAGCAGCAGTCACAGATTTCCCACCTCCCCCACCCACTTGTTCAGATACTCATCACTCATCAACAGCTCCAGAGTCACCTTTCAGCAGCCACATGCCAAGGTAATTCAGTTTCCACGCACTTCACTCTGATTTAATGTTTATCCAAAAGAAGCCTTGGGTTTCTGTGAAAATCCAACCTTTTTGTGTTTCTCGAATCGGCCGAGTGATGTGCTCCGTGTGCCATATATCTGCCGGAGATGAGGTCTGCTGTCCTTGAACCACCAGCGTGTCTCACTGTAAGACAACATGAGCTCTGCAAAGATGTCACAGAGAAAAACATCCAGCATTTATATAAAGCCTTTATTGTTAATGTCATAGTGATAGTATGATAGTAAAAGGCTTTTTTATAATGCCTCTGCGTCCTCTATAGCTGTAGGAGGAGGCATTATGTTTTTTAGGTTGTCTGTGAATCTCACTCTCATGAACACAATCTCTCAAGAACGCCTTGAGAGATTTTTTTCAAATTTGGTGCAAACATCCCCTTTAACTCCACGTTGAAATAATTACATTTTGCTGGTCGTAGGTCAAAGGTTACTGTCTGTGTCATTCTTGTAAACATGATATCTCAAGAATACCTCTCGGTGATATATTGTGGGCATCCGGACTTGCTGCAGTTTCTTGAAGATGTTTTGCGTCTCATCTGAGTATCTTCTTCAGTCTTGACAGAGTAGATGGGAGTTGTAGTTCTTTCGTTCTCTCATAGCAGTCGAAGGGTGTTCATCGGACTCAGCAATGAACTGACGAGATTTTGGTGATCAGAGCTCAAGTTCAGTGTGACGTCGCATCCATCTCATTCTCGTGAACGTGATATTTCCGACACATCTTGAGGGAATTTCTTCAAATTTATGAATTAATTTTCAAAATAATAATCAAGGTCAGTGTGACCTCACAAAACATAATTTTGTCCATAACTCAATAATTCATGCGCTAATTACGACAAAAAGTAACACAAATGTCTAAGAGGACATAATGATAAAGTGATGACATTTTATATCCAAAAGGTCAAAGGTCAGTTTCACTGTGAAACCATTAAGCTCTGCAAAAAAAAAAAACGTTTTCTGGCCGCTATTTCACACCATATGGTAAGTTTCTGAATAAGTGACTCTAATTTTGGCTGCCCACCTTGAAGCTGTGCTGACTGCACAGATCGTCTGTGCTGGTGTGTGTGAAGCCTGCATGTTGTCACAGACATGGATGTAAACTGCAAGAGAAACTTGACTGGTGTGCAGAGGCATAAAACTATGATCTGTTAGTTTTAGTTATAATATAAAAAGTTCAAATATAATTTTCTTACAGTTGCAACAGTCTTGCATCTCTAATTTTTTATTTTAAAACAGTTCAAAAACCACTGAAAGCACATTTGCTCATCAAAAGGTAAAAAAAGATGTCTTTGATTTCCAGCTCTTGCAACCTCACACATATTTTTAAAACTAATTAGCCTTAGTAAAAATAAATAAATAAATCAGTGTGTCACTCTTTTTTTCTAATCAAAAACCCCATTGGGCAGATGGGAGATCTTTTTGTCATTTTACCATGTCATGCATTTGTGGTAACCAATTATCACAAAAATACACACCAGATATTACTGCATGTGAAAGAAATATATATTTCTGAGGTTACGTGCAATGGCTATTTGTGGACACATTACAGAGGTAAACAAAAAAAACAGCCACATCGGTTAAGAAGTTGGGATTTTTGCAATTTCATCCCACATTGTCAACTTGTGTTACACTCAGAAGTACACTAACTGGCATTTAAAACAGTCCCAAATTAAATTCCAGACGTGACTGCTACAATTATAGTTGCACTAACAACACTGTTATCTCACTGAGTAATAACGTTAGCAGTGAACACTGACTGCAGCTGTAATGTTAAAAAAGTCAAAGCAGCACATTTTGTGCCATGGATACGTGTCGTTGTGGTAATCACCGCTGATTGGAACATTTATATCTTTCTAAGGCAGCTTGAGACATCGTTGAGACGACGCCAGCTGAAGGCACAATGCATTCACGCAGACCTTTGATTTTACCAGGAGCATTACTGACGGCCCCTTTTCATCACAGACATTTTGACTTGTCATAGCAGCAGAAGCACTGGTGCAATTATCAGCATTAATAACAGCTCTGAGAGCCAGCATGAAGAATAATAAGGACCTGGAGCAGGTAAAGCTAGAGTATATAGTAACAGAGTGCACATTGGACAATATGGCCAAAAATGTTAAAATGATAAAAAAAAATAAAAAAAACTTTTTCATAATAAGATACATAAATCATTATTTCTTGAAAGTTTAAAAGCTGATTTTTGTTCCTGAGTGAAAGTTGAAGAAGGAAAACTGTTAAAGTATTATTTATTGGCAGAACTTGCAAGCATTAGCCAAACAGCAGAACATTTCACAAATCTGAGGTTGATTTAAAACAGTTGTATCCAAAATAATGTTATTAAATAAAAATCTAAAAATAATCTTAATCCTAATTCTGGTAGGCAGCGGGTCAAGTTCCTTTTGCAGACTCTAAAATAACACGTTTAGCATTAGATGAGTAAACTATACTCAGTGATTGTAGTATGTAACATTAAGAGGCAAATTAAATCATGGTGCGACAAAAACATACTATAAATAACTTAATGCGCTTGTTGAATGTTGCTGTAACGTTATAATGTTGTGCTTTAGTGGCGGTGAAAGGTCCGCTGGCTTCACATCTTCTTCTCCTGCTACTGCTTCTTCTCCTGTTTATAAAGATGGACAACATGACAGCTCTTTCAAAGTGTAACTTTTCAATCTGGATCGCCCCCTGGTGGCTGACTGCAGTATAGCTCATAAAGTTAGTTAGTTTGTTAGTGAATGGGACACAGACCAAACTAAAAACTCAAAGTATACGCCAAACAAATTTTTCCCAAAGGTGGTTTCTGTTACTGAAGGTAGTTCTCATCACCCTGGTGTTTGTTCATGTGTTTGTTTTTATGATAAGTTTGGTTTTAATGAGTTATTAAATTCTACAAAAAGGAGATTTACGCCATGATTGACAGCTGTGACAGCCAATCAGTAAGCTCGCATTCAGTGGGGCTGCTCACAACACGGACGGGTGTTTTGATGGGATCTTGACCCACCGCCGCTTTCACTACTGTGCAGACTCCGGCTCCAAATGACATGACCAGTGCAAGATGGCAGCCGTGTCTGAGATATTTTAGCTTCACTTAAGCAAAGCGGGGCTAAGTTTATTATATTATATACATACTAAGGTAAAGTCATGGGGTCTCGAGCTTTAGTCATTAGCTCAAGTGTCGCACATTATAAAACCACGTATTTAATTTTATTTCACAAAGTGTAAACAACACGTTGGCTTCAAACAGAAATGAAACATACAGCAAGAATAAATAAATAAATAAGAAATGGCACTTCAATATAAAAAGTCTGTGCCGGAAATTTACTATGTTTCAAAATAAAGTGTGTTTTCTCACAAAAAAACGTTCACAAGTCACTTGCGGTCGATTCAGAAACGACCTACCCACTTTTGGACCATGACCCACCAGTTGGGAACCACTGCTGTAGGTAATAGGATTGTAGGATGAGCAACATGGGCATTTAATATTATCTGAACGACACAGAGTTGAGGTATTTAAAAAAAAAAAAAAATCCCCCGCCACTCTGCCTCTAGCTCGTAATGTTGACTTTTCTCTCACAATACCTGGTCGATTTGATTGTCAGTGACACCAGTTTAAACACAGCAGTTACACTGTCTTAGGATGAAAATAAGATCAGTTTGTTTTGTAAAGCAGAAATGGAAAGCAGGTTGGATTTTGGGATTTGCCTCTGTAATGGAGTATAATTTTCCTTCTGACTTTCCGGATAAGATAAAGCAGGCTGCTGCTGTTTTCTGCCCCTCTCTGTGTAAACACTTTCAAATTGAAATTCATTTCACGCTGTGACTCCCAGCCCGGTGACATCATGGAAGGTAGTCCGCTGCCAAAATATTCACCTCACCACACATCAGAGCGCACATAATGCACTGTCTGAGATATGAATTTAAGCGTTAGCCCATTATTACCCCCTTTTCAAGTGGCTATTTGTCAATCTGATGCCCTGAGTATCACTCTCCAGAGAGAGGTAGCCCGCTAAATAATTACTACCAAATATAACAGTTGGGCAAACACGATTCAGAGGTTGTTGAGAATAATAACACGTCTAAATCAAGCAGCAGTCTGAGTAATTTATATCGCTCTTTATACTCCATGGTGCCGTAGCTTTGGAGGTAAAGCCCAATTACTTTAAGGCAATATGGGAGTTTTGGTATGTTGGAGTTAAAATGCGCTTTCTATGAAATTATTAACTCAATGTGACACAGGCTTTGTTTGGAGCCTCTCAAAGTCAAGGTCACAGTAGACTCAACTGAGGGCTCAGGATTTAATCCCTTTTAGGAGTAATAAAAAAAAGAAAAGGTGCCTGGCAAGAGAATTCATTGTGAAAATAGGATTATGCCCTCAATGTAGATTTTGCTTCTTGTTTTGCTGGTGGAACACTCTGACGTTTAGGACTCTATCCACGGCTGTAGCAAGAGGTTTTGTGAGGTCCAGGTTGTTTTTTTTTCGTTTAATGGAGCCCATTTACTGCATTTCTGGATGAGAAAATCAAAATGACACCTAAAAACACAAGCTGCAGGAGGCCAAATTTCCTTGAAGACTGCCCATTTAAGAAAAAACTATCTACAGTCTCCCTGGATACATTATATAATGAAATGTTTTGTTGGATACAATTTGTTGTATGTTCTGCACCATTGAACAAACTCAAATTTACTGGCATTTATTGATGCTCAGGTGTCATTGATGTGTATGTGAATGTCTGTCAGTAATAATGAATAGTAAACTTTACTTGTATAGCACTTTTTGTAACACAGTTCCAAAGTGCTTTACAGGACAATACAAAATTATATACAAAAATAAAAAAAGATTGCATACAAACACACATAGACATATATGTATGGTAACTGGTAAATACACTGTAAAACACTTTTCTCGTCTTTTCGAGCACCACCACCAAAGCACTTTCACAGACGTGTCACATTCACCCATTCACACACACATTTACACAGTGGTGGCAGAGGCTACCGTACAATGTCTGAGAATGGGCGCTCCGATGATGTGGTGATCAGGAACCAACCATCAGGAGCAATTTGAGGTTCAGGATCTTGCCCAAGGACACTTCGACATGTTGCCCGGAGGAGCTGGGAATCGAACCACTGACTTTCCAAGTGGAAAACGACCCACTCTACCTCTGAGCCACAGCCATACATACAGTATGTGCACACACAGATAAACACAAATATACAAATACATATATGCATCTACATACGTACATACATATAAACGTAATAATCAAAAATAGTCAAACAACAGATTCATTGTAAAAAAAAATGCCTTCCTGTAATCCATCCATGACTTTGTTGCCTAATCCTAACCATCGTCACAGTCCGCTGTAGTTGCCATGTGCTCATGTTGTGTAAACATAACGACCATGCAGCGTCATCCCATCATGTGCATTTGTTGACATTACGGTAAAGGATACATAAAACATCATAAGTAGACGCAGAAGGCGAGTTAGGATGAGAACATGTTGGTGTGCATGCCCAACACGACCTATTGCTGGCTGCAGCCATGCTCAAGTGTCAGGATTTTATTCAAGTCAACACCTTTATGTTCTTCAAATGCAACCAAGATTTACTGCAAACATTTCTACAAGTCTGTTTGTGACTCTATAGACCTATAAAAATAGAACTGAAACGCAGCAGAATATACACCTCACTTTTCTTTCTTGAAAATATACTTCATAGCACCTGCAGTTATTTTTTCCCTCTCCCCAGCAGTAATGTCAACCTAAATCAGAGTTGGGGATAGCTCTGATTTCTGAAAAGCAGTCGCTGCAGTCACTTTGAAATCATCAAGTCGGCCACAGCACCGCGGTGCCTTATCTGCCATGATCCTGGTGAGCAATTCTGTCTTAAAGAGGCTTTTCTCTCCTCAAAGCACTCACAGTTTAGACTGCGTCTCCTCCGTGGGTGCCTAAGTGATTTGACATGCCTTAGAGAATGTTTTTTTGTTTTCTTTATTTCTTATCGCGCAGCAGAACCACCAGCCCCACCAGTGTCACCACCGTCCCTCTGCTGTGGCATCATACAACACAATATAATTGACACTTTCAGTCCACGTTTAAACAGTTTTTAGTGTTGTGTGCAGCAAAAACGGATGATCTCATCTTCACAAAAGTGTATCTCCTGTCATCTTCCTTTCATCACTGCAGCTAAATAAATGCAAACACATGGGCAAAATAAGCATCTCATCAAATAAAAAAGACAAGTAAAGGAAACTCAAGGTGGGTGTAGGTTGATTTTTCTCATGCTAATGAAGTTTATACTTCCCACTTCATTAGCATACAAATAGCAGCACTCCACTTGTGAGCAGTTGCTAGCTCCATTATCTCCTGTAGCCGCCGTACACTTTGACAGGCTGCCTGATAAATCGGAGCACGCCCTCACTGTAAAGATTACTGGGGTGCTCCATCTGTCCACTCTGCCTGTGCATGTGGAGGTGGGTCAAATCTCATTTAAATCACTGCCAAATTTATCTCAAATTAAGTAGTAAAAAACAACACACAATAGCACTTAGCGCGCATAAAAGAGCCAAACAGCCCACAGCTGAGAAGTTGGGTAATAATCCACTGACAAAGAGGCAAATGTCGAGAACTTGGCTCTGTGATAAGCATGTAGTTCTCCTCATTACGCTCATTAACAGCATGAAAGCACTCAGTAGTCTTATTATAACATCCTTTATCCCTGTTACTGTTGTAGAATTTGAACCTGACATCTTAGTGGGTGATACTCAACTTACAGCCTGCAGGCCAAATCTGATAGGGTGCCTCCCGCCATGTGCCAAACTCCGAGAAACATCCTAAAATCCTTCAAGTGCCCAAAAGTTCTAGAAATGTCCCAAAACCTAGAAATGTCCTAAATATTGGAAATGTCCTAAAATCCTAGAAACAGTCTAAAATCAGAGAAATGTCCTAAAATTCCAGAAATGTCCCAAAATCCTAGAAATGTCAGAGAAACATTCTAAAATCTGAGAAATGTCTTGAAATTCCTGAAATGTCTTGAAATATCTGAAATGTCCCAAATCCTAGGAAGGTCCTAAGATCCTAGAAACATGTATGGGTCTGGCCCCTGGCCTCCTGTTATTGTGCAAAAGTGGCCCTCATACAGTATCCCTGTCTTAGTTACTGTTGTGCAGTTTGGAACCTGACAGCTGAAATTAGACATTTCTAAAATTGCATGGCTAATTATATGGTAATTATTGTTGATGATCATAAGGTGATTATTTGTGCACGCAGCAGGGTTCGATGGCACCAGTGAACAAAAAAAATTGCTCCATAGAGACATACGGAGGAAGCATTTATGCACTAACTGGATGATAAAACATACATCTGAGTTTCACAAGGACACATTACTAAAACCTGCTTTGTGTTGCTGAAATCCAAAGTGGGTAAGTGCAGGGATGTTTGTCCAAGCACTCACTGACACCACTTTGAGCCTGTAGTTTGAGTTAACATAATGGGCCTTAAGCTCTGGTAGAAGCCACAGATAAGACTCTCACAGACCTTGCCCCTCACACACACACACACACACACACACACACACACACACAAAGCTGTTTTTGCTGGTAAAAGATTCATTAGTGTGAGGATGCAGAGATCAGCAAGATTGGAGTGGAAGTTGCTTCATATTTAACAGTCTCGGGGAGAGAGCCAAGTCTTGTGGTCCGATAGCATGCAATTTTCATCAAAGTAATGGGAGATGATGTCTTAGATGCTCGCAGCACTGTGCCGGAGGAGAAATCAGGCATTTCATTGCCCTGCTCTCAGCACTTACTATTTACTTTTATGATTGTTTCCTTGTCTATATAAATCGATGGGATATTCATCTCTGCCACGCGCGGAGGCGGTCGTAGGTGGTTGACAGTGCAAAAAAAAAAAAAAAAAGGGGCTTAAAGATATTCATCAGCTGAATTTGGATGGTAGGATTACATTTGCATCATGCAACAAAAATGATAATGCTTACTAAGAAGTTTACTAAAATAATCCTTTCTAATATACATATACTTCTTTAATCTTCTTAGACATTAAACTTTCACGCTCTTTCAGTTAAAAGTACAATGTGGAGTTCAGATAAGAAACATCTTTGTATTTCAAGAACCCATTATTCATTATATCTCTTTTTTTTTCTTTTACAAGACTACAATTATGCAGAACATTTCTGACGATAAATGCTCTCATTTTTTTGACTGGCCTCATGTAGGGCCCAATGATTTCAGTAAAGTAGAAAACATGGATGGAATCGCAAAATGTGAAAATAAAAATGTAATAAACTATTCATATGAAGTCATACATCTGTGATCAGACACCTGTAGGCACAGACTACCAAAACTACACAAATGCTTATTGTTTATGCTGTTTATGACAATTCCACGCAATCAAATTGGGAAAATGGCCATTTGAATACCGAAAAGGCTAAGATGTAAAGGAGACAGAGAGAGAAAGCAGCAGATGTGGAACAAAAACCTTCATCGATGTCAAATTTTAACGTTAAAACATTGTGTTCAACATGACTCGAGTCATGGATCAGGATAAAAAAGTTAAAACGTATTTCTTATGGTTGTACTTATGCAGACAAAATAGCGTGCTAAATGCCCTCCCTCCTCTATTGCTGTGCTGTAAAATGTTGCTGCTTCTGACGGATGCTGTCATAAGTCAGGAAATAATGCATGAAGCGTTCGCCCAAAAGCGGTCACTTCCTCAAGTAAAGCCAATTCCACTGAACCTGCCCAAAAAGATGTTGTTTCAGCTGACAAAGTAAGAATGGAGTCTGACAGTGACAGGTTAAGATTGCTTGTGTTCATCTTGCTTTTTGCTCTCAAGAGACCACTTTTGACCCAGTTAGGGAAGGTACGATTATATGTACCAGGCTGGTGCAGAAGACTGGCTGCAGAAGACATACAGAGTTACTTTTGGAGAGATATCTGCCGTGCAAACTCAGTTTCTCTTTCACTGCTTGGCGGTTTTTGAACAATATGTGGAGAATGCAGGAAAAAATACAGTAATTTATTTGCTTTTGTGTTCTGTTATTTCAAAATGATTGTGTCTGGGGAAAAAAAGAAATGATTGTAGGAAAAGTCAAAGATGTAAATTTCCTGCACTGCTTGTAAATGTCGACATATTTCAGATAAAACGTCAATTGACAGGTTGGCCTTTCTTGTGTTGAATTTTGGTCTCAACGCCTACGTGAGCCACTGGCTCATAGGTCAGCAGTACAGTTAGCTTGTACAGACTGTTCCGAGTACGAGCATCCTGCAGACTTCTGGACTTTCTGATTGGCTTGTTGGTGGAATAGAGAGAAGCTTGTGCCTCATTGTGGGTGAAAACTTGAACTGACCCCAAAAAATGTGAATATTCTCTTCGCAGGAGGGTCAAGCAAGAGGCCCTTGCTGTGAATCAGGGCACTTAACAGGAGAAATTATCCACCACAGTCAGATATTATCTTCTCCAAACTAGACTGTGAGTGAGCCTGCAGGCGAGGTTATGAACTTTTTTTTGCTGTGTGGATGCCGAATTTGGAAACATTTCTGTCAGACAATAACTGTAGCAATGCCATTCTCAATAATACCTATCTAATGACAACCAAGATCTAATTAATTTCTGTATACACGATATGTTGTCAACCGAGTGCGCCACATATTGCAACTTTGTCAGTGTGCTTCCACGTCTACATGTTAAAAAATATGTATCCTGCTGTGTCTGTTGTTGATGTTCTGGGACGCCCACCAGCACGTCAACAAAAGCACATGGTTCGGTTTAGAGAAAAACATCTTGATTTGGCTTTACATTCATACCTGGAGTGATCAGCGGGCTCATAGGTGAAAGTCTGCATTTTGTTGGACCCATCCACCACCCCTCTTGTCTGCCCCAAAGGGACCTTCCAGGCAGAGCTTAAATATCCTGGATGCGGCTGCTGCCATCTTGTGCTGGTGAAGTCGTTTGGAGCTGGAGTCCGTGCAGTAACGATATCCGCAGGGGAGTCCCTGCAAAAACACGGTCCGACCAATCGTGAGATGCCCCATTAAATGCGAGCGCACAGATTGGCTGTCACAGCTCTGAGTCATGGTGGAAAATCCCCTAATGTAGAATTGAAAACCTCATTAAAACCAAACTTATCATAAAAACTACCTGCAGTAACAGAAACCATCTTTGGAAAAAAAATTATTTTGTGTGTACTTTTAGTTTTCAGTTTGGCCTATGTCCCATTTACTAACATAGAGGGGCGGGCTTTATGACCTATACTGCAGTCAGACACCAGGGGGCGATCGAGATTGAAAAGCTACACTATCATGTATCATGTTGTCCATCTTCATACGCAGTCTAGGCTCCAACCTGATGCTGCCCAGCAGGTATCATACAGCTGCACCAGGTGCCATCCTGCCTTGTTACAAACTGTTGCTGCCCGTCTACGTATCATACTGCCACACAGTGGTGAACAGAGTACAAATACTTGTGGTGTAACACATTGTTGTGTGTTGTCACAATACATTATCAGGACCCGATGACTAAAACAAACCACTGAATGCACTGACTTGATTTTTGAATCTGTAGAATGCAAAGCTTATTAAATATTCTGCAGAGACAATTTTTTTCAAGTTTGTGTGCGGTAAACAAAGCAAATATTTAAAACGATATAAGTCATTCTTCATCTTAAAAAACTTAAAAAATGTCAGTCGCTCTGATGCCAGTATAGAGAATTATAGCAAGTGGAAATAAATACCAGCACAATTATATAAAATAGAAATAGAAATGCAGCAATAGTAGACAATTAGCACTTGTATGTAAGCTTTGAAAATAAAGTATATATTATGTAATATGCTGAGTATATATGTGTAAAAAAAAATAAATGAAAGAAAATCTAGTAATAGACAATTAGCACTTACATGTGAATATTAACATTATAATATGGTTAAGTGTGAGTGTGTAAAATATAAAACTGTGCCATATGCTACAATTCAATGTATAAAACTAGTATCTAAGTTAAGAAATATATATATATATAAAGGTGTGTGCAACACTACAATGAACAACAGAGATATCCATGAGTAAGAATAACAATAAGATATAAACAATAGATACAATATGTGTCGCATGTTAAATAAAGCCTACATTCAAGAGTTAGAGGAATATTGCAGATTTAAATAATTGCACAGATAAATGCTATAGTTGAAATATTGCACCGAATATTGCAGTAAAGACAGTGATATAAAGAATTATTGCACCTTAAAATCCCTACTGCACATTGTAAGTGTAATAAATTAGTTATGGAATTATAACTGTAGATGTGTGTATTCGGTCCAAGTGTCAGTCTATTGACTCAGTGTGTCAGAAACTCTGAGGGAGGTGTTGTAAAGTTTGATGGCCACACGTAGAAATGACTTCCTGTGATGCTCTGCGGTGCATCTCGGGGGAAACAGTCTGTCGCTGAATGTGCTCCTGAGACTGACCAGCACATCGTGGAGTGGGTGGGAGACACCGGCCAAGATGATGCTTATCTTTGGCTGCACAACTTGATCACAGTTTTGAAAGAAAACAAGTCCCCCGCTGACTTTAAAGCAAATGTAACGAGTACCGAGAGCCTTTATAGAAATGTAGTCAAAAGTGCAATATTTGTCTTTCAAATGTAGTGGAGTCAAAGTAATAAGTTTCCAAAAAATTAAAAAATAATCAAGTAGAGATACTTTAAAACTGTGCCTACGTAAATGTACTTGTTAAGGATCACCACTGCTGCCATAACATCGCAAAATGTTCCATCTGGTCATGTTAATAAAATAAAAAAACAAAACAAAACTGACCTCACCCCTCCTGCAGAGGTGGCTTTTGGTATCTGACGGCAAAATCACTGAAAAAGTGACATTATTTGACGATTTTGGGATGAGAACAGGCTGGTATGTGATGGACACACAACAACCGGCGCTGAGTTACTCCTCTGCCGTAAACAAGAAACCGTGAATGAAATGAAATTATCGAGCTGCATACCGCCATGACCCTTTTAACCACAGACTTTTCTGGTGAAGTCATGGTTTGAATATATTCTATAAAATATAAGTGATTATATCTTAATGCCAGCAAGCGCACATAGTTCATAGTTCAGAAACATTACGCCAAGCAGGCTACAAATTTGATTTCAAGCCATGTTAAGAGTTTATTCAAACAATAAGAAACACACACACAAACTCAGGACTCTACTGACTGTATCCAAAACTTCACTCATCAGTATTCCAATAATGTCGAGTATGTGCTGGAGAAAGAGTTCACAGAAGCGTCACATGTAAGCCTCCTGAAATCTATAGTTTTTATTTACTATTTTTTGGCCTCTAGCATTTCTTACACCACCAACCTCGCCAGAGTCCCGCGTCTTCATACGGACATCATTTCAGGTGGTAGTGATATAGATCGCTCTGCATACTCCAGGGAGGACCTTTTCATCTCGGGCTGTCCATCTTGTTTTCCTGCTGCTGCCTTGACATTGCTTTGGCTGTTTCTGCAGTGGGTCACTTCACTGAAGCCTCATTGTCCATCATATGCAGCTCTCACAGTCGTAAATTGAAGGTCTACCTCCCAGATTTATGCTTAGTTTCCAGTCAGAGCTGACCTGTGTGTGTTTTTACAGACATTAAAGGTCCAGTGTGTAGGATTTAGGGTGATGTATTGACAGAAATGGAATATAATATGATGTCTTTAGTGTATAATAAGCTAAAAGTAAGAATTATTGTGTTTATGTTATGTTAGAATGAGCCATTTATATCTACATAGGTAGTGGGCCCTAATTTATCGAGATCGCATGTTGCACAGAAATGTTTCTACAGTAACCCAGAACGGACAAACAAAACGCTGGCTGTAGATTTACGTTTTCACATCAGCCACTATAGTTAGCAGTCCATCCACGATGAGAACGGGTATAACTGTTATAGATAATTGTTCTCTCAATATTGATCAAAATAATCATGATTGCAAAAAAAGTCTGATTAGGATGGGAGGGAAGGGTAGCAGAAGGGTCAAGCACACGCAGGACTTTTAACCCAGGAGGCCGGTGTTCATCCAAAAGTCAACTTTATTTTTGTCTAAACAGTTGTAAACATAGTAATTTTAACCCAAACCACGATCAGTTTTCTTAACCTAACCAAGTAGTTTTGTTGCCTAAACCCAAAGTAGTTTTGATGGTGAAGCCTGCATTTCTATAAGGCCGGACAAAACACACTTATTTATTTATATATTTAACTAGTACAGGGGGTCTTTTTGCACTTTACTCTATTAATTCAGGTTGTGCATACTGTGCATTTCTTACAGTAATACATTTATTACCTTTTTTTTAATTTATTACAAACACCAAATGGTTTTTAATTTGCACTTTAATACCCATTCAATGGCTCTTTTAGTCTTTTTTTTTATATGTGTGTATATATATATATATATATATATATATATATATATATATATATATATATATATATATATATATATATATATATATATATAGCCTTTTAATATTATATACGTCTTTTATCGTCTGTTGTGTTTTTTTTCTCTTCTGTTTTTATGTCTGTACAACAAGGTACTGAGCTGCTGGAAACCTGAATGTCTCTATGGGATTAATAACGTTGCTGTTTATCTATCCTTGTCAGACAAAGGTTTATTTTGAAAGACACTGTAGGATGTTAGAAGCATATATTGACATGAAAGAGGGACGTGTCCAAAACGGGCCCGAGAGATGTGCAGAGAGCTTCGTAGTTTGACGCGCAGGACTCCGATCAAGATGCTGTATTTGACGATTCGCTCGGTCAGTCCAGCCGCTTTACTCCAGACTGAAACATCTCTACAAATATTTGATGGATTGCCGTGACATTTTTGCGAGACATTCATGTCCCCCTCAGGATGAATTGTAACCGCTTTGATTAAACCCTGAGTCTTCATTTAGCAGCATCATTAGGAGAGATCCCTAATTTGTCCAGTAGTTTTGCAGTTTACCAAACCCTTGCAGAAGTAATGATATTCCTATCGTCCGCAGCTTTATTTTGTCACATTTTACACTCTTTTCTACACTGAGATGGTGAACGAAGTAAAGAAGAAGAAGCACTTTATTGAATTTGCAAACTCCCCGTGGTGCACAATATGCATTAATAAATAATGTAAAAAATTTAAAAGGTAGTCACTATGTAAAGATTATACCTGCTAAACTTCCCTTGTGAGAAGGTTAGCGTGCTGACGTTGGCTGCTGTGCCTCACAGAGCCGCTGACACGGATTTCGACTTTTGTTATAAATATAGCTGACAAAACATAACTCCATGGTCACCACTCATCATCGCCACCATCACTTTTAGTTTTAATGAGAATTGTTTTGCATATTTAAGCCTGCTTTGTGATCCAGAGTTTAGAAACAGCTGGTGTGGATGTGGAGTCCGAACTCTAACTGCAGTTGTTCAAATTGGAAAAACTATTTGTGCAGAAATATTAAATATTAAGAACAGTTTTTGATCTCGGTCCTGGATATGTGACGGTTGAATATTACTGGCTTCACCTCCAAGCCTTGGCATTTCAATAATTCTCTTTTTAGTTCGTCAGCACTCTGTTTCTTTTGCCCTTTCTGCTGCCTCCTCTGAAATAGTCATACCAGCCATGATTTATTTACTACAAATAAATAATCTGAATTAGTTTAAATGAACAAGTACGAATTAAACAGAGACAAACCTTTGAGTTAGAACTGTTTGTTTTTAAGGAACGGAGAGACACTGCTGCATCAACAAGACATTTATACAATTTATATTTAACCCCAAGTTGAAATGTCCTTTTTTTTCCAACAGGATATCTCTAAAGTTCAGAGAATTGTCACAGCCAGTAAATCACCCGTGAACATCGGAGTAATGAGGAGAGAGAGCGGCGGAGTGAAAGACTGCCAGATGGAAAAGGTGAGCCTTTAGAGTGGCCTGTGTGACCCGAGAGTCTGTATCCACGAGGTTCATCTGTTCACTGAGTTCATGCTCAAATCACACGAGTCACATTTACACCGAGTTTCTTTATCAGGTTCATTAACGGGAACATTTTAGAGCTGCAACAAGTTTCAGCTTGATGACACAGTCTTAAGTTTTCATCAAGTTTCACTCATATTGATTATTGAATAAAAACCCACTATCGCAGCGACTAAGGCTGAAATGATTAGTTATCTAATTGATTAGTTATCCACAGTCAATGTACCCATCTATAATGCTTAATAAACAACCCAGTCGGCAGAATAAATGTTTGCATTTAAGTTCCTACAAAACACAGATATGTGTCATTCGACACGTTCGGTCTCCAAACTCGTCACGTGGTGCCACTCTGTCAGTTAACTTCTGCTTCTACTTATTACGTTTAGGTATCCGTCTGCGTCAGCTGTTTAAGATAAGATAAGATAATCTTTTTATTAGTCCCGCACTGGGGAAATTCACAATATTACAGCAGCTATGAGGTGCGAAGAAGTATAACATAACATAATAACATATAACATAAATAAACTAAAATTACAATGTGCCAACAAAAATGGTCTAGAAAAAAAAATTATGCTCCGGGATACAGATACTCAACAAATGCACAATGTATGGAGCGTGTAAAGTGCCCCAGAGAATGATTACACTTTAAAAATGTTGTGGAGCTGAAATGATTAATTGGTACGTCAAGAGAAAATGGGATATATTAATAATCTATTACTTGTTTCACCCTTTAGAACCTGGATTGACACAAGTTTTGTTGTGCTGCATTTAGACGCCTTTTAAAATCATCGAAATATGGAAACTGAGAAAGCTGGTTTCTCCTGAAAATATTGGAAAAAGACAATGAGCAACTTGGCAAGAAATGCCTGAGTAATTGCAAATATAGTGTCAAAATATAGAAAACAATATATATAAAGTTTCATTTAAGCACATTCTTAAGGTCATTTTCTTGTCTCTTTTTGTTTTTTACTCTTTGCTTATTTTCAGGTAATTATTTTTTACTTTTTGCTATCTTCTTACAAATTTTTGTGCCATATTTTGTAAGTTGCTTATTGCCATCTTGGATATTTTTAAAAGAAATCAAGTCAGTTCAGGTTTCAAACGGTTAAGTAAACTATCAAAAATTCTTGACTTTTTGAAGGCTTCTTCTCTCTTTGCTTTGTCTTTGCAAGACGAATATCCCCGGGTTTTGGACTGTTTTTTAGACAAAACAAGTAATTCAAAGACATCACCTGGGGTCGTGAGAACTCAGTTATTTCTGCAAAATCATGACACATTAATCAATAATGAACATAATTGTTTGCCATGGCCTTAAATCTCAATCACAACGATTCCAGCACGTTGCCGCTGCAGGGTCAGCACTGTAGAGAAGTGAAGAATACATTTGCACATTCACACCAACTTCAAAGAGCTTTTGACTCACAGCTGCGCTCGGGCCGTGCAAACATACACCGAGTTTTACACTGAGGAGCTTCATTGGAACATTTGAGGGAGCTGAGTGCTCTGCTGGCACTTTGAAAGCAGTTATTGAGGGAGCAAAGAGAGGAGCAGTCACTGACCTCTTCTATTCAGATTTTTTTGGAGGGCTTTGCTGCGTTACAGTCACAGACTTGCTTCTCCAAGATCAAGGCAACTGTGAGCAGTCAGTTATCAGGACAGTTTCGAATGACTATCTCCAACCCTGTCAAAACCAACAGGATATGAGGAAAGCAGGCGAGGCGAGCTGGATCCATAAGGAGTTTTGACAAGTGGCTATCAAGAGCTATTACAGATATAAGTTGATGGAGCGCTGGAGACGGGGGGGTACTGAGGGGTGCCACCCAGTGAGGAAATTACCCTCTGTGGAAACTGTGTCAAAGAGATTGTTCTTTAATGAAATTGTGCCAAAGACAATGTTCACTGGTGTCCCGTAATTGATTATATAATTTTGGCAGGGTTGTGAAAAATCCTGCAGCGAGAGACAGAAACATTGTGATACAGATAAGAGGAGACATATTTGAAACAGAGACTCCGATATTGTGTTTGCTTGTGAACACCGTCACATCTCCCCCGGTCCTCCTCCCCCTGCAGGAGGGAGGAAATGAGGAGAGACAGTTTGTATCAGCGCGTAGAGCTTGCAGTCTGTGTTTCAGTGTTAAAATGAAATGTGAGAGGTTTGCTGCACTCTTCCAATGATTTGCTTTTTATTGACAGACCAGGGTTTCCTCTACCAGTATATCTGATGGTGGCCCACCCCGAAGATCATTCAGTCATTTATATTATTTAGAATAATCCATTTTATAGATATTAAATGATAAACTTGACGTTAAGCCCGTTCTTATTCAAAAATCGCCACTTTTGCAGCACTTTCAGCATGAGATCCCAATGCCAAAAGGCACCTTTCGTATTTGCATGATACATCGGACAACGTCAGGTGAGCATGCGGCCAGACAGAACCGGTTGCGTTGTTATTTCACGCCGGTGGATGGCGGGACAAAAACTATAGCATCCACATGATACGTGGCAGGATGGCATCCAATTGAAACAGTGCTAGTAATGACTTCGTATAAGCAGCACGAGGGTGCCTATAGGGCAGGAGGGGTGTTGGGTCGGTCCACTTGACCTCGGACTTTCATCCGGAAGTCCAGTGTTTGCCTCCTTCCCCTGATCCTAACCACCTGCAGCATGTGCGTTTGTTGACGTCGCGCCGTTGTCACATAACCACGTGCAGCGTCGTCCCACCATGTGCTTTTGTTGACATCTCAGTAGCTCCAGAACATCAACACGGATGCAGAAGGATACCAGGAGCGTAATATGCAACATGCAACGACTTTAAATTTCACCAGACCTTTGGGAACGGTGGACCCAGTAGGACAAAAGTTGCTAATCTGTGCATCCATGGAAACCTTTAAACCTGAGCGCGTTGGTTTGAAATTTATTTTTAAAACATGGGTAAAAAGGCACTAAACAACTTGGAGAGATGCCCCACAAGCTGCAGTAAATTAGGAAAAGGTGAAAATGACTTAGAAATTAATTTTACAAAAGAGAGAGATTGAGATTGTTAGACATTAATACTAATAATTTTTTTTTTGAAAAGGGAAAATGTCCAGAAAATTATATTTATGATTGGTGTCATTATTTGTAACTATTTATTCATATATTTAGTTATTTATTTTTATTTATTTATTTATTTATTTTCAAAATGTCTGTTTTTCTTTTTGGGGGGTAAATTTCACGTATTTTTCTTCTTTTAACTTGTAACTTATTCTCGTGTTTTTGAAAGACATAAAGGCAGTTTGCTCAGGTTTCAAAAGTTAAAGAAATCCCATTTAATAGTAAAAAAAAAAATACTTTTGCCTTCATTATGGTTCCAAAACAGTTGATCCAGGTGAAATGCTGCAGACGTCAGCTGTTTGAAATACATATTTAATTTAAATGCATTAGGGTGGAGGTTGTGTCAGGATGGTGACACATTCAGGCGTTCACCTTCATTCGACACTTATCCCAAATGCAGTTTAAGGCATCCAAATATCCTTGCGAACAGCAGGTGCTTCGAGCAAGTAATTCACAATTTCTCTAAGAAGATTAGAGAGGAGTCGTTAATGGACTTTGTAGTGGCCGCTTTTACGGTTCTTGCTGTTCAAAGTTGCGGTTTGGCCGTAACAATTTGCAGGAATTTTATAAGGAAAAGCAAAATTATTACCGAGGGTGCAAAACGGCTCCAAGTGTATTGGGCCAGGAAATGACTGACGTTGCTTGTAGCCAGATGTGGAATTCAGTAAGAGAACAACAAGAGCACATCCTGTAGGGCTGCAGCTAATGAGTATTTTCTGTATTGATTATTTTATGATTGATTGTTTAGTCTGTAAAATGTCAAGAAATGCTGAAAAATGCCCATCTTAGGTTCTGAGAGCCGGAGGTGACATCTTCAAATTGCTTGTACTGTTTTGTTTTTTCAACCAAAAGTTCAAATCCATTTACCACGATGCCATCAAAAATGAAACAAAAAGCTGCAGATTTTCACTAGAAACACCGAATGTTAGGCACTTTATGTTTGGTAAATTACTTTATAATCATCATTCATTTGACTTATTAATGTTGTTTATTAATTTACTGGTAATTGACAAATAAAAAAATAAAAAAAGATGTAACAGTTTAATTGCTATAAATCTGTCGTACTTATACATGTAAACATCTTACCTAAATTACTGTCATAAATCAAATGAGAAAATTAATGAGATAATTTTATGGTTGTTGAGGAAGTCAGTGTAACTTCTGGTAGCATTTCTGGGAAAATCAAAAAGGCATATTAATATCACTGATAGTAGTCTATTCATCTTGTGTTTTCACTGAATACACACAGCTGTGAGGCTGACACGACTTCCCAGCATGCACTCTCTGCACTGCACTGAGGTATTTGCTCTCTTCTCCTATAGACCGGGGGCAACTGCTTCCAGAATCAGACGGAGGAAACAGCCCCAGAAAGTAAAAAGCTACCAGAGCCACAGCAGGTGAGCGTCACACAAATTTATATCATAACAGATGCAGAGTTTCGACTTGTTGCTGCAGTGGATTGTTCATCGTTGGCCTCGAAGGAAATGAGTAAAGAGGCAAAAAATAGCTCGCACACTGCAGGGCTCTTATTTAATGCACCAAAGTGACGTTTAGAGCAAGACAGCTCTTCATCAGACTGATGAAGAGCGTCTGATGAAGAGCTGACTTGCTCTAAATGTCGCTTTGGTGCATTAAATAAGTGATATCTGGAGCCCTGCAGTGTGCGAGCCATTTTTTGCCTTTTCTCTACGTACTCATATCTGGTTCAGCACCTGCTCCAGGTTTGGGTTGGATGTGCGTGCAAACGTTTGCTTCTGTTTCACCTCCACAGGAAATCAGTTATTTACAGGAAATGTCACGCAGGATGAGGCTGATGTTTCTCTGATTTTTTCTTATTGTCAAAACATCCTTTGAAAAGATCACAATCAACAATGTTTTAGTCTGCCTCAGAAAACTTTCTGACTTCCCTCTCCCGTCTGTGGCACCGAGCCGAGAGTCCATTTGTTAATAATGACGGGAATGTTCAAAAAAATGGTCACAAATATATTTAAAAAGAGAGTAAAAAGAGTCAGTAATTTCAGCCCAGTCACCAGAATCAGATGTTAGCTTTGTACATTTCTGCAAACCATGAATGCAATACGTTTGCATTTTTCATATTTATCACACCAACATTTCTAAAGTGACACAGAATATGAGCTAAATTTTCAGCCTCAGACCACTGAGACTAACGGACAATTAAACAGATCGTTCTTTAGCGAGTCATCGCTGCTTTTCCAGCAGCTTTTTAGTCGACTAACAGATGTTTTTGGATTCCCATCCCTATATTATCACTGGGGATAGTGGCACAAAAAGAGGTTGTTTTTTACCAACATTGCTACGTTTCTTGCCAGGATAGTGCCACAAAAATGTTTTTGATTGTTTTGGGTTTTTTTTACAGATATTGCTGAGTCAAGCTAATGCGAAGAAAAAAAGGTTGTTTTTTTTTTATAAAGGCGTGGCTGTGTTTTCCACGGGGATATTGACAGGAAAAGCATTTGTTTTTTTTTACAGACATTGCTGCATTTCTTGCAAAGATAATACCAGGAAAATATCTTTGTTTTTACCAAGAAGTTGCTGCTTTTCTTCCACAAAAATTCCCAGAAAAGAGATTGTTCTTTACCAACATTGTTGCGTTCCCAGCCAGGATGATGCCAGAAAAAGAGGTTGTTTTTTACAGAGACATCGCTGCGTTTCTTGCTAGGATAATTCTGGGAGAAGCAGTTGTTTTTTAGTTTTTACTTGAGACAAACTGCTTTCCTAGTGGGATAATGATTGTTTTTTACCAAGACATCACTGCACTAAGTGTTGTTTTTTTTGTTTTTTCTACATTTCCTGCCGGGATAATGCCACAAAAAGAAAAAGGGTTTTTTACAGAGACATTGCTGTGTTTTCGGTAGGGATTGTGCCACCAAAAGCAGGGTTTTATGCAAGCAAGCAAACATGATCTTTTCCTAATCACAATAAAGTGGTGCTTGTTCCTTAACCTAACCACACGTTAACCACAGTGTTGTTAAAATGTAAAGTTTCAACACATCCGCTGCATAATGTACTGCAAATTTAATGTTTGCAGAAACTTACAGTGCTAACATTTACATCTACTCTAATTTATAAAGGAAGTGGGCATTAAATAAAGGAGTAAAAAGTGCATTTCAGCCGTGGTGTAATGAGTATTCACGGCAACATCTATGACGTGTGCTGCGGACTAAAAATAAACTGAAGTGCGTGGGTTCATGGTAATGAAGGAGCGTGTCAGCCTGTGCAAAGTTTTGGCTAATTGATGTGTTTTAACTGTTTTTGGACAACAATGGAGCTCTACAGCACAGAGGAATAAGCTGCACAGCGAATGCTTATTAGTGGATCAAATCATTGTTGGTTTTGGTCTTTTAAATAAATAACTCGCCTTTTCATGGGGAATTTTGACAACAAGAGAGCTATTTATAGCCGTTTTAAAAATAAATTGTTACACTGCACAAAAAAATCTCTCAATCCAAATGTGAAAAACATGTAGCATGATGAGTATGTTTTTAAGGGTTTCGTGGAAGGAAAGACGAAATATATGCAGCCGGCTCAATGTGACTTCTCAGTGACTGACAACTAATAAGCTGATAATTATTCAAGTCAGTCTGCAACACAGGAGTGAAACAAACGATACAGTGTGATGGAGAGACACACAAATGCCTACATCGCAGCTCTAAAAGAAGGCAACCACCAATGTCACCTATAGTATGTGATATTCAACGCCCTGCCAAAGCCGATGCACAACCGCCTCCCTCATCACGTTATTGAATTGAGTCACACCTGTTTGGCGGCGGCAGATGGTACAACAAAACAATGCATCTCATTTCAATGCAGTGCAATACTGTGTAACTGAGCAACTGTCTTGCATTGCAAGTGGCAACTATCCATTTATAGACCCCCACGCTATTTGCACAAGAATACGAGAACATTTCAAAAGCGATCTCGACAAATGGGCAGATTTGACTTCACTTGTTTGTTTTGTGCCAGAGAGACGTTCGGTGAGAGTCTGACAATTGCTTTTTTATGTAATGCAACAGTGGTTTGTGTCTCTGATTCAAAGCACTGTTAGATAATGGCGTTCTGCTTTGGATTCGATGTAGTGAAATACTTCCACATGTTACATGTCATTGAATTTTAAAGCAGAATTCGTTGCCGCTCTGCATCGGCACAAGATGCGAAACAAAACAGTTCACTGCGACCATTTAGTCACATTTTATATGTTTAAAATTATGTTACAGATCAGAAACTTATACATATATACTATATAGTATATATGTATACATATAGTGATATATATATATATCACTTTGGGTCATTTTCTTGTTTGTTTTTTAACCTTTTTTTTGGCTCATTTTCAAGTAATGTTCTTGTTTTTTATTTTACAAATTATTTGCAAATTTTTGTTCTTTGTCTTGTTTAGTTGCTCTTTTCCTTTTACATATATATTTTTTAAAGAAATCAAACTAATTTGCTTCGTTTTCAAAAGGTTAGAAGAGATTATTTTATTTTTGTTCCACTTTTTTTAAGTATTACATTTTTTTAGTAGCAGTAGCAAAGTTGACGAGAAGATATGACTTTTAATGACTTGGACTAATAACTTCAACTTGCTGCAACAACGTTATTTATTTATTTATTTATAATTATTTATTCTAGTTTTTTTAAAAATCTCATTAATTGGTAAATCTTAACGTGGTGTTTCAGCACTGAATCAACAATCGACTCTCTTCCTGCTGTCAGTCGGTATCCCTCATGCATAGCACTTACCATTCATGGTGTAGTAAACAATTTGATTAGTAATGATTTGCAATCCGGTCTCTGCGGATCAATCTGCATTAAAGTGCCCTCTATGCCTGTCACTACTCTGCCTTCATTATGTGTTCTCATGTTCGATTTGTGAGTCTGAGACTCTGAGTGGCGGCTCGCGTTACGCTGAAATGCTTTTGAAAAGAAAAGGCTATTCTTGTGGTCTCACAGCTGTTGTGTTTTTGCACAACACGAAGAAAGGTTTAAATAACAACAAGAAAACACCAGCACTTTTCAGGTGAGACATATTGTACAATAAGCCTTCATCTTTTCACTCAGTCTCCGGCGGCAGACTTATCAGACAAAGAGGCTCTCATCAATGTGGCCCGAACATCGACAAGCTGACAGACCAACACAACAAACCCACAGAGGAGTTTTCAGCCAGATTAACTATAATGTCAACAACATGCAGGAAAACAACGTCGCTCCGGAGTGCTGGATATACTCCGCGAGCTTTAAGGCCACAGCGTTCAATATTACCTGTATTATTTTTATTCAGATGTTCGGTACATCTGCTCGAGTCCATCATTAAGATTCTTTGAGAGTAAAGTTTTTCCTGTTTCTTCTTAAGTCAAAAATATACCTCCGTAACACTTCAGCACACCCCGGCATTCCCAAACAACAGAGCACATCTCCGAAGCACACTGGCATCAGAGATGTTTGTTTCTGACATTCCTGAATTCATTAAATACAAAAGGTACAAGTGGAAGCAAACCCGGGCGAATATAAAACTCACAAAGGGCGAAATGTGAGGAAAATCTAAAATAAATTAAAATAAACAGAGCCAGATATGCAATTGTTGACATTCATCAATTATTAATATCATTCAAAATTATTTAAAAACCAATGAATGAGTCTGTCAGCTCTTGATTCTGTGTTTTTACAATCATAAAAATAGTTTAATTCTGCCTGCTGTGTTTGTGTTTTGGATTTGACAATAAGGAGGGCTCAATATTCAAGTATCATATGGATGAAATTATTAATAATAATTTATAATGATATACTTTTCTTAACAAATATGTTATTCATTGTTTCCTGCCCAGAGACTGCAGATACTAATAAGCTTATAGCTAACTTTAAGCTGCAAAGACGTTGTGAATTCTCTCCTTCAAATAAACAAATAAAACTAAATTAAAAAAAAAAAAAAAAAAGTACAATTACCACCATGTAGTCGTGAGCCTCCAGAATCAGTAAAGTGTAAAAAAAAGTGCTTTTGCAGAACATTGTGATGTCACAGTGAAGTTGACCTTTTGGCTCTAAAATGTCAGCACTTCATCATTTTATCCTGTTAGACATTTGTGTGAAATTTTGTAATTATCATATGGATTCTTAAGTTTTGGCCAAATACTGGCTTTGTAAGGTCACAGTGACCTTGACCTTTCACCACCACATTTCAGTCATACTTGGACTCATTCTTGAGTCCAAACCATCATCTTTGTTTTTATTGTGTTTTTATCGCCTGGTGTGTTCTTCTGTGTCATATTGTTTGTGCTTTGTGTGTTTTTATTATGTTTTTACACTTTCTGCAACACAAAGGGTCCTCTGGGACAAATAATTTAAGTGAACTGAACCGAACCAAACTGAATTTGTTTGGACAAAGATAAACTTTGAGAGTCCAAGTTGACGTTTGTGCCAGATTTAAAAAAACAAAAAGGTTTTGCTGACATATTGCATTTGTGAGAAAAAGATGAATGCAAGGTCACAGTGACCTTTGATCACCAAAATCTATTCAATTCATTGTTGAGTTTGGGTAGATGTTTGTGCCAAAAAGCAAAAAAGTAGTAATAATAATCCCCTCATGGTGTTATTGAGATATCGTGTTGACTAGAATGAGAAAGACAAGGGCACTTGGATTTTGACCTTTGATAAATAACCACGAAAATCTGATCTGTTCATCATTGAGTCCAAGCGGACGTTTGTGCCAAATTTGAAGAAATTCCCTTGAGGTGTTCTTGAGATATCATGTCAACTAGAATTAGACAGTCAAGGTCAAAGTGGCTTTTCATCTAGAGAAATCTTATCAGTTCATCGTTGAGTCCAAGCGGACGTTTGTGCCAAATTTGTTGAAATTCTGTAAAGGCCTTCTTTACATATTGGGTTCCCAAGAATGGGATTGACAGACTGACAACCCAAAAACATGCTATGACTAAAGCCAGAGCGGAGGCATAAAAAATCCTCCTCCATCCTCCTGCTGCAGCAGTCAGTTAGTAATTGAGTTAAGACGGCCACAGTAAAACAGGACAAGTATGACGGTTACCGTCTTTTTATCAAATTATATTCATAGAACAAGAGTTCACAGCCAACAGTCTTTCAAAAAAAATTCATCCATAGCTATGAAAAATCCTGAGTCAAGTTAAAGTCAAAATTGTAAGTTTGTATCTGTAGTGAAAACACAGAAGTTGTTTTTCTCTCGATATTTGTGTAAAATCAGCTTGACTGCTGACATTGGTAGTGCTGCCACTGACAAAGCTTTTGTAAGTTTTTCCAAAAATTCCACTCTTGCACAAAACTTTTGTATGTCCTTAAGGGAGTTTAAGCTGTTGATAAATAAGATACAAACAGAAAAAAAGAAACCCCAAACACGCATCAAAGTGGGCGGAAACTGAGGTTGGCAAGAAGCCTCCAGAGTGCATTAAGTGAGGGATCGTTTTCCTGCAGAAGGAGGAGAGAGTCACTGAGTGCCGAGTCACAGTCACTGAATCACAGTCAGTTCAAAATGCACAACTCCATATATTCTTATACACAACTGACAAATACTACAGCGTGGTCAAATTCAAAGTTTACGTTCGAGCTCTCCTGAAAGTGATGTGATAAATGTCGAGGTGTGTGTGTGTGTGTGTCGCCTCTTTTTGTTTGTTTTGCTCGAAGCCAGGTGGTGGAACTATAACCTGCTGCCACGCAGAGTGATGTGTAACTCAATAATTTGCAAGCAGCCAGCGAGCCTAAAGGCATTCTCCAAAGTGACATTGGTAAACACAAAACAGATGCTTTGCTTGGGGAATTGGCTCCTGGAGCCCGTGTGCAGTGCTTAAACATGCCATTGCCAAAACTGACTTAAATTATTCAAAATACCAAAGAGAAGGGGGAAAAAAAGCATCCCATTAATGAAATACAGTGGGAGCAATAATGTCTTTAAAATGTTAGCGGGATAACGAGAACACACACAAACAGACGTTTTAAGCTGCGTTGTGTTTCGATGTGCCACTCAGCTGTAAACAGCCTGTCAGAGCTGGTCTTCAGAGTCCTGAGAGCTGCTGGTTTCCGTCCCACCAGGTAGTTAATTGCATTTATTTCCAGGTGTAACTCATTTTCTTGATAGCTGAAATGAAAACCAGCAGGATTCTGAGCTGTGTCCAAATCCAGGAGTGTTTCCTCTTCAAAAGTCAGCATTTCAAAAACTACTGCATCACATCAGGTGGACAGAGTTACATTTACCCTTTAACTTTAGCCTTAGAGAGTGATTTAACGACAAAGTTATTTGCCTTTTTCCTTATTTTCTTTAAGAAAATAAAGCACCGCTGCCTTGCTGTGGTGGACTGTAATTAAGTACATTAACTGTACTTCATATATTTTTGAAATTACACATTTTAAATTAAAAGAAAAGAAAAAAAAGCACTTTCTTTGCATCATTTTAACCTTTTTTTCTTTTTTTCTAATATTTACAGGTAATTTTCCGCGTAATTTTTTACTAATTTATTGTTAGTTTTTAGGCCATTTGGTGTTTAGTTGCTCACTGCTTTCTCACCAGTTTGAGTGTCAAAGGTTTAAATAAGCTTTTTAATTATCTGCATAATGAGTTAATGAAAAAATAAATACATTATTAAACTTGTCAACAACAGGCTATTCTTGTGCTGGGTACAGACACCTTTCTCAAGCTGTTTAACTCTTTGTTCACCTGGTTAAAAATTGGTTTGATTTATTTAAAAAATATGGAGGGAAAAGGCAATGACCAAATTGGCAAGAAATGTCAGAATAGCAACAAAAAAAATTGATTTATTTGTTGTTGTTTTTTAACAGAAACAGGGGAGGCTCATAAAAAAAATTATCCAAAAACAAATAGGGAAAAATGGCCAGAAAACTATATTTACAAATATTTTTAATTTTCAGCACTTTTTTGGGGATAGTTTTTTTTTTTGTTTGTTTGTTTTTTTTTGCTTTTTTACTTTTCTTTTTTTTTGCTCATTTTCAGGTAATTTTCCTGTTGACTTTTTATTGGTTTTCCTTAATTTTGGACCATGTCTTGTTAAATTTCTTAATGCCTTCTGATCATGTTTTTGCTCCGGTTTTAAAGGGTTAAAGCAATTAATATTTGTTCTATGCTGTGTTAGGAAAGTCAACTGCAATAGTAATGTGTTTAGTCTATCAACCAATTACTTTTTTCTAAAGAAAGTAGTTAATTAAAGCAATATTTTACTTTTTTATAGTAATGTTTAAATGATAACCTTTTTGTAGGAGGGACGTCTACACCCTCCATATATTTTTTTAAGGCTCAAGGAATCATTTAATGAGTTTTGGTGGGAGTTAATGAGGAAAACTCCACAGGGCACTTTTAGCTTGGCTTTCAATAGTCTTTACTGTTTTAGGGCAACTTTTAACTCGTCCAGAAAGAGAATGAACTAGAGAGAATTGTACTGATGTGCTATTAACTTTGATATATGTACAGCTAAAGGAGAGCACACTGCAGATTTCACCACGGGGAATTTTCCAGTTATACGGTTTGGCTGCTTAGTTACTAGAAGAAAATGTTGGTATTTAACGTTTCTGCAAACCACAGATTTTCTTCATAAGTTCCGTACGTATCATGTTTATGTTCCTGAATAGACGCATTATATGAGCTGACTTTGCCTTTGCGAGGTGGAGGGGACTGTGGATGCAACAAATGACAAAGCTGGTCATTTTTTTAAGTGAGTCATCGTTGCATTTTCAGGAGCTTTTTGTCCACCAAATGAGGATTTTTTTAGTGATCAGTTGCTTTGTTTCCATTGGGCATAGTGCCACAAACAGTGGTTGGTTTTTATACTGAGACATTACTTCATTTCCTGCTGGAATAAAGCCTTGAAAAGTGGCTGTCTTTCACAGAGACGTTGCTGCATTGCCAGCTCTGATTGTGCCATCGAAAGTGGGCACTGAAGCTAAAACATGATTTTTTCCTTGACATTATCACACAGGTTTTTTAATGCCTAAACAGAAATACAGAGTAACCTTACTGTTGTTGAAATGTAAAGACAGAAGAATACAAACACGATCTGTATGTGTCTTCATATTACGTATCCCTCTGCATCTGCCGTTGACGTTCTGGGATGCCGCTACCGTGATGACAGCAAATGCACATGGTGGAATAACGCTGCACGTGGTTATGTTTAGACAACAAAAGCAATCAACACTGGGACATCGACAAACACACATGGAAGGAAAAAGAAAAAAAAGACATCACATACAGACAGGAAGCGAACAGCAGACTCCTGCATGATAGTCTGGGGTTTGTTGGACCCTCCCCCGCGCCCTATAGGCGTCTTTGTGCTCCTTGTATTACGTCATAAACAGCAGCGTTTCAGCCTAATGCCGTTCTCTGGCGTATCATGCGATAAGCAGCTGAGTTCTCAAGTGACGCCACTCATGCAAGTAACATGCTGCTGCAGCAGGAGCCGTCCGTAACAACACCTCAGCTTTCTCAGCTGACGACATCCAGCTGCACACGCAAAAAGTGGTCTTTAACAGGTAATCTGCACCTGCAGAATTCCAACCGAAACCAGATTTATCACAGATTTTTTCAAATGTTGTCTTTAATGAATGTTTTGTATCCCAAAAAAACCACTAAACTGTAGATTTTCATTTAGAATCACCGCGGAAAACTAAAGTAAAAAAAATCCACAGTTTTCGCTTGGGTCTGATAATAAAATGTAACAAATGTGATTTTTTTTTCTTGGTTTGCAGAAACGCACAATGCCAACATTTATTCTGGAGACTCGGTTGTTTGGGGAGGACAGAAGGAGAACATTCAATACTGTAGCATCCAGTCTGTCAGAGGCAACGCTTTTGTTAAGCTGCAACAACTAAAGTAGCGGCCCCTAAAATGAGACAGAAGTTGTGTGGAGAGAACTGAGACTGAGAGAGGAATCAAACTGATTACAATGCTCAGGAGTACCCTTTAACATTATCTTTAAATAACTTCCCTTGCATCCCACAGATATATTTAGGAGCATTTCCCGCTCCGATTACAGACCACCACATGTCTACTGTGGAATATTATTGTGTCAGTCTAATTAAGAATCTTTATCTTCCGAACAGCAAAGGAGCCAAGCGCAGACTGGAAAATCCACCACAAAGCTCTCAGACGACAGCGAGGAGGCAGAGGGAGGCAGCAGCAAAAAGACAAAGCCGCATGAATACAACTGAGCGGACGGCATATCATCCGAAATGCAGAGCTCCTGCATTGCCTGAAGGATCTTTCGAAGAGCACACACTTTGCGCACTCTCACAAAAAACATATGTGCGCCCACACACACACACACACTAACACACAGACACACACACACAGCTACACATACGCATATCAGCATTGTTTGCGAACGCTGAGACACTGGAATTGTCAACAAATTTCAAACTGTCATCTGCGAACCTCCATAGTAAAATGGCATGCATTCTAGAAATTCTTTTTAAAAGGTAGCAATGGCACTGGTAACTTGTTTCATGATTGTTCATTTGTTGTTTACTTATCTGAGTTTTATTCTGAGTGAGGACACTGCTTTCTAAATGTGTGATCTTTCTAGAAAAATCCCTTTGCACTGGTGAGGTCTGACAATGTATCCTGTGATAAGTATATCAATTGACAAATAAAAAAAAAATACTACTACTATTACTACTACTACTACTTCTACTACCCAACTTAGACTATTGTTTGTCACTCATTGTAGCAAGGTTAATTTACTCCTCCACATTTTGAAATATAGAGGCTCAAGTTGGCTGGCCAACTGTTCAACATTTAATATTTCAGCACTCTTTCTGCCTTTAACACTCCAGAGGCAAAGAGCCAAAGACTCACAATGGGTCGTCTCCCTGAGAATGTGCCATGCACTGAGTAGTAACTCCTAGCTACATGTATCTGTGTTATCTGACCTTTCTGTGTCCTTTCAATAAACTGTAATTTTCAGTAAATGTGTGAAGAATAAATGGTTATTCGTGGGAAAGAAATGAGTGAGTATGTTTGTGATCAACAGAGGAAACGGGTTGCAAAAAGCAATCAGGATTTATGCCGTGTGAATATTAATTACACCTCCAGTGCTACAAGCGGAGGTTGCCGACAGGTCAGAGGGAAATGTGTATTTTCCAAAAGAGAAATTATTCATCAAATCATTTTCAAACATTGACTTTGTTGAATAAATCTGATACAAATGAGGAAGGTCGTAGCTTGACCTTTTTTGTCCTAGCTGTCCAAAATGCAAATCCAGCCTCCTTTTACTGAGTAATTTAACATGTTCTCTGACCTGGATCACTGCAAATCACCATGCACAAGTTGTAGAAATTATTTAAGATTCATTTGTTGGAGTATAATTTTTTGGGGTTTAATAAAGCATTGCAGTTCCTGATCACTGATCCCCACATCTGAATGTGCTGCCTCCACCCTTCACTGTATATAGCTGACAAGAGCCAAATGTAGCCTTTTAATTTGTAGTGTATTCATGCATAATGTGTCCATTAGAGCTGCACCTAATGGATATTTTCAGTATCAGTCTGCTGGATTTTTTTGGGTTTTTTTTTTGATAAATCAATGAAAATGTAAAAATTGCCAGCTCTTTCTTATTTCCAAGACTTCAAATACTGACACTTTGTCACGCCCCTCTGCATGGGGAATCCCAGCATCCCAAGTCGTCGCATATTCCAGCTTTGCAGCGGACTTCCGCATCTACATATTACGCTCTGGGTATCCTCCGTCTGCTGCTGCCGTGATGTCAACAAGAGTTATAATGGGATTACGCAACAAGCACACTGATGGTTTTGTTTAGGAAAAGGAGGAGCATGTTAAGGTGAGAAAAAAACATCACATGTAGACCTGAAGAGAACATTAGACTCCTGCATAAAACTCCAGGGTTTGTTGGACCCATCAAACTGACCCTCCTGCCTGCTCCATAGAGACCTTTGTGCTCCTTATATTTTGTCATTGCTCGGCGTATCATGCAGACGCGACAGGTTCCCTTTGACTGCATTCTCAACATCAGCTGGCTGTCAGCGTATCATGCTGCCGCCTCAGGTGCCATCTGGCCACCCAGTGGTGGTTTTTGGCGTTGGGATCTCGCGCTGGAATCACTGCAAAAGCACAGAATTTGGTGACTTCAGAAGGAGAACAGGCTGGGAATCCACACGAAAGGAAGCCTTTGCTGTGTGATACAAAGCAGAGTTTCAACTAAATCCAATATCTGTGGCAATATCTGACGCCGAGATCAACTGACTTCATAAAAAAGTGATGAGGTCCATGTAGGAGGGAGGGGAAGAAGATGGGGGCAACAAAACTGGACTTTCATCTTGTAGACCAACATTTGTGTCCCATGTGAAACCAAAAGTCAGTGTTTCTGTAACAAAACGTTATGCAATTTACGCAGGTCACATACAACTTAATTACGCCACATTACGTTACGTAACGAACATACTTAACACAAAACATGATTTTTAAAAACCTAACTGTGAGCATTTCACAAACCTGTCTCAGAGTGTTTCAGCTGTGCGTCACATACAGACACCAAAGGGTGCAAACACAGAGGGGCGCAACAAAGCATCAGTATCTGACGACCCGGGAATGAGAACGGGTTAAAACTGCCCGTCACGAAATCCTAGACCAAAACGTAATTTCATAAAATGTCCCTCTAACAGTCCAAATACTTTACGGTTAATTAAGAGAGGGAACATCAACATCAAGTTCTTACTTTTGAGAAGTCTGTCCATCTTTTATCAAAATAGTTTGCGATTAATTTTCTGCTGATTGACTAATAGAACTGACTAATCATTGCAGCACTAGTGTTCATGTTTAAATAATAGTTATTATTAAACTGTATTAAGAAAATGATTGTAGCCACACTGACTGCAAAGCAAACAGCATAACACAAATAAACAAAAAAAAAAAAATGCTCTGGCTTTAAGGGATCACGATCACAAATATGACTCTAAAGGTGTTCAGGCTGAACAGAAAGCAGGTTTTAGCCTGATTGCTTATAAAGTCAATGCAAAGTGGATGCTAATTATCCCTTTGAGGCACAAACTGAGGCAAAGACGCGACCGGGTAAGTTAAAATGGTTTCAAATTATCAAACATTTTGTGCTGATGCCGAGGCTGAGTGGCTTCACTTCATGAATGTCTATCAGGAGGAAAAAACAAAAAAAGGAGAACAGGAGGAAAAGGAAGGAGTTCTCAGGGGGCTCCTGAGATCAGTCAGTCACACTGCAAACAAAGGTGAATAAACATGGCATTAAAAAACAGCTCAGCGGTCAAATTTGCACACTGAGAGTACGTAAATAAACAAGAAAAGTAGTTTTAAGGCAAGAAGACTCAAAATATAAAATATAAGTTTTTAACAGCCTCTCCATGACCTTACATTGTCCTTATCGTCGTAAATTACCCATCAGTCTTCACCGAGGGGTTCTGCAGGGTGCTGAGAAGTAAAGCTAATGCAAAAGTGCCTTAAAAATGCTTTCTTTCAATTGGACAGAGGGGGGTGACTCCACCAGACGCAAAAGATATCCGAACATATACAAATCTATGCACAAAGATTAAGTTTATGGTCTTAACTGATAGTTTCAAGTCTTCTTTTGAGCAGCCTTTATCTGCACCGTGGAGGAGTTTCATCTTTGTGATTCTACAATGTTATAGCACGTACAGGGTTCACACACTTTTTACCAATACATTTCCATGACTTTCCATGACTTTTCCATTACCTTGAGGCAAAAAATCAAGACCATACGTTCTATGAAATGACCATCAACACTGGTTCGTTTTCATTTCAGAAATTTAATGAAAATTTGGCGATGTTTTTCTTTAAAGGGTTTTTTTGAAGAAATGATTTTCGCTTTTTTTTGTTGTTTACATTTTTTTGGCATTTTTTTTAAACATTTTTGCTGGTATTTAAGAAGAAAATGGGGTGATTATTTTATTTTATTTTTTAGATTTTTGGTGATTTTTAAAGAACATGTTTTTTAAACCCACAGACTCACATGTTTGGAAAACATTTTTCCTTGAAAAATCACCCAAAATGATGCCATTTATCACAGTCAGAAACTCCAAAAACATAAATATTTGTTGAATTATCCAATTTCAGATGACCTTTGAATACACTGTGTTATAATACAGGTTTCTAAAACAAAATTTCATCACTTTTCTCACAACTTTCAAGGGTATATTTAGTTTCTAAAACTCTCCCAGGCCTGAAAGTTGCAATTTGCAAATTCCCTGACTTTTCCTGGTTTTTCATAACCCTGGGCGTTATCACCTATGGAAACTTAATCCAAAATTTGAGACATTTTACTCTCTTGTGTGACCCAGTCTGCGATGCCAGAGATCAGCACACCTGGGTCTCCACCTCTACCTACTGCTCACCACACACTCCACCTGAGACAGTCGCCAGCCACTTTGGGATCACTTTGCCTTTGGAGACTGGAGACCCAGACAGCACAGGAACACACAAACCCTCTACCATCCGCATCCAGGTAACGATTCTTGGAGGAGCTCCTGTTAGAGGTTTTCGGGGTACATCCAACAGGCCCCGAACACACTGCAGGGACTATGTATCTCATCTGGCCCGGGAACGCCTCTGGGTCCCCCAGGAGGAGCTGGAGAGCGCTGCTGGGCAGAGGGACATCTGGAGGGCTTTGCTCAGCCTGCTGCCCTGGGACCCGGCCCTGGATAAGCAGATGAAAATGGACGGATGGATAAATCTCATATATTTGGAGTCAATATTTGTTTGTGAAGGACTTCTGTGGCTCCTCTCTGGGCTTTCAAAGCTACAGCTTCGTGGTCACAGCATCCCATTCATGTGACATTTGGTGCGGTCACTGGATCCAAGAGTGTCCGTGCTGGAAAATGTTAGGCGACAGGTGCACAGCTCTATTTTAAGGCTCATAATCCATCTTTTTTTTTTTTTTTTTTGTGCAAGTTTGCGAGCCTCCTCCAGGTCGGCTATGCGTCTTGCTGAGAGCAAACAAAAGGGCCTGTCGCCAGGATTTGGAGACCAGTGGCAGACCTTGCAAAGGCTGACATTAAACCTCAGAGCTGCCGGTGGCCGAAGCGGCAGGGGAGAAGAAAGATGGTCAGGCTTGCTCTGAAGTAAACAGGCTTGGTTTTTGATCAAAGTGACAGTGTCATTTTTGTGTGCCATCTTCATTTTACTGCCTCCTATTCACAGCTTGTGGGACTTATGTATTATTTCTGGGACAATTACGCGGGCTTAATTTCTAGCTGAGCTTCACAAGAAACCTGCTTTTGAATGCACCCAGCAAATGGAAAAATGGTATCTGTAGCATGAATACAAAATACAGCCTATTGTAAAGATAATATAATTCATTTGCTTTGCTGTGTGGGAGAGACAGGTCACAAGGACCCTCAAACAACAAATACAGAGAGGTTTGCTTTACAGAATAAGAAATGTGCATGAAAAGAAGGTAGTGGACTCCTGCACAGTGTCAGCATTGAGTTTTTTTTTTAAATCACAGTGATCAGTGTGCAGTGCTGACAATGTGCAAGAGTCCTCTGTCTTCTTTTTACTTTGTTAGGCTTTATTTAGTCTAAAAGATTTGGATATAACACAAACTATATGACCAAATGACCAAATACGCTTATAGGAGTAAAGATCCTTCACATCAAGACCTTGTGGTTACTTTTTGTGTTCTTTTTGTGTTTTTTTTAATTTAATTTTATTTTTCTGTTATTATCTTTCTTCTGTTATTATCCACAGGAAAAATAAAAATAAAAATCTTAAATGATTTGAAAATATATCCAGAAGTATTTATTATTATTACTGGATATTTTTTAGAAGTGAGTATTTTAGTTTAGTTTAGTATTTGAGTATTTTAGTATTATTATTTATTTAAGTAAGTATTTATTATTTTGTATTTTCCCCCCTTATTTTTCTTGTGGATGATTACAGAAGCTGTGAATGAATTTCTGTAACAAATGTAATTTCCTGTGGAGGATTAATAAAGTATCTATCTAATCTCAAGAGTATTTTGAGGGGGTTAAATAAAGTTTAAATAATAATAAGAAAATACTAAACGCCATAAGTGCATAAACATAGTGGGAAAAAGTCAATGTTTGAAGAAACTTTTTTTAATTAAATGTAAATGTAAAGTGTAATAGTGTTGGCTAGTGATTATAATATTAACCAATTTTTCCAACAATTACGGATTAAAAAGAAGTTAATTAAATATTATTATTCATTAAATTATTTTAAACCGGTTTAATATCCAGAATATTCCCCAAAACTTCCCCAAAGTCTTGATGTTATACGCTCAGGTACAGTAGGTGGCGGTGCTGGTTTGTAGCCCGTCAATTAAACTAAAAGAAGAAGAAGAAGAGCCACCTTTTCTGTGATTGTCGTAATTACTGAGCGCACCTGAACGCATCTGCGCGCACCTGAACGCATCTGAGCGCACCTGAGCGCACCTGAACGCACCTGAGCGCACCTGAACGCATCTGCGCGCACCTGAACGCACCTAAACGCACCTGAACGCACCTGAGCGCACCTGAACGCAGCGCACAATTTAAACCGTCGCGTGAACTAACGGCTGCACGGTGACCCACAACCAGGAAACGGACGACGGAATTGACTAATTAAATACATATAAAGTGAATTAAACTACAGAAATCTTAAATAAAAACACGGTGGGTGATAAAAACGCTTTGAAGACAGCTGCTGGGCGGTTGGAGAGACGTTGAAGTTGCAGTTAACCCTTTCCGGAGCGGATTTGTTTTGCTAGCTAAAAGTGCAGCCGGTCAACGGCGACCGGACACGGGCTAACATCATGCTAGCTCACCCGAAGACAGTGCACCTCTCCGGGACAAAGTTTCAGAAGATGTTGGGACTGTAAAATATTAAAAATGGACCTAATGCGTGGATTTTCTGTCCTGGCGGCAAAGACGAAATCTCTAGGACAAGGTAGGACTGCTGGTTTTGTTACTATGTGTTGTTTGTTGCTGTGTTTATAAGCGGTGTCATTTTTTATTTTGACTCTGTGATCAATTTTTGGCTGGTTTTGTGTTTGAATGCTTCATGCTGTGTGAAAAGTTTCAGTGTGCGATTTGCTGGTGGCAGTTATTGTTGATACAGAAGACAGACTGGTGGATTTTGTGGAGAAAATAGCATGTTGTTGTTGTTGTTGTTGTTGTTGTTGTTGTTGTTTTACCGGTATGCATCAGCCTAGCTCCTTGGTCTCCTGTGATGTGTCTCTGCAGCTGATTATTGAGTGTGTCTTTGCTATTGTGCAGCACAGCTATCTAATACTGCAGACGGATTACGGTGCAGTTAACTTCCAGCATTTAATGGACTGATGCAGTAGTTTAAGGGAGAGAGGAGACGTTATTTGCATAGTTAAACGACCAATTCTCAGCTTTTTGCACTTTCTACTGTGGTGAAAACATGTTAGACGTTTCAAGAAAAGTCTCTGAAACCCACTTTTAAATTTGTGAAACCATTATGATGTTTGTGAAAATGCAAAAAAGAGATTTCACGCTGGTTTTAGTACAGGTAGACTATATTGAACTATGTCTCTCTTGAAAATCCTTTTCTTTTTTGTCTGTCTGTCCTGGCAGAGGATAAAGGATCCCTTAGTTGCTGTGAGAGTCCCATGCTGTAAAGTCCTCTGAGGAAATGGTGGTTTGTGATAATGGGCTTTATACGTAAAATTGAATTGAACTGACTTGAATTGAAAGCCACTATAAGCCCGGTCAAACCTGAATTACAATATCCTACGGGGGCTAAATGTAGATAAAAACACAGTTTTAGATTTGTGATGCCTTTTGTCGTCTTTCAAGAAAAGCTCAACACTGTCTGCCACCCACTTTCAGATTTTGAAAACCATTACTCTTATTATTTATGAAAATGCAAAACAGGGACATTTCAGCTCTCTGCGATAATCTAAATGCAGTAAAACCCACCTTTTTGTTGCATTTTCACAAATAGAATAAATGTTTTACAAATTTGAACTATGTTTTTATTAACCTATAATCCCTCTGAGATCATTTAGACCAACTTTGACAAGTCTAAGGTCAGTGGTTTTCAAGAGAGACTTGGTTCAATGTGGTCTACATGTAAAATGGAAATCTTACTCTTTTTTTTGCATTTTTAAAAATAGAATACATGTTTTACTAGTCTGAAAATGGGTTTCAGGCAGCAGTGAGGGTTTACTTAAAACGTCTAACATGCTTTTACCTCAGTAGGAGGTGCAAAAGGTCTCGGCCATTAAGCAATGCAAATTACTTTTCCCTTAACCCTTCCCTTAACTGCTGAATTTGAAGCTGCAAATTGCAAGGTAACCTTACTTAGTTGCAGTAGTATGGTATGTTTTTGTATGTGTGTTTTGCTGGCAAATGGTATGAATTTCAAAGACCACCAGTATGAGGTTAGAGTCTCCTCTGTGTCTTCACAGGCATCGGTCCTGAATCTGTGATTGATGGCAGTGTTACCTTTTATATCTCTGAGATGTAAACAATACAGAAGCTGGAGGTTGTGTGTTTTTGTGCATGTGTGCTTGCTGTTTAATGATTTACATCCGTGTCCGAAGGCAGACTTTTCACAAGTTTACATGCTGCAAAAATCATATTTTTCCCTTGATATGTTTATCATCATGTTCTTATGTCATTGACAACACATCAAAGAAACATAAAGCAACAATCCAACAGTTTGAAACTAAAACTACATACATTTCACAGACGTACACGTCCACACACTCCTACTTGCACCGATATCAAATACAATACCAAAAAATCCAAATATTTCCCTACATGTTTTTTTTTTTTTCATTTTATTCCACTTGTCCTACATTTCCTGCGTTCATGCTGTTCATGTATGGTTTCCAGAGCTGGAAAAAGACTTTCCGCTTGCCGTCCAAAATGTAAGTTACTCTTTTCAGATCGACACACTCCAGAAACTCCCTTATCCACATCCTCAATGCAATACCTCTCCTGGCTTGGAGAAGTCCAAAGTCAAGACGTTTTGTCCGTTTTGATGTTTGTATAAAGTTCTCAGTCCTATTTTTTAACTATTAGCCGGGCACTGTAAAAGTTAATGTTTTCAGCATAAACTGTGGATATCTAAGTGCGCTTGCAGGCCATCAGTGATTTTATTAGAAAGCTTTGCTTTGCATTTTGAGGTGTTTTATTAAAAGAGTTGTACGGAAACAGCAAAATCCAATAAATCTATCTATCTATCTATCTATCTATCTAGTTTCAACATTGCAAACATTTACTCAGGAGTGATCAGCTGTTTTCTGCTATCAGGGGCTTGTTTTTTTTTTTAATTAACAGCATTTTTTTGTACTTTTACTTTCAAAACTTTGTACATTTGATCAAAAAACACTTAAGACTTACTCAAGTAATATTCTAATAGGTGACTTTATTCTTTACCAAAGTCATTTTCTAGTAACACATCAGTACTTTTACTCAAGCATGGCTTTCGGGTATTCTTCGGTCTCAGCCATTTTACTGCAGTAAAACAATATGCCACAACTTAGCAGGATTTCCAAAAATGAAATGCTTCCCAGAGAAGCAAAAAAACACTGCTTATTGGTATATAATTTTCTTTGAGGTAATGACTCTTTGAGCTAAAGGCTGATTTAAGACACGATGAATAGTTTACCTTCTGCAACCAATAACGATCAAAATGCGTCAGTGACCAACAGTTTATATAACCAACACCATTCAACCCCCTACAACCAGCATCCAACTTCCTCTGCCGACACGCAATTCCAGCATGCCATTTCCATTATATTTAAACTTGAAGTAGGCAGTATAATCCATTTCAATTCTTTGTCAATCCTTGAGTGACACATAGCCACTCGTGTCTGTATGATATATATGTAAGGCCACTTTTTCAGTGTCACTTATTGACGTCACTGATATGTTTTTGATGCTCTCATTGCCATCTTTGAGAGATGGTTGTCTATATTTACAGATAATGGGCCTCATGGCCTCTGTGCTTAAGTGGCAATGTTCTCGCAGTGGATATGAGTGTAATTCACGAGTGTGTGTGAAGCATCTGTGTTTTCACAGACATGGATGAAAACTGCAAGTGTGACTTGAGTGGTATGTGGAGGCATACAGCTGTGAGATGGTAACTCTGGTTATTGGATTATTTCATCACAGTAACTTCTACAGTTCAGTTATTGTTGGAAATCTCTCTCCCTCTGACAGCGTCCTCAGGGTTTCTCTGCAGGTCTCTGTCCAGGATCATTCTCTCTTTTACACGACAGTGTAATACCAGCCTCTGTGGGCAATAACGGAGTCTCCTTTATGTTCTCAGTGACTGTCAAATGACCAGATCTTATGTTAGTCGTGGATTTGCTTTAGAAAGACAATATCAGCATCTAATGTCAAATCCCTTCACTTCTGTCACAGTGTAGCTCTGCTCTGAGTACATGTCATTGGCAGCTGACAGGTAATATTTTTTAACCTCCTCTATTGCAACTGATGCAGCTGAATTGTTTTGCTCATTTCTGACCACAAGACTTGCAGCTCTGCGATGTGAAATTCCTTCTTTTTACTCCTCGATAGCGTTTTTGTGATTGACACTCGCCTACACTTTGGAACAGGTAGCCTTACATGGCTGTTTTAGAGTCATAGATTATGCTAATGAAATCTCATATATGCACACTTTCTCATGAAGAGGTGGTATTCATCAGGCTCAAACGAGCCATCAGGGACAAGTCTGTGCATTTAAAAGAATTCTTAACATTTATATGAGCAGACCAAAGTCAGAGAGATTTAGGAGAAGAATCCGAAATGTTCTTGCTTGTGGCCCTTATATTAAATCATCTTTTTCTTTGGAATAGCATTATTTGAAATCTATTTTGAGTTTAATTAGGCTGTCACTTTTCATTTACACATTTTGAAAGAATGTACTTTGAAAGGCTCAATAAGTTGCATACTTTGCTGCAGAATATGTGAAAAATTCAAGCTGTGTTTAAGAAACACTTTGTTTCCATACACTAGAAAACTTTATGAAGACTTTGACAATTCTTAAACCTCCTCTCATTTAAAGGCAATGGGCAATCATGCACTGATGTTTTTCTTTCTTTCTCTTATTTGTGTCCTTGCACAAAGCAATAAGAGGAAATTAAAGAACAACCTATGATGGATTCATGAAACATTTTTGACAGGCATGTCTGTTTTGATCCACCTGACTATGTTAACGAATTGTGTTTGCAAATTGCTTGGCATGCGCATGCAATTACATCAAAGTCCAAGTCAACTTTATTGTCAAGACTGCTGTATGTACAAGACATAAATGGGATTTAAATGCTGTTTCTCCCAGACCCCCGGTGTAAACATGCAAGTACACAAACAAAAGAATAGAAAAAAAAGTAGGTAGTAAATTAAAGTAGTAAAATTACAGTAAAAGGATGGCACACATGAAAACGCATAAGCAGCAATTTCAAGTATAAATAGAAGGTGAGCGATTATTTCTGTTATGCAGTGAAGGATAATTGTGCAAACGAGATGAATACAGCAAATATAAGAAATAGTTCAAATGTAATAAATAGTGCAATACAGCAAAAAGTAAAAGAAAAGCAAATGACACAAAAAAACCCTCTTTCTTTTGCAGAGATAGAAACTTTTCCTAATGAGGTGTCTTTAAGAAAAGCAAGTCTTATTTTCAGGTGTGAGCCGGGGGGTCACCAGTCCAGAACGGTGCAAACCATGGCTGGAGATTGCTAGTGCAATTAATCCTGTATGTGCAGAAAAAAGAACTCTCTCTAAAATAAAAACAAAGATTGATCGAAAAATGAACACCAAAAACTGTCTGCTGCCAGGCATACTGCTACAGCCACGTAAGGGGGCCAAGAAACTGTCAAAACAGCAGACATGGAGGAGCGCAGCAGAGCGATCATTGGAGAGAGATCTCTGTCGGGGGTGCAGTCTGATATTCCACGGACAGTGACCTACCACAGCCGAGAAACATCTCGTCAGCACCAGACACACTACCCAGTAGCATCAGTCCAAATTTTTTTTTTTTATCTTCAAAGGAAATTTAATTAGGGTGATTGCTTCATTTGATTCCATATTAAAGTTATTTAAAAAAAAAAGAATTTTACCTAATCTATAGCCTATCCTATGCCAACTTTTGTATTAACCTTCATGCCAACTGTAAATCATTGGTATATGAATAAATGAAACAAACAGCAGCAAACAGAAAAAACACGTATTAATGGTCTTCATTTTATTTTCTGGATGTATCGGGCTCACCCAGCTATCAGAAGCAAAAAAAAGTCAAATATTCCAGCAGCAGGGGCGCCACAAAAAAATACTGTAAAATAACAGAAAATAACTGTGCCCTTAAAATACATACATTTTCCTTAAATAACACAGCTTGGAGCTCTGTTTTGCATGAGATTCTCTGCATTTTTTTTTATGTTTGAAGGATATTTTCACCTGTAAAAACAATTATATTAACCTATAAATATGTTCAGTACTGCTATGACACTTAAAATCAGGCTTAAAATGAGAGGAAACTGATGTTATTAGATGGCCATAATTGCCAACTTCATGCATCTCTCTGCTAAACTAGAACTGGTCTCTGAACTACTGTCTCTATCAGTCTTCTGTCTCCCATCTTGGGTAAATGGTTTACCTCTGTGCAGGTTAATACCTGTCCTCATATTATTGTCTTTGTGGCCATTTGCTGAAGGATATTGTTTTTTTGTTGAATGTTCAGTATGTTTTGTTGAAAAGATAAGTTACAGCTTCTTTAGTTGAGTCAAAGGTGATGCAATGAATACGTCAGATGGTACCAACTGCAATGGAAAGATGAATAAATATGGAATAGCTTGACATTTGGGGATTTTTTTATGCATCCATTTTATGCAAGCCATAGACAGAGGCATTATGTTTTATGTCTGTCCATCCATCCATTGGAGGGAACCTTTTTTGTTAACCTGATATTTTAAAAATGTCTTGAGGGAAGTTATTCAAATGTAGAACAAATATTTACTTGGAATCAAGGATGAACTGATTAGGTTTTGGTGGTCAAAGGTCAAGGTCACTGTGACATTGCATCTTTCTCATACTTGTAAAGGCATTATTTTATTAAAGACTAGAGGGAATTTCTTCAAATTTTGCACAAATGTCCAGTTAGTCAAAGGTCAAGGTCACCATGACCCTGCATCCGTCTCACCATTGTGAGGGCAATATCTGAAGAAGGCCTTGAGGGAGTTTCCTCGAATGCCGTACAAATGTCCATTTAGACTCAAGAATGAATGAATGAATTGAATTGTCTAATATGATAAAATGACGAAGTTCTGACGTTTTATATGTCTTAAAGTTCACAGGTCGACTTCACTGTGATGTTTTTATGTTTTTCGACAACACTTTTCTGGCCAATGTCATATTAGAAGGGGAACAGAAGGGGAGGAATTTGGTTGGAAACTGAATTGATAACACTTATTTCATGGCCCTGCTTGAAACTGTGCTTATCTTTTGTGCTGCCGGGAGGAAGACGTGTGTGAAGCATCCAAGTTTTCACAGACATGGATGTAAACTGTAAGTGCAACTTGACTGGTGCGCTGAGGCACACAGCAGTGTGCTGATAATTTTAGTTTCCTAATATTTTATGTCGAATGAGCAATTATTTAGCAAATAATTTCTAACTTTGAATCAAAATACAGCACAAAATGTTTTATACGTACATTCACTCTAATTGAATGAACATGAAAGCAAGTTAGAGGTGAGGGGAAACAAAATGAATCAGTCCGGATAGTAAACATGACTCCAAATACCCGAATTCCTCATTCATAAAAGATGAAACACCGAGACAGAAGCTTTTGTGTTGTAATATGCCTTCCTGTAAAACCATCTGCCCCTCGGAGATAAAGTAAAGTGGAAAGTTGAAGTCAGTACACATGAACCCGTTCTATAGCATTCACATGAATTATTACTCACTGTGCTAATGACATGCATGAAGCGAATTCTGATGTAAATCTAACTGGGCTTTTAGATAAAGATCAAAGACATCAAAATCTTGCATCTATCTCTCAGACACACACCCACACACACACACACACACACACACACACACACACACACACACACACATATGAATTCTGCATTTCATCTGATGCTCTGAGCCACAGAGGGCCTCACACAGGAAAATTTTTTAGGAAGGGCCTAAATATGAAGTGATGCAATCTATCTGACACATCCTTCAATAGGTGTGATTGGAGAAGCTAACTATTCAGTCTTTCGCGTGCTTGAAGCCTCGCGCTCGTGCCTCCCCTCGCTCCCAATGCCTGGGTGATGAGGGTGCAGCCAGCATTAAAGAGCTGCTTTGAACAAAAAGATTCAATATGAAAAGGAATGGGATATTAGGCGCCATGAAGGGATCGTGGAGCCTCAGCTCTCCCTCCCTTGAAGCTGTCATATAATTAGATAAAGGTAGACGCTGCGCTGCAAGTCCATCCCCGTTGAGAATTTCCTGCGACCCACAGGTCAGCCCGCAGATAGAGCGGCAGGAGAAACGCAAGATGTTTCTACCTTCATGTCAAGGTGACATCACCTCACAACAATAAGGGAAAGAAAAGAGACGAACACTCCGAGAATATTGTATGAGGATAATTTGATGATAAAAGGATGACGAGGATATGAGGACACGTCTGTAAGGTAAAAGCGGACACATTGAAGTTGTCTTACTCTTTACCCTGTGCAGACAGCCTGCTGCACTGTACAAGTCACCGTTTAAAAAGAAAATCAGGGGTTATGCTAACCTTTATGTCGCACAGCACCAAATCTTTGATTGCTGTCTGGACCTGCAACAAGTGATGGTTCTATCCAAACCCATGGCCAATTTCTGATTGACTGCTTGATTGACTGCTTGATTGATTGATTGATTGATTGATTGATTGATTGAAGTTTATTTTGAACATAAAAAAGTAAAAGAAAGAAGAAAAGAATGCAACAACAGGGGATAAAAAGTGATCCATGTTCAAAAAGGAGTGGGAAGAAGTCGAAAATTATCTAATCCCACCCCTTCTCCTAGACTGATGATTTACATGTCTATCATGTCTATCCTGCTTCCCCAAAATTGCTACCATGATAATTTTAACAACATAAATAAATAAATAATAACAAAACACAACAACAACAACGATTGTACAAATGTACACCTACTGTATATACATCTGCATTAATTAAAAAAGGACAATGAAAAAATGACTTACAATAACAAAACAATAACACACATAACGATCAGAAAAGGACCAGCTAATAATGTACATAAATAAATAACAAGTAAGAGTATCCTGTGAACACGTAGTGACTGTCACACTCCCATTTCATCCCTGTATCCCGTGAAAACATATTCTTTATATTTTGCTTTAAACTGTTTTATGTTTGGACATTGTTTTAACTCCTTACCCATACCATTCCACAGAATGAAATGCAAAATCTCTTTCTTCTGAAAAATCAATGACAATACATACATTTCATGGAGCGTTTTGTTTTTGCGGTGGTCTTGGCTGTAGACTGCCAGTTAATACAGCTTCCCCCAATTGAGCCAATCACATCTGTTGTTTGGCATGCTTAGATAGTTTGCTGGAGAGAACAACAATACAAGAGAAGCAGCAGCACAGTCTCCAGAAGAAAAAAGTTTCTGCAAACACATTTTTACATTTTATATGTTTGATATCAACATTTGGTAAGTGCCGGGGAGACGCCTGCCAAGCTGCAGACCATTGTTCCATACCTGACTAACAGACAACAAAACCAGTTGTGTTGTTGCTTCTTCTTCCAGCAGCTTTTTAGCCACCAAATGTGGGTGTTTGTAGCAAACCGTTGCTGTGTTTTCACTGTGGATAGTGAACCAATAGGGGTTATTTTTTACCAAGATGGTGCAGCAGTTTCAGCAGATGTGTGCAACAAAAAAAAGTATTTTAAATCAAAATACGTTCCTTTTCTTGACCATTGCCAAGTGGGTCTAACCACAGTGAATTTTAGCATATCTGATAGATAAAAATGTACCAAGATAACTTATCTGAGCTTTGCAAAATGAATAACAACATTTATTGTGGCGATTGGGAAAGGGACGGAATACTCAACCTTCCTGCTTGAGGGCCCCTTTTGTAAAATGACAAGAGGCCAATCTTTATCTGTTTCTTCACTTTTTTTCTAAAAGAGGGTCTCTTTTATGCATTTTATTAAGAAGATTCTGTCTTGCATTCTACAGGCCTTCAGTTCAATGTGCTAAGACTTATTTTATGTTATATTTATAAATAGCTACTCTTTGTTTCATACAAGTTCAGTACAAATTCAATGGAAATCGACAATTCAGGTTGTTTAAAGGATATGGAAATGTGTGTTGATTTTATTTGATGACATAAGGGCAGGCTATATGAAGCAATTTAGACATGAGATTTGGACCTTTGCTGGGAGGAAATGCTAGTAGCTGGACCTCTTTGAATTTTTAATTGGATACCTTGGCTGTGTGGCAAGGATGTTTTTTACCAACCTCTCCTAACAATACAGTGAGAAGTTAGTCATAAAAGCCATGTGGGGAGGCACTGCGAATGAGGAATATTTGGTTAAAAATTTCTTGACATCTGTAATCTCTCACATCTCTGCAGCTGCTGTTCTCTGAGAGCAATCGATGTAATCCTCCCTGAAATATCTTTATCTAAAAATCTCAAAATATATAAATGTTCTTTGCCTCAAGTTAGACACCCCGTATAGTTCAATCAATCCCGGAGCTTGACATGCTTTAATAAGCATAGGTGCACATTTTTCCACTTTCATATCTTTTGCCTCATTCTGACCCAGTTTTCACAAACCGTGTGTGATACACTGACAGGCAAGCTCCTCTGCTGCACACACAAAAAAAAATGCTCAGAAAACTTGTAGAATTGCAGTCAATGCAGGCCTTTGGGCGATTGTTTTCTTTGGATAAGCGATGTAAAATCCTGGATATTCAGTACAGCAAAGCTTGGAAATAAATCTGAAATCGACTCTGAAGCAGTCTTTCACATCACTTTTATGAGTCAGTTGAAAAGTGAACTTGAGCAATAACAAAAGCCGGAACAGACAGGAAATTAACGAACTCATTCAAGATGGTATGAGGGTGCTTTGCTTAACTGTGTAGGAGGTTGAATATGTGAAATGATGGAGCGTTTATTTGAAAGTTTACCCTTGAGTGAGCTTAATTTCTTCACAGTGCTGACAGTTGTGTGCTTGAAAATGCATCTTCATCTCCTGTTCACATAAAAATGATCTCTTTTTTATTGGTGTTTTACTTAATGATATTGTGCAGCAGTTTTTACCTTTTTATTTATTGTTCAAGAGAGTCTCGAAGTACAATAATTCAAAAGTATTTTTCAAAGATCATACAAATATCTTCTATTCATTTACTTCATAATTTAGTTTGAGGGGAAATGATCAAAACTCAAACTAATATAAATAAATTATAACCATAAAGTATGTGGTTGATGATTTGAATTATAAAGAATTTGTGAGGATGAAATTACTAAATGTCAACCAAACAAATGCACATTTGAAGTTGTGAACAGGTGTAGATGATGATCAAAGCGATGCAGAGAAATGTTTTAACTGTTTTGCATCTTTTCTGACAAACTAAATTCCATGGTACAGTTTTGAGTATCTAAACTCTGTGTTTCAACCATAGCATGGGGATTCAAAACATGATTTGCATTTGGTGAAGCATGTGGCTGAACTGTTAAATGAGGTGATTGTCAAAAATAGATCTCCACATGTGAATGATCAGTGTGTCAAATTTTCTGTAAATTGACCTGATTGTTGTTGTTATTAGCTCTACATCAGACAAAGTACAGGTGAAACTGTGGGAAACTGTGGGAAGGAGAAATGGCTCAGTCCTCATTAGTTTTGTCTCTGTACAGTACTGATATTGAGTCTAGCTCCAGGTGTCCACAGACAACGACATAGTTTATGCTTCATTTCTGGATCTCTGTAACAATAGGAGAATCTCGTGCTGATTATTTGCTATTGTGACACAGCATCATGCAAATTTCTTGTACAAATTTCAACTCAAGCGACGGATGCAAAGATGCACGATGGACGCGTCCATCGACCGCCGTAAATATGCGTATTTGCATTGACTTTGCATGTAATCTCGAAACACTTGCATCATATTCAATATGAACACACCGTTAGTCTTTAGATGAAAATGCTTTTTGTTTTGTTTTTTTTAACCATTTAGTAATTTTTATCCGTCATTGTTTTTATACTAGTTTAAGTCTACGGCAACTCAGAATGTTTTAATCTAGTTTTAGTCAACAAAAAGTCATTATGTTTTAGTCATCACTTTAAAAGTCAAAGTGCTTTTGCTGGGATGAGTGTTTGAGTGTTGTGCAGACTAGCAAAACATCCTTGTGTTGACTATTAAGTGAGTTTACCAGCCCATCAGCACCTTGGTCTCATACCACTCATACGGCATTGCAAGCACAACCATTTTTGGCTTTCTACTTTAAAACATAAAACACAACAACGTTTCATGAATTTATCATTCTGTTCTCCTCTACTCTCTCTTTGAATGTCCAACAGCCCATAACTATTATTTTCATCTTGTCTTCTGAACAAAAACAAGTTTGTCTTGTCTTTGTCATGGAGAAAAAAGTTGTTAATGTGAACATTTTTAGTCATAGTTTTTTTTTTTTTTAAAGAAATATACACAGCATACCAGTTAGTAAACATGCGTCATAACAGGGTGCTGTCAGTGAATCATCTAAACTGAACGCAGACCTCATTCATGTTAATAAAAACATCTCTGCTTGTCAAAATGTCTTCTGTGAAGAGGATAGACCGAGAAAAGAAAGGGAAGGAAAGAAAGCCTACAGAAACAATAGGGTGCCTCTGCACCTTTGATGCTTGGTCTTCTAATAATGATCAAAAGTAGACTGTAAGATCTCTCACACTAGCAAGGGATTGAGAACCATGACTCCTCTCACTAAACTCACTGATCTCCCTCCTTTTGTTCTTTAAAGTTTGCCTGCTTCAGACGGCACACGGAAATAGAAAGCTAAAATAAAAGTTACCCTGAATTGTTTTTATGTTATTTAAAGTTGGTGGATACAAAAACACATGTTATTTTTAGGAGACAAAACCCTGACTTTGTTGCAGAGGAGTGTTACATGAGTAGGTGTTGCTCTGGGGGGTAATGTTAGACATAGATATGCACAAGAAGTAGCCAAAGGACTCCTGTGGGTAGTGTTTTCACATGGCTCTGCAAGAGAGGATCTTCTGCTGTGTTTTGATCTGCTGGTTTAGTTTAGGCAACTAAAGTTACTCTGTGAAGGTTAAGGAGAGTTTGTGGTCACGGTAAAACCCTCACACAGCCACGGTCCATCCACCAAGGTTTTTTCACTGAATTTGCTTGATTGGACTCCTGCTGTGTGAGCCAGAAACAAGTGATTGTCTCGCTTTCCTGTTCTGTTGCACCTGTTTTATCACTGGCTATTCTCCATTCAGCTGGTGTATTTTATGTAGTCAGGTTTCCATCCAAATATAGCGCAAATTCTAGCTGCATTTTCAGAAAATTGGCAAAAGGAAATGAAAATGCTGTGTTGCAGACAACTCGGATGTCGAAATATTCCGACCTCCTAAAAAAAGTACAATGGAACGCCACTCAAAGTCGGAACTCCTTCTTGTGAACACGGGGCAAATTTGTATACCCAAACTTCAATGGTCTGACGTCACATAACAATAGCAGCATCCATGGAGGCCATTGAGGCGCACATTGCAAATGGTAGGAAATCAACTAAAAGGCAACATAAAGTTTGCATGTATTTTATTAAAAAAAATACATCTACTATAAGTAAAGGCTGCTTTGCATGTAAATTAATGTCAAAATGATATTATTTAGTATTATAATATTAGTATTTTTTTAATAAAATTAATATGTTATAAAAATATAAGGAGTCTGACGGTGCAGGAATAGCCACAGAAACATCAGTTTGTCACTCTCTGTCATGTTTTTTCTGATCGTTTGGTGTTGTGCACCTGGAATACCTGGAAGTCGGAAATTTCAACTGGGAAATTTCTACCTCTGACTTTGAATGGAACGCAGCATTAGTGTTTCCATTTACTAATTTTATGCAAATATCTGGAGTCGGTTCATCGAGATTAGCCGTAGGTGGCCCTTATTCTCCAGTCAGGTGCCACCTCAGAAGTGAACACAACAAAATGATGAGATAAAGAGCCTTTCAAAGGGAGAAGAAAGTATTGTAGCACTGATCAATTTACAACCTCCAAGAGTGCGAAGAGAGTAACGTTTTAACACCACCGTTCCTTAATCAGAATCTCAGAGTTAAAAGAGCACCTGTTAAACCTCAAACGAAAAGACTTAAATCCGCAACCACATTTTGTTTGAAGACTACACCACACGCCCCTCCAAACCACTCCCACCAGTATAACTCACCAATGGCATTGTTTTTGGAACACTGCTATAATGCAATGTTGTAGTGAAATATGAGGCCAAAAGTAGGAATTATCCACTCTGTAATATATAATGCATGAAGATGTAATTCACCCTAAAAGCAATGAGGCATACCCTCCCCCTCCCTCTAGCTCTAACTGCCTCTCTCTTTACCTGTAGCTAGATAAATGTTAATTTGGCATTTTCTTCAGGGCCCCTGCTTCCAGGCCATGGTATTGTAGTGGCTGATCGCAAGCAAACTTGTAGGTATATCGATTTTTGTATTGTATAGTGATCAATATCACAAATACAAATTAAACTTTTGGTACCCTGCTAGATTAATAAAATCAGTTGCTGCAGACTGAAAACATTATCTTATTAAAAATAAAACAGATGTAGACAGAAGTTTTCCTTTGGGACCTTATTTTGCTGTTGAAAAAGGTAATAAATCACAATACATCTTATTGCGAAACATTTTTAAAATCAGAATAATATTGTATCCTGACTTAATTATTGTGATAATAAGGTGTTAATAGTCATCTAGACAATAGAAGATATATCATGACTGTACGTCATTTATTCGCTAAAACTGTTTCCTATAGATTTACTGGCATTTTCTAGGCGTACAAATATTTTTGCAATATTTGAGATTTTTCTAACCTTTTGTGTTTCCGCTTGTGCTTTTTTTAAATGTGCAAATTTAAAGAGTGCATAAAAACATTTGGATGGAAACTTGGTGAAGCTCAACATTGGTGCAAAATTGCCAAGTGCTCTGCAAATTCACAAATGTGACAGACCTCAGTCTTTTACGCTGTATCTTGAATGGCGTATGCATACACAGATATATATCCAGCATCCTTCTACAGTGATGGAGACCTTATTTCGATACAGCCAATCAAATCTTGCATTAAGTATTAATGTCAGCAGATGGTCACACTGAGCTACACAGCAGCCAGCTACACAACACAAGAGCCACACCAACCTTATCCTGCACCATAGCTTGTTAAACGAGCTACAAAACAACGTTAAGTGGGAAAAAGTGTACTGCCAGGAGTCAGTTTGCACACCAGATAGATAATGATCCACTCTGCTGCAGCACATTAAAAAGCATGTGCATGCAAATGTCACTTTGGTGCTTTTTCAGCTGCCACTTTGACCAAACTTGAAATCTCCTTTGCACAGCTTGTAAGTTTTGGCGAGGACAGTTCAGTGCTTTCCCATTTGGAACCAGCAAGGGCAAGATGTGTTTACCAGACATATTGTCTACCATCTTGGTATAGTTGGCACTTTGTCTTAAGTTATTAATTTTCCTCCATTTCCTTTTTTGTTCATTTTTAGATCTAGTAGAAACTTTGCCTTAAATTGGCACAAACCAGTACAGTGCTTGTTGTGTTTTGGAGCGTGCCGTTTTTAAATTAGTGCAAGGTGTTTTGGCAACATCCCAGCATACGTAGCTCCAACCAACCACAACCGGAGCCCAGGACTAATCAGCCAGAATAACTGAAGATATTTGTGTGAGTGTGGAGGTCCTATAGGATTAGGGGGAGAATGCCCTCATGGTTAATGAAAAACAACATTGGCTATCGGTAGAAAAGTGGACTTTGTGCACTAACCTTTCCACTGATTCTGTTTAACTGTTTGAAACTTGGAGCGACATTACTTTTCTTGTGCTTATTTCAAAAACCTTTCAGGAGTACTTTAACCTTTGAAACCTGAGCAAATTGTTTCAGTTTCTTTCAAAAACATGGGGAAAAAGGTAATGAGCAATCTAGTAAAAAATGTTCCACAAATTGCAAGAAGTTGGTAGATGTAGAAAATTATTTTTAAAAAGCTAAGGAGAAAAAAAAACTATAATTATCATTATATCTTATTTAAAATTATGTTACAGAATTATTATAATTTTTAAGCACTTTTTCCAAGTTTTGTTTGCATTGTTTGATAATCTACTTTTGTTTTCTTTTTTCTTTTTTTTTCTTCTAAAAAACAACTGCTAAAATTGTGGCGACAGATTGCACTAATTTTATTGATTTGACTCAACATGTCTTTTTCATTAAAATTAATACACATTTATATATATGGATGTATTCACTAAATTGAAGTATGAGTTAATTATATTGGTAACGCAACTAAATGAGTAGTAATTCCACATTCCAATTTTTTTTTGCTTAACACAATACATGATTTTTGTTTTAAATTACATCTATTTGATCATTAGGTTTACACATAAGATATGTTCAAGGAATGAATTAAAAAAAACAAAACAAAAACATTTTCAATACACCAAAAAAATATTGCAATACTTTTGACCTAAATCAATTTCATTTAGCATTTGTGATGTGTACTGAGAATAAATGTAATACAAAAATACTTTAAATTATTTAATCAGAGAGACAAATCACATAAAAACAGCAACATAATTATATGCCTATATAACAACATGGTTTTTGCTTTTTGCTGAAAAGGTTTGTCATTTTTAATTTTTAGCATTCTGAATAAAGAAGCAACACAGAGGTATTATACACTGTTATAAATATTGGTGCACTATATTGAATATTAAAACTGAAGTGGGTTAACTTTTATAAAAATGAACTTTTCCATATTTGCTGAAACGGTCACTATATTCATACAGCAATAAACGAGACAGATCCGTGAGAAAAAACAATGAAAAAAAAAGTGTTTGCAGTTAATTAGCACAAGACATTTTATTAGATCTCATTTTTTTTTAAACTTGCACTGAATCAGAGCGGACAAAGACAAACTCGACCTTCTAAACATCATCACCAAGTGTCCTTTTGTGTTCAACCTCAATGGGATATGTAATAAAGCTCAGTTGTACTTGTGTTCAAGGACCGGTAAATGTGTTTGTGACGTTAGTTAACTGAATAGGAATTATTTAAAAATATCTAGCACACTTTATTATTTTACATATTTCTCAAAAATTCTCAAAAGAAATATAATGAAGCAAAATTTGTTTCTCTGTGTCAGAAACCATAACCATCAGGTTTTGCTTCATTTACTCTGCGGCCTTGTTCCTCCTCACTTATGTTGTCTTTGAACTGAGCTCTGCTTACCGAACTCCCTTAATGGGAAATGCTCGTATAAGAGATGTATGTAAGCAAAGACACACTATATCAGCAGCCAAGGCTCATTCTGCGACTATGGGAAATCCCTGGTGGATATCTAATGCTGTGTATCCCCAAAACACTAACAGCATAGTGAGTAAGTCAGACATTTTTGGGCAGGGGTTATGTCAAGCCTGCCTCCCGGATGCCTCAGAAAAAAAGCAGCTGGTGGCTCCAGCTGGAAAAAGTATGAAATCTATTTAATAGTAACTGAGATAGATGCTTCAATTTGTCATTTGAAGGTGCTGTTGCAGAGGCTGAATTAGGTAGCCACTCAGTGTCCGCAGGTCCAGGCGTATTTATTTATTTTACATAATTGGAGCTATTGTTTGCCGATACAGCGTGGTTCACTAAATGCTGAATGGGCTGTTTCAAGGCAACAGGTTCAGTTGTTCCATTAGTGTTTGATTGTCGGTACAAAGCCCTTTGTTACCAAGATTGATGTCACACTTGGAAATTATTTTCCTGAGGTAGGGGGAAGGTGTGAAACTAGGATTAGATGCAGTGTCAGTATGGTGGTGCGTGCACCAGGGTTTTAGATCACTGTTTGGAGATATGCAGGGTACCTGTGGGGTCTTAAAGGACTTAAAAAGCCTTTATTTTAATATTCTCAAATTTAAGGCCTTAAAAAGTCTTAAATTTGTCATCAAATTCTTAAATTTTGTTGACAAAGTGCTTACATTTCTTACTTGTCCTCTTACAGTGATGTTGCTCAGTATGCATCCTGCTGTGTTTGGATGTTATAAGAGACTGTCGGTGAAGCTTTGTGTTTTCAGTCCAGTGCTCTGCATGCATCTGACACCTGTCCACCTGCCGTCACCCGGCTCTCTGCTCTGTGGGCAGAGGCGGCATGGAGTTCCTGCACTGAGCTGGAGACAGAGTTTCCCCAAAAGACAATAACTTATATCTTTAGATTTATAATTTTTACTGAGTTAATGTACATGTGGGATATTACTTCAGACATCCCTGTTATCCTCTGGTGCAGTGTCCGCTGTGACAGCAGATGCTGTATTCTCTCATGTAAGTGACCACGGGTGTTTTACTGTCCAGGGGTCGCACTGTGCTTTTTCCCCCTGATAATGCTTCAATTTCATAATAATTGTGCCATAGATTTAAATTTCATTCATTCATCTTGATGATGACCCGATGGCGTGTTATTGTCCAGGAGATGAGCTATGTGTGTGAAAAGTTTATCAGTAATGGTCACTATTTCCTACCGTAAATATCATATATATTGCACAAGACTAGATCCTGTTCTTCATAGTTTCAGTAAGTGAAAGGGAAACATAAAAGCTCTTTTCAAGGAGACATTCTCAAAATGATGAACTATTAAATCTGTAGAGTAGCTTATTTAAATTTTTATGGATTTCACATAAAATCACAATCATATCCGATGTGATTTAGGCATACTTAATGCTGGGTAGATGCTCAACTCCAGATGTGACGTTTTACGTCTGGTACATAGACCATAGGCTATATAAACACGCAGTGAATTGCTGCATTTATGATCCTAATATACGTTATGCTATGTCTGTTACTTTTTTTTAGTCAGCTTTGGTTTAAATAAGACCTTTTGTGATCAAAAGGTGCTATGTTAGGCCGTTGAGAAGGGTTGTCATTCTTAAATGCGACAAATACCCAATTTTTATTTATTATTGCAAAAGTAGACTACAGTCACACACTTTCGTTCGTGACCAAAAGGCATTATGTGAGGCCACTGAGAGGGGTTTAATGCAAAAAATGCAAAAACAAAAAAGTAATGCAAAAAGAAATAATAACAATTTTTTTAAATTTAATGTTATGAGAGTACAGGCACATGCCTCACAAAGTATCATAAAATGTATATGAAAGTGAGTATTAATAACATGTTTTATTAAATTCAGTTATTTAGTAAATAATTATTTGTAGGGCTAAAAATCAACACATATTCTGCATTATATCCTTGAGACCATTATGGCCTTGAAGTTCACTTTAGTTGGTATTGAAAAGGTCTATAATATAGTCCTAAATTTAACTTTGAGTGGTTAAATGGGTAAATGTTCTGAGCTGTGTGTGTGTGTGTGTGTGTGTGTGTGTGTGTGTGTGTGTGTGTGTGTGTAAACTGTACAGCATGTTACTGGGTGATCCATTCTACATCAGACCTTCGATAGATGATACTATTGAATTCAAAGCCCTTTACAGTGAATATGGGATTATGAAATGAGTGGGGGCCACCAGTGAATGGGCTCTATACATGCTGCTCCAGGAGTGTGAATAGGAGCTTATCTTCCACAGTGAAAAGCTGAATAAAACTCAAAATACATTATGGGTTTAGTAGAAAAGTAACGGTAAGTCAGTTCCAACCATGATGGGATAGTAAAGGGATGCAAAAATGTGAATGAATGAATAGAAGCCCCTAGCCTTACAATTTTACCACATATTCATGTTCCCACCACGTTGAATGTTATGTTGCGATACAGTGGATGGTGACACATGAGTCGATTTTCACACCTGTCCCATCAAACTCCCACAAACATTCAAGACTGTCCTCCTTCAAATTATGACCACATAGGGAGCAAAGGAGGAATTCAGTCAATGTAGTACAAAGGGTGAGAAGGTCCACTTTGGGTTGGAAGGAGACAAGGAAGGTGGAGGGGTCAAAAAAGCAAGTCATCCAGGAGAGTGGTGTCTCCATGAAACCAAACGTCAATTTAGAGCTATGTTAACAACAAAGCATGGTAATTCTGAAATACGAGATACATGAAATATGTCTCATGATGCTTGTCATTTAAGTTATGCAGGGTTTCCCTCTGATTGATTTATTCATGGTGGCCTGCCATTTTTAAAACATTTGTCGCCATGTATTGATTTTATATTTTTCGAGCTGGACCATCACAGCCCTACTGGAATATTTATATACTGTTTGATTATTTGTTGAACCACATTTGGAGCATGAGGGCTGTGCCCAACTCAGAATTATGTCAGTCGAATCAGATTTGGTTGTTCAATATGAATAACTGACGATTGGTGTTGTTTGTCTTTTAAAAGGGGCTCAGCGGGACGTTCAGGGTGAAAACGGCATTAAAGTATTATTAAAAACAAGTTAACGGTACTAATGACGGATCGGCAATGTGCAACATTTTCTGACGACACTAGATATCAAACAAAAGCCAGAGACTATGGTGTATTACGTTGATGTGAGATGTAAATTCACTACTTCTAAGCAGAGGAGAGAAGGTAATGTTATCTCAGAGCCTTATAGTGCAGAGTGTGTCCTCTTCTGTGTAGCTGCCTGCATGTCTGCAGCTCCCTGTGCCAAAGAGTAGTGTGAAAGTCAAGAGCACTCGCTTAGCAGCAAAATCTGGGGACCAAACAGCCCTAGGAGTACATTGCACAACACAGCACAGCACACTGACCGGAAACCCCCCCACCCCCCCAAAGAAAGCAAAAAAACAACAAAAAGACTTGAAACAATTTCAGTCAACCGAGGGGTCTCTGACTGATGATTCGAATCTTCAGCTTGAAAGGGGAAACCCTACCGGGCACGGACGGAGCAGCAGAACATCAGGTGCAACCTAACCATCTGCAGCTGCTACTCTCATCCATTGATCTGAGAGGTATTGACAGATCAGTTATCCACCCTGTGACTCAAACTCCTCAAACGGAGGGAAAAAAAAAACAAGTTCCATCTGCACTGCTTTCTCGGGCCAAAATGTCCGAATTCAGAGAGGGGACAGGGAATGATAAAACATGGGAGAAAACTAGGGGTCCTCAAACATACTTATTTTAAGTCAAACCATGATGTCTTTTCTAAACCTAACCAAGATGTTTTCTTGCCCAAACCTTCCTGCAACTGCAACCATTTCATACTTACTTCCGTTTTTGAAACTGTGACTGTTAACAGCCATATACTGCATTAATTACTGCATTAATTACTGCACTAATTAAGGAAATGCTGTCATTTGTAACATATGACTTAAGAGGTCATATGGATCGAAGACTTCCTTTTCTGTCCCAATGCGATGACAGACTGAAAATAATTCCTGTCCGGTTTTAATCCTGGAGGAAATGCTCCCATCCCATGTTTTTTTGTTTTTGTTTTTTTTGCTCATAAAAACAATGAAAGTAGCATTTATTCAAATTACAACTGCATATTTATATATGAAAACTGTCTGCAGTCCTGTGAGGAAAAATGAAACTGACTCTTATCCTGTTGAATCCAACAGAAACACCGTGAACTGCAGGATTCCTGTTAAAATCTCAGCCTCTACAACACATCACTAATTTCTTCTGCTAGATGACTGTATTTTCATTCTGTTACTACTTGGCACACTAATTAACCAGCACGTATGTCTTTGTGATTTTTATAAAAAAAAGCAACTTATTATTATTTTTTTTACAAATCTTGCTTCAAATAAAGAAGCACAACAACCGGAATAGATTTGTGCTTTGACCTTTAAACTCAACAAACAGAGGGAGGAGAACTGCACACATTGACTCTTTATATACTCGCCTCTTCAGTCAAAACAGACTTATGCTGAATCAAAGCTCAAGGTTTTCATATACTCTTTGTCAGGGTTTAACAAAAGTGATGGGTTTGACAATAACATGTACAAATCATTCTGCAACACTTCATAGATACATAGTAGTGGCTCACAAAGAAGTACTAAATCATCAGCAGAGGAACTCCACAAAGTATTTAAATGTGTGTCAATAAACCAAGTTAATGTGGGGATTATCTGTTGCAAAACTTGTTGTAAGGCAGAATTTTAATTTCAGTTTAAAAGCAAAATAAAATAAAACCTTTTGTCCTTTCCCACCATGATGCTGCTGTGGACTGCTGTGGGCTATGAGGGCTTAATTATGGTCACTTACTCATTTAGAGATGCTAGCTGGGTGGCCATCGCTGATTCAATCACCGATCTGAACGTAAATTACACTTGGTGGTTGTCCAGTCCCATGTACTTGCATGAAAATGAGGTCTTGCAGTGGTGCTGGTGCTTTGTTTAATTGCATACTTTTATGCAAATTAAGTTCAGCCACAACCTTTCAGTTCAACAGTGATATTGCTGTAAAAATACAGGCCCTGAATACAGACATTAGGCTAATTGTGGCCCACATTTAACATGATGACAATGGAGAACCGTTTATATAGTCTCCTGAAGAAGTGCACTGTGGGATTTTGTTTTATGTTTGCTTTTTATTCAGGAACACAATACATTTTTCTTTAATTAAAAATAATGGCCATTTGTGACTGATGGAGTGGAAAACTGGTGGAATATGAAATTGATGTCGAACACATTATTTTGTCTGAAGGTGTCCATGTATGTCATATATGACGGCTTAAAAATAAGAGGACTGTAGAATAATTTATTGACTCTCATATGTTTCTATATTCTCTGTCTGCGGAAACACCCATGCGTGGATATGTCGTCCCATTTATCATCAAATTCATAATTAATCTTCTGTTTAAATTGTGTTTGGTTAAAACAAAATAGTCACGAGAAAATGTTTTCACATCTTTGTTTTGTTATTCCTCTTTTTTCAAACACCATAAAATGCAATATTTTAGAGCCTTGGTTTTCAAACATTTCAGTACTGTAAACCCTGACCTGCGCAAATTATTCTTGAAAGGAAAAAAAGGTGTGTAGTGAGGTACAATACAGTGCTGCTGTAGTGCCGTTTAATATTGCTTAATAAATACATGGCAAACCACCTTTATTTTTAAATTTTTATTTTTTATTTCTGTGTTATTTAACTAAAAGATGGCATTGTATTTTATTGTATGTATTGTATGCACTAATGAACTATTGCTGGCTGAACAAGAATTTACCCCTTGGGGGACAATGAAGATTTCGTGATCTTAAATTTGTAGTTTCATTGAACTGTGTATTTTGGAGAAGATGCGCTTCAGATTAGAGGTTGACCGATTTATCAGGCTGGCTGATCGATCAGAGCCAGTAGGACATTTTATTAACTATTATTGCTGTAACTGGATAGAGGCTGATGGCTGTTGCCTCTACCAGTCACACAGGGATGTACATCACTAACTGGAGCTGAAGAGCAGAGGTTTGTGTTAAATCAAGCAAAAAAAGAGCTTGATCAGTGAGTACAGCTCCAGAGAAAGCAGGTTTTGCTTGTGTTTATGTAATTTTGGCACTTAACAGAGATGTTTATTCGGGTATTTATACAACTGAAAGAGGTAAGAAAGCTCTTAGTTCATTGTTCAAAGTAAAGAAAGATCAAACTTTATGTTTGTTTTAATAAGAAATAAATTAAAACAATATAAAATAAAAAATGAGGTTTTAAAATCAAAGGAAATTTGTCTGGTATTTCTTCTTTTTTGCAGTATTGAAAAAGTATACATGACGGTGATACCACTGTGTTGTATCGAACCAAACCGTGAATTTTGTGAACTGTTACAATCTGTATATTTATAAAAAATTTCAGCGTTATAGTGCTTGAGTGGTCAGTCTTGTTTTTTTAATGTTTTACTGCTAATCATTGAGAAAGTATTTTGAGTGTTACTTTACTCTAAAATATTTTGTTACAATTATATTTGTTTTTTTTTGTTTTTTTTTTTTTACCAAATACAAAATATACTCAAAAGTAATTGAAATACATATTTCAAATACAAGTAGCCGAAATACTGCCCATCTTAGATCATTGTTTTGCGAGGAGGCTTTAAACACAAAGTCATGGTAATGTCATTGTGTACCTGAGAATCTCAGGTTCACTTTGAGGGAAATTAATAGTTCACAATCACTTACACCCACATTTTTTACTGTTTGATGTTCTGATTGATAGATTTATTTGAGTATTAATTACTTTGATTTAGATACCAACAGTTATCCAGTTTCTAATAGTGTCAAATATTGTTAATTTCTGTTTTTTTTCTGGAGGTTGTGGGAGTGATATCGAGTTCTATTGTGATATAATTATTTTAGGAATAGTACATAACTGCTCATCTTAAAATTGACATTTTCAGAAATCTCATGTACCTTTGGCAATACTCTAAAGTACCCGAAGGGGTATGCATACCCCCTTTTGAGAAACACTGATTTAGAGAGTGCCACTCACAACTGCGGGCTAATTTAGCCACAGAGTGGTAAAAAAGACATGACTTTAGTGTGCCTTAAATAATGTGTGCCAAACAACACTTTCTGGTTTCGTAAATCACACAGTTGGAGTGATCTGATAACCTCATCACCAGTGTTCGTGATTTACAACTGACAAATCTTAAATTTAATATTAATCAGGAAAAATGGGCCTCTTCCCAATCCGTCTACAATCGAGGCGGGTAATATGCTGAAGCACCTGGTCAGCAGATTATTTCTCCATATATGGAGCAATAAAATGATGATCTTCCAGGCGAGTGTTTGCTACAGCGTCTATTTAGCATTTCACAAATGCAGTTCAGACTTTAAAAAAAGACATGTTTAAGTACCTTGCCTTGCTGTTGATTGATTAGGTTTTCATCAAAATTAGGAGCAAAACTGAAAGGAATACTGAAATGATTTTCAACCAGCTTTTTATCAAAACAACATGGGTAGTATGTGTTGAACTGTGGTAAACTTTCATGTAATTTACATAATTTGGGGGTGTTTTGCCAGCTCTTGGGCTGTAATCAAACTACAGGCTGTACTTTTGCATTTTCATGTCCGCTACTGTGGACGCAAAGAGTATAGAGCGGATCGAGAGACTTGACCTCCCCTCTGTCTCACGCTGTCTTTCTCTCAATGTCAGACTGAAATTTTGTCAAACAGTAAAACTGGGCAATGCTGATTGAATATTTGTCAAGATTATATTACTGCACTCCCTATTTCTCTCATAATATGTTTTCAGAAACATATTTTTATGCCCTTTTAGCTGTAATGAGAACCCACGGCCGCTGCGGTAAGGACATAGCCTTTGTTCATGGGACACACCCTCCACCAGGTGAGCTACTGGCCTTTACTCGCCCCTTACATTTCTTTTTTAAATTCATTTCCCAAATAGGATGAACTTTTCCCGTCAGAATCATTTCTGAAACATTGGGTGAGGCATGAGGCAAGAATAAGAGTTAAGCACATTTGGATAGATGAGTACTGTTGGACTTGTTATCATCGGCTTGTCCCAGGATTAATACTCACACCACTCTAGAAAATCTGCCTCCTCTTACAGCTGGTTTTAATACAGTAACATCCTGTTAATAATCCCTTTGTGTGGTCTTTTCAGACATCAAAGCATTGAACACCATAGGCGTAGTCGAGTTTTGGACGGTTTTATCCAGGGAGTGCAAACAGATACTTTTGGGACATGAGTATGTAATTGGTATTCAAGGATTTTTTTTTTTTTGTTGCATAATGTCATTATATTGGCTGTTAGAAATACGTATGCTGAGATTCTGCGAGTACATGAACTTGTCTGCAGCTGGTTTAAACAATGCCGCATCCTTGGATCTCTGTAACAGGGGCGGGTTTGGTCTGCTGTAAGGCTGCAGCACTTTGTAAGGAGGCTAGAACAGTAGACTCCTTGTTTCCATGGTAACCCCGCGAGTGTGTGAGTGAAGAGGAGGGTGTCACGGTGAAGATTCTTGAGGTGGGTTCATGATGCAAAATGATTTGACCACGTAATATTCTTCACCGTATAACTTGGCCGGTGTTGTGGCATCTGAAAACGTCTCTTCTGAATCAAAGTTGTTTTTTGTTTTAGCTCTCAGCTCGGCATGTGACCCGCACTCACTGTTGTCTTCTCCCAGCATAATAGTTGAGGCTGAAGGTTGCTGATGGTACATTCAAGGTGGGAGACTGACATCTCTGATGAGGATATCTTCACTTTTTTTTCCCACCCTCATTATTTCAGAAAGAGGAAGTGCTTTGATCTGTAAGAAAATCCTCCAGAGAGTTGCGAAGTGCGCATATGATGCATAATATATTTAAACTTACCGTAGCTTCTGAATCTCCAAAGACCCCCTTAGAAACTCTTGTTATCTCCTATGACCTCTATAAAACTAACATGTTTATTCCGTAGTTCAGCGATCTGTGGCATTTCAAACGTTGACTATAGGCTCCTGTACTATGTTCAGGAGAAAAATTAATAAATTTCAGCACGTGACTTACTGGCACCAGCACGTTTTGCTCCTAAAACTCTAATATAGAACAATAAGCATTGTTCTTGCCAGTGCATTTGGGCTGCTAAGTCTTTTATTAAAATAAAAGTCAGTCATACTTGTAATGTGATGAAAAACGCAGTCAAGCTTTGTTTGAATCTGTTGAGCTGAGCCAAATACTTTTGGTTGCCATTTTTTCCTGTGCTGTTCACGCATTAAAATTTTTTTGCAGAAACTTTTTAGGGATGAGGTTGAATATCATTGGTTTAGATCGAGCAGCTATCTCCAGCACTGAAAAATGAGGCCAATGCAAAGTGCCCAAAATTGCATTTCCTTTAAACCACTTGAGACTGATATCAAGAGCAAGTCATTCTCCATAGATCCCCAAGCTAAAATACCCAACTTATACACAACCTTTATACCTTCCTGAAATTTCACCTGGGCTATACGATATACGGTAAAGAAATAAAGTAATAGACAATTAGCACTAATATGTAGATATTGAAATTATAAATGTGTAAATTATTATTAACTGTGCATTATGCTAAAATGCAATGTATAAAACTGGTATGTACGTTCAAAATCTAAAAATATAGATGTGTGAGCAATACTAGAATGAACAGCAGAGATATACATAAGAAATAATAATTATGAGAACATATACAATGTGTGTCACATGTTAAATATAGCCAACACCCAAGAGTTGGAAGAATATACTGAGACGAATGCTGTAGTTAAAACATTAATGTGATCTGATCAGCTGTGAAGGGATCTATGAATCAATTGTCCAACCCCCCCCCCCGACTACAAACTGTTTCGGAGGGTAAAAAGAAGTCATTGAAACTCTGCCTGCTGCTCTGCTTTCACAGACCTACAAAAATGTTGGATTTTAGAGTGACAACACAGAAAACACAGTATGATGTGGTAATATGATAATGATTTAACCCCCACCCAGTCTATGGTTATCAGGGGAGATGGGGAAACTATCACTTAAATCCAGGTGTTGATCCAGATCTCAGATGTAAATATTACATATTTGCCGTTCACAGATAATGGTAGAAAAGGGTGCAATTTCAAACTAGATTTAAATGCTAATAAGCTTAATGATTAAATCGTCTCCTGAACGTTTTTGGCCTTAGTAAGATTATCTACTAAGAAAAAAAATCACCCTTGTAGTTGTTCCTTTTTTTATATGTGCTTTTCAAATTTGTGAAAAGAAGAAAAAGACTAAAGGAAAAATAAATAAATAATCCTTTTTGTTTAATTTAGGGGTCACATGCTGAAAAGGTTGAAAACCACTCGAGAGTCACCCACATGCCAATCAGCTGTCAGACACCAGCAGCTTGTCCTTCAAGGGCCACTGAAGTGCTGCTGTTTGATCCCTCCAGCTTTTTGGAGAATAATTTAGCTGTCCCTTAGCTTTTAAATTAGAGCATGGCAAATTAAGCACGATGCCATGTTTTCTGTCTACTCCTTTTGTTGCTTTCACTCATCCAATCCAACAAATGCCAGTGCTCGTTTGGCACCACGCTGGAGAGCAATAAAACTTGCTTTCTAGACATAAATGGGCAGCTTGATGTCCCATCACCAGGCTGTGCGCATGGAGCTGTCTTAAAAAGCTTCTGGAATTTCTGCGGGAAACAAACCAAAGTACTTCAAAAGTCCATCTGGAGGCGAATATATAGCAGATGGGAATGTTTTGCAGTGCCATTTACATATGAAAATGCTATTCCTAAGGCCAGATTCAGGCATCATCTGGGCACCCTTTCTCTATAAATGATTATTGTTTTTGAGTGTGTAAACCAAGATCAAAAAATTGAGTTTGAGGTAGTTGTGTTGGTAAAAGATTGGCTACCCATCTTTAGGAAAACGTTACGTGGATTAAGAAAGATGAAAGGCTAAAACAAACACTTTTTTTCTTTCTGGCCTTTCTATCCCTTGCTGCTTTCTCACGCTCCCACCCACTCCCATTACATGATGTTGTTGTTGATGTTTATTGCTCTAGCTGCTGGCCATGTAGCGCTGAAAACTGCAGCTCATCCCTCTCCAACACCAAAATCCTACTTGGTGTTCCCACTAACATGCACCCATAGGACCAAACTACATCAGTAGGTGCTACACCAAGAGGCATTTTTAAGGAGATGTTGAGCTGAAGGTGGTTGCAATGGGAATTGTATGTAAGATCATGGCAAGGACAAACGTATAGAATGCCATTTCTTGAGCTGTTTTAAGTCATTATGGATTTTGCACAGGGATTTAATTACTCTTGTGGCCAATGAGCAGCCATATCGTTCGGAGCTGGAAACAGACACTTCTCCCTCAAGCAACTCTGCAACAACTGCTCCTTCATGGCCTCATTATGGAACAAACTCTACTCCACAGCTCCTCAGATAGTAACATGATAAGTCAGATGAGACTTTATACCTATTGGTTTGATGCTGAGGGCTTATTTCGTCACTCCACGTTGTCCTTGTCCTCTTTTACAGCAACACTGTAAAGATTTATTTAGTTTTCCGACGGTATGATGAACAATGCAGTCTCTTCTCGCCAAGCGTTTGTAATTTCTGCGAGAAACTAGACACCCATTTCTCCCTCACCACTATTTGATCTTGCATTTGATTACAATACACCGTGCTGCTTATGCCAACACAAGCGGATAATTATCATAGTGTGGAGTGCAAATATCGGAGGCTCTGTCATTTCCCCACGCATTAACCTCTATCACAGCTTCACTGCTTTTGTACCAAACATGATTGTCACTTTACCAATGAGTCAACTTGTTCTTTGGCACATAAATGATTTTGCTGTGGCTGAACATAATGCATTTCCACTGCTCTTTGGTGTAAGTGCTACCGTGACTTGATTCAGAAACCACTGATGTATTTCGATACGCTGTAATTGCGCGCTGGTTTCATTAAGATCAATTTGTCAAATTTGGCTGTCTCTCAAATCAGTGAGAGACATTTCTTTGGTATTCTGTTTGATCTGAGAAATCATTAGTTGCGCAAGGAAATTAAATTTCTTTTGGTAGAAATGTTTCCTTGAATGCAGAAAAGTTTAGGTTTGGAGGTAAAAAGATTCCCCTAAATACAGAAAAAAGATACTGAATTTCTGATTTTACTTATGTTTGCTCTAATTTATTTCAGACTTAACAGTAGACTGTATTGTATACTATTAATGTGATGGTTTTGTTTTATCACTTGTATTAATGAACTCCAAAAAATAAATATGTATAATGAGCAGGATTGTTTACATTGGGATTTTGGTCAGAGTGGTGGTTGAAAGAAACAAGACTTTCATCAAGGAGACTGGCGTTTGTGTCACATGTGAAAACCAAAGGTCAATGACGAGGTATTTTAATTAATGATAATAATAATACTAAACTATTATAATTAATATAGTATTAATATAAGCTTTACTTTTATAGCACATTGCATGCAGACATCCAGCCACAGTGGTTAACAAGACAAGATCAGATAAAAATAAACAGTATCAATTAAAAAAAGATGAAAAAAAAGCAAATATAACTTCACCAATAGTATAATAGTTGTGAAATACGTCACATAGGCTTGGGCTGTATCACAGTATTACTGGATAGCAGGGTATTTAAAAATGCAGAACCTATGTTTTTCTGTACTGTTATACATACAGGCACTCCTCTTTCTATTTAACTCATTGTATGTAGTGCACAGCACGCACCACCAGAGCTAAGTGTCAGGTCTCTACTGGTGAAACAGGCAGTTGAGCTGTAAGTTACAGCGACACCTAATGGTGGAGGGAGAAGTTGTAGAACTATAAACAGCTTTTGACCAGCAATGGCAGAGAGAGCAGAACAGCATGTTTCTTAAATTTGATTTGGTGAATTAAGGATTTATTTCAACCAGACTGGAGCTGGTGATTTTTGCAACAGTGAACTTACTAACTAGATTACTAGTAAGAGTAACCACAGTGGTTTGGGTGAGTTTTATTTTGTTACTATCAAGTTTGAATGAAGTGTGTTTGATGATGATTTAACCAGGCAATTGGGCCTCGCCAGTCTTCTGTCACCAAGAGAAAGTTGAATTCAAAAGGTTTACAGTTGTATATCCCTGTTTAATTGTAATTAATGTCCCAAAATGTACAGTACATCTGATTTCCCCCAAAAACAACTCTATGTCCTTAAGAAAGTTCGGACAGGACTGATATTATGACTTGAAGATTATTTGATTGAAAAAATCTTTTAAATTGATTATCATGGTTATTATAAATATTATTTCCCTAAGTGGTAGTCTAAGGGTGTTACAAAGCATTATACACTGACAGGAATAAAATGCTGGTGGAAAATTACTGAATCCTTTTTTACTCTATCAATTAACTTGAATCTAAAAAGATTATAATAGAATATTCCTGGGGCTCTACTTGTAGGTGCGTTTGTATAAGTATGGAGGGATATGCCATCTTTTATAACGGAGAGGTGCAGCACCAATGTATTGTCTTTAAAGGTACCAAGTATTTTTAGGAACTTTCCTAGTCAACATTAGCTCTGTATCAGTGCTGTAGCTTTCAGGGAAAAGGGAAAAACATCTAATTACTAATGTTTTGAATTATCCTCAACAGCAATTAGTACATCTGAATCCTCTTTGGATTTAATAACGTTGAACAGACTTTTCTTCTTTTTGGCGTCATTTGGGAATACATTATTAAATGATTAAAAATCCAGATGTTTGATCTTGTTTCAATTGATTCAGCGGGGAATGCTGATGTGTAAATGTAATTAATAGCCCACAGTATGTTTATCTCAGGATGCTGAAACTGGCCGCCATTGGGCAATCATTTACATAATATATTTTTTATTTTTAAAAAAGGGCCAGAAAGACAGTAATGTTTATTGTGTAGAGTTGTATTCATTTTGCTCTTTGATGGTAGTTTACCATGTAAATTTGGTATTTGAAACAAACAAATGTCATAGTTCATATATGAACAAATATCTCATATGATGTGCAATTATAAGATACAAACAATAAGTTAGCTTGAAGACAAGAAGTACAAGAACACTTGGGTCTTGTTTCTAATAGTCCCCTCTTTGAAGTCTTGACTAAAGACTCTAGAATAAGTTTGCTACTGAGTTGGAAGAAGCTGCAGCTACAAATCGAATATAGCTTTGACAAGTTAGGGTGCCTGCAAATGGGTGACTTGGGACATGATACTTGAAGGATAACAGCATTGCCCATGTATGCATGAAAGATTTTCTCAGTGAAGGTTTTTGGAATTGAGTGTTTCCTGTGTTCAAGAGGCGGCAGTAATAATACGTGCAGGACCTCCAGGTACATGAAGGGGTTCATTTGAGTGACCAGTGAAGCAGACACTTTGTGCTGCCTGTGTCTCTGTAACATTCAAAGTTTTTCTTGTCCTCCCCCCCCAAAAAAATATGCTTGCATCTAACGATTTATGTCTTAGCCCAAGATCACTTTTTTTTTGTCCAACCAACACTTGGGATATGGATTGAAATCCGGTTCTATTAATGACCTGATTTCCCTTTTTTCAAAACCTGATTATCAATAGTGTTTGAGCTTATTGATACTGCTGTCGACTCCCTAGGGGTCCTATAACGTAACATTACACCTGAAGTTGAGTCACGTCATTTAAATCCAATCACTGGTCTGTATACATCGATTGTCCAATAAAGTTTTTTAATGCAATTGAATTGCCAACTAACAGGTATTGAACCAAGGGAAGATGAATCTGGTGGTCAGTTGCTTGCGAGGATGGCTGAACTTGCAAAGAGGTCTAAGGTTTGGCTACATTTTTTCAAAGCAAAAGATAAGGAGGAAGCAAAATATAATATGTTGTAAAATTATTTCTCAACATCAATTTATCAACATTGTGCATCAAATTAAACCTAAATGCATCAACTGTTGAAAAAACCTTCTCCCATCTTTATTGAAGGCTAGAATATTTTTGGTCTGTTCTGAAACAGACTTTTGTGAAGCAATTAAAGTAAAAATAAAAGCCTTGTCTTTCCACCAAATTACAGAAAAATATCGATAGTCGTACCCCTAAAGACTCTCTATTGGTATCAAATTCAATAAAAATTAACAATTCCCATCCCCAACCAACACTCAACAACTCAAAGATATTCATTTCACTATTATGAAAGACAAATAAAAGCAGCAAATCCTCACATTTGAAAAGGAGGAACCATCGTGTGTTTGGCTTTCTTGTTTAAAAAGTTACTATAAAACAATTGATCAGAAGAAGAGTTGACAATCTTTGGCATGTCATTTTTTAAAAATTGCCTTCTATTCTCAATCCAATCCAGTCCAGATTTATTTGTAAAGCACATTTTAAAACAATAGCAGTGACCAAAAGATAGCATAAATATCATAAAGCAGGACATCAAAAAACAAACTCTTTACAAAAAAGGCAATAAAACCACAGGTTAAAACCATAAAACTGTTAATTCTCATACAAGGTCTTAGAGCACCAAAGAGAACAAATGAGCTCCTAGTTTCTATGATTACCTGTTTTTGTATTCTGTGTGTGTGCACATAGAAAATGTAAATGATAAACACTTTATCTTGCATTCTTTATCTTTATCTTGCATTCTCAATGACAAGGATACATTTAACTTGGATTTAAAGCATTTAACTTGGGAAATCTTGGTGGAAAAATCTTTCAGTATCCACTCAATTGGCAAGATGGCAAAGCTGAGTTTCGATTGTGTTTCACACTGAGTCATGTCAAAGTCTTCATCATGTCTTTAACAGATAATCACACAAATACAAAGGCAGAGGCGTAAAAAGGTGTTTCATTAAATATCCTGTAGAAAAAGCCATAGCTGTCTCAGTTTGAGCTCTAAGTATGTTCACATCTTCTCTGAAGAGCAGGTGCAAATCTGAGGTTTTCTGATAAGAAGGCTTCTGTTTACAATGGCTTTAGTCATTTGTGTGAAATTGAGACAAGCTGTGTATCACACATAGATGTGCTGATAGAGTCACACGCCGAATCTCATTCCAGCTAACTGAAAAACACATTGTCAGAGGATGCCCATTAAGCAGTCAAGAAGGGCTCAAAGACAATCTAATACCTCCCAATAGCCTTCTCATTCACACTTTGTAATTGTCAAGCTCCCCACAGGTCAACGTATCTAAATCTTACAAAAGCAAACACATTTGTGTCCTTACAGCAGCCAAGAAAAGGTTCTCCAGTGACCAGTTTACAAAAATTTAAAAACAATATCTAAATTATTCATCAGTTACTTCAAAGACAAAAGGCTTTCTCAAAATTTCTTTCAACCGCTACAGAGGGAGAAAATACTTTTCCTGATCCTTTCTATATAGCTTATAGGTTTAATGATTTCTTTTTATATGTTGTTATATTTCAAAAAGATAGCAGATTTAGAAGTTAATCCATGAGATTGTATGATGGGATCTTTTTCATTTTTCAGTCATTTTGATCGGCTTGTCTGTAAGGGGGTGAATGATATTTTATTAGAATCTGAAAAATTGGATAGTTTTAATATGATGATATTTGAGAACTTATTGATGTTATCCAGTATGACATTTTATCTGGTTTCATTATAATTCTCAATTAAAACTAATCACCTTATTTCAAAATAAGATTTTTGAAGTTAGTAAATGACATTCTCATAAAGGCAAATCCCCCTTTCATGTGGGGTTGAAACCTTTTTTGATATTTGGTTGAGAACCTTTGGATTTGTCACTGGGCCATAAAACAGGCTGCAAATGCTTCTGAGAAATTTTCTATTCAAGGACATTTTCAGGTTGCACGCATATCTCAAAAATGTTTTTGCTGTAGGAAGGTTATTCCTTTGTATTGTATCTGAATAAAGAAATGTTTTTAACAAACTCATAAAACAAAATGCTACAAAATATGTTGAACTGCCTCTTGTGGAGCAACTTTGAGTCTCTTTAATCATAATGAAAGTAGCTCTCTAAATACATTGCTATTGACTGATCTTTTTGGTCAGTTTCAACATGTGTACTTGGGTAAAGATTTAAATTGCTGTTTGTATTGGGCCAGAAAATATAAGGTAGTGACTACAAACAACACCTTAAATTAAACACTTATTCCTCCATTTGAAGCAGTGGAGGAGTAATCAGGGCAAATCTGGGCAGCTGAGACTGAAACATTTCAACAAGATTCAGATGGTGACAAGCGATACAGAGGAGCCACAGCAATTTCATAATGGAGCGTCTACTGTGCAGCTGAACTGGGGCAGCTGGAGTTCCTGAGCTGAAGGGCACAATGATTTCTGCTGAGGAAACATAACTGGATTTTGTTGTTGGTGATTCACATTCTTAGGGCTCATTTCATTTTAATGCAGAAATTAAAATTACAATCAATTAAAATGCAGAAATTTGTTTGCATTTCGAATTTTAGATTGGTGAAAATTGGAAACTTATTTATTTTTATCTTTTGCATGTTAGTGGATCTGTGTATCGCACTGGCTAGGTCATCGCCACTGCTCTGCACTTTGTGACCTCTAATATCAGGACAGCCATACGTTGAACCCAGCCTCTGGTTCCCCTCTGGTTTACACCGTTAGCTGAATTCAAATTGTGAGTATAAAATATGTCTAATGGAAAGAATTGAAAAAAAAACCCCTCCTGTTTATCGCAAAGTTATTTCGCTCACATGAGGTGCTATTTAGGCGATTTGAAAAAGACATATTCGCAAAAACTGCAATGGAAACACTTTTTTGGCTTTTATAGGTCACATGATGCCATGGCTATGTGCTTATCTGTAGGAACTGGCTCCCTCATGATGCAGCAGACACTAAAAGAGAAGCTACTGCATCACATAACTCTTCAAAAGTTGACAAAATCATCCGGAAATTTTTAATCCACAATTCCTCTGTGAAATCGTGGACTATCACCTCCCAGAAATCCTTCAAACATGGATGCTTACATGTATAAGGCGCTTGCCTTTCCATTATCACTCGCAGAGCACACCTACATTACCTTACCTGCAATAGAAATAAACCTGCTAATGTTTTGAACATCCATCGCCGTACTTCTTGGAATGTCATCGCAAGAGGAAGTCGCATAACATCGCTCAATGGAAATGTAGTTATCTAGCAATTGTCTTTATCGACATATTGAAAATATTGCTGAAGTTTTGGGCAAATCTAAAGTGAAAACTCACTTACAGAGCCCATTTAACTTAAAATAGTTAGAAAGGTGAAAATTAAAACCATTACTCACACTGTACAATTATTACACAAAGTATCAAGTATTTCTACTCCCTCGCATCATAAGCCATGATTGGTTTTCACTTATGAAACTTATAAACCTCATTTCAATCAGCCACCCACCAGTTTTAATCTTCTCTGCTTGACTTGAGTGAATTAAATTGGTGAAAGGCTGATTTAACTTTTCACCGGTTTCAAACAAAAAAGCATTAGTAGCCTACTTTAAGTAAGTCGACAAACATGTCAAATGAAGCTAACAGACAATTTTATGAAATAAGGGTGCACAGCTTCAGATTTCTCCTTTTATCATTTTCTCAACACACTTGGACCTTGTACTGAATAAGCTCAGTGGTTACTACTGAGCTGTACTCAAGACGTAGTTCATGATTCTTTCATTTGTTTGTGTTGTTATATATAAAGAGGAAAGGCGAGGGTAAAGGGAGGAGGAATAACCCAACCAAGGACCCCAGCTTGTGTTGTGATTCCATAGACAGTGCATTGAATACCTTTTCCATCAAGATTTCCCAAAGTTATTTTCATTATTGAATGATATGCAGATTATTTTCCTAATTATTGGTCTGGTCCATAAATGTCAGAAAATAGTTTTAAAAAACACCACTACATTTTAACAGAGAGCCTTGCTGCTTGTGACATCTTGAAATGACTTCTTTTGTTTGACCAACAGTGTAAAAATTAAATGATTTTCAATTCACAATGATGTCAAAGACACAAAAAAGACTAATTAAACAATTAGTAAGTCATCAGATTTGTAACAGTTCCAGTATTTTCAGTTCATTGGCTCATTGAATGAATAATCATTTTCAGCTCTTGTTATAAGTGGTATTCTGCTGCAGGTATGAGAGTTTTTTTCTTTAAAAGATGCAGAAACATCTTTTTTTTTTTAACCAGACACTAATTATTCATAACAAATAATTGTTATTTTATCAGCAAACATGTTTTGGCGAGGATAGACTGTATCGCATTGTTATCCTATTATTGGCAAAAAAACATGGTGTCACAGTAGGTGGCAAATATGAGGAATGTGTGTGTGTGTGTGTGTGTGTGTGTGTGTGTGTGTGTGTGTGTGTGTGTGTGTGTGTGTGTGTGTGTGTGTGTGTGTGTGTGTGTGTGTGTGTGTGTTATTCGTAGCTCTTTTTCTGTTGTTTCAGACAATAACAATACATCATGATAGGCTTTGATATTGTAAGACCAGCCAATAAAAGCTGTTCACACTTCTACTGAAGCAGGGATACTCAGCTTGCTTTGCTTTTCGACCACTTTTGAAAAATTGCACGAGGCCAGGGGGCCAGTCGCAGCAGCTACATACACACCTCTAGGATTTTAGGACATTTCTAGGATGTAAGGACATTTCTCTGGTTGTAGAATATTTAGGATATGTAGGAGACTTGAATACGTTTTTTTGATTTACAAGGTACAAGGTAGAATTATTTGTCATTTTTCTTAAACGTGGTTTAAGAAGAAATGAAATTAAAGTTGACTGTGCATTCTGCTACATCTTTTCGGCATCGAAGGAGGAACTGAGGAGTCTCAGAGCCCGGGGAAAGAAGCTGCTCCGTAGTCTGGTGGTTCGGCTGCAGGTACTTCTGTATCTTTTCCCAGATGGCAGCAGGGTTTCGATAGGATTTAAAGAGGCTTCTAACATTTTAAGACGTTTCTAGGATGGTATCATAATTCTCAGATTTGTTTCTAGGATTATAGGACATTTCTAGGATTTTAGGACATTCTAATACTTAAGGACATTTTTAAGATTTTAGCACATTTCTCGGATTTCGAAACATTTCTAGGATTTTAGGACATTAGGAGCTGGGCAAGGACCTCTGTTGGCGGGGTACATGGGATCCTCCGACACTGGCACAAATGCTGTTTTGATTCTGTTTTATGTACTCTGGCATCCTCTGTATAATGAAATTTCAAAAATGATTCCCAGTGTGAATTACTTTAGTTTACTTTAGTTGGGAGGCCAACCGGCACCCTCTTGGGGGACCAGATTTGGCCCACAGGCCGTAAATTGAGTAACACTGTGCTCAAGCATTGAGATAGCTCATGGGTGGGCTTACTCCTCAGGTTTACTGCACTTTACCTCTGAACCACACAGATGATGTGAGCTTCCACGTTACTCTGGAGTACAGGATGAAATGCACCTCTGTTTCACAGTGGTGCAGTTTTGACCAATGCCCAGTCTATATTTTATGGGCTTTATAATTATAATATAAATCCAGTATATGGAAATACAACACTCTGTATGACAATAACAGATAATAATAACAGAGCATAACCCCACGTGCAAAAGATAAAACCTCATAGTATCTGTATATATGGTCAACATGGGTTAAAGAGACAGGTGATCTCTCGCCTCTCATTCAGTCTGTAGCTTCTGAAAACAACATCATTTACATATTCAGCTCCACATGGCCTCTGCATTGGGAGTTGCTGCCTGAGGCTTTGCCCCGTGGTTTTGCCTCCCAAAAGTCTCCTAAAGAGAAGTTCAAACATAACAAGGTTATAGAGACGAACCGCCAGAGAAGAGTGAATGGAGGGATTTGGCACATACCTTTTAGGTCTGAGGATCAAGAGAGAGAGAAGGGAATTCCTCAAACACTGGTAGTAATGTGAACTGACTTTCTAGTAAAACCAATACATTTTGGCACATTGCCCATGGCTCATTGTTTTCAGCACCACCAGAAAAGAAATAACAAATGTTCTATCTTCTGTTAATTTGTGCAAACAAATTATTAATTCAAGCGAACAAAGTAATTCAGAATAACAAATGAAGCAATTTAAGGGTACAAATTTCCGTTCATGTGCACAGAAGTTATTAATGTGATGGTACAAATTTGTAATTTATATGCAGCAACACTTAAAAAGTTTACCACTCATACCTGCTGGGCCTCATAGAGGCTCAATTTCAGTGAACATTATAATAAAGCCTTTGAGTCATAGCTGGAGAGTTTGAAGCGCTTATTAATATACATATGTATAGCCAGTATCAAGCTCCTTCCCAGACTGACTCAACAAAACACCAGGTGTCTGTCACTGACTACGTTTACATGATGTTAGAATAAATCCAATTATTGTGTTAGTCCGTTTAAAAGTTGACTTCTAAAATACATGTTAAAATTTTAGTCCAGATGAAATCTTACTAACATAAATATCTCATAGTCGAAATAACGCACCTAGATAATGTGTTTGGGGGTTGATTTACTCTTTCATGCAAACGCCTCAATCAGATCTGAAGTGGCCTTCGTGTTCTGTGCGTGCTCCATAGTCCCTGTGCCAGGTTTTGACCCATGTTTTCATTGTTGGACATGCAGCCTGTTTGTTAACTTGTTCGGTATGTGACGTAATATGTCCAGTAGCAGCTAGCTGAAAGGGGGCATATCGCCACCTACTGTGGCGGAGTCTGATATACTTCCATCAATAAATTGATTCTCCCCTGATGCTTGTATATCGGGACAAGGACAGTAGTTCAATTCAATGGCCTAATGGAGCCATAATTGTAGCTCGATTTAGCTATGCATGTAAATGTACTGACTGACTACATTTTCATGCACAGAATAGTACAGTTTTGCCCTTATTTCAAAAAGACAGTATCCCTACTGAGCTGTTTTAACGACAAATAAACGTTAATAATCCACTAATATTTTTATTTACATGCAGCAGTGCATTTTCCATTAACGTGTCACATCATGTGTAATATGAAAAAGTATTTTCATCAGTGGCAGACCGTCATTTGACCGTGTAGACATTTGCCTTGTCTATTTTTTAATGTGTCATTGTTTGTATTGTACAGTTTTTATTTATCTCTTTTTAAATATATATATATTTATGTCTACTCTCTGTCACAGAGAGTTGAGAGTAACGCAATTTCAATCCTCTGTTTGTCTTGTACATACTGCAGAATTGACAATAAAGCTGACTTAAACCATCTTCTGGAAGAGTTTGCCATTACAATATTTTCACAAATTGAAAAACCTGTCGATCTTCATGTCATTTATTATGTTTGAAAGCAGGTGTTTGTCCTTCTGACCTGAAAGGTCAGCTTTTCTTGTATTTATGCCACGTATCTCAGCCACAGCCTTGCAAACTGCTTGTTTGTGTACTACGCCAATGTCCAAAGAATTCTAAAACTGAACATTTTTTAGTTGGTTGACTAATAGTTTAAGTGGTCATTTGTTACAGATCAACTCATTTTCTAACTTTCCAGCCACCAAACCTGAAGAATATGCTCCCTAGCTTCACACCTGCTATTTTTGCTCCTTGGCACATCAGTAAAAGTCATCCAAAAAAAATATACTGAAATATAACACTGAAAAAAATATCCCACAAAATAAATTAGGATTCATGTTCTCTGTAGACATGGAGGATGCACAGTTGGTTTAGAAATCATTTGGTCATCATGGAACAGTCCATATTAGTCATTCAAGTTCAGGAAAAGGCTTTAGCTGTATTTTTATTGGAAACAGAAGATGATTTATATTCATTTAGCCTCAAGCTGCTACGAAGAGTCACTTGCAATTACTGACTGTGCCCAAGAGGTCAAGAAATGGATGTTTTCAGTGAACAGATCTAAGTGCAGGTTTGGAAGCAGGTGTTAAATGTTTTAAAATAGCAAATGACACTGCGTAATACTTGTGGTGTTAAAGACTTTTCAAAATGTTAAGTTGATGGAAAAATAAAGTGAAGGTGTAGTTAAACATTTTAATTGTGTGACTCATGTACATGGTGATGGAATATAATAGGAAAGTGCTCACACTATTGCTATACAAAATGTCTCTAAAGCCTCTGTTTTTGCTGAATTAAAGATGTTAATAATATGATAATAATAACAATAATAATGATGATGATGATAAAAGGTTTCCTGAATGAATAGATGCAATTTATATATTTTTTAAATTTCTATTTGTGAGATAAAAACATGTTGGGAATTTGGGAACAGCAGTTTATTGTTGTTTTAACAATTGGATGTCAACATAATGAATGAAGCTTTAAAGCTGGAGTAAATTGTTGGTGCACAGTAGGTCTGGCTCCATATTAGATAGATAAGATTTACACTTTGAGATTTGCCCCAATTGTAAAGTGCTATACAAAAAAATGTTGTAAATAGCTGTATATCACAAATCCCTTAGTGCAGATTATATGTAAAGTACATTTTTTAAACCTTAACCTTATTTAAACATTGCACTAAGAGGAGGTCTGTCATTTCTCCCCATACAAACTGATCAAACAGCATAATTTATTGTGAAAACAGCCTCCCCAGATTTTGCCCTGTGGCACTCAGAGGTAGCCTGCATCTGGAGAAAAGCACACGAGGCACAAACAGTCATGAGACTTTTTAGAAATGTGACAGAAAAATTAGACTTACTTGAAGAAGATTACTTGTTCACAAAATCTCCTAAAATGTAAATAGCTCAATAATTGCTCACATTGCATTCAACTACTAGATGGTCAAAAAATAAAAAAAAAACAGACTTTACATATATCTACTGGCCTAGCCACTGTTCATTTCAGAGAAAATCGAGAGTTATTTTATAACTTCAAATGTCACAGCACTCCAAGACTTGTCCTGTACTCTCCTACACTCTGTAATGTCAGCCTCTAAAAGCTCAGCCATCACCCTGGGGGTTTGAGGTGGAGCTAACAGACATCTGGATCCTCTCGCTTGTCTGCTTCGATATCAGATATGGGAGATTATGTGGGAGAGAAGTCCTCCACCTCCACTGACCTCTCTGTAGTAAAAGCACTCTGAGACCCAGTGTCCGTCTCTATAGTATGAGTTTAACAAGCCAGAGTGAGCTGTAATGAGAATATGAGGTGAGCCCCTCTATCACAGACACACACACTGTTTCTTTGTGGCTTTCCACCCCAATTATGCCCATATTTCCAAATGTCTAGTCAGCAGAGACGGACTGAAAACTGTCTCAAAAATCTTTGCATTGAAGCGAGTCAGTTTATCAAAAGAGTCAGATTTATCCCAGCTGGTATGAAAAGGCTTTTTCTTATATTGACCGTCATCGTAGAGGAGGTTTGAGCTTCCCGATTTACGACCAGTTTTTGAGCGTGTGAGATATCACAAGGTTACTGATGTGGAATGTCAGTGGCTCATGACCGGAAAGGTTTTATATCTACCCCTGACCTCTTGTGCCAGTGGCCTTCTCTGTAAAAATGACCTTTTCAAATGTAATTATCACAGTAATCGTGTCAAAAGGTTAAAGCACGTCCTTCTGCTCACCACTCTGGCTCCGGATTCACGGCTGCTTACCATCCCAAATGAAATGTGAAAGTTTGTTTTGCCCATTCAGCCAAGTCAGTGAGGGTGAACAAATTGGAAGAGAAATTGAAATACAAGGGCATTGTTAATTTTGGCCATTCTGAAGCAGCGTCCTATTGATGAAGGTGAGATTGTCCAGTTGCTGTAGGTCTAATAATCCATCAGAGGTGAGACGTTCTTCCTCTTAAAGCAGAGAGCTCAGTGCAACAAAAAATGCATTTACTTTGAGCAGCTGAATAGACTGAATAAATTTAGATTTTCTATTAATTAAATTTGTACCCATATAACAAAAATATGTTGTAGAGAGCAGAATGCAGTAAGGGTACAAAAATAAGCTTTTAAGATGTTAAGATACGAATTCATCCATCCTGATACTGATTCTAGTATTAAACTTGCCGATATGCAGTCTGATACAGTTTATAAAAAAGGAGCAGCTCTATACTTCTGTCTTTGTACGTAATTAAAATTGTGTTAGTGTTGTATGGCATGGCTCAGGGTCGGGCTGGGTGATAAAACAATAACGATATCAATGGAAATATAACTTTTCCTCGATTGAAATATGAGATGAAGTCAACAAAGCATTCCAGCCATGTCTGCTCTGCTGTCATTCACCGCCGGTGTCTCTGCTGGTGTCTCTGCCGGTGTCTCCCAATGTCCGCTCCGCTCTCATTCTCTGCCGGTGTCTCTGCCGGTGTCTCTGCTGGTGTCTCCCAATGTCCGCTCCGCTCTCATTCTCTGCCGGTGTCTCAGTCGGTGTCTCCACCAGTGTCTCTGAATGTCCGCTCTGCTCTCATTCACCGCCGGTGTCTCCGCTGATGTCTCTGATTGTCCTCTTCACTCTCATTCTCCGCCAGTGTCTCCGAATGCCCACTCCACTTCATTCTCTGCCGGTGTCTCTGATTGTCTGCTCCACTCTCATTCTCAACCGGTGCTCAGTCTCATTCGCAGCTTTTGTCTCTGCCGGTGTCTCAAATTGTCCGCTCCACCCGTGTCTCTGAATGTCCACTCCGCTCTCATTTTTATTTAATGGCTTAGTTAACTGAAGGGGACATGCAAAAGATGAAACTGATAGAGAAATTTAAGAAATTCTAATACTTTAAGTCTTATTAAACCTCAAGGTAAACTACTTCAAACTGTCTAAGTTCAAAAATATCTGTTCAGTTTGAATATTACATTTCCCACATACAGATGTTAATTTTAATATTTGAGGGTCACTGCTTATTTTTGATTAGATTTTTTTTTTACCTGCCAGTTTACCATGATGCTAATTGGTTGAATTTAGGTTGCAAAGTTGGGTGCCCAAAAATCTGACAGAACAATATTTGATACCAACGTCAATTTGATGTAGAATACTGGGAATTTATGACGATATTTTGTTGGTTTTCAGTTGAATTCTAATGTAATAAAAATTCAACGTCTTGCAAACATCTTGCAAACGTCTTATGCCAATATCACCTTGTAGTAAAGTAACAACATTTAGTCAGGAGGTATGGAGGCCAAAACGCAACATCTGTAAAATGTCATATTGTTAACATCCACGCAATGTGAAATTCTTACACCATTAGATATTTAAACCCAATTTTCATTTCAACCAACGTCTTTCTGACATATTGCCATCTGTTCCTCTTATTGTTTTTTTTCAGTGTGCTGTTTACTCAGGCTTGTTATTTGTTAGGTACTTATGAAGCATCTGAACTCAATACAGATGAATCTCACTCACATAATATCAGGACCATCTCCATAATAAACCGTGATAATTTATTTCAGTGAATTATTACAGCTTTTAATAAATGGAAATCTCATCTCTTGCTCATCTCTGCTGCTAATTTATTGTTTACATACATTTAATATATTCAATAAATGTTTAATTTAAAATGGAACCCTTTACAAATAAGAGCTGGAACATATGTCAACAATAATATTCCTCCTGCAGAGTGAGATGGGATGGCAGAATTAATGGGCTGCCAGGTTTGTGTTTGTTTTGTAAATGCTGAGTAACATAGAACAAATGAGGATTAATTTAGCACAATGAACACTAATCAACATACATTCCAGTGGGGCTTTTTTTTTAAATGCTTGTGTCTGCAGAGTAGTCTGACTCTTGAAATTCTCCACTAGCTATCGTTGGAGACTGGTCTTGTCGGAAATCTAAAAACATGTTCGTTTCACCTAAAACAACCGAAAGTACTTTTATGTTTTCCTGACAGGGATTCTCGTGCGGCATTGCAAATAATGATTGCTGTCTCTGAGAAGCAACAGTGTAAGAAGTGTGTTGTTGCTGAACAGCAACAGCACCTCAAAAGGAGGAGGCTGGGTGGAGGTTGGAGGTTTGGGTGTCTGAGTATTGTACTAAAAGGCCTGCTCACATTGTGTTTCCCACCAACAGTCGAAATTTGTTTCTTTTAACCATGACCAATGTTCCCAAACCTTAACAAACTCATCTCTTTGGATCACAACCCACAATCTTTCCCTAAAGTAAAGTTGAACACCACCTGAAGTAAGAGTTCAAATATACTATAACATCTTTTCCAGGTCATGAGGTGGCTTTCCATTAATCCTGGATTTGTGCAAAAATGAAATTGCAAATATAAAATATGCCGAATGGAAACACTTCAATAAAAAAAAAGTTCCAGTTATTGCAAAAAAAAATGTTTACGCTTGCATAAGATGGTATTTGAGGCGATTCGAAAAAGCCATATTTCACAAAACTGCAATGGAAACACTTTTTTTTTGGTTTTATAGGTCACATGATGTACAACAAAAAGTCACATGCTATTCTGAAAACTGAATTGGCTCCCACGGGCATGATGCAGCAGGCGCTACAAAAAGGTGCTATTGCATCAAATAACTCTTCAAAAGTTGAGCGGATCATCTGAAAGTTTTGAATCCACTATTCCTCTGTGCAATCGTGGACTAAAACCTCCCAGACTTCCCTCATATGTGGACGCTTCCACATATAAGGGGCTTACTTTTTGGTTATTGCTCATGTAACATGCCTACATCACCTTCGAATAGATAATATGACAATATACTGACAATAACATCTTATTACATTGTGGAGAATTTAATACATATTGAGCCCCCCCCCCCACGCCACCCAACATATAATAAAAAAAAATTGATAAGAGATTATCTGAAAATTACATTTCAAAAAGATAGGGATGATTATTATTATTGTTATTATTATTATTATTACGACTGCTACTACTATTAATAATAATAATAAAAATAATCAAAGTAATTATAATAATAAAACTATTTCATCATATTTTCTTGTTTTGTTACCTTTTTTTCCACATTTTGTTTTCCTCATTTTTCTTTTCCTTTTTTTCTAAATTTTAGGTGATTTTCTTGTCATTTTCTTTATCTGTTTTTGAAAGATATTAAACCAGTTTGCTCTATAATGAGGTCATAAAATGATTATAGCAGTAACTCCTTTACCATCCCTTTGTAAAGCTTCTGGAAGGCACATTTGATCCTGCCGACAATGGTACCCATGTTAGAAAAATGTGTCGTTTTGAAAGTAAAATTGATAAACAGCTGATTTTGTCGGTTGACTCAGTGAACTTGTTGGTGATGCTCATTGTAATAAACTTTATTTCTCTGGCAATATAAATGAGATAGCTTCCATCAGAGTCTCAAAATATCTGATGCATCATTACTACACTTCATGTTTCTTTACCACAGATTGCATTATGTAACATTGTAGCATAAATTGCATTTGTAGTCATTGTTTTATCATGAAAAGCTCAGGAAGCTGAGGAAAGCTCAGAGTTCAGACCAGTCGACCAACTTTTATGTTTACACAGCTTCAACTTCAAGTCACCTCCGCGTCTTTTGGCTGGTGGCAGTCAGCCAGCCAACAACAGCTCATGTATTGAAAACCCCCTCTTTGTCCTTCCTTTGCCCGTTATTTACTCCTTCCTCCTCCTCTCTGCCTGTCGCACCATGCAAACAATTTCCTTACTGTTTGAATAACTGTAATTATTGAAAAAACAAGTCAACAGAAGTTGTCTCAAACGTGTTCATTCGTACATCTCATGGTCCAAACTTTTCTGCCACAGCAGTCCTGAGTTCCTCTCGACTCTCGGAGGACCAGAGGTGGTAAACAGAAAAAGACAATTTCATGCTGGACAGCTTTGAAAATGCTTAAACACTGCAGAAAATGCTTTTCTAACCATGTGAGCCGAAGGACGCTGAGATGTCATTTAGAAACACACTTACTGTAAAAAAAGAATAAAATAACTTCACAAGTTAAATAACAAAGCTATTTGTTTCCAGAGTCAAACATTAAATAGGAAGAACTGCTTCTGTCTTATCTTGACATTCGATCGAGAACAATTCTCCTCATATTCTCTCTTAAGTCCTCCTTCCTCAAGTTGTACATTTTAACCAAGAACAGTAAGAAACATAATCTTGGCCGATCTGCTCACCCCAAACAGCATTTATTGTAGAAGACCTGTTGAAGTTTCCAGAAGAAATGACTGCAAGGCCAAACAGACTGCTCCTTAGCGGACAACTGAAATTACTTTTCTACTGCTTCTGGTCTGCCTTACTTGTTGTAACTGAGCTACTTATGTATCTGTTTTTGTTCTTTAATTAATCTTTTATTGTGGAAAACATTTGAAAGATTTCATTTGCATCAGTGTTAACTTTGGCTGTTATTTTAGATTTAGTTGTAGTCTTGAGACAAAAATGCTCATTAGTTTTAACTCAAAACTTTTTAAATCAACCAAAATTCATGACAATCAATCAATTCAATCCATCCAAATCAGCCATAACTACCATATTTTTTAGGTCTTCAAGTGTCATATGATACTAGTATCAACTCTGTAAGCTTTCAAACTCAGCCTGGCGATGCCTCTTAAAGGCAGAAATGTTGGCCAGGATCGCCCAGGAATAATGTGATTAAAGAAAAAAATTGAACACGTTATATACAAACTTCAATTGCATCATGAATAACAAGTTAATGCCGACAGCACTAATAAAATTACAACATTTCTGTGGTTTGCATTAACATACAATACAAACTTTTTTTTTTCTGGCAATTGGATAAAAAAGAAAATAAACCTTATGATTCTTAGGGACACACCTTTAATACTGAACAATCGATCATTTCATCTTTGTTGCTTCATAGTCAAATATTAACGTTAAAAATGTTGATCCCACACAGTGAAACTTCTGTTCTCCTTTTTCATAGAACAACTCTTATATGCTGAAAATTTGTGATCATGTAGTTCTGATTATTATTTTTTAATTAAGGCAAGGCAGCTTTATTTGCAGCTAATTATATTATTATATAAGAGTTTTGTTGAGTTTCAGAATTTCTTTCTTGGATCTTATGGTGCCATAAATTCAGCCATCTTTTTTAGAAACAATTATTTTCTGTACCTAACAGTGCAAAATTTTCTCTCCAGACAATTTTTAGCAAATAGCTTTTGTATGATGTAGCAGAAACATGCAAATGCAGCTGCACAGTGAAGAATGTACTGTACACTAAAGGCACACAGTGTCAGGGGGGCTGCTGCTCAATAAAACATAGAACTTCCATGTAATCTTTATTGAGATGCACTAATTAAATATTAAAGTGATATTTCCTTCTTTCTGTGATCATAATGTGGTTATTTAAAGTCCCATGGTATTGCTGAAAGTAAAAATTAAAATACTTGCTAAATAATGTAGTGTTATTCACTTCCACATGTGACATTATCTCAAAATTGGGGTGTATGTCCTCACTGAGGAACTTGGTCCAGCCTGAGCTTCATATTCTGTGTATTATGGAGCATATTTTACCTTGTAAGTGCTAACTGGCTTGAGAAAGGAGAAAGATGCAATTGGCCATTATAGTGTTTTGCTGTGCATAAGGGCCAGTGAAGGTTACCCAGAGCCATAGATGCAGGAGGACGTATTTTTATGGCGTGGGCATTAATGAGAGAGTTGACAGCTGTTATACATTTGGGATAGCTGAGGGGCCTAATGAGCATTTGCAGAGCACCTAAGATAGAGGTGTACAATTTTCAACAAAAGGCCCGTGTATGTTATTTGTAAATTATTCAAAAAGTGGTGTTTTGGCTGCAGCCTATTTTTGAATCCAGCCTCTGGAGAAGGTCTGCTATTAGTGAAGCATGGTATTCATCCAAACTTTAATGTTGCCCAGTTGTTTACCAAAAATATTCTGACTGCTCTCAGCAAGTGTCTGATTGAAAAACATTTTTTCTCAGAGCTGTATTCTGTGTAGCCTTTTGTTTCAACCTGCAGAGCACTATCCAGGGGTTGTTCCTCTGCATCTTAGGGCGGACTGTTCATAGCAGTGTCACAGTGAAGGCTGGTTAATTATAGAGTAGAGGCATTTAGTGTCCAGGTGCATACTGTGATGAATAATAATCATACTGCTCAGTCTAATCACAGCTTAATCTATTAATCAATCAACCGAAAATGAATCTGCAGCTATTTTAATAATCAACAAATCCTTTCAAATGCAAAAATGCTACACATTTGCTGGTTTGAGCTTCTCAAATGTGATGATTTTTTGCTTTTCTTTATCACATATGGTAGTGAATTGAATATGTTTGAGTTTTGGACTATTGTTTCAACCTGTTTTCATTCCCAGTTTCTTTATAACCGGTGCTTTGTCATGCCCCTCAGCATCGCATAGCAATGCACAGGGCACCCTTTACGCCCGACCCACACTGTCTGCATGAGTAGTGCTCGAGCAGTGTTTGTATGTTGTGAAACCTGTTGTTTTTCTTTCACAGTTTTGTGTTAACAGGTGAGCCGCGCTGCTCAGTTGTGGCTTGTCTGCTGCTCAGCTGTGAAACAACTAGAGATTCGGAATATTGCCTATTTTTTCAGCAGGTCGCATGCCTTTTTCCAGTAAAAATAGACTATGGAAGTGGTCTTTTGATAATCATATTGAAGTTAAACCACCTTTTGCTATAGTACCAATGTTTGTGCCATATCTGAAATATGGAAAAAAATACCAAAATTTATTTTTAACTAAACAGTTCCTGTTTCCTTTTAGGAATAAAAGCCCTCTGACAACCTTTCTGTGGATAGACTCCCCTCAGTTGTTAACACAAGGCTTTTTAATTGTGACATTTTTGCAGCACCATGTTGTTGACGATGCAGTGGCTGGCATGACTCCATAAATTAGCAGAGTACCCATTTTTAATTGTGGAAATAGTTATAGCAGCAGGCAGCTCTGCAGCAGCAACACTGTGTGTGTGAACCATGGACTGTGTGTCACAGGTCCCCAATTAACCCACAGGTCCCCAATTAACCCTGCTATGTTTAGGTGAAGCTTAAATATCCCGGATATGGCTGCTGCCATCTTGTGCTGGCGAAGTCATTTGGAGCTGGAGTCTGCGCAGTAGCGATATCCGCGATGGGGGAGTTTCTGCTGAAACACCCATACAACCAATCGAGAGCAGCCCCATTGGATACAAGCGCATGGATTGGCTGTCACAGCTGTCAGTCATGGCAGAAAAGCCTCTTTTTGTATAATTTAGTAACTCATTGAAACCGAACGTATCATTAGACAAGCAGTCAAACAAACATCAGTGTGATGAGAACTACCTTCAATGACAGAAACCATCTTTGGGAAAAATTTGTTTGGCGTGTATTTTGAGTTTTTAATTTGGCTTTTGTCCCATTCACTCACATGGAAGGGTGGGCTTTATGACCTATGCTGCACTCAAACACCAGGGGGCGATCGAGGTTGAAATGTTGCACTTCAGGGGAACTGTCATGTTGTCCATCTTTATATACGGTGCATGTTTCAGAAAAAGAATCACGATTTGGGTTAAAACAAGCGTATTTTTTATGTAATGTAATGTGATGTCACTGCAAGACGACAAAATTTTAAAACATCACTCCTGGCTCTGAGAAAGTGTGATTGTGAAATGTTTGTGTGCTCTTTACAGTTTGCTTACATTTTATGGACAAAAAAATTAATCAACAAAATCACGAGCAGATGAATCAATAATGAAAACAATGATTACTTGAAGCCCCGGCTTTGTCGTATTTACAGTCTTCACAAAAAGGCTTAAAAGACCCGTTACTGGCGTTTAGCAACATCCTCTGTTTTCATGCCGTTAAATGTGAGCAGGTGTAGGGAGTATATGTGTCAAACCTTAAAGGACAGAGAGTTTAGTTTGGGCTCCAACAGTGTAAACACCGGAAAAAGAGTTTTATAAGCCAAAAATCTAACTCGTCTCATTGGTATTGATCAACAACCCCATCCGCCCAGGGCAGATATATTAAGGTCATTTTGTGCTATGAGGCAGTAAAACCTTGAAAAAGCTTATTTGATCCAAGCTGGGCCAGAAAGCTGTCAATGCTGTTGCAATCCCATGGTCACTAAATGAGGAAGTATTTTGTCCTGGACAGGCCTATTCAGAGTGTGTCCTTATGATGATTATTTAAGATTTATTTTCCTTGGGTTGTCATTTTATCTGAAGTGGGGTTGTCACAGTACTATAATTTGTAACTTGATGCGCTTAGCCAGAAAAATACTACCACGGTATACCCATTTTTATAAAGATATGAACAATACAAAAAATAACATAAGTAACAACCATTTTTAAGTTGTCTCAGGTAGCTACAGCCGTGTTTATTTTCTGTGCCTCTGGTGACTTGGCACCATATTTTTGTTGATGATCGAACAGAGTTGGTAGGGTGGGCGATATGTCGAATATACTCGATGTATTCCAGCTTGTTCTATGTGCGATTTATAAAATGACTATATCACGAACATCGAATATGAATTATGTCATTTTTATAAGCCACTGGTGGTTTGGTTTTCTTGCTCTGTTGCTCTCTGCCTTCAACAGACACACACACACACACACACACACACACACACACACACACACACACACACACACACACACACACACTCACACACAAAGCAGGGGTTTTGCAGAGCTCCAGATTGTTACTATTTAGTCACACTTTGTAACCATGGAGCACTACTGCAATATACAAATACTATTGATATATGAACTGGAGAGCTGTTAGTTTATTTTCAGCTTACAGAGAATAAATCATCACAGTTAACGGCGCTGTAGTAACAGTCTAACTTAATGAGTGGTATTGGCGATAGCATGTGCACGTGAGAAGTGTTTTTGCATTTGCAGAGCTCCGATCGCAATTATTTAGTCACATTTTGTGACCACCGAGCACCAGAGCGAATTCGAAATATTAATAATATATAAACTGGAGAGCTGTTTATTTGTTGCCTGCTCACAGTGAGTGAATCCTCACAGTTAAATGTTATTATAACAATAGTGTATTCAACTTCAGTATATGACATAGCTGCTTTATTTAACTTTGTCGTAACTGCAGTTCATTCAATAATTTTGTACTTTAGTAGTTGACATAATTTCAAAGGACATTTAAAAATATTGAGATATACATAGTATATCACGATATAGCTTTAAAATATCTGGTATTATTTTAAAGCATATTAGCCCAGCCCTAGTATCAATTAGTATCTGAGAATTGATTGGTTTTTTTTTTTGACAACCCAAATTTAAAGAAACCTTTTTCAAATCATGTCCTTTGTTTGCCTTTTATTCCATGCAGTTTTCTTTATTTGTAACCTTGTTATCTTTCAAAAGCGGTCCAAATGTACCCGAATAAGATACATTAATAGAACTGCTAATCTTCTTAAATGCCCACTACTGTGTGTGGACCACTTATCATGTCAGACAGCAGACAAGGTTAAAAGGCTTTTACAGGCTTCAGGTCTTCGAACAGGAGCATGCTGTTTTCTAAGATGTCACTGTCTGCTCGGCTGACATGAACGAATTACTGTATTTATACAAAACACCATCACAACTTAGCACTTGCTGGGCTGACACATACTGTGTATTAATGTTTTTAAAACACTGTTGAAAATAGTAATTACAATTCTTTTTTTCCTTTCATTTGAAAAGGATACTTTATTTTCTGATGATGGCCATTTGCAGTAATTGAGGAAAGTGCTCATCATTGTTGCCTCAGAATTTCTAAAGGTGGGGAAATTATTTTCACGGTGCCTGGCCTTCCTTACTGGTCTGCTTTGAAATGAGAGCTTATGTAACCAAACTGTGGGCGGTGTAATTACAAAGCAAGTGGAATTACAAAAATCTCAATATCTGTAATCTATGACTGCTTTTCAGTTTTATCCCCCCTTGACTTTTTTTGCCTTGTACTGTGTGATGAGATTCATTTAGCTTCAATATTTGAATACTCAGGCTGCTCACAGAGACTCTCGGGTGACCCATACTTACACTCCATTATATCTTGACCAATAGTGTATTTCTTAGGATAGGGTATATTGATAGGATATTGATATTTGATGTTTTTATTCGGAGGCATTTTGTTTTTTGTTCGTCAGTATTTCGGTATGTACGAATGTCTCTATGCCCACTATCGTGAACGCCTTAGGAATTATTTTAAAATTCAGTACTAACATCCTTTTGGACTTTTTGGACTTTTTGAACTAATCGCATTTTGGTGGTCAAAGGTCAAAGATGTCGGTCACTGTGACCTAGTCAGTCTCATTCTAGTGAATGCAACAAGAACATCTCAAGGGAATTTCTTCAAATTTGGCTCAAACATTCACCTAGATTCAGTATTGATTAGAATTAGAAAGGTCAAGGTCACTTTTACTTTGCCCCAGTCTCACAGTTGTGAATGCAATAGCTGAAGATGGCCTTGAGGGAATTTCCTCAAATTTTTGGACATTACTCAAGAATTTATGTGCTCAAATTTCACACAAACATTTAATAGGATATAGTGATGAAGTTCTGAAATGTTATATGTAACAAGTAAAATGGTCAACTGTGACATCATTATATTCTGCAAAAACACTTTTGTGGCCATTACTCAACTTCATGACTCTGGAACAAACGGGGAAATATCAGGTCAGATACTGAATTGGTTACATAGTCTTGAAACTGTACTGATTGTATAGATCTTCTGGCAGGGCTGACTTTTTTCTCTTGCTCTGTTAGCTTAATATAGAGGAAGTACATTGTCTTCACGTACTGTCTGATAACTGATACAACACTCTTTTCCTTTCTTTTTTTTTGTCTTCTGGTAGTGCTGGGAGCATTCATTAAATTCTTGCTGGAACTTTTCTGTTGGATCACTGCGGATTTGATGTAGTGGATGTTTTGGGATCTTCTGTCTTGTTTGTTTGTTTTATTTTGACTGTAGTGTTCTTTGGATATTACATGTTAATTATATGGGCCCCTACCAAAATCTTTAGGTAGATTATTTTGGGTGTCCCATTCACATGTTTTTTCTATCGTATTGCAGTTGTATTTTATTCTGTGTCACCATTTCTTTGATATATGAATAAAATGATGATGGTGATGAATGATCTAGAATACACCACTGGAGCAGACCTTGCCTCAAGTGGCAGCATACTAATCTGATTTTCAGAGTAAGATAATGTGAACTCTGTCCTGGTAATGGTATAGCATGCGAATGCTTGTCAAATCAGAACAGAGAGGAGAATATTTAGCGCAGCCCTAAGTTGAACGGTGATTGACCGTGAAAATCTCTTTCTTATATTCCCTCCTTGACATTACAGGATGGTGTTAAAAGCCGTTCTTACAGTTGGTCAGGGAGCGAGCGCAGGGAGTGTGAAAGTGCTGATATTTGCAAAAACAGGGTGGTAGAGATGGACTGAAATGACATCATACTTCAAATAGATATGAGCAGAGATCAAAAAGCTGTCCGGTCAGCAAGTGGAGAGACTGTTGGATTAGGTTGGATAGGCTTTGTCAAACTTTATCTTGTGTTTTTCAGGGACAAGGCTTGGAGCTCTGTTTAAAATGTTGTAGTCACCTCAAAAACAACATTTTTACCTGTTTGCTGCCCTTTTAAAAACTTTTAACCAACTTGGGTTTCTTCATGTAATTTACTTTAAAACTAAGGATGTTCAAATCAAGTATCTGCTGAGTATCTGCTTATACCGAGTCCTTTTCCAACACTTACAATCAATCCAATGTATGTTCTTGACAACTGAATAGCTCTGCAATGCATTTACAAAAAGATCCCCTGCATCCAAGCTGTTCCTATTCATTTTGCTTTGACGACTCTTTATCTTTTGTTTTTCCTTTTTCGTTTTAAGAAATGTTTTTGCAATTTTCCGTGAGATGTTACATCATGAAGACATAAAACTTTCACCAGTGGTTGGAAGTTGTGTGCAAATTTTGCTCAAAAAATATGCCTCTCATGTCGGTAACGTAATTGACTAGAAATTTGACCCAAAAGTCCAGCTCAGTGTGCCCTACAAAAAATACACAAGTACCATTGAAAGACCACTTGTGAAATTTTCCACCATTTTCAAATTTTTTTGAAAAACACATTTTGCCATTTACTCCTAATTTGTAGTCTGCAGAGTTTTAAAAAGCTTGTTGATAGCTTAATATCTCCTTTTATTAAGATACTGATCAATAAACTTTAGAGGCTCAGCTCAGTGTGAGATCTGATCAGGACATCCCTATGTAAACATTTTTTAAAATGAAATATAATCTACTATGACTTTATAAAACTACATGTACAGTTAGTTAAATTATAGAAAGTTGTTGACATTTTTTTACATGCCAGCATTGTAGTCTTTCTTAGATGTTCTGCAAAGATGTCAGCAGAGAAACTGAAGTTTACGCTTGTTCAGTAAATTATAAGAACAGCTACATATTCCTGGGGAAATTAAATTTTAAGTCAAGATGGTAGTGAGAAAATATTCTACAAGTGGTTTAATTAATGATGGCTAATTTAACACAAGAACAGACATCTCGTTCTGTCAAAATCAGCATCCTCATTTAGGAAAAAAAGACCTCTCTTACATTCTGTTTTTTATTATGAATTAAAAATTAAAATCACAAGTATAACCGATGTCTTGGTAATAATTTTGCCTAAGTGGTTTTCGCTCTTAATAAATTGAAGACAGTTGAGGAAATGAACACATTTTAACCCCCCCGGGGGTACAAGGAGGTACAAGATCTTTATATTTGTAACTAGTTTCCGACCGCTGCCGTGTAATTAAGTGTGGATGGTGTTTGCCAAATGGGAGTTCTGGTGCTAATGAGTGCTGGACAATCTTCGGAAAATATTAATAGTCAAAGTCTATGCTAATTTGTGACTGACATCTAATTACTCGTCATTGGATTCCTGTTTATTTGGTAATATTCTGGTACTTGACACGAGATCTTTTAAAAATGATCTGCGCCATCTTTTTGACCCAGGTTTGCTTCCCACACTGTTCAGAGTTGGTGGGAGTTCAAAGCAGCTCCTCCATCACAACCCTCCACCTCATTAAAATAATTAACTCTCTCAGCGCATTATCACGCTGAGCTTTAAGAGCTGTGGATAAAGGAGCAGATGAAGTGGGCAATCTCGACACGCTTGTGCGTGCTCTATAAATATTTTGCAGTTATTAACATGTACCGCAGTTAAGAAACACCCCTAACAGCACACATTTAAATGGTGAGGGATATTCACTGTAAAAACACAGCTGACCTTGACTGTTTTCAAGTCCATTCTCCCATTTGTTTTTGTAGAAGAATGATATACTTCACTCCTATTATAAATCAATTAATGCTCATAAAGATGGACAGTATGCCTCCCCTTCCTCCCACTGTCCAAAAATGAAGCCAAAATACCCCAGATACGGCTGCTGTCTGCACAGTAGCGATCTCACCAGTTTCACGTTCCCACCATCAGAACAAGCCCCCAGGAAGGAGTGCCTGACTTTGACATTTTCCATGTCTGTCACATAATGCATTTGGGCCAAAAAAAAAATATTACCATTAACTTACCTTGTACAAGAGATGTCTGTAAATCAGTGGACTTTTTTTTTTTGGAGCGTCACAACCCTTGTGAAATGACTGATGATTTATTACCAGGATTTAATCCATGAAGTCCGAGAACATTTAGAAAGTCTAGAAGAGTGACATGATTTATTTATTTTATCCCAATTCAAGTTAGCAGAGGCCAAACTGAAAGTAAGCCACTCGACTAGCAGCAGTCTCTCATGCGCCAGGGTCCTCTGCCTGAAAGTTTTGAGCATCAAACACTTCATTTCCTGCATCCTGATAAAATTCTTATCTTCTGCATCAGTTCATGGTGCAAAAGTCTTTAAAGCCTTCTGCTACAACATTTTGTTCTAAATATTGAGAGGGCATGTCTCCTGCATCCCCCCTCAAGCCATTTTCATCTATGTGCCCAACAATGTGGACACAGAGCGGAAGATGCAGGTCATTATATCTACAGAAGTCAAACTTTTTTGCTCCACACGTTACTAAGCATGTTTTACAGGCATTAACAACTTGAAAAAGTCATGGATTATGAAGACAGCAATTTCCAGGTCTCAAAAAGTTTTGGAAAACTAAATATACCATGAAAGTTTTGGATGTCATGATATTTTGTTTCACAAACCTGTATAATAACAAACAATTTGTACAAGGACTGTTAGAATTTGAAAATCCAGTGATAATTTCGGATTTTACAGTTTCTGTGATAAATTATGTAATTTTCTGTGAATTCTAAAGAAAATATCCACAAGTCTTGAAGACATGCCTTCTTTAAAATCACAAAAAATATCAAAGAAAAAAATTAAAAATTAAAAAATTCCAAAAAATATTAAATATACATTAAATGAAATACAAAATACAGCAATCTAAAGTGTTTTCCCCCTCCCCTAAAGCCAATAAGCCATGAGTCCCTCCCCAGTGCTTTATCAATTATTTGACATGCCTCCCCAGTTTTGCACCCTGAACAGTTGGACAGTCCTGTATTTATTTATTTATTTATTTATTTATTTAAATCATTTTTTTAAATAAAAGCTGTTTTATAGTTACGAAAAAGAACTGTTAAGGAGCATTGACGGTCATTTCAGAGAATGTAAGGTCTTTAAAATTTGCCTCAGAGCCAATGAAAATTATTGGTAAAATATGTATGAAACATGTTGGTTGATTAAGAATTATTTACAAAAAACATAATCATAGGCTAAAAATTCAAATTCAGTTCAGACTTTCAGTGGTTGTTTCAGAAAAAAAAAGTTAGACAATTCACCATACTATGTGCTTTGTATTATGGAGATATCTTTTACGCTCATGCTGCTGTCACTTCACTTAAACCTTAAACCACTCACAGCAGTGCCATTCACTCTATAATTCATGACAGTTTTTGTCCCAGACTTTGGTCACGTTGACATGACGGCACACAAACTACAAAACTCATTTAAGACTCTATGTATAGACTACAAGATAATTCCACTTATAGAAATAAACCCAAAACTGGATGAAATGTTTGTGATATGTAGTGAAAACACGTCAGTCTTCAGGTTAAGACACACAGATTTACACAACTCTTAAGGAAGGTTTAAAGACATGTAAATGGATCATTATTCAAAAGAAATCTCAGAGACATTAGACATTCAGTAAATGCTCCCCAAAAAAATCCAACGGGTTACACAGTGGAGTGGAAATGCTTCAGTCTCAGGCTCCTGGTATTGTGCACCATGGCTCACTGTCACGGCTTACTGGGACACTTGAATAGAAAGGAGCTATCGTTAATGTTATTAGTGACACCTGTGCCTCTCCTAGGATGACAAGTCAAAATTTCTGCAGGGAAAAAGGTCTGTTCACTTCACTATTGGAATATATCTGAATGTCACTTGAATTTAGAAACACTGGCCCCAGGGACTTTTAAAGAAAGTTTTCCTTTTAAGTGTTTGCGATTGAACAATAAGTGTGTTTCTGTGTGTTTGTGCAAGGGATTTAATTTTTACTGTGGAATGTATGAGACACAGCATGTGATGCATCCAAATTAAATCTATAGTGTGGGATTTTCATGGCTCTGCACCAGCGATAGCCAAAACTGGCGTCATTATATTTTTAGATTGTCCATCCATATGTCCGTCTGTCCCTTTCTCGTAACCTCAGTATGTCAAGAATGCCTTTGGGGATTTTCTTCAAATTTAGCACAAATGTCTTTAGCAAGTCTTTCGCAAGTCTAGGATGAACTGGTTAGATTTTGATGGTCATAGGTCAAAGGTCATGGTCACTATGACCTCATCTGTCTCATTATCGTGAGCACCAAATCGAGAACACCTTTAAGGATTATTGTTGTTATTTTTCCGAATTTGGCATGACTGTTCACTTGGACTCAACAATTAACTTGTTGGATTTTGGTGGTCAAAGGTCACGGTCAGTGTGACCTTGTGTCCATCTCACTCTCTTGAGTGCAATAGCTGCAGATGGCCCTGAGGGAGTTTCCTCAAATTTGGCCCGACATCCTCTTGGACTTAAGAAAGAACTGATGAGAATTTGGCAGTCAAAGGTCAAGGTCAGTGTGACCTCACAAAACATGTTTTTGACTGTAAGTTAAGAATTCATGCATTAGTCATGACAAAATGTCACACAAATATCTAATATGATGTTATAATGAGGTGCTACAAAAAGTTCTACAAAAACACTTTTTTGGCCATTATTTAACATCATATCTCAGGAACAGAAGAGGAAAAATTCAGTCAGATACGGAATTGGTGACACTTACGTTTGGTGAAAATGTGCTGTTTGTGTAGATCTTCTGTGTGTGAAGCATTCGTGTTTTCAGAGACATGGATGTAAAGTATAAGTGTAACTTGACTGGTGAGTGGAGGCATACAACAGGTCTAATGATAAAAGTTTAGGAAATCTCACTTAAAAGTGAAGAGTGACAAAAAGTTAAGAGAGCTGGATGCAGCTCAGCAGGATCGACTGTATCATGGTGGACTGGGACAGGTAGCGGCAGAGTTGAGAACTTAACAGCTTCCCAACTATTCAATTTATTATCTGGATGAAAGGCAAACTGACATCGACTAGAGAAGGTTCTTCTAGTGGGTAGTGAAGGATGAAACAGACACTATCTGAAGAGAGGGGGAAAGCTGCTGCCTCAGCCAGGAATACCAATTGTGTGTCTTAAGTTAGTTGACCCAAGGAAGCAGTACAAATTCCTAGAAACCACTGTAGCGACAATGCTCGGGCAGGCTGGGCATTTTACAGCTGTCTGGTGCACACTTGAGAGCTGGCTGTTCCTGAAGAGAAGGGGTGGTACAGAGGCAGCAATGGGGAGGAGAGCTAAGCTGGAGAGAGAGAGAGCTGAAGGCAATCATGACTGCAGATGGTTGACAGCACAGTGGTCATTTCTTCAAGCAAGCAAGGAAAACTTTATTTATATAGAGCACATTTCATTCTAGGTGGAAGCACAATGTGCTGTACAAAGTGGGAGGTAGAAGTTGCAGGTGCAAAACAAAGCCAGCAGCCACCTATAAACGTGAATAAAATTCCTTAACATTAATAAAGATAAAGAATAAAAAATAAAAATACAAGAGTCACAACAGATTTTGTTTTTCAAAATTCAGTAAAATAATATCTAAAGTAGAATATTAAAAGAGAACAACACATATGAATTAAAATGAATAAAAACAGAATGAAATAAGATAAATAGACCAATAAAGATAAAACACAAGTAAAACCAACAAAAAATAAAATAATAGATAATCCAATAAACCAGCAAAAGTGAAAGCACACTTAAGGTAAAAGAAATAAAAGAAATGAAATAAAATGAATTAAAATGTTAGTTAGAATAGTTGAAACCAGACTACTGCATGGCTAAAAAGAAATGTCTTCAATTTAACTAACTGTTGGGGAACTCCAAATGTTATCAGGTAACATGCTCCAGCAGCTGGGGTCAAAACAGCACTTTGACCTCGAGCTTACGGCCCCCAGGCCAAATCTGGCCCCCAATAGGGTGCCGGGTGGCCCCCCAACAATTTTCTAATGCACAATAAAAAAAGCGATTCACACTGGGAATTGTTTTTATGTATTAAACAGCATATATATAGAACTTGTTTATCAAAAAAGTGAAGGATCCCCCACAACCTCCAACAGATATCCTAAAATCCTAGACATCCTAAAACCCAAAAATGTCCCAAAATCCTAGAAACCTGCTAAAATCCTAGAAATCTCCTAAAATCCCTGAAATTCTCCAAAATCCTAGAAATGTCCCATAATCCTTGTAATGTGCTAAAATCCTGGAAAAGTCAAAAAAAAATCTAGAAAATCCTAAAATCCTATAGACATGTCTTCAAATCCTAGAAATGTCCTGAAATTCCAGAAACTTCCCAAAATCATAGAAATATCATAACATCCCTAAAAACCTCCTAAAGTCCTAGAAATGTCCTAAAATTCTAGAAACGTGCTAAAATCCTAAAAAAAATGTCCTAAAATCCTAGAAATGTGCTTTAAGCCCAGAAATGTTCCAAAACCCTTGAAACACCCTAAAGTCCTACAAACATCCTAAAATCCTATAGAAATGTCCTGCAATCCTAGTATGCTAAAATCCTAGAACCATCCTAAAATCTTAGAAACGTCCTAAAATCCAAGAAACAATTTAAAATCCCAGAAATGTGCTAAAAATGGCCATAAATCCAAGAAACATTCTAAAATCCCAGAAACGTGTATGGGGCTGGACTCCTGTCATTTTGCAAACGTTCGTGTCCCTAAAGCAAATCAGTTGAGTATCCCTGATACAGAGACGGCAGAGTTGTTTTAATGATCAGTAGAAGTGATTTGTGCACGGAGCATGTGATTCAGACACTGTGGAGCTCAGGAGAAATTTCTCTCCAGGATGACAGAGTGCTAGACGGTAAAAACAAAGCCATTATGGAGGAAGACATATTGTAGATGTATAGTCTGGTCATTTTTAGAGTTTTCTATACACTTGGTTGTCTGGGAAAAAAGATCACGATGTATGACATTTCTACTTCGTGGAGAGTGCTCAGGTCAGTGCAGCCTTAAGAGAACACAATTCTCCACTGTTCTTTGCCTCGGTTACTATTTATAGGTCTCCAGACGGACATTGTGTGGCTGTGGCTGTGACAGGAATGAGGCCATCCGAATGCAGGGAATGAACCTGTGCCAACTGCCAGGAGTCTCAGCCCCTCTGCATATTCATTGTCCAAAACCCAACATCTGGGACATTTCCCTGTCAGGCCGATTTCCACACTCACTGTAATGCCCCACTTTAATCAAATGATGTGCTCGTCTCTCCGTCCCTGTGACCCATTATTTGAAAAGCCAAGTGACAAATTACGGGAATGCCAGACAGGGTATGGTACATGATGGGAGATTTGGCCCAAGTGTGCATGCGCCATACTTTAAGAATGAGTCGTCGTAGCTGTTAAGGTTTTGACAGATAGACACATTAAGTGTGTATACGTGTGTGTCTATGTGGTGAAGATGAGCCTGCAGCGGTCCAAAATCTGGTGGGAATTGGCTACCATCGGTACATTTGTCCTCTGCTGCTTTTGTTCCAGGCAGTGTGTGCAAGCATGATGTGAAATCAGCTGCACCGTATTCCCCTCTTTTTATAACTTTTTATATAGTCGCTGTTTGATTTGTTAGCAGGTGTCCATTCAAATAGTTCCTCTTGACGGTAAAACTACCAGTCTGAATCAGTGGGAAAGGTCTATTATAAAGCATTTATCCACAGCATGTTGCTGCAGTTATGCCAACTCTCACTGATCAAACGAACAAAAGGGAAAGGAGACATAGTGGGAAATAATGCAGCTAGAGCTGCATGTGAAGACTGAAGGTGGGGGATGTTTTTACCTTTGGACAGCGCCAGTATTCAAAAACATATTGATGAGTACTCTTGTTTTAGATATGAAATGCATCCCATACAGAAAATAAAAGAGGCCATGACATGGTTTTTACACACAAAACTAAAAAAAAAAATAATTCTTGATCTGCATGAAAAGTTTAAGTGATAATCCACTCAATCCTAAACTTCTCCAGGACGTCATGTATTTGGCTTTTTTTCATGCATTTGTCTATTTGTTTGTCAGCAGAGTTATGGAAAAATTACTGGCCCAATGTTCATAAAATTTGGTGGAACGGTCAAAAATGGCCAAAAAACCATTAATTTTTCGAGCGAACCTGAATCACGTGGCAGATACACAAGTCGAGTCATGTCATTTAAATGAAATCACTTGCATTAACAATATTTAAAGTGTCTAATGAGGTCAGAATTTGACAGTGTATATGCTTACATTAAGATGTTTTGCAAACATCGGGTGTTTGTTTCCTACCTCACGACTAAATGTCATTATTTTACATGAAGATTCTGATCTGCAGTTGGATTTGGTACTTAATACAACTTGAAACCAACAAATAATCAGTGTCATTTGTTGTCCATATTCTATGTCAAATTGATATTGGCATTAGACCTGTCCTGATATAGAATTTCGGCCTCCTTATTTCATAGGCTAAATTTGCCTATGCCTAAATAAGCCTAATGGTGCTAAAGACAATGTATATTTAGTTGTTTGGGTTTATTTTATGTTTATTTTATTTATTTAGGAAACAGTATCGATATTTGAATATTCTTAAGAATAGTTGATTGACCCTTGAAAGCTTATACTTGCATGATACTTTTTTTTTTTTATTTTCAGTGGCATAAAATGGTCTTAAATTATGATGAAATTATTTATCGCAATTATTTCTGGGACAATATATCGTCCAACAAAAGCAGTTGTGTTTACAGCTTTGGTGTCTTGCTTATTTCCATTTTTAAAAAAATATCGTTTTTTTTGGCCCCAGTCTCAAATCCAGTTAGATGGAGCTCATCAGATTCACTGCACAGCTCAATGCGTCATACATGCGTTGTTCCAGATTTCGACACAGCCATGCTCAGAATCACCGGAGGTTGGTATGCCCTCCTGGGGTTTTTTGTTTTGTTGGAAAATCACTGTCACATCAGCAGAGCGTTATTTTAAAAGTCCTGAGCATCATAATTATACCAAAATAACATTCCCTCAGAGCTATTGTTGACTTTTTTTAATTAACAATGTTCTCCTGTGCCTGGTTCACTCAACCATGTATGTACAGACGTGGATAATTAGGGATTGTATTTTATGTGAACAGATCATTATTGAAAAGAGAGGATTTAAAGAGCTTGAAGGTGGTCTTCATAATTTATTCAATCCGTTGTATTTGCTTGACATTTCAATAAATCCAAGTAAGTCCATTATAACTCATTTGCACTAATTTTGATCATGAAGAAAAAAGTAGAGTCACTTGGAGTTCAAAGTACTTTACTATTGTTTTCAGTGTTTAAATAATTCTTGGTCATGTCTTTAATTGCATTGTAATTGTCCATGAAGCTGAGAGAGAGTCTGAATTTAGTGAAAACAGATTTAGCTGCAGATATACAGAAAAAATAACTCCTAGAAACCTTTCATGCCAGAAGAAGAAAGATGAGTTTCTCACTGGCTATTCACAGTGCCACATGCACCAAGTTAGTGGCAATTTTCTGCTGAGAAGCTGTAACCTGCGATTAGCTCCAGTACTGTATTAAATGGGTCTGTGGCTTTTTGGTTAGGTAAGGGGTAAGGTGCAGTACTTGGAAGTCCTGGCAAGCTAAAAATGTTCTTTTTTTCATGGTTGTTTGCTGTCAGGGATGGGTAAAGTTCAGCAGCTGTACATTTGCATTTGTAATGCTAAACTGGAACACTTGACCCCAGGTATGTCAAATTCAAAAAAAAAAAAAAAAAAAAAGTCTGCCTATAAAATGATAGCACATTGATCGGTTAAGTTTTATAACTGGTCCAGTACCAAACTGAGTGCTGCAGCTAGTAACAGGCTGGAATACAACAAATCACATTCAGTGTCAATTTACGTCAACCAATTTTGTGCTCTACGTATCCTTCTGTGTCTGCTGCTGACATTTCAGGATGCACGTAGTTATGTTTAGGCAACAGAAGCACATGGCAACCAACATTGGGATGTCAACAAACGCATATGCTGGTACGGATAATTCAGTTTAGGCAAGAAAGCCTGGTCAGTGTAGAAAAAACACATCACATTGAGACAAGAAGCAAACACTGGACTCCTGCATGAAAGTCCGGGCTTTGTTGGACCATTCCACTGCCTATAGGACCTTTATGCTCCTTTTATTACGTCGTTACCAGGAGCATTTTAACCGAACATTGTCCAGATGCGGTTCATGCGGATGCACCAGGTTCTGTTCTAAACCCTTGGTTTACCCAGTTAGATGTGAAAAAATACTGGCCGTACACACACTAGAATTACTGATTCTTTAAATGTAGTCTGGTCATTTTAGCGACAGCAGTTTCGGGGCTCTTTCTGGCTTTAAAAAAAAGCACCTTAGCTTTAAACAAAAAAGTATTTCTCCATAGTTATCCTCTCCATAATGTCCAACACTTATAATAACAGTCACAGCCTTTTAGTAGCTAAAACAAAAACAAAATCAAACACTGTAGTGGATGGAAATTGATGGTGCACAAATGCCCCGAGTGGTTAAAAGTAGGAGGGCTTCAGCGATCTGTAGGCAGGTGAAGCATCAAAAAAATAAGATTAATAAGATAAATTGGTTATATTGCCTGTGTCAGGGCTGTCGGCCGCTGCCCTCTCGCTCAATACTGGAGTAATTTCAAAAAGAGTTGTTTGCATAAGACACAAAAACATGGAAAAACAAGGTGCAGGTTGTAAAATACCACAGTCACCCTTTAAGCAGTCCCAGTGTAGCACAGTAAATGTGACGACAGCGGCACAGAGTCAGCATGAGGCTGAAGTGGAAGTAGTGAGAGATATATGGCCTGATGCAGTTTGTAAATTTGGATTGATGCTTCAATTGCAAAATAATATTAACCTCCAGAACAACACTGCAAGGTAACATAAATATTAAGTCTTCATTAGTGGGAATTCAGTTGAAAAATTTAGGCGTGGATGTTTTTTTGGGAGGACACAGCAAGATCAGTAACCTGATGCTTTCCAAAAAACAGTTTTAGCTGATAAGGTTGGACTTACTGTAATCTACACCTATAAGGCTAGGTGTTATGACAGAAAATGGTATCACGATATATAATATAAAAATACATGATTTTCATAAATAATTCTTTATTTAACCAGGTTTATTTATCCACCAGAAAAGGTCAAATCTTTATTTCTTTGGAGTTTAAAAGGTGATTTGTGCTCCTAAGTGAAAGTTGAAGAATGAATGTGATTAATTAGGGTATAAACTGTTATTTATTGTCAGAGCATGACAATATTTTCAGAACAGTAGAACATTTAACAAATCTGAGAGAGATTCAGGACAATCATAAACAAATAATTATTAATAAATATAACAACAAACAGATGAAGAAATGCTAATTATGGTCAGCAGCAAACTCTGTACAGATGATTTTAAATATTTGTAAGTGTTTCAGTGAAAGAGTAAATACACAAAACAAAAATCTCAGTTGTGGTCAGTAAGTTCTCCATCAATAATTTCTGCCATCTCTTAAGCAAGACAACAACAAAAGACTAATTATGATGACGTTAAATAGCGATGTAGCGGTCTGACGTGACTGAGACAGAAATCATCTTTACAGATGAAAGTTTTATTCATGTTACTGTTACACGTAAGCATAGACGAGTAAACTTTTCAGTTACTGTTGCTAACATTGTGAGGCTAATTCAGTGACAGTGTGACTTAATCCATGGTTTGCATTTGTGGCCGGACTGGCAAAAGGTGGCCGGTCGGTCAGTCCCACCATTCCTCTGATTAATGGCTGGTGGTAACTGGCCTTTAAGGTGCATTACCGCCCCCTCATGGGCGTATAGGTGGTTTAACCCTTTAAAACCTGGATCAGCATAAGTATTATTGTGCTGTGTTGAGACCTTTAAAAGCTATTTGAATTTTGAAACCTGAGCATATTGGTTTGAAAAACTTTGAAAACATGAGGAGAAAAGGCAATGGGCAGCTTAGAAAGAATAGTCCTACAGATTTCAAGAAATTAGTCAAATTTCAGGTCTAAAAAAGAGGTGGGGATGGAAGGGTCATCAGAATTTTTTTTTTAAGTCCAGAAAACTTTATTTATAATTATCAAATTATCTAAAATTGACTTTTTTTGTGTTTTTTTACTTTTCTTTTTTCACTTTATTTCAAGTAAATTTTTATGTAACTTTTTACTTACTTCTTGCTCATTTTCTGGCCATGTCTTGGTAAGTTGCTCACTGCCTTCTCCCCATGTTTTTTGGAGGTTGTAAATCCAGTTTCATGGTTTCAAAGGGTCAGTTATATAGAGGATTTAAAGAAAACAGCATTTATGTCTCTTTTGAGAAAAATCATACTGAGAAAATTGTTGTTATCAGTTTATCACCAAGCCCGATCTACACCTCAAAAAAGTCCCAGATAGCGATTACCTTGCAGTCCATCGATAGTCCCCGCTCTGATCTGAAAGTACAGCAGTCACTGCACGCTGACAGTTGTATCCTAGCAGCGACCAACTATATGAAATCTGACTAAGAAATATTTCACGGCCAAACAGCACACGAATCAATTCAGTGATGTGGCCCTGCTGCCCTTTCACTCTTTGTAAGCCACAAACCTGTCTCATTTACCACTCCGTCATGCTCCCACTACCTCCCTGTCTTTTATTCCTCCGTGATATTTGACCTTTGTTACAATCTCGTCATTATTCTGTCGGCTGGGTGCTAACAGCCTCTGTGTGAGGCTGAATAGGGAGCATGTTGTCAGGGGCTGTAGGCAGAGCATCAGGTGATGTCAGGGTGGTACAGAGATTGACTCAGGTTGGTGCTGAGTGTCTCTCCTCTGAGGGGATGTTTATCCTGCTTTCTGGCCAGAAATAGTACTGCCTCAGTCGTTTGTTGTATGGATAATCAAATCAGATCATGTGATGTGCACTTTGTTTCCAGAGCAACTAACTTCTGCTGTCAGAGAACAATATCTGGCTCTGAACTCTGTGTTATCGCAATTGTTTTTTTCATGCTTTCATTTTGCTGGTTTATGACATTTTTAACCGGCATTTGTATTCCTGACTTTTACAATCTGGTATCAACTGTCTTTTACGTGCTTACCACAAAATTTGTTGGAATTAAATGTTATTGGGCAGAAATGCTCTATTCCTTCCCATGACTACTCTTCTGAAAAACTGCAAATTTCTGGGATTTGTAAATCTCAACTCTACCTTTAGAGGTCCTACTCATGGACTGTATATAAAGATGGACAACACGCCCCCGCTTATCCCCGCCATACTTAAGTAACGTGAAAACATCAGAGATATGGGCGTTGCCATCTTGCAATGGTGATGTCATTGAGAGTTTGGATTCTGCGCAGTAGCAATATCCGTGGTGGCGAGTTCCCGCCAAAACACCTGTCTGACCAATCGCGAGCAGCTCCATTGAATGCACATGAATTGGCTGTCACAGTTGTCAGTCATGGTGGAAAATCCTCTTTTTGTATAATGTAATAACTCATTTAAACCAAACTTACCATAAAAACAAACACTTGGATGATGAGAACTACCTTCAGTGACAGAAACCCTCTTTGAGAAAAATGTATTAGGTGTGTACTTTGAGATTTTATTTTGGCCTATGTCCCATTCACTAACATGGAGGGACACCACCACCAGCTAGCCACTCACAAAATATAGTCTTCTGGACCTCTGGCTCCGAAAAAAACGATTATTGTGATGGCTGAATGCCAACTGGATGCTTCAAAACGGCAGACCACAAACCAGTGGGTGACATCTCAGTAGCTACATGCGTTATTTATACAATCTATGATTTTAATCCCAAACAATTTGTGGAAAACATGCTGCCCCGACTGGTTAGTTACAAGAGGAGTGAGCAGTCAGTGAGGTTATAAAACAGATTTTCTCAACTATTGCAAGTCACTTTAATCACAAGAGATCCTAAAACATGCATAAAAGTGCACACAAAATATTGGGCTTATTGGTCCAGTAGTTTGTGAGATTAACTACGGACAGACACACACACAAATACACACTTATACACATGACCAAACGCCTCAGGCTTACACCTGGTGGAGAAAATAACGGCAAAATATAATTTTCTTTGTTGGATCTAAAGTTGCAGTGAAACAGCAGATAGAGCTACATCGAAAGTGATATGACAGACTGAAACCAAATATGTTAAAATCAAATCTTTGAGATTTAATTGGATCACTCAGAACTAGATGTGTTACAGCAAATACCAAACAACAGGAGTTTTGACAGTTTTTCCTTCTAGAGTTTTGACAAAAAACATTATCTTTAGTGATCATATTATTCCAAATAATTCAAAACCTTTAACTACACCTGATCGGTTCACCCCATGTGAAGAGTAATATTCCTCCAAGCATCAAGTTTTTCTCTTAACAAGCTTGTGACATGATCTTACGTACTTTCTGCCAGGAAACCATTATTTTTCTCCCTGTTCTTTCTTTTGTCATGTTACAAGCTCAGCAGTCACACTTTGAAAGGTGAGCTGCAAACAAGCTCCAAGTTCAAACACATTGAACTTTCACAGCAGGTTTGAGGCTGAGGGCAGCTCAGTGTTGATCTCAGTGTCACAGCTCTCCTCACGGGGTACCAGTTGTGACTTCTCATGTGTTGGCGGCCTCATATAAGGCAGACACTGGGCTGTCCAAGTGTTCATGAGTCCAAGGGCTCCTTAATGTAATGATGCACGGTGCAGTGCGGTGATTTATGTTAGTTAAATGGCATATTCATCAGGCACACACAGGACTTTTTAATTTATTTTATTTTTTTTAAATCTTGCCTGCACCTGTTTGGAATTAGTAAGTCACCTTGAACTTAAGTATGCCAAAGTGGGAGGAGCGGCACAGGCAGGTGATTCAATATCAACCAGCAGTACATTTTTGGGTACCAGGCATTAGTAGCAGCAGCCACAGTCATGTTCTTTGTTATCATTATGGCATTTCTGAGCAATTTGCACAAGAACACATCCTTCCTAATGGCTGGTAAACTTATTTTTTTGTTGGACGTGTTGGTCGAAGTGACTTTGACATGATTTTCTCAGACAGGGAAAAACAATAATGACACATGCAGCAGACATCAATGCACAAAGTGCTCATAAACAAATCTGCAAAATACATACACTCACAGAATAACACACACAAACAGTTATTGCCTGCGGTGCCATGTTTCATCGTCTCTATACTTAAGAAAAACAAGCATCAGCAGAAAACTATGTGACAGATTTGACTTTGGCATTTCTTTCTGTCCTTATTTGTCTTAATTGGTATTAAGACCATTTTCCTCTGTTTCCTGATCGGCTGAAAAACAATTCAACAACCAGTATGTGCCATTCTCAAGTGCCTGGATGTTGCCAAAAACTGCTTTGTGTTGGTTTAATGTGGTAATTGTGGTTTTGAAGTGCTTGATACAAAATTAATCCTGAAATGGGTTTTCTATTGAAATAGACAGGCTTTGGGACTTTGGGATTTTCGGTAAACATATGGTTTCACTCATGCACAAGAAAATCAAGAACACACAAGTTCAAATTAAAGTCAAAACTTTTAAATTACTTCTTTTTTTTAAACTGCTAGCAGTTATCAGTCGATACTGAAGCCACTTTTTCCAAACTCTTCATATAGTCTGCATTACCAACATAAATCTTGGTCAAACAGTTACACCTCCAAAACTCACTCAAACCGCCAAAACCCTTCACACATTTAGAAAATAAGCTCATCTAACCATACTGACAACAATTAAAAAATTGATGAAAATGTATCAGAATAAAGTAATTTGCCTCAATATCCTTTATTTTTTCCACATAGACTTTTTCAGCGATTTGTATGAGGAGTTTTGACAATTTGACTTCAGTTTTGACCAAAGCGTTTTACCAATAAAATACAAAATTGTCGTTTGGGAAGTGGCAAAACTCTTACACCATAAAATCTGACTGCAAACACTGCTTAACTGAGTCATCTTCACCACACCCCATCGCCAACTGTGCTACATTTCGTAGCCCGCATCTCTCATGTGGCATTTCAGAAATATCCAGAGTGGTTGCACCATGCACAATCAGCTGTGTTTGTGCCAAAATGTCAAATCATGAACAGATTAAATATTTCCCTTTTTACATCTGGGCTTTTTAAGGGTAGAAATAGGTGTAAGGAAACAGCTTCCTGGCGGTCCAGCAGTGGCAGAAAGTAAGAGAGAATCAGACAAAGGGTGTCAGAGGAGCAGTGATAGTGAGGCGGAGGCTCTGCAGACAGCAGCAGTGTGGAGGAGAAGCAGCTCAAGGGTGGCAGGCTGGCTTCCTCTGCCACGCTGAAACAAGCTGCCGAAACAAGGTGCCCCTGGAACTAGGTGTCGACTGTATGTCTGCGAGAGTTTTCTTTATTGGCTGAGTCAACTGTGTGCTTTCTCATTTATATATCAATCATATTTTATTTGGATGACGACCTTTAAAAAAAAGTGTGAATCACATAACAAGAAGGCAGTGGAAAGGATAAGCTGATTGTATTGTGTTTCTTTAAAGCTTTTTTTTTTTTAGGGCTGTCAAATGATTCATTTTTAAAATCCCAATTTATTGCAGAATTTGAAATGTTAATTGGATGAATTGCATTTTTTAATCACAAATTCAGCTCCATTGTTCTGCATTTCCAAACTGTTTCCAAGTCCATATTGGCAAGGCAGAGCAATTCTAACCAGACTGTCTTGATAAGGAATCAAATGGTGGCAAGAAACTGCATGGGTGTTACATGAAGTAGGCATTTCTGTAACAAGGCGACTCATTGGTACCCACAGAACCCATTTTCATTCAGATATCTCGAGGTTAGAGGTCAAGGGACACCATAAGTCTCACATCATGAAACTAAGACTTGAAACTAGCAATGGAGATTATAATTAGAGATGCACGTTACTGAAGTTGTTGCAGATAACCAATATGTCGATATAAAAAGAACTCATTTAGTCGATAATCGATTCTGATATATCCAGTTTTTTCCACCTCATCTTAGTGATCACCAAGTCTCCACTGTAGTAAAATTAACAACATAATATGCATACTCGAACTGTGGCGACCCACCAGCACATAGGTACATAAAATACAATGATTTTCAGTGTATGTATCTTCCTCCATCTTCCTCCATAGTGCAAAAAATGAAAAATATTTCAACTTTGGGTTGATGTTTTGTACATGTTCACTTTGTCAGTTCTAAATAAATAAATATTCATTTTGATTTTGGCAGAAATCAGCATGTTGGCTGATTTCATTTTGAAGCCATTACGGCAAATACAGATGACATACTGATATGATCACGAAGCCTTACCATAAGTCATGACGTAAATGTTTACTGAGGTAATAAATCAAACAAGAAGTAGGGTCATTGTATATCATAGATTTACATAAAATCTGACCTCTTTTTGGAACCAGTGATGTCTCCACCTGCTGGCAATCCAAAAGAATTCAGGTTTAAGGCCACCTGATCCCTAAAAGATTTTAAGATGATTCTGCATCTTACAGTTTTTAAAGGAAAATGACAATTTGTTTCTACCTGCATAAAAATAACCATTAATGTGGCTTTGTGGGTCATTTGCCTTTGAGACGGACCAAAATAACTCCACTGGCTGTTTTATCTGCAATAAAGGAATATTTGCCACCTAAATGCAGCAGTTTTTTTGAAAAGTTTTTGGATCCAGCGCTGAAGCATAAGCAAAATCGAGCTTTAGAAGCTAGCTCCTTGGAAGGAGGAACTCATTGTTGGTTTTCGTCTCTTCAGGGAAATTGTTGTTAATAATAAAGAAGAAAATAACACCAGCCTTTTCCTTTTTTAAGAGAAGCACTACATATTTAAAGGGCTGCTTGTAAAATACTGTCACAACTCCTTTCTTCTTTGTCCTTTTTTTTTTATTTCCCTCAAAGAGCCTCTCTACTCACTTCTATCAAATGAGCCTTTGTTTACTTGTAGTTTATTGACACTTCCAGCCTGATCCGTCTGATCTTCCTCTCTGATGTCTTCCTCCGTTGAGTTTTTCAGCTGTCTCTCCTCCACACTACAACTGTTCGCTGTCGCTTACACCACTTTGGCTGTGATGTTGCCTCTTTGTTTTGGTGAACTCCACACCTTTCTTCTCCTGAGTCATATACCGCATGACATCCTCCGACATGCTCCATCTTATCTGTTCTGCTCTCAGCTCTTTCTTTTAGCCTGTCTGCTGCTGGTTTTCGTGCCGGGTTTCACCATTCCCTTTTGTCAGTAGCCCTAGGCCATTTTCCTCTGGATGTTTCTGCCCGCTGGTCTTTTTCCTTTGTTAGCTGCTTGAACTCTTGACCCTGCAGACCCAGCATTTTGGCATCTGTGTCTACAGCTTGGTGTTCGATGTGTCACTGGGCTTGAACTGATTGTTTCTTTGACTTCTCAGGAGAGGCTGATCAATGTGAGGTCCTTGTGTTAACTTTGTCAAGCGGCTCGTTTTCCGGACTGTGTTTGTCAGCTTTTTTCAAGTTGTTATTTTGAAACAATATTTTTTTCCTTTCTGCTACTGGTTTGTAGCCTTGTGTTTGTGCTTATATTGGTGTCATGTTGTATTGCAAGTTATCATCAAACTTGACCTTGATGAAAAGCTTCAGTAGGTCAAAGAAAGATTTGAAGGAAAATTCATTAGGAAAAGATAACCACGGTGCCGAGAGAATCTTACACTGGGCTCTGTAATTATAGAGAGGGGTGTTTTTGACGGTTTTTTTTAAATTGCTCGAGATGCAATTTTACAAAGCTGGACAACCAAAAATGCATCTTCATTCCATTTTATTTATTTTGTTGTTTTCTTTTAAAATCGGATGATTACTTGTCTGTTATGCTGAGCCTCCTTTTTGTAGCAGTTTCTAATGTGGATCTTCAAAAGTGCTTTGTAAATAAAAAAATATTATTATTATTATTATTATTATTATTTTAGACACTTTATCCATGTGCTCCATGTTGGACAAGCTGGTGAAAAATATGATTTCATTGCAAGGTTAGAATTGAAATCATAAAACGAAATATAGGCTCCTGTCACAAATATGACAAAAGATATAAAATGTTTTTTTTGCATTTTTGAAATATATACATTCAAGGCAAAGATGTGATTAGTATCTTAAGAGTCAGCATACAGCTCAGTGAACACATTTTATGTTGTTGTGATTGTGCTTTGAAGTTTTTATGGCTGACACAGACTGTAGATGTGTTGTGTGGAAAAATGGTTGTCTCCCAAAAAAACTGCCGAATTGTGTGTCTATAGATGTTTAATAATACCCAGATACCCCTTCTCAAAATGGCACCTATTTAGTCCAATGTAGTTGCTTGCCTGGTTCATATGCCAAAAATGTTTCTAGCTTACGGGTTTACTTCTGCGGTATGCAGCCTCCCAGATATGTGCAGTATTGTTTCTCTCACTGGCCCCACCTGCAAGTTTCCGCTCAGCTAATAGACTTTACGTTGTGATGACATCACAGATTTTTGATAAACTAATACCATAAATACAATTAACAATAACATAAGAAAATTTAGCAAATTTTAAAAAACAAAAAAAAATTACACTATTAAGAGTCGTAATTGACCTTGTTTGTAGTTGGAGTTGTCCTGTCAACAGTTTTGACACTATAAAATCAAATTATTTGGCTAAAACAAAAGTTAATGCAACAGTTTCAATCAGTCTTTTTGAGTTCTGTCAACTTATAATGAAATCACATGCAAAAAGCGCACTTCATTGAGTAAAAGAAATTTTAATTAAAGGCAATTTTGAGTATTGCTTACTCAATAACTGAAAGTAAAACAGAAGTTTTTAAGTAAGAAAATGTCCTTTGTGTTATAGTTGTTTGGCCTGCAGGTCCCTAACACAATTTTCTGAATTTGTCAGATATTTAAATTGAAGGTAGATAAATGTTAAATTATCAAGCCAATTTCATTACCTTGCTACAACTTAAATTTTGTTTTAAATCAATGAACACATAAATCTGAGTTTAGATTACACACAGTAGCTGATGTAATTATCAACATTATTATGATAACACAACTTCTCAAAATTATGTGTGGAACTTTGGTTTATCTAGATCAATAAATTAGACTTTTTATCCTGCAACCATGCATTTAATAAGGCAGTGGTGATAGGTCCCATGTGTTTTGGGTCACAGGGGATTTGTTCACTGTAATACTATTTGTGGCTACAGAAAAAAATGGAAAAAAGGCTGAGCAGCACTCTAAATGTTGCTACCACAATAATTGTGGGACGACATTATCTCCTTTCATACAGCACAGTCCAGCGTATTCTTTGCTAAAGGAGATAAAGGAAGCACTGAAGCACCTTTCCTTAATATTTGAAGAATTCATACAGCACTTATTATGGCAGCCACTTACATACTTCCGGGTCATTTCACTCAGTTAGAAACCTTCCTGAGCAAAATGGACCGCTGGTCCGCAGCCATAGTTTTTAGGGGATGTAAGCAGCACTTTGAACCGGCCATGGATACAGCTCTCATGGTTTGCAGGCCCATTACATCCTCAGTTGGGTCTTTTCCCTCCCATCAGCTATTACTATTGTTATTGTTGTTCTACGGCCTTTCAACAGCTGTCAACGGCAATATTCACAGCAGTCATTAGGGGAATCTCACTGAGACAATTAAACAGCCGATCTCAGCTGAATAAACTACATGCTTCACACTGTGGTGTGAAGTCAATCTAATGTTGGAACATCGAGCCGCGATCATCAGTTCAGATGACGACGGGCTCTCAGTAAGGATTCTCCGACTGCATCTTTTTAGTCAAACTGACACACACACAATAATGTTTCTAACTAGAACCATATATGGTTCTACGGCACGTTACCGTAGGAGAACCCATTTTGGTTCCCTGTAGAAACCGTAATTGAGATTCCAACTGGAACACTTTGAGAGGGATCTACTAGAACCCAACATAAAGGGTAATAATAATCTGTGAGTAAAGCCGTCATGGGTTGCAGGCCCGTTACAATAAGCCCATTCTTAGGGTGGAACACTATGAGTGGTTTCACAGAGAACCTAGAACCAACCCATGGGATTCTCCCTAGAACCCTTTCATATTCAGAGGATTTCATCTAGATCCCACCCAGAGGATTCTACGGAGATCATTTCTTATTCGAAGGTTTTCCATCTAGAACGCAACTTGGGAATTCTTCTGAGAACCTCCTTATATTCCAAGGGTTTCATCTAGAACACACCCCGGAGGTTACACTGAGAACCCATTTATATTCCAAGGGTTTCATCTAGTACCAAGCTAGGGGGGCTCTAAAAAATGTATTTTACTACATTACCCACAGACCTCTGTCCCATTAAACCATGGTTTTAGTTCTTAGCTTACAAAAAAAGGGTTTTTCAGAAGCAAATGGTTCTGGGTAGAACCTCGGCCCTTTACGATGGAGTCAGATTTGGAGTCAGATTAAGAGGGAAAAAAGATTTAAGGTTAGTATAACTGTTGACAGTGATAGAGAGATACGACATACAGAGTAAAACCAACAGATGTAAGAAAAGCAGATGGGACAATAGTGCGCCGTCACCACCTGTTTATTAAATAAATTCTGAATCTATAGTGTCAGGGCACATGGAGTTAACCGGGTCTTTGTTGAATGGACCTCACCAGTATTTTAAATGTTGGGAGGCTGAGTTTAGGCATGTTGCATATAGATAAATTGCACTGCCAGCTTGGACATTACTTGGCACATACAGTTTGTACCACTTGGGGAAATACTGTACCACTTTTTAATGAGATGCATCAGTTACAGTTAAGCCAAGTTTCAGTTAAAGCTCCAGAGTCTCGTCGCTACAAAGTAATCTCATTCATCCAGGTAAAGCACAGAGTCTAACCAGAGCCGTACGCTGGACTTTTGTTATGAAAGTGAGAGCTGTTTATCCAATTGGCTTCTGTCTAATGTGCCGACTGGACCGTCAGTGATACATCCTGGTTCCCCTCGTGAATGAAAACCTAATTGATGCCATCTGTTGCTCAAAAGTTGAGCACCTTCTTACTGTGATGTCCCCTCTGTGGTGTGTTGGAGAAATGCCGAGGCACAGATTTTATAGCAGCGTTTGAGAGCCCTTTGCTGAATGCCTGTGAGTTTACATTTCCTAGTAATATGGCACAAAACAGAATTGGCTCAGAGGGACGGCCCTACAGTAGATGAACAAGCGTTATGTAGAACGTATTGAAATTAGATCTGCTGTCCTTCAGGCATGCTGGGTTATGTGCAGCAGTTGTGTGTGTTTTTCGGGCAGCTGGCCATTGGAGGTGTTTTCTCTCAAAGAGCTAAATAGGCTGGTTTTGACGTTTACAAATGTGGTTTGGAGGCAAACTCGTGGAATTTCTAATCTCTGTTCTCCTGACTGACCTTTTAAGCGTACAATATGCAGAGTACAGTATACAGTATGTTGCCTTTATTTCAATTTTAAAAAGATTACTGTATAGGCCAAACACCCAGGCAAATTCCTTGCAAAAGTTGGAGATGGTACTACTGTCCTTAATTAAGTGTTTATTTCAAACAATACCAAATGTGTGTTTTCCTCAATCAAAGCTCACAGCAACAAATTGCATATATTTTGACAGCATTGCATAGCCTATGGACTGATCGATCAAATTTCACATCCTAGATTGATTGTTAGCATCCCTAAATTAAACCCTATTCTGATTTAAATACTGTGTACTTTTGATACTAAGTTCTTGTACTGTGAACTGTGTACTACCATTACCACAGGTCATCAAGAGCCCTTCCAAAGAAGGCTCCATCAGTAGCTGTAAATGTTGGCTGTTATTATTTAGGATCTAGAAATATGAAATTTAGTGTAACAATAATACTTTTTGTCTTGTAAATTAGGCATGTCTATAGCAACATTTATTCATTCATTTAGACTTTTTATTTAAGACTTGGGAAATCAGTTAAGGGAGACCCTCATTTCCAATGATGCCGAGCATGAACGCAGATATTAAAAACAAATCAACAAGCAATCAAACAGCAGTTAAAATGTGAATAAAATCACACAAAACAACAAACAATAATAGCAATTTAAACAGCTAAAAATAAAAATACAGGATAACAAGCATGTTATGGTGTAGAAGTAATTAAAAACATTTACATTCAATTTAAACAAGGTTTGAAATAAGGCGTTTGAACAGCCGTAATGGTGAAAAAATGTCCAAGTTTATGTTCCTCTGCAGATTTTTCAATGTAAAAGGTGCACTGTCAGACAATGACATTTTTCCTAGTTCAGTTCTGATTTGGGGAATGTGGAGAAACAAGCTTTTCTGCAACCGATTACCAAGATTGTGTGAGTTAAGAGCTAAAAGGAATGAAATAACAGGAGGAAGCATCTTTTTCAAGGCTTTACACTTGTAGCAGCGTCTGACTGAGTGGCCCTGTCTCCCAGCAACTACTCTCCTAAATCGCTAATTTGAAACAATAAATGAAGGGAGAATATAATGTCAAATTACTTACGTTCTTTATCAACATAATGAGGAAAGTTTTTAAAGATCATACATAAAAAAAACATCTACTGACAATATATGTCTTTTGTTTTTCCAACAAGATTCAGTCGTGGAAAACAATAGCAGGTTGTAGCAACAAGTTCAGGTATGTTATGGTTGTGTTTGGCACTCACAGCGCTCGGTTTAAGGTGAGAAGAAAAACATTGAAAAAGACCACATTGACATGAGACATGAGACACAAAAGGCAATTTTTTTCATACATCTCAGAAAATCCCTTTACATTATGTCTATCTATCTATCTATCTATCTATCTATCTATCTATCTATTAATTCATGAATTTTTAATATATGTGGGTGTGTGTGTGTGTGTGTGTGTGTGTGTGTGTGTGTGTGTGTGTGTGTGTAAATATTTAGATAAAGGTGTGTATAAGGTACACTGGTACATATATGACAAATTTAGGATTTCTTGAAGGGAGTTATTGATAATATCTTTTATTATTGAATAAAGGGGTAGGATTAAATAAGTGAATTCTTCTTATTCATAGGTTATAAACTTTTTTCACGTTCGAAATTAAGATTTCAATTAACTATTCTAAATAACAGACAACATGGACATGGACATGGACAAACAGACTGAAAGTGATGTCTAGGGTTTACTGATTGTGTATATATTTGACTATGGAAATACAACGTGGTTTAGGTTTGTAGAAGTGAAAGTGACGTTGCTAATCAAACTGAGAGCTGGCTGACAGTATGTAGGTTAAGAGTTCATATTAGCAGTTTGAACCAAAACATCTAAAAAAGCTCTTGAGGTATGTAATAGTGGGAAGCTCCTCTCAGAGAGCTCCAGAAACTGTTTAGTCCAAATTGCTTAATGTTACTTTAATACATTAAACTGAAACCATGATTGTTGCCAAACTACTAGCATCCTTGTGCTTTGTACAGCAAACCATCCCTTTCAACCATCTTTCCACAACTTGTAACACAAAGAAATATGGAGGAAAACATTGCACATGAATATAACCCTGACAGCAATTACGAAACTCATTTGGCAAAACAAATTAGTGTTGTCTGAGCGTAATTTTAAGGAGACAGTGTTGGAGTGACATAGGTTGGTCTGACTGCCACTGAAAGTGACAAAGTCACAGATTACAGAGGGCATCAGATTTTATGAGGGTGGTATTTTTGGCTGCTGGTGCACCGAGAACAAACTTTCCAGGGACGCAAGACGGAAGAGGAGTAGATTGAGATGGGACCTTGCAGTGTTATGAGGGTTATTTAAGGGAAGGGATTTGAAAGCAATAAGAAACTTTCCTGACTTTGTTGGGGGATGATATTCTTTGGGCTGGCAGTAAAATCACCCAAGGACAGAAAAAAAGTGTTTTGGTGAAGGAGTTGAGGTAGAGGAGGAGAGGTGCTGACCATTTCAAGGTGCATGAATACAGAACCAGGTTAGGTAATTGTTATATGATTAAACTTGGACCAAGATATGATATTCCAAATGGCTTAATTAGATGTAGGATGGTGAGCATGAACTTTTTTGCAGATTTTTTAAGACTACAGAATGAGGAGTGACTGTGTGTGGCAATACAAATATGAAATCTGAGATTGAGAAGGCATTCCCCGTAGTAAAACATCAAACACAGTAAGAAAAACTAAACAAAAGAAGAGGTCCCAGGAAATTAAAGAGATATATTCATGGGAGAAAAAAGAGCGAGCTGAAATTCTACACACGGTTTCCATTTCCTCTTGAATTGCAAACTAAAATCTTGCTCGGGGCAGAACACACAAAAACCCTGCAGGGAAAAACTAGTGTGTCATGAAAACAGCAAATTGGTGCGCACTGCAGCGTGATCAACGACAGGAAATATGCACAAGTTGGAGTGGTATCACGACCAAACCTTTGTACTGCTGCTGGAAATAAACTAAGACGTGTATTGCGTCCCTTACACATAATTTAATGCGTTAGTCATGTCAGGAAGATGTGGTTACCTTTTACTAGATTAGGAATGACCTGCCTGATGAGATCAGGGCTGCAAAATGTGTCTCATCTTCTGAATGGCTCTCACAAACCTACTTTTTGAAATTGCTTTTTGATTATTTCATTCATGTTTTGTGGCATTTAACTTCAGTTTTCTCTCACACTAACGTATTTTAGTATGTGACTAGTTTTTGGTTTTAGTTTGTTTCATTTTTTGTGTTTTTATGTCTTTTGTTTTTATTGTATAGCACTTTTTAATCCTTTAAAACCTTAGCAAATTGGTTTAATTTCTTTCAAAAACATGGGGAGATGGCAAAAAGCAACTTAATGAAACCTGACCCAAAAGTGGGAAAAAAATAATAATTTAAAAAAATGTTGGAATAAAATTACCTGAATACATGGACACAAAAAAAGAGAAAAAACTGAAAACAATAATGTCCCAAACAATTGCTGAAAAGTTATTTTATAATTATTTATACTTATAAAATACACACACACACACACACACACACACACACACACACTTTTTTGTTAATTTTCAAAAAAAAAAAATTTCATTAAATTAAGGTAATTTTCTTGTCACATTTTTGTAATTTTTTGCAATTTTTTTGAGACATTTCTTGCCATGTTGGTCATTGCCCTTTTTCCCATATTATCAAAGGAAATCAAACCAATTTGTTCAGGTTTCTCAAATAGCTTGTGAAAGGTGTCTGAATGAACACATTCTCATCCCAAATTGTTAAAAATGCCTCTTAGTCAGAGCCGTTCATATGATTAGGGATGGGGATCGTTAATTTTTATAGATATTGATACCATTATTAAGACTTATCCATACCAGTATTGATTCTTTTCTATTATTTGGTGGAAAAACAAGGCGACAATACGTTTTCAACAGAACTGGTTTTGCTTTTTTTGCTTAACAAGTTTATTTTCTATTGCTGGGAAAACACATTTCTCATCCAAACATCTATATTATTGAAGTTTCTTACTAAAAACTAAATTTTCTTGATGATACATGTAAAGCCTTTACCTAGTAGTCATTTTACTGAGCCGACCATGAACACATCATAATGAAACCTAATGCATGATAATGTTTTTTATTTCATTTGTGACTCATGCATTATTTTATCTTTATTTATAGTACGGCAGACTGCTATTAAAAAAAAAAGTCAGATAGGGCAGCCGTTGTTTCTACCCATGTGTATTCAAAGAATTTTCCAAATTAATTACTCAAATTGCTTGAAGCTATCTCTAAATATCCTGAGCTTGCATGAAGGTGATTTTAATAAAGGGCAATGCTTCACACAGAGCCGCCGGAGACGGTAATAAAGTGGGGCCCACATTAAGGACCTTATCATGCCAGCTGATGCTAGTACATATTCCCATATTCCCAAACAAAGTTAGTGTTAATCAGTTTGCCAGAAACCCATAGCCACACAGTGAAACTGGGGCTCTTGAGGCTCCCTGGGGATCTGGGAACGTGTAAAGTTGGTGTAACAGCGTAACTTCCACTCGGTGGTCTAATTAAATATTCACATGCAGCAAATACCAGCAGCACTCATGCAGAACATTTTGTTCCGTTAATAATCAGAATAGCAACCTAATTAAAGTAAAACTGAGACTCGGGCCAATAAACAGGCATATTCTGAATTAAATTACAGTTTTGGAAACTTGTTTGGCAGATCAATACGTAAACACTGTTAATGTGCCCGGTGCTCTCTTGGGTGCACTTTTTGTTGTTGTTTTTAACACACAGCTTGTCGATCACTCATGTCTGTCTGGTGTGAGGCAGTCTGCAATGCTTTTGTCTGTAAACACATCAGAGTTTAGGCTTCCTCGGCAATAATACGACCTTCAAATTAAAAATCAAAACCCAGTCTCGCCTAGGGCACCAAAGTAGCCAGAGCCGGCCCTGTTTGAAACAGCCAGTGAACATCTAACGTGTTTAACTCTAATATTTTGTTGGCCCATCCATCCATCTCGACCACCTCCCCATGTGGACTTTGTGGATTTCTAAAGACGTTACCTGACTTCTTTCTTTGCTCCCCTCGTAATTCATACAGCTGCTTGTGGGCTTTTTCACTTTGACATAAACATATATTTTGGGGTTGAAACCTGCTGACGCTGTAATTCTTTTGGCTGTGGGAAACCAGCCCGGTCTGTGGTGTGGCGGCTCAAAGAAAATCTAAGTGATGTGACTCATGGGTCACTGGAGTCGGACTGTCTGGGAAGCAGCTGTCAACCGTGGGACACTGGTCCTCGGGCTCGGGACAATGTTCAGTGTGCAGTGAGCATAACAGGTGAGGAACGGCCTCAGACTCTTTCGGCCTTCTGTGCTTACTGACTTACTAATTTCACCTCAGACAACATTAGTGGCTGTAAGACTTCCCATTTCTCTTCAGCTCATTTAAAAAGGTTAATAAAGTAAAGCCTTGTTTTTTAGCCAGTTCCAGCCCATTTTTCTTTTTATATGTTGGTCATTTAAGTGACTACAAGGCTGCTGTAAATAACTGACAGTAAGTTTACACTAAATAAAATCCTGATGCTATTTGTTTAAATTGAAAGTCAAATTCTTGCTTCTGGTCCGCGTATAAACACTTTTACGGGAAGCATCAATTTCTCTCTTTGATCATTGGTGTATTGTTATTGTCTTCTTCTTTTTTATAGCAGCCATTACACATCATAAGCACACTGTGTGCTCTCGTATCTTTAATGAACATCCCGCAGTATAATTGTCTCTTTTTTTTTTTTATCTGTTCGAGTGTGCAGGCTCATCCACAACGGATCTGCTAATGGTTTCACCCAGCTGTGCTTATTATTGCTCCGTCCAGGAAACACTCAACAATCAGATCATCTGGACTTGGATTAAATTTTTCTCAACTCACCTCTCCAGGTTTTTCTGTTGATCACTTTATAATCACTGTCCCGACAGGTAACGCCGAGAAATTATTAACTGTGCAATCATCAACTCACTGTTGCCTCGTCATTTGCTTCCGAGCTGACTGGTTGAGACATTTTCCATCAATTTCACTGAAAGACCAGCAGTTGCCTAGACACTCGCTATCTCCCTCAAATACATTATGAGGTCCACTAACAGTAGGAAGTCACATGTTCTGAAATGTGAGCCCTTCTCCGTTTCCACACCAACTGAAAGAAAATGGGGGGAAGATGATGAACAACTTGGTGAGAAATGTTCCACAAATTTTAAGAATTTATTAGATTCAGAATTTTATTTTGTTTTTTTAAGCTAGGGGGAAATGTTTTAGGGAAAATCTATTTTTAGAATTATCATAATTACATATTTAGAATTATATTAAAGAATTCTTATCATTTTTAAGCACTTTTTCAAGGTTATTGTCATGTGTTTTGTGGTTTGCTTTTTCAACATTTTGGGATAATTTTCAGGTAATTTCTTTGTACTTTTTACTTCATTTACATTTTTCTTGTGCTGTTTTCAGAAGTCTTTCATTAGTATTTAATCTTTGATCTTATTTATTTATTTAGTATTTAATCTTTGAATCTTTGAAACAAAATTTTAAAAACATGGGAGAAAAGGTGATGAGCAACTTGATAAGAAATGTTCCACAAATTGCAAGAAATTAGTGGATTTCTTTTTTTTTAAAGCTAGGGAAAAATGTTCAGGGAAAAAATTAAAATCTAGGAAAATATATATATTTGTCATTATAATAATTGCATTTAAAATTATGTTACAGAATTATTTTAATTTTTAAACTTTTTTTGTCATTCCCTTGTTTGCTTTTTATTGTTTTCTTTGAATAACTTTTTTCTTTCTTTTGTGCTAATTTTCAGAAAACTTCTTGCACTTTTTCCTAATATCTTGTACATTTCTGGGTCATTTCTTTTTAAGTTGCTCATTGCCTTCTGAGAAAATATTAACTGTGCAATCATCAGCACATCAATTCACTATTGCTTCATAATTTGCCTCGGAGCTGACTGGTTGAGACATTTTCCATCAATATCACTGAAAGACCAGCAGTTGCCAAGTGACTCGCTGGCTCGCTCATATGGGTTATGAGGTCCACTAATATTTGTCTGTATTTACACAGACTCTTAACCCTTCAAAAATTTTTGTGCCTTTTTCAGAAGTCCTCCATAAGTATTTAATCGTTGAAACCTGAGCAGATTATTTCAGTTGCTTTTAAAAACATGGGGGGAAAGGCAAGAAGCAATTTGGTAAGAAATGCTCCAGAAATTGCACGAAATAAGTAGATTTCAATTTTTTTTTCAAAAGCTCATGAAAATTATCTAGGGGGACAAAAGAAAAAGGAAGGTAAAATTTTTATTCATAATTGTCATAATTACAAATTTATAATTATGATTGGGGTTGTTCCTGTTTTGGTGTTTTTTTTGCCAATTTTCAGGTGATTTTTTTTTTTTTTTTTTTTTTTATTAATTTCTTGTTAATTTTGGGGTAATTTCTTCTTACGTTGCTCATTGCTTTCTTCCATGTATAAAAAAGTCAAGCCAATTTGCTTAGGATTCAAAGGGTAGAGTATAAGCACTTTGTGGAAATAGTGTCCACAGGGCGATAACAGCAGATCAAGTTACAATTAAATCACACTAAATTATCCGTTGTTTTTCATCTCTGTGGAAGCAACCGGAAAAAATCTCTACAAAGACTTCATCATATGCGGTGAAGCTGAAGGTGCGTTGAGGTTTTGTAGCGTTTATCTAATCTTTGATCAGTGTAACCGGTGAGTGATCGGTGTGGGTGAGGGAGCAACATAAATGAGAGCCTTTAAAGATGAAAATTACTCACATGTGATTCATGAATATGAGTCATTCACCATTTTTTTCTTTATTTTTCCAGGAGATTGCCATTTAAGTGACATTTGTATATTTTTATCATGAATATAAAGCAATGAAATGGACAGCTTTGCTACTAGGTGGGCATTGCGGGACTTTGCATATCAATGCACTTAAAAAAAGTGCCTTCAACCACAGGTTCTTCACACATATGCATTTTTTATCACACAAAATATACACTGCTGCATCTTGTTGGCTTGTTTTTGGCAATAAAGTCTGAGGAGACAATGCAACTCAATGCCAGGACTGCACTATATATTTCTATGTGGTAGCATTTATATCCAAGACATACGTACATTTGCATATCGTTGTGTAGCAGGTATGTCGAGTCTTTATATTTTAACAAAGTGGGGTTGATTTGTGGTTGAATTTGACACAAAACAGCTTGTTATGGTTGGGAGAAGATCACCTTTGGTTTAAAATACCTGAATTTGGTGGCAAAATTCCATTTCTCAAAGTCAGTGGGTTTTGGTTAGATGCTTGAAATAAGCTTGATGGATAACACAAGCTGAAGAGACTTTCAGGTTTTATCCTGTGACATAAAATATGTCAGTAAACACCCCACTTGGAAATTGTGATGCTTTTTTTACGTGTGTTAAAAAAGGTGATTGCTAACAAGCTGATATATGAGGCTACAGGATGACTTCATGCCAAACAAAGTATGGGACAAGTACTCTTTGTCCTCTCAGATTATAAATACTGTTTTGGTGAAATCATCATCATTAAAAGACGAGACAGAGTGTATTGGAGCGTAAATCGATACAAAACACGCAGAATTGCACTGTTGGAAGATATTCCTTCTTCCTTCCTTAAGGAAGAATGAATATCTTCTTCCTTCCTTGTATAATAATACATGGGACAGTATAATTTACAGTATTGTTGTTGTTGTGACTTTAACTCGTGCAAAAACAGCGTTGTTCGTTTATAACCTGATGATAGCTTTCTACTTTTGGCGATTGCGTTTGGGCATCAAAAATCATAAAAGTGTTGTTTGTTTGTGTAGATTATCTTGCTGAACAAAACGTGTAGTTTCATGTGTCAGTAAACATTTGTTTACCACAGAGCTTATTTTCTGAAACAATCCAAGATCCAACTGAAAGATCCCAGTGTGTCCAGTTTACCAGAGCGATGCTAACTTCTGCATCAACCCACAAAAAACGTCATCCATGCCGCACTCGATTACTGCAGCCTCCCTGCTGGTAGTTGTTAGTTACTTCTTCTGTGGTTTTTGGCAGTTAGCAAACAGCTCCAAATGCATTATCACCTCTCTCTGGACTGGACTGGAGAGGAGCAGACCCTGATTTTCATGTAGCCCTGGAAAACCAAAAGGGATTGTGTAATCATATGTTATGATGAGGCCAACTGAGATGTACCTTTCATCTGGATTTTATCAGAATATGAGACACTTGAGGGTACAAGTGTAAATGGGAGCTCTGGTTTCATCTGAAGTGGTCCTCACCTCCAAAATTTGGAGGTTGTAGCACTAAAGATGGAGGCTTTTGTGAGCCCCACAGCAACTGAAACCACTACTCTCTGGGCAATTAATTACCATCTGATAAATGCATCCTCCAGTAAGTGCCGGGTGTCGGTGCTGCTTGACCTGAGCCCGACCTCAGATGTGATTAATCATGTCATTGTAATTGATAGACTGAGAAATAAAGATTGGTATTTCCAGCAGTATGACGAGCTGGTTCTTGTTCTACCCATCACACAGAAAATATTTAGTCTTCGTCGGCGATTATGCGTCTTCATGCTCTGTTCTGGGGCCAAAACTGTTTTATTTAACCTTTGTCTCGTACTATTTTGTCAGCAAGCATTTCCTTTAACTGCTTTGCCAGCAGGACTCAGTGCCAACTTGTAGCAGTAAGTTGCCAGTAGTAAATGACTGTCTGCTATGTCAAGAGATAATTATTCTAAATTTGAGCATTGAGCTGTTTGCTTTAAAGTTATTTATAGGAAAAATATAATTGTCTTTTAAAACCCTTTAAATCCCATTTATCAAAATGATTTGGAGGAATTCATGTATAAACCCTCAGCAGCAGACTACAAATCTATTTCAGACATGGATTTACCATCTTAGGCACACTGATTACTCTGGTTTTGTCTTTAATAACACGCAGAGCCTTATGTATTTTTAAGCACTATTTTACATCATCTCTCTTCAGCTTTTATAATGCCCTGTTTTTACTGCCTCAATTAACAAGCTGTGTTATGGCTTCAGACTGTGCAGAGATCCACTATAAAGTTAGGCTTAATCATATCTGGTGTAGTAGTGTGGAGCTTATTTTAGCGTCTCTGCACAGGTGGAGCCAGCATCAGTACCCGATTTGATGTTTTATATTGAATACATTTTCAGTTTTACGGGGACCACTGCCCTAAAAAGAACTAAAAATATTTGTTTATTCTGGATAATAGTACATTGAAAATCTGTAGTCAGATACATACATACTTATCCACTGTATTATAAAATGCAATTATAATATCTTGCTTTGTTTCAGTTCTTTTTAAACATATATCCATCAATACAAACGGCTGTAAGTTTCATTTATAGTTGTAAAATTGAGCCATTCTGTTATCATTCCTTTAAGGGTCATCCTGACTGATAACAATAATAACTAAATGATGATAAATAATGAATAAAATAGATTAATGATCATAAATAATGGTACACTGAAACCGTAGAAATCGGTTTCTGCACCGTGAAAATCTCATACCATTGCAACTCTAGCACTAATGATGCAAATAGGACTGAAAAGGTTTGATTGAAGCTTCACTGTTAGTACTTCCAAATAATATATTGCACTTTTACAAGAGTAAAGGATCTGGGGATGAGCACCAACTGATGACTTTGGCAAAATTTTCACATGTATACTTTCCCAAATCCAACATGGGGCAGGACAGAATAACAGTGTTTTAATGTTAAACTCTATACAGTAGAAAACAGAACAGAGGCAGGACTTTTTTTTTTTATTTTTAAGCATATAGACGATCTGGGAACTGTGAGTTGCAAAGTGGCTTGTGTCTGTACGCTAGGGCTTAATGAGGGACAGGTGTGGCTCGTTGAGGACATGAGGGACAGGTGTGCAGGGAGCAGCATAGGTCAGGTGTTTGGCAAAGGCGGGAAACTCTCTGTGGGAAACAGGTGGAGGATGACAAAGTTCCATAAGAAACAGGAAGCCTCCATATGCAGCCTGGAGAGAGGAGCAAAGTCTGAACCTGCAGAGGGAGGTTGTGCTGGTGCCAGAATAACAGATCCACATATGGAAAATACTGTATCTACTGCCTGAGGGATCATTAGTGTAGTCCCAACCTTTGTACCACGACTGCTGCTTTCACTATTGCTGCTACTTCAAACTTCTACTTAAACAACTGTGACTGTCTTTGCTACACAGCACAAGATGTGATAGTAGTTTTATTGTTTATGACATAATACATTGGTGCATTGTCCAAATGGAGACTACCGACCCCGCACAAATACAGATGACTGTAAAAGACAATGTTACATAACCTAAATTAACAAGAACTATGTTTTCTTAAAATCGCCAATACAGACAGCAGAACCATTAATGTCTGAGCTTATCGACCCTCTGGTCTTTAATAATTCGGCACCGGGGCCTATTTAGTATTGGTACCCATTTCAAGTAAGGACGTCTGCAGGATGAGATAATTTGTAACAACGATTGTGTACACACCGGGTAAATATGTCAAGTTGTGGGAAAAATCATGCATGATGGATTTATTACTCCCTGCCATCCAAATTTTGCGCATCATAATAGTCACGTTTGCAAACAAGCTATTGACTGATTCACATTTTGCAGAGCAGTGAAATAAAGTTAGAAATACAAAATAAGCAGAAAAGTTCCGATGATTCAACTGTGAGAAAATGAGACAGTAGAAAAGGAACAATGCATTTTGGCATCTTTTAAACTCTGCGCCCTTAAATACAGAAGCTCAGACACCAGATCAATAGTCTATAACAAGGGATCAAGGCATCGGGATGTTGTTACCGAGCCCTGCAGTGCTCCAGTCCCCCTGGTATGTCAAAAGCTAAGTCATTATATTCACTTCACCTGTATCAAGTTCCTCCACCCTGCTCCTCAAGAGCTACACTAGTCTGCTGCTTTCACTACGATGCCCCGAGGCAGTGCTGATGCGGTGAAATGTGCTGTGAAAATGCTTGGGAGAATCCCCACACCTCTCTCGATCAATAGGATTTTTTTCCCCCCCTTAGAAGTCTACACTGCGGGGAGTTAACTTAGGTGAATTTCATTATAATGACAAGCAACAGAGTAGTTTAAAATCAGTTGCAAGGATATAAGCTTTGACCTTTACTTTTATCTACCCATCATTTCCCGGGAACAGTCGGTCTCTGGATGATCTGCATCTGGAGAATTTGTTGGTTAAAGGTCGTGTTTGTTAACTTCATGAATTTGACATTGTCACTGTTCGTTGGATTAAAGGAAAGCTGAAATAAAGCGGTAAGAATATATTACAGTGACCTAGACGGACTCACAAAGACACGCTGAGCGGTGAGACACTGATGTCTATCCTCTTATAACCGGGAGAAGTGGAAAGTCATCGTGTTTTTAATATTCAAGTGCAACTTGTGAGCTCTAATTGTGAGGGTTTGCAGGGTATTTTAAATGAGAACAAGTAATCAAGGGTTCAGGCTGCCAATTCAGCCTTGAATTGTAATGTGTTTTGCACACAGCAAAATAGATAGGCATGAGTGAATTTAGCCTTTTCCCTCTCTGCTAATTCTCCTACAGTATCAGGGAGAATTGATAGGGAAGAAAATGCCAAGTCACTCAAGCTTTTCTGGGAGCCCTGTAGCAGGGACAGTTCAAAGCTGATTTTGTACCGCAGACCCTTATATGCCAGCCCGGTCTCTGAGAAATTACATTTATATACAACGAATTTAAAACAGCAAATGCATTTTGTAAATGCAAAGCCAATTAAGTTCTCTATTAACATAATGAGGAACTGTTGCTAATTAACGTACCTGGCAAGTTGCCAGAATATTGATACCAAACATGTTTCAGTGACCAGCAAAATGTTCACTAATAATGTTTTTCAGTTATTTGCCGCTCAAGTAGGAAATCTTGCAAAACATTATCCACCCATAGAAATGACAGCATTATTTTTTATTACTTTTTTTATTAACATTTAGCCAAAATACAAAGCCGAAGTGCATTTATTTCCTAAACCTAAGACAAGAGTGTTTGTTCTTACATTGTTTCATTAAAATGTAACCGAAGTCATAATGTTTTCCAAATGTTAACCAAAATGCTTTTGTTGCCTAAACCTAATAGAAGAGTTTGTACACAAAACCAAAGTTATAGTGTCAAAGTCCTGCACTTTATACACCCGCCATCCTCCCCAACCACTTCCTGTCAAAACCTACACAGCACATAAATATCATGTTTCTCTACCTGAAAGAGACATCTCCAATTTATTCCAGGCAGAGATTAATTTGCTAAATCAACATAATGAAAAACCAGTTTAGTAACATGCAAATGTAATTTGCTTGTTGGAGATATGCTTTTGTCTCTGAGCTCAGTGCAAAATCAGAAAAAACAAAACCTTTTTGATTTCTGCAGGTCACATATAATACATCTTTACTCTATAAGAAGTAAATACTTAATGGTGAACTTTGCAGTATTTTCCAAACCGAAAAAAAAAAATTGTTTAGACTCATACAGAAGTAACCCTTCCCAAATATTATTTATGACCCATTCAGTCCATGAGCAAAGACCCCCAGATTGACCTACGGCAATAGAACGGGTGGACAATTTCTTGTTTGCTTTTTTGACTGTAGCTCACAGTTTGGTCTGATAACCATCGCAGACTGGTAGCTTAGTGGCAGTTATCATGAGTCAAATATGTGGACTCCTAGAGCAGAAACCTGAGGACTGTGTACAGTCACTGCCTGGTACTGTAGGGCTTGGTGACCATTCAGTGTGCCTAAATCAACTCATTGTAATTTAGCAGATTTTCCTCTCACAACTTTGTGTGTGTGTTACTCATGCACCTAAAAGGATTGGCTCCATCTAATGGCACAAACGGATATTATCTGCAGAGCCTTTCTGCAACTGCAAAGGTTATCTACATCATTAGTACTGGCACATAAATTATGAAAATTTGCAACATGGGAGAATGCCCACTGTTCCTGTACGCCACTTCTATGGTCAAAATAGTGAATGCATCATAAATATTGTTAAGCTACTCTTCTACAAAGGTCATCATATCAGTAAATAATGTGGACATATATAGGAAGAAGAAAACGGCAACAAGAATTTGCCCACCTTTTCGATTGCAATTGATGGTAAATAATAATAATAATAATATATTTTATGTATAATGCACTTTACATTTGAAACAAATCTCAAAGTGCCATTTAAAAGTATGGTGGTCTGGCTGATTGACTAATTTTGTGTGTTGCAGTGTATTTTTCTGCAGAGAGTCTGGCCTCTGACTGTATTTTTTTCAATTTTCTTCTTCTTGTGCTGTATTCAAGATATTTCTGGGATTGTCTTCCCACAGTGAGTAGAGGACTTAATAAAAAGTAAACAGGTGCCAGACCATAAACAAGACAAGTTAGCTTTAGAAACCAAAACAGTTTTTTGTACCAGGATGTAAATGTGTATTTTTGCAGGGCATTTTAACATGGGGGTCTCTTTGGGGATTGGCTTTGTTTTGGAGCCAGCCTCAAGTGGCCATTACAGGAACAGCAGTTTTAGGCACTTCAGTATTGGCACCATTTTTCAGCCTGATTTTAGTTTTTGCCACTTGGGCAAAGCAGACAAAGCCTGTTCCAAAACGAGAGTGAGTCTGGCTTTTGCTTTCAGTTTCACTGTGTAGTGTGTTTGCAAACAATAAGCAACAATTCCTGCATACCATACCTTTCATTTGTAACAGCATTTAGTTTGTTTTCCCAAATACAAGACACCTGAGATAGATTCAGAGAAACTAATTAAGGTAAATTATCAGGTGTGGGTTAAAGGATGTTAAGCTCGAAAAAAAACAGTGACTTAATTTTACTCATACCCTACTGATATGATTTATTCCTCTGTGCCAAAGAGCTCCACTGTTGTCCAAAAACTATTAAAAACACATTTAAGTAAACCACACTGTTGCACCGACTAACATCTTTTATCACAGTGAACATTGTTACTGTAGTATATTTTGAGTAAATCCCACATAAACTATCCTCCTGCTGTTAGTCCTCACTAGATCACCACCTGTGTATTAATCCACAGCTGAAAATAATCCCTTTAACAAATGCATTAATAAATGCATTATTGATAATTCTTGTTTAAGTAAAGTCTCCTGAGCTGTTTGTTTGCAGACAAACAAACAAAGTCAAAATGGAATTAAAATAATTCATTACTAAGAAATCTGTATCCACAGTGTTTGTTTCCAGGTCAAAGGTGTGCATAAAAACATTTTTGTTTTGTTTTATTTTCTGCAATGACAGCACCCCTCACATTTTGTGTTCCCCAGAGGCCAATTGACAATGTTTTTACTGAAAACCTGAATGGTCAATATTTTGGCGGGTCCTGTATAATATCACTTCAGTTTTGTGGAATACAAACTTAGGAGTGTGATGGGTTTTCTCAAATTATTAATGTTATGTGAGGACACAGATGGCTTGAATCGCTAAACTTTAATAACCAACCCATTTTGAACTGAACCTCTATGTTTTTGTTTTCGTGAATATGTGGACAAACATGTTGTGTGTAGAATGCTTTTATGACAGAATAAAGCCAAACCGTGCCTGCTTGTTGAAAAAAGAGAGGAAAACATCCTCTATTAATATTCATAGGATATACAGGAACTTGACAGTGCGTTTCCTAGCAATACCGGCCCTCAAATGTCAGTCAGCCACTGTCATGGGAAATGCCCACAAAGAGACTTGAAGCTCAGACTGTTTCCACAAACATGCCCCTCAATAGCTGCAGTACCCTTAGAGCGTTTCCTTACAACAAAAACATAACAGAATTCAAATTTCAGCTTTAGGAAAAGAAACTTTATATCTCTGTCAAATTTTCTGTTGTTTTCAGCAGGTGTTCACAGTAAGAAAAATATAAATGAATGTGCATTATTGGCATGAATGTCAGGTGAACAATAATACCAGGGTCAAGGACAATTGCTAACTTTATTCTTTATCTTCAGTGTGTTCAAGATTCAGCACCAAAAGCAAAATCAGTGCTCCTTTATCTTTCTAGAAGGTTTGTTTTGTACTGGGTATATAGACAGTGGGTCAATTGGCTGTCTATTATTTAAGAGATTCTGATACAGTACCAAGCCAATACCCCTGAGTACTTGATTCGATACTCATATTGTAATGGACCGGCATGTAGTAAAGCCATATTAGCAAACTTTTTGGTGACATCTCTGCACGCTGAACTGCCACCTCTGTCAGACACACCAAGCTTTACTTCAGCACACCACACACTGTATAAGTTGTAGCTGCTGCAGTTTGAAAATCCGTAATGACATAACATAAGGAAGTCCAACAAACCCTGGACTTTAACTTCAAAGCCCGGTCTTCGCTTCCTGTATACATGTTGAGGAAAACCATGATGTCTTTTTCTAAACCTAAACACGTCCTTGTGTTGCACAAGGAAATAAATGTAAAGAAGAGGTGTTTTACCAACGCTCTAAGTTTATTTAAAAAAAAAAAAAACATGTAAAAAAATGTACATTTCTTGAGAAAACGGAAGTGTTTTTAAAAAGTGCATTTAACAGGCGTGAATTTACACGCTCGCAGCAGGATTCCTGGTTTTATATGTAGATGTAAACCACACTGACATAGTAACAATATCTGTCGAGTTGGGATACGAATGTGTTGCACAGTGACAGGGACAACTGTTGGCATCACACAGCTAACAGTACCTAACGGTTATTAATAAGTTTAGCTATTTCTGGGATGGTGTGAGTTTGTTGGGGCTGTTTGATGGCTTGGTCTTGGATATTAGCTGATACTGCTGCGTAAGCTCATGTTCACCGGGCAGAGTTGAACTGATCGGATTGACTAGATGTTTCAATACTACTTGGTACTGAATTACTTTGGTCGCTAAGGCATCGAGTAATGATACGCTGAGACACAGCAAAATAAGCCAACATGTTCATACTCCAACTTCTCAGCTCTCACTTCTTCAGTACCTTATCATCCTACTTACTGTTCAGCAAGCTCTCTGTCTGCTAATTTTTAATCATCACAGTCATTCTTCAGGTAATACACAAAACTACACACTGCGATAGAGACTACAGTGAACGCAGCTTAACTCTGCAGAAACAGAGCACTTTAATGAACTCTGTATTGAAAACAGATCCTGGTATCATTCGAGGGATTGTGCTCTGACACTGATGATCAGGAAGATCTGAAGTCACTGCTGCTCAGTGGTTTCTCCATTATTAAAGTGTGCTGGATTTGTAATGAATACGGTCTGTCTGCGATAAGAGTCACCAGGTAATCCTGAGAAATGTATCACTCCACACCTTTTCATCAGCCACAGGCTTTTCTCACAAGTGCTGTGCTACATCAAGATGATAGAGGAACTGTGGTCTCTGTCATAGCGCTCATTTGGGCTTAATCTTGATGCAACAATATGGCTGCTTTGTGAAATTAAAACAAAAGGAATCAATGAAAAGAATCAGACCTTATCAATCTCTGCATGTCAGTGACATTGTGTGCATGTGGCACAAACACTTTGCCCTGGGATGAGCTGACAGAAAGTCGAAGCAAAGACAATAGCTGAAAGCATCAAGAAGCAAAAGAAGAGCAAAAATAAGTTATGGGTTTTTTTTTCCTTTTAACAGTCGAAACTGTTCTTTTGATTTTAGATTTCCTGTTAATGCTTATATGTTATCTTTTAACCCCTGGTTTTCATTTTTAAGCATTTCTATATTAGGCTTGAGTGGTATGTAATATTTCATACCCTCCTTAAATGTCACCGCCTTTACGGTATGACAGTGTTTGTGTGTGGCCTGAACGCAAACCCCCACACCTGATGCCAAATGCTTTACTTGCTTTTAGTTTTTCAAAGTAATATATGTGCAATAGAAAACCACAAAATGTTAAGAAAAGTTAGGTTCTCACACATATTTTCCTTAATTTTTCTATGAAATACAGAAATACATCTCTGCACCTTTTGAATTCAACTTTCTTTTGAAGAAGATTGACAACAGGCTTAATTGCCTCGTTAACCCAAAATAAAACATGCTCCGTTCAAACTTGAGAGAAACAAAATAAAACTCACCCAAACTGTCTTGGTTACCCTTGCTAATAATCTAGTAATAATAATAAAGTTTATTTACCTAGTAGTACCTATCAAAACAAACATTAAAAGTGTTTTACACATAAAATCACAATAAAACACACACAGGAAATAAATTCAAAAGCAAAAATTCAGCTCACAAGAAAAATATTAAACAGTAGTTAAATTTGATATCAGACAGAGTAGTGTAAGACTGAAGTGCAGTGTCAGGAATAAGGTACAAAATAATAATAATCCTTTAAAGAGAAAATATAGGAATTTAGCTAGTAAGTCCACTAAAATGTGAAAAACATACTGTTTTTCTCCACGGTCTCTGTCTGCCTGCTGGCCACCAGCTGTTTAGAGTCCTGTAACTTCTCCCTCCACCACAAGGTGTCGTGGTGTCTTTCAGCTCAGCTACCTGTTCCACCAGCAGAGACCAGAATCTGAGCTCTGGTGGTGCATGCTGTGCACTACATGCAATGAGTTTAACAGAAAGAGGAGCACCTGTATTTATGACCGTATTGGAAAAAAAATACCTTAATGCCTTGGTATACTGTAATACAGTGATACTGCCCAAGGCTATTCTCTATAATGTTAAATATGCACAATAATAAGCAACAATTAGAGCTGAAACAATTTTAGAGATGCTCTTCATTAAGAGTGTAGAACCAAGTTATTCTGCTTGTTTGACAACTGTCACCAGATTCTGCTTCAGTCCTGATTAGAGATGATTGTGCAGGTTTAGTTCTCCCTTGGACCCAACTGCAGAGCACAGACTTAGTGGCAGATGACGTTTAACAGATTTATTGTAATGTACTTCGGAGGAGATGAGATGGCTGTGGAGACGGCAGGAGGAATGGAGATGGCAGGGCGGTGTGGTTGATGGAGGAAGCGAGGGAGAGTGAGTAAGCAGACAGGCTGACTGCGATTCTGAAGCACAGGAGACAAACAGGCATTGAACCGAGTTTCAAACTGAAAAAGAGAATATCAAACAATGAGGTGGCCTGAGAATGGAGACCACAATGGCAGAAAGTGGCGCTGAGTGGGAGAAAAGTCGGGGTTAAAGTGCTGAAGAGGTTTGGAGCAGATTGCAGGCAAGTGTGAAGAATTCAGGTACACAGCAGGACAGAAAAACACACATACACAAGCACATAGGGAGACAAACTGGGCACATCAAAGGGACACAGGAGGAATGGGGACCAAAAGAAAAGCACAGTCTGTATACACTTTTCCAAACTTGACAACAGAAACATTTAAAATGGATCAAAGTGTATTTCCTGTTGTAATGCTTGTTAATGCAGTAGTTGACAGAAAGTAAATGGGAACCGAAGCTGATCAACGTGATCTGTTTGGAGACCAGTAACAAGGAAAATGTATCTGCACATTTAGTTTAAAAAAGAAAAAGCGCTAATTTACGTCATGTAACGGCGCCAAAGCCTGGCTCCAGTGCAAAGCTCAAACGCTGTTAGTGATGTCATGACCTTTCCTTCTTTTATAGTTTCCTTGATAGCTGACAGGAAGTAAACAGGTTTCAAAGCTGTTGCCCCCAGGATATCACACATTTGTTTGTGCACTCCAGCTTAAAGCCTTGAATTTGGCATATTGCCTTCACCATCTTGGAGTTTTAGAGCCAGAAACGTTTGGACAAGAGGGTGGAGATTGCCCTGATTTAAGCTGCTAGCTGAGTTAGCACTGGGCATTTGCACATTTACAGCCATGGTTTACATTGATTATAATAAGGCTAATTTTTGCAAGCAAAAAAACAGCATTGATATGAAGTATACATTAAATATGTCCCTTAGTCGAGGGGTGTCAGTTTACTTGGTCTATGCTGACATAGCGTGTATATAAAGATAGACCACATGCCCCCGCTTACGCTGAAGTGAGGTTAAAATATCCGAGATGCAAGCATTGCCATCTTGCGAGGGTGATGTCACTGAATGTCGGAGACTGCGCAGTAGCGGTATCTGCGGTGGGGGAGTTCCTGCAAAAACACTCGTCTGATCATGTGCAAGACACTCCATTAAATGTGAGCGCACGGATTGGCTGTCACAGCTGTCAGTCATGGCAGAAAAGCCCCCTTTTGTAATATTTAATAACTCATTAAAACCAAACTTAAATTAACACTTGAAGAAACATCAGGGTGATGAGAACTACCTTCAGTGAGAGACACCATCTTTGGGAAAAAATGAATTGGCGTGTATTTTGAATTTTTAGTTTGGCCTTTGTCTCATACACTAACATGGAGGGGCGGGCTTTATGACCTATACTGCAGTCAGACACCAGGGGGCGATCGAGATTGAAAAGACACACTTTTTGGAAACTGTCATGTTGTCCATCTTTATATACAGTCTATGATTGTCACCAACAGCACCCAACTATTGCTCAGAGTGGCCACACCCTTAATTTCGCATAGCTTTAACCCGTAATAACATATACCCAGTCAAGTTACATGAAAATAAAACCCCACACAGATGTCATGAATGGGGAATTAGCTACAGAGACTGGGCTGTAAACATGTTTATTTCTGATGTTAAGTTTGGCATTTAAACAGGGTCTGTGGGGATCGATTTGCTCTTGGAGCCAGTCTAAAGTGTCCATCAGAGGAGCTGCAGATTTAGAGACATCCATGTTGTCTTTGTCTTGCAGCCCAGGAGGTTGCTGCATGAGGAAAACATAAGGAGAGACAGGGGCATGGCCATAACAGATCAGTGACATAACCTCTTTGACAAACCTTTAATTGGTAAAACATCGTATAGCTTTGAGAGGAATGCAGAAATCTGCATTTACATCCTTTAATTGTTCTTCAAAAACAGTTTGTTAGTATGAAGCATTTCTCTATATACCATTAAACATTCATGATAATAAACAACATTCAAGGTTAAAACATCTGTAGAGATGCCGCTCATTAAGAACGCAACACTCTTGCCATTGTCATTGTGCGCATGCAAAGTCAATCACGTTCACACTGACACAGAAATAATCCTCAATTCACCCAGGAACACTTATGAACCACAACACTTCTGTGGAGTTATTAATTAACTCAGCATTTCATTCACACCACATGTACATGACAACTTTTAAGACAAGATCATTGCCAGCTGGCCTTGTATCGAAGCGTGCACGGCGGCCCCCGAGGGGCTGCACATCTTGTTGAAACAAATGAAGGAGTATCTTCGTTGTTTTAACAGTCACTACAGTGGAAAACAACAACCACCTCAGGTTTTTATAGAGCTGCATCTCAAATGAACTTCGACCAGTCTGTTTCCCAATGCAGCTTACTAATAACAACCAGAGATGTGCATCATTAATTCATGAGTGGTGGGGGTGGCAGTTGAGATGTGTTGATGCCTCAGAGGAGGATAATTAAACAGATAGAGCTGTTTCCGTGCAGTAAAGTGCGCTTGCACTGCGGTGCCATGGGAGATGGCATGTGTGTGTTGATGCCCATGAGAGCTTTATAATTTAATATAACCCTGAAACTCACATGTATGTTGACTCACTCTGCAAAGAGCACACAAGATGAGGGGGTTAAACATGCCTTCGTCTCGGTTGTTTTGACAGAAAACTGGCTCTTATGCGTTATTGTCACGTGATCTCCTTGAGGCTACTCGGCTTGCTGAAGACCAAAAAGCATATGTTGCCTGCTGTTAATGTAGTGATATACTGCATCTGTTTACATTTGAATCATAGGCAGAGGTGTAAAGTAACTAAGTTAATTTATTCCACCACTGCACACAATTATAATTTCATAGCATTGGCACTTTTCTGGTGTATTTTGACTTTATTCTTCTAAGGTGCCACAAAAGTTTAGAGGGAAAATCCGAAGGGAAACATGCTACAAGCTAAAAAAGATTCAATGTATTTGAAGAAATTAGAACAGCTACAAAATCCAGATGAATAAAAAAACAAACACCACACACACACACACACACACATTCACACACAGAACTTGAAAAAAAAAGAATGAAAAAACAAGCAAACAAATGTACAAACCCCTAAATTAACATTTTACAGAGAAACAAAAAAAGATAGATGACAACAAAGAGCAGAAAAAGTAACTAGTCAGAAAACATTCATCCAATAAAAAGCAAGAAATGCATCCATCACAATACAAAGTGTAATGGAAAAAATGAAATATATATGTATACACACATCCAAAAATAATTAAAGCTCTTGATGATGTATACTTTATCATTACATATCTGTACACTGTGATATCTGAGGGGATACTGGCCATTTTATCCTAAAACAATGAAATCCTTCTGACCTGTTTTACTGGAGATTACAGCATAATACTGTATTAACAAAAAATGTGAAAGGTGTCCTTCATTTTTTTTTTACTTTGATTGATAATTGTTTTTACAGCATATTATTTTTTCCTGAGTTGATTTGCAATGTTTGAATGTAGGACTTTTTAATTGTAACTCTTTTAGTTCACACTGCACTTTGAAGGTAAATGAGGTGTAAGTGCTCCTTCTCCCTCTTGATGTTGTCTCATAAGGTCGGCTTCTCAGAGTGCACCTCACCAAACTCAATACCTTTGATGAATTAAGCAAAAAGCCCCAAAGTGTCTTAAAATGTCACCAGTTAATGCCTCCTAAAATCATTCATTGCATTTTTTAAAAGCCACATTTGTGACGAATTTGAGGATTCTAAAAAACCCTGGATTACAACAAAAGGTTTTTTATGTCCAACTCTAGGTTTTGTTTTGTTTTTTTTTAATTCTCACTTTTTGAGCACAACAGTGATATTTAAGATGAGAGAGTTGTTTAGTTGAAGTTAGGCACCTAAAACACTCGTATAAAGTTGAGGAGATGTGAACAAATATTTTAAAATTAAATTAAAATTAAATTAATTTGTTTTGTTCCCCTACTTAAAACATGGATGTTTTAAGAGACCTGGATACAGTGTTGGAGACAGGACCCCGTTCATTATGAAAGTTGCTCAGTTGCACATGAAGCCAAAACGTTCAACTGACGAACAGAAAATAACCAGTATGATCAGTGCTACTTCTCCATCATTGGAGGCAAGCAAACCAGAAACTCCTGCTCTTTCAGCACGATGCTAATATGCATCAAAGCCTTGCACACTTCCTGGAGACCTGGCTCATACAGCAGCCCGGCCACTGTAATAGGACAGCAATGCAGAAGCAAAATGTCTACTTCTAGTCCCTCCGAGTATTACTAAGTTAGCTCTGTTAGCACCAGCAGCTGCTAATCGCCAGCTCAGCCACCTCCATGTTGAGAACTTTTCTGCAGGCACTCGCGGCTCAGACTCAAAAACATTGATATGCTCTGCATGTTTAATAGCCAGCCTAGTTGCCAAAAGAAAGTATTGGCATTGTACGTTTATCCAAAACGCAAGTACTATTCATACAAATTATACCATTATTTCTACATTCTCTGGTTCCTTTCTCTTTGCTTCTTTCGAAAATTACCTGATGTCATTTGCCTAAATCCTGCATTGTTTTAAATTTAGTTTCAACTATATAAAGCACTTGTTTTGCACAATTTGTTTTGACAAGCACTTAAAGTTTCTTATTATTTTTATTATTATTATAATTATTAAATGTCCCATTACATGAGCAGACTTTGTCATCCTGAGGTGGAGGGGAGCTGAGCTGCCTGCCACTCAGCAGACCAAAAACCACTCTACAACAATTTTTAATTTTTTTTTTTATTCAGCAAGTCATTGCTGTATTTCCAAAGACTTTATAGCCACCAAAGGTTTTTTTTTAGCAACCCATAAATGTGTTTTCAGGATTGTGCCTCCAAACCCAGGTATTTTAAGCCAAAACATGATCTTTTCCAAACCAAAGCTGTGTTTTTTTTCAGTGTTTCAGTGTGTCCATTCATAATAATATAGATATGTAAGATATCCTTGGTTTGCAGAAAATGCCAACATTTATTCTGGCGATTGAGTTAGTACAGCTACTTTAAACAAGATGCATTTGCAGCTTTAACTGCAGTGAAAAACTGTCAAGTGAAAATGAGTGTGTAAAGAGTAATCGTCGCTCAGACATGTTTATCTTCACTCCTTACATATATATACAAATATGAGCATTAAAACACACTCTCACATGTACTTACAGTTTCGGTAAGTACATGTGATGCATTCTTGATGCTGCATTTTTAAGTACACTCAACATCCTGCAGATGGGGTGTAATGTTTTTACTGCCTCTCAGGACAAAGGCACATTAATATATTACATCTGCAGGGTTTGAAAGCTGTGTCGATCAATGACTTAACTATTCCTTTACCAGGTCCTGGATTTTTAAAACTCACTTGCTGGCCTGAACTCAGCCTTGAGACAGAAACTATTAAGTACAACTCTCCTTGTCTCCCTCTCTCAATTTCTTCAGCGCTAAAGGACAGTGACAACCGCCTTCATGCATTTTAGAAACAAAACCTATTAAAGATGCATTTTCATGACTTTTGCAAGCTTATATTTGGCATCTGCTTGAAACATATGTCGAGCTCTTAATGTGAAAATGTGGCTTTATTGTTTGTGCCAGTAAAAATCCGGTGCAGTAGCAGAGCACAGGAGAGATGGGGGGAGGCGGTGCCAGGGCTTTGTGTCGGACAATAAGCTCTGTCAGTGATGTAGTGCAGCAATTCTTTCTGCTCACCTGTGAAGATTGATTTAGTTAGATATGAGAAATGTTTAAAACCTGCACAATGTAATGTTGCCCAGTTTGATAGCCTTACTGTAAACACCAGTGTAAAGCTGCAGTGTAAAATCTTGACTATACATTCACAGTATATAACTGGCTACTAATCACATTACTTTCACAGTAAGTTAATGCATCATTTTTAGTCATTTATTTTGAAATATTCATTCATCAGTCTATCATCATTAATTCAATAATTTCAAGATGTGACTAATATTTTACAATAGGCTACTGTAGGTATGATACAGCTATATAGATATAAAGATACTGATTATTTCTAGGATTTTACAGGATGTAGCTGTAATATCTCACAATAAATTACTGTAAAATGATACAGTATCTCACCGTGAAACTAATGTAACTCGTAGCCAGTTATTTACTGTAAATGTAGACATTTTATATCCCTGCATAAGGAACAAACATAAAGGACTAAATCTCACAACCACAGCTTCAGTCAAATCTCTGTTCAAGTTGTTGTGATTGTTAATAAAGATATAAACATTAATGTCAGATCAGTGACAGTCTGCTTTATGAAAGTCAGACAAATACCCACTACCCTGCTCCAACAGCCTCATACTCTCTGCATTGCTACATAAAGGATACACTACTTTCTGCATTGAACCCTGGCATTGATTGTGCGGTGGAGAATAGTCCAATATGGACGTGATTCCTTTGACGCTGTGGTGGGCTAATTACATTGCTCTCATTTAACCTTAAGAAGACCACAGAGAAGGAATTGGGATTGAATTTTAGGTGGCAAGAAAAGTCAAATGATTGCAGGCAGTGGGGCATTGAGAGGGAAGATGCAAATACTTTGGAAATTGGTGCTACATGACCAGAGAAAACAGACAAAAAACAGCTGGCACTCAATTTTGCTCAATAGGTTGAAAACCTACAACTACCAGAATGCATCAGACTCCTGGTGGTGTTTGATATAATTATTGACATTGTCCTTGAACACAATGGCTGCTGGACAGATCTCATGCTACAGTTAAACAGTCAGCTAAAACGTGTCTACATCAAACTCAGTAACAGAATCTTGGTTTATATTGGATCAGCGCTACTTCGTTTTACTGTTTGATCTCTGTTTTTTGTTGGTCTCTGTTTTCATTGTGCCAGTATTGCACCCGTTTCCTGTTCAGAAACTCTCACTACAATGGTGAAACCAGGCATTAAAATATGTGCCTGAGAACATTTCAGGCCAGAAAAAGTAACATAATCTTGATTTATATTCAAATTCCCTAGTTTTACTGTTTTAGGATTCAGTCTCAGTTCGAGACAGAGAGAGAGGGGCGGATTTGTCTCTTGATCAGCTGTGCAAAAGTACAGCCTGTAGTTCAAGCAACATCTCCAGGAGCCAGAAAAACAGTGCCAAATGACCTAAATCACAACATTTGGTGGTGTTTTGCTCGGGCAGAGAAGGGATATTTAGGCACCGGTTAGATGGAGGAAGGTTTACCACAGCTGTACTACCAACATTGTTTTGATACAAAGCTGGTTGGAAATCAGTGAAGTATTCCTTTAAGTGATTTCTGGGTGCTGAGAAACGACCACAACATGGAAGGATATTTACCATGTCAGAGCTTTTGCCAAGGTGTTTTCATTTGTGCATCACATGGCAAAAGTTGTGTTAAACAGTGGGCAAATGTAGCAATAAAAAGTTCCAAAATCGGACACCTTTTAAACCACAGCACACTGTCAGCTGCAAACCACTGCGATGGTTAGTGGCGTGAAGTGTGTTCAAGCGGTGCTCACCGTGGACAGGGGCGTAATGTTGTGGAGAATCAGTGGTCATGTGGGTCAAGAGTACGGTGGCATTAAGGTGAAGAGTCCTCTGCAAGCTGAATTATGAAAATACATTTTCAATGATTCATTTGAGGCTTAAGTGTTGCTAATAAGTTGAGCTGACAGATAATCGACTCAGTCAAACTGCCGCCACAGAACATGTTGAGAGTCTCTTGTGGAGATTGATCGTTGCAGAGCCAAACCTGAAAAAATGCATCAGCATTGAAGCCGGCAAAAATAAGGTGTAGTGGTGCACTGATGAATTAGATGTGCCAGGGAGCATTATTTTTCTCTGATGTGTTTCAAAGCAATAGGTTTAGAGGCACTTTGTCATCGCTGTCGTGCACCAAGAGAAACTCAGAGAAAAGCATTTTCTCAGTATCACTCAAAATTTGATAGTAAACTTAAACAAGGTCCTGAGGTGCACTCAAGTTTTGCATTCTCACTCAGAGAACTAATGGACATCAGAGAAAATTAATTCCATTATTTTTTCCCCCTCAGGTTTTAGATTACTTAATCAGAGAAGCTCATGAACAAGAGAGGATGTGTCCTTGGAGCAGCTCTGCTTCTCTAACCTGTCACACCAAAAAAACAATTCAAAGGATGATTTAATGGGAGGTACAGTACTCCGAGTTTTTGGAGTCCTTGGAACTTTAAAAACAGGATCAGTAGCTTCAGATGTGTTACTTCGGATGTCCTTGGGGTTTAGACACTTAAATGACAGAGGCAAGAAATACTCAAACCCAAATGACAAAATAGCTCAGTTTCCTCTGAAAACAACTCATAGGAGTGTTTTCAAACCTGCCACCTCTATTCTTAAGGTTTGTCCATTGGACTTTTAGGAAACCATAATCTCTGGTGACGAAATTGCACATTTTGTACACCCGACTATCCTCCTTTTTCCTAAATAGGGTTGTGGAAGTAAAACAAGGTCATGCTAAAGATAGGTTGGTTTAACCCATAGAAATAGAAGGAGAGAAGAACAGAGTGGCGGCTACATTTATGTGTAATGATGCCATTGCAACTGTTGTACCAGGCCAACTTTAATACAAATAAACTCCTTTATGGCGAGTTGCAAACTGACTGGGGCGAGGTTTTGCTGTAATGACCAAAGGAAGAGGAGTTATACAATTTCACCAAAGAAATCTGTTACTTTAAAAATATTATCTTATAGCCTATTATTAGTGGGTTTAACAGTGTTTGAAAAACCTACGTGCGTGTGCTAATTTGGGTGGGAAAGGGGTAAAAGTGTTCTGGGGCCGCTTTAATGTGTCAAACCAGTATCCAAAGGGGCTGTATTTATGTTTAAAAACCATTAAAGATATTCACAATTAACTAAAAACCCAATGTTCGATGTTGTGCTCATTATTTATTGAGGCAAAATGTACAGGTGTAGAGATTGTGCTGTTGCATAGCAAAACTTACATCTAATCACAGGCTATTTGTGATTAGCGCTGCAACAACGAATCGATAAAATCGATTATTAAATGTGTTGGCAACAAATAAAATTATCAATTCATTGTGGTGCGTGATTATTACGTCACTCGACGTGTCACGAGACTGTTAACATCACGTGCAGAAGGGACAGGCCGGTGCTTTGAAGAGGCATGGCGGAGGCAGAGAGGACATTTTGTACGAAAACTTCAAAAGTTTGACAGCACTTCACGTTATGCAAAACAAGGAAGTGTGTTTGCTGCAAAATATGCAAAAGTGACACGGCACGCAAGCACGACAATTATGACGCAGCGTGTAAAATGAAAGCAAAAGGCTCAACAAAAAACGACTTATGTTCAGTTTCAAGTAAGGAAACGTGACGGTATGTTGTAAAAACTGTCAACATTTAGTATTTGAATTGTTTCACATTTGGTTTTGTAGTTTTTTATTATTTGAAATTTAATATTATTTTGACAGCTCAGGGATGTTTATGTGCACTTCGAGCATTGTTGTCAATGATAATCTGTTTTTGAACAAAGTGATGGGAGAAAAAATAATCGGCCGATTAATGGATTATCAGAGTTATCATTAGTTGCAGCTCTATTTGTGTTGATCGACCTTTCAGAAACCTTCACTGAGTGATTCGGTCGCCTGAAGGTTTTTGTTCACAGCACAGGTGAACCGCACCAGTCTGCTTGGAAGCAAATTGAGACCCACTTTTTCAGCTGATCTCAGCTCAGTTGTTTGGTCCACACCAGGGTTTGATCGACAGCTTTCACACCACACCAAACAAACCACACAATACAACAATACACTTCAGGGTTCAGTTTAACAGCTGAGGTGTAAAAGTACATTTACTTTTCCTTCTCTAAAGGAAGTGGCTGTCACAAGCTTTTTGCTGGACTTGCTTGAGAGTCTTCAGCCTGGTCGATCCTATTTCATACCGATCACAATGCATTCTGCGTGTATTTACACATTTTCCTTATCCAGAGGAGATATCCACAGAATGATTTATTCTTCATACCTATTTTAATTCATCTATTTTTTGTGTCTTTTACTCTGTCTTGATTGTTTCATTCTATTATTAGTACTGTAATTTCCACGTTTACTACTTTTATTATTTGAATTATATTTACTCTTTTAAGCATGGGCTGTTATTGTTATTTTTGTTTTGTCATTGTTTTTGTCTTGGTGAATTCTACTTTAAATTTTGTCTGGCCTTAGTTTGGCATTATTGTTATGTTGTTACGTATCTGCAAGAAAACCTTCTTGCTTCTACTTGGTCTTGTTGGTCAAAACATTTGATTTGATTTGTAAATAAAGTTCTTATTATTAGCAGTAGTAGCAGTAGTGGTAGTAGTAGTAGTAGTAGTACTAGTAGTTGTTGCAGTAGTAGTGGTGGTACTCTTGGATAAGTAGTAGTGGTGGTATTAGTCTAAGAAGTAGTAGTGGTAGTAGTATAATTATCATCATCATCATTATTATCATAATCAGTCTTATCATCATCAACATCATTATTATTATAGCAGTAGTGGTGCCAATGGTAGTTGTGGTAGTGGTGATAGTAGTGGTAGTTGTAGGAGTAGTAGTATTATTATCATAATCAGTATTATCGTCATCATCATTATTATAGTCGTAGTAGGAGTAGTAGTGGTGGTATCAGTGGTAGTTGTGGTGGCAGTATAAGTGGTTTTATTATTATTATTATTATTAATATTATTATTATTATTATTACACCAGGTGTAAATGCCAGAATGAGCAACAGCATCCATCAGTGTCTTTACTTATGAGACAGCAAGTAACTGTACTGCAAAAGCAGGAGTGAGTCTTAAGTTCTTTGTGGCTCTCTGTTACAGAGCTCTCTAATCTTTCTGCCATCCACTCCTGAAACTTTTTTAATGGAGTGAACTGTGGAAGTGTTCAGTGAGTACTATAGGGAGGGTTCACTCTTCCAGCCCGGTCTAATTCCTCATGGAGGACGTGTGATTGGGGGGGTGGGGGGGGGTGCACGGCAAAGCCCGATTAAGTGGCATTAATGGGCTTTTAATTTAAGTCTGGGCTTATTAGATGTCAAACACAAAAGGGCTGAATGGATTTTAGAGATGAGTTGTGTTAACCTGCTGTCAGGCGAGCTCGACACCTGCTCCATTGCTATTCCACGCCGCTAAGGTGCTGCAGATTATATGAGAACCTGCACTCTGATCAAAAAGAAACACAAAGCCGAGAGCCGCGCAAAAAGTGAATCTGTTGTTGATCCCCGAATAAAACGGGAATCGTTGCTGCGTGACACACATGCTTTCACCACTTTGAAGTGCTTGTTATCCATTAAAGCTCAAGGTTGCCGGGCAGTTCGTAGCTGTTCACACATTGCACCTATCTAAGAAAATATAGTCTGCAGCAGCTCAAACCACAAACACGCTGAACTCAATTTGACGCCAGTGGAATTCATATTTACAGTGCATTGTAGACGATGTCACGGCAGCTTGACAGTGAATATAGAGAATAAAAGATGGCTGAGAGAGCGCATGTTTGATGACAGTCATCGTGCGTGTATGTGTGAAAAAGAGAGAGAGGCGAAGACACATATGAAACAGACTCGGCGATGAACTGGTTCTTCTTGCCTTCTAAACTCCACAGAAAGTCAGATGTGCAGTGTTTGCCTTTGCTGATGTGTTGATGAAATTAGTGATGGCATTATTGCAGTGTCATAAATATTAATTCACATCATATGGGTACATAATGATGAATGGAGATTGTAACGAAATGTTGACTTTATCTTACGGCCAGAAAATAAAGAATCCATCAGAGAAAAGTCTTGGTTTTAACGATTAACAGAAACCAGTGAGTGCATTGTGTCTGTGCATGTTTTTTTTGTTTTTTTTTCGGATTATGATGTGTTTGTCGTAACATCTTGGTTTTGTATTATTCATGTAAACATTAGAGCTTTCTTTTAAAAACCTGGTGGGGCCAGATGCAGCACGCCTTTTTTTCCACACATTAAGCCTTTTAAACCTGAGCAATATGATTGGATTTTTCTCACACAGATAAAAAAGGCAATGACCAACATGGCAAGAAATAAATAAATTTATCACTTTTCAAATTTTTTTTTTTGAGTAAGTTTTTTACTTTTCTTTTTTTGCTTATTTTCAGGTAAATTTCACATATTATTGTTGTTGTTGTTAATTTGTTATTATTAATAATTATATTATTATTATTTCCAATTCTTATTGCCTTTGCCCCATGATTTTAATAGCAATCAAATCAGTTTGCTCAGGCTTCAAAGGGTTAACTGGTACTGATTAATGAATAATGTGCGCGCCCTATTAATTCTTCAGACCATCGTATACATAGTTTTAACAGAGACAGCTGCAGGTGATACAAGGAGGATTTTTAATATAATTTGTGAGACAGATAGCATTGCTTTTAGGCTCTTTGCCAATTTCACTGATTATGCTATTAGGCCAATTTTGCAGGTTACACTGTGGTCTTTAAAATGTCAATCAAAGGCACATTTATTTAGATAATTTGTAACTATTCATGAGTGATGAACTCCTGATTATTTTAATTTATTTTTTTATTTTTTCATTTAGTTCGGCATTTTGTATTGTTTTTGACAGCACTTTGTGACTCTTATTCGGAAAGTGGCATGCAAATAAGGCTTTTTTTAACATGCTAAAATGAAAGCGAAAGTGGGATGAATAAAATATATTGTTGCTAAATCCTTTTAGCAGTCCATGCACCCAGAAACCAAAGTGGGCTCATCCTCAACAGTTGAATTCATTCTGCAGAGATATGACATTTTTTTCTGGCTGCGGAGGAGTCAAAGAGAAGCCCGATCAGAGATGATCAGAGACCTGGATAATATTAGAATCACATATGCAGGGGTATGAATAACCAGGTTGCTCAGTGCTTCATGTAAAAAAAAAAAAAATCCTGAGCATGATCAAGACCTGGAAACTAGTGTGCGGTAAAGGTGCTCCATTATTAATCGCACCTTCATTTACAGCACCTCACACACTAGAGTCTACATGTGCTGTGCAGTGCTGAAATAATAAGTCAGTCATAGGAAAATTATTCACAAATATGTTTATTGACCAATTATTGGGTAATATCTTAGATCCTAGTTTAAGATAAATAATAATTGAATACAACACAGGCAATAAATGCAGCTCAAATGGTTCCCACAGTCATAAAATTCCTTAAAAAAAATTAGATTGAAATGGTTTGAAATGTTTAAAATTAACAGAATAATTTGAAATTTTGAATAAACATTCATAGTACACGTTTATTCATTAGGATGAAACCCCTTGAGATGAACCATGTTGTTTTGAGGAGGTCCTATTATACATACAAATAGAAATAAATAACATGCAATAAGAAACAAACAGACTTTACTGAAATGAAAAGATAAAACAAAGCAAAAATCAGCAATTCAACCAGCACACTACGACAATTAACACAAAATCATCAGAGGGAAGAGTAAATGAACAAAACCCTTTGATGGCCACGAAGAGGCAATAACAAATGTTTGACCAGCAAAATATAATAGAGTAATATTTATACATGCATCCATACCTACACACACAGACATACATTTACACACATTAGCTATTCTGTTTAAAATATGTTCATTAAAATCCCCAAACATTCTGCAAAATATGCCTCATGTATAGCTAATATAAAATTTACTGCTGTCGGCTGTTGAAATGTCATAGTATCACAAGATAAACATAGACAAGAGCGGCATCCAAGCATCGTGCTGTGCCCCTTTTTAGCTAAAAGAAACGCAACATCACACCTGGCAAAAACAGGAAAATGTCCATAAACTGATGTGTAGCAGGTCAAGTGAGGCTTTAACTCTGGGATTTGAAGAAAGTAAGATACTGAATATTCATTGTTAGCGTGATAAATAGCTAAATGATGATACTCAAAGATACTCAATACTTTCTCACTCCCAGCTCGTCAGATACTGCTGCTTTGTCAGTGTGTCGGCGGCAGATCCCGACACAAAGAGGCACCTTTTCGTGGTGGCGATATGGTATGCACGGAGCGCGTCAGATTTAGAGGCAGCAGGCAACCAACCAAAAAGTCAAAAACTGCTGCTTTGTCCACTGACAGTGTAAGACACTAACACCCTGAGGCACCTTTCACACCTTTTTCCCTCCAGCAACTACTGAATTATAAATTGCCAGAAAGTCCGTATATAAAGTGACGGAGGTGGATGGGTAAAAAAAAACTGGACTTTTACCTGGGAGCCTGCTGTTGGCTTTTTGGCTTTTGTGCCAAACCATAATGTTTTTTATAAACCTAATCATGTGATTTTGTAAACACGAGGGGCGGGGCTGTTTACCATAATTGCTTGTGTGCTTGTAATAAGCTTAAACTGTAAATTTTCTGTTTTGAAAAAACTAACTATTGTAATCCAAACACACGTCAAATTACGTTGACAGTTAGACGATCTGTGGTTGTCTTTCCCCCTTAAAGGGGCGTGGCCTGGACACACTGTGACCTTTGTCTGTCGGTATAGGCAGCTAGTTGGTTGAAAAAATCTCTAACAAGCGAGTAAAGATAGCAAAAACAAGCAGTTTACTTAACTACAAATGTCTTTGAAGTGTACATTTAATAATGTTTGGCTCTATTGCTTTATAGGCCTACTAATTTTTAACTAACTAAATAAAGTCATAGAAATGGTATAACATTTTATTTATTTATTTATACAATTTAAGATTACAGGGACAGTGTACATTAATGAACATTTTACAAACTTTAACAACTACAAAAAAACACATACAACAGATTAAAACAGGAACAGCAATACTGTTCAGAAACAGCCCACAAAAAAAGAGAAGAAAAAAAACATACGTCAGATTTTGAATAAGTTACAAAGTATAATCGCATACTTGATTACCTTTTAGTTGTAAAGTTGTGAAAACGTCGAAAATGTGTTGATAATGATGTCCGAGAACGTTAGCTTTACACAAAAAGGTGGAGAAATGACAATAATTAATGGTTTTATATTATCATGTATTATATTATTAGCTCAGATGGCAAGATTTACCATTTTTTGGAACTTTTAATGAAACAAACAGTATTAAGATTGGTTGATTAATTGAAGACATTTTGTTTTATTAATTTTTAACAACAAATATACTGATTTTATATACTAAATATACTGACTATACAGACTTAATACAAAAATGCAAATTACATAGATAACATCCACAGTCCACAGTCAGAAAAGGGGAAAAAAATTAAAAATAAAATTAAAAAATACCACCAACAGATATGTCAAGAGCGTCTGATTAATTGGAAACATTTTTGACAATCTGAATAACAATAAAAAAGGTCATTAGAGACAGTCCTTGTTTTATCCTCATTCAGTGCTCAGTTTAATCACAGAGATAATCCACACTCATCACATTCCTTCACTTATTATTGTTTCCTCACTTGATAATCATGTGTGGGGTTATTATTATGGAGAGCACAGCAGGAATCTTGATTCTAATCAAAAAACTAATAACATCCTCATTTTGCGGAATACAAACAAATGAATTCCAATCGTGCTTTATGAATATTTTCTTCTTCTGTTTTGTTTTTGCTCTAAAAGCATTGCGTCTCAGAGCTAAACCCTCAAACTGCACTGCAAAACAGGAGCTCACTGACCGTCTTTGCTTTCATAAAGGCACCTTTGCAGGCGCATCAGCCCTGCATTGATTGGACAGTTAAATGTGTGGAGGGGAAAACATGAATTTATTGATTGCCCCTGCAAACACTACAATAATAAATTGGCTGTACTTTCCCAAGCGGTTTGAACATGCACAGCGTGGTTTGAAGTATGTTTTGGATGAAATAATTAGCTTAAGTCAGCATCTGGTTCATGTCATAATTCACTGGTCAGATAAAACAATCAGGAAAACGATCAAAGACGCGGCATTTCTCAGCTTGCTCTCAGGTTCACATTCTGTTCAATCCAATTATTTTTTCCATATGACGGATCATTCAGGTGTGATGGCTTGAAAATTGTGACTTCTTAAGATAAAATAGTGTCTCTGGTAGTTTAAAGCCTTTCCTCATTGCTGAAGGAGAGTTGCAGATTTTTACCTCCCCGCTCACATTTCACCTTTAATTCCTATTAACAATCAGCTGCCGGGCTTTAAGGCAATTGCTTGCCTTCATTTTGAAAATTTAATGAAAGATGATTTGATATCAAAGACTGTGGAATCCATTTTCATGATATGTGCACAGTGGATTGCTTTCCCTCCTAACTACATTTTTTTTTTTTTAAATCATGTTTTCACTTCATTTGAAACCTCAAATTCCTCTGTGACGACTTTCTCCAGCCTGTTTGGCTTCTTGAACCCTGAAAACTCATTGGATAAATTCAAATATACAGCAGCCTCTGAGTAAGACTGTTTCTCTTAGTTAACCATTTAAAACCTGAGGTAACATCGCTTTCAGAAGCCTTTGATTTTTTTAACTAGATTTTATTTCAAATCAGCTTAATTTCACAAATATTTAAATCTTTTAACCCTGAGCAAATTGATTTCTTTCAAAAACATGGGGAAAAGATTGTAAGAAATTACTTGATTTAGATTTTTTTTAAGTTAGGGAAAAATGTTAAAGTTAAAATATAATTATTATGATTATATATTCACAATTATTTTACAGAATTATTATAATTTTCAAGCAGTCCTTTTGTGTTGCAATTTCTTTAAAAAAAAAAACAGGGGTATTGGCAATGACTTGGTCAGAAATGTTCCATAAATTTAAATTGAAAGAAATTATTAGATTAAGAAAAACTTTTTTTAAGATAGGAAAAAATGGCTTCAGAAAAAAGGAAAAACTATATTTAGAATTATCATAAGTTAAAGTTAACTTTAACTAAGTTTTTAGCCCTTTATCAGGTCATTTATCATATCATTTCCTTGTTTGTCTGTTTTTTTCTTTATTTTTACAAATTTTATATAATTTTCTACTTTTTAATAATTTCTTGCTAATTTTTGGGTCATTTCTTTTGTTGCTCATTGCTTTCATCTAAAAAAAAAAAACAAGCCAAAGTGTTTCAAAGGGTTAAGGTAAAACTGACATCTCTAATGTGCTTGGTCTCTTCTCATTGTATGCTGATGCTGCTCTCTTTGGTTTTCCCAGCTCCTGTTCTTCGTCAAACTTTTAATTTGTAATACCTCTCTTTAAGTATTGATACCAAGACTGAAAAAATCAACACAGCCTTTCGGTTGTGACTGTGGATTCCCGTGATTGTCAGTCTGAAGGTCACAGAGCATAAGAAATCTCATCTGACTGTGTGCATAAGACATGCTTTTCTAGAATTAAATGGCTCTGTACGGGCTGATCTCCATTAAATTATAATATTTGCTCCTTTGATGGAAGAGATGTGATTCTGTCACATGATTTCTGATGCATCGGTAAGAGCAAATCAAGGAAGACTTAACAAGAAACCAGAGGTTTTGATCATAGGAGCAGCAGCTATAACTCATTCTATAGATGTTTCTCAAAAGGAAATTCCCCAAGCTGCTGGGGGATTACATGTCGCCAGATAATAAAAAAGAAATAGAAAAAGCCTGGGATGTAAAGAAATGAATCATTCATTCAACACTCAAGATGCCATGGCCACGGTCACTATAGAGTAACTTCTTTTTGCAAATTTATCAAAGTGAATATCCAATTTGAAGACATACAGCAAATGTTAAAAAATTTAGCAATCCATGTGTCAATAATTAATTTTCATGTTGAGTGTAAGCGGTCAGCGAGGGAATGACATTTCTCAGTTTGCAACATGCCAACATCAAGAAAAACAGTTCTCACGCTGCTGTACACTGTACAGTAAATACACACATATAAGAGGTGAAGCTTCATGGTTTCATCTTTCACTGCTTTAGACAGCAGTTCCCAACCTGCGGGTCAGGAGTCTCACAAGAGCTCACAGAACACAAATATAAGTGGTCAAGAGATGATTAGCAGGGTGGGAGTGCAGAGAAGAAAAAAAATATTTCTACTGCAACAAATAATGTTTCTTCTAAAGACTTTCTTTTTCTCTGTTCATTTCTTTTTTAAATCTTGGCCAGGCATAAGACTGAATGGAATAATACATTTGTTCGTGTGTATCTGTATTTATTTTACTGCCTAATATTTCGTGTGCACATGAATGACTGCGTGCTTAAAGACCTCTTGTATTTGCAGTGATTCACAACTGTTGAAAAGAGTTTTTTATAAACTGTTTCATAGTGACTGCTGGCACCTCACTCCTAATTTTTTAACAAACTGTGTGGCCAGAATACATTTTATTTAATTCAATTCAATCGCTTGAACTCAAAACTTTGTGAAGGACTAGCTCATAAACAACAAAACAAGATAATATCAATAAAATAAAATTATATTAAGAATATATATATGATCTATTCTATGAAATAAAAAAAGAGAAATACAACTGCACACTTTTTGAATTGAACTCTCTCATTAACCCATCATAAACAATCTTGTTTACCCTTCTTAGTAATCTAATAAGTAACTCAGCAATCACCAGATCCAGTTTGGCTGAAATAAATCTTTAATTCAACAAGTTAGATGTAAGAAAGACATGCAGTGATGCCGGCTGTTTACAGTCCTGTAACTTCTCCTTCCACCACTGGGTGTCACGGTGGCTTAGCTGCCTGTTTCACCAGACCAGAGACTGAGCTCTGGTGGTGCATGCTGTGCACTACATACAATGAGTTTAATAGAAAGAGGAGCACCTGTATTTATGACGTCCTGAAAAACACCTTCAGGATTTTTAAATATTCTGGTATACCGTAGTACTGTGATACCGCCCAAGCCTAGTGTTATTTTGCAAACTACTCGACCAATCAGCCTAATATTTTGTGTGCACATTAATGACTTTGTGCTCAAAAACCTTGTGTAGTCGTGGTGATACACAACTGAAAAAACACTTTTATTGACTGGCCGGTAGAGGCAGCAAGTCCTCAAGAAAGTTACATAGCAAAAGCCTAGAGTGTAAGGTTCTAATTTTTAGCTTAACCTGGTCTGTTGCACAACAGATTTTGGCCTTCATCTGGCTCAAAAATTAACAGAAAAGCTTTTATAGAAAAGTGTTAGCTTGTTTTGAACTTATTTACACAAAAGATGGAGATAAATTTGTCCATAATTTTTATCTTCACCACCATCTATAAGAAGGGTTTGCTGCATCTATATTTCATACTGAGACAGCTCACAGTAGACAGACATATTGATCAATTTCTATCTTTCCTTTGTGGAAAGCATTTCAACTTTATGTTCTGTTGCCTGGAGCTTTTAACAGCTCAATCTATAATGTAATGAAAATGCAACAATTCTTATTTTCAGGTAATTGTACATTAAAGAAAACATGCTTATTATATATTCAATTTCTGCCAATATATCCTCCTAAATCTTAATCCTTTCAGCACAAGCTGAAACCGGTGGTAACCGGTGGAATAGGGCATAACATTTTATATTATATAACTCATCCTTTCTTCTAAAAATTGATATTCTTTTACATGGCAGACTAGAAGTTCTCTTGTTTTTCTCTTCAAAATAGTGAAAATGTATCGGCTTTGCTGCCACATTCAGGCACTATTCTTCTTCTCTCCCTTTATTTAAAGCAAGGCCAAGACACAGCATGAATCTCATTAGCTATCTTGTTATTTTTAGGTAATGCATCTTCCTATAATTCAATATCTCCCATATTTAAACATGTTCCACTCAAAGATCAATTTCATTAAACTAAAACAGCAACATCCATCGTTACTTCTGACTCACTGAACTCTCCCAGTTTTACATGTTTTATGGGTTTAATATTTTGTAAGTCTGCAAGTTTGTACGTCCTGTTCCCCGCAGTGCTGTGTTCATGTGCTCCGGGCAAAATATCACTTTTACAAACATTATTCATTCATAAAACAGTTTGTTCCGTCTTTTTGACATTTAAACATGGATAACAGAACATCTCAAACTGCAGTTTGGTGTTGCTCATGCATGATTAATATTCTCCGAGATACCAGAACTGGGAAGTCACTTACTGCGAATTTCCACTTTTATATCAAGGATGACACATCTGAGATCGTCAAGGATGTTTTTCTTACTCATCCTGTTAACACTGAGGGTTAGGAAATGGGTTGTAAATGGCAAAATTGTTTCTCAGGGAAGGAAGAAGGACCAGGCATATCCAAATAGTGTTTTGAGCATCAGCACTTTAAACAGATTTTGCATTTTTTCGAGGCAGTCTCATTTTTAATCTCCTCTTTAAGACTTTATCCACGTTAACTCCAAACTCTGTCAGAACTGGAGGTAGCGGCTGATTATTTTCAGACTTTGTCACCGGCAATCACCAAAAGAGTCCATTAATGTGCTTTATGTGAAAAGCAGAAGCTGTTTCTGCATCACTGAATATTAGTGTCAGGTTGTTTCAGTCGGCATTCAGCTTTAGTGTCAGCAAGATCTTTAATTATGTTACACCCACCAGTGTGTTAAGCTACGGCTTGAGAAGTATTAAAAGTTTGTAAGGGCAAAGAGAGTGATGAGGCTCAGACGTGTCTTAAGTTCACGGGTAAAGGTCACATCAGAGAACCATTAAGTTGTCTGTCCCCTGATTGTACATTTACTACTGACGCTGGAGGACTTTTTAAAACAAAGAGGCCTTTTGAAAATGCCACATAATAATATGAGATAACAGTTAGAATGTATTGGGAGTTGTAATGTGTAATGTGAGCGTTGTTTCGTTGGAGTCCTCTGGAGTATCTAGTAGTATAGAGTATACTGTGAGCTTACAAACACTGAGCACGTCTGAGAAAGAAAGCTGCACAGAGAACAATTGGACAGTGCCAAATTTGGTCATCCATCGTATGTGTACATCACTTCGTCAGCTCTAAAGCGCTGCTGTTAAACCTGCATATTTATTTAAAACTTTAAAACTTTATTAATATGTAATGTAGGGTCTTACATGCATAATTAAAGGCATCAAAATGATCAGACATTAGCCTTACTCCATATTCAAAATATTGCCATTTTTGTTTTTTCACAGTTCCCTGGAGCTGGGTTGATCTGGGCAAGGTTATCCCCAATCCATATCACATAATATGGATAAGGCCAATCAAAAATTCATCATACTAATTTAACATGCCAAATCAGTGCCTGATGCCAAGATCCACTAACAAAGCAGCCGTATTCGCCGTACAAGTTAGATTGTTGCCCACTGCATCAGAAATAGCCCACCCGGTGCGTATTATACCTTCGTGATAGGTGCCTCTGCGCGCTGTCTCTTTGTTGCGGACATCAGTGACAAACCGGCAGTATTTGATAAGTTGGGAGTGAGCTGAGCAGGACCTTGAACCATGCATTGCCTGAGGAATTTGACAAGAGCTCAAGGCATTGACCTGACCCCCGCCGGTACACCACCTTACAATCCACAGGACTCAAACAATGCGCCTCCAGCACCCTAGTGATGGACACCACAGGATACCTCCAGAGGTGCGGCGTCCATACCTCGACAGGTCAGAGCCAAATCTGATCCATTGAGGCCCCACTGTGGATTGAATTGGCTCTGGGATACATGCACATCTCACAGATGCTCAATCGGATTGCGATCTTGGAAATTTGGAGGCCTTCAGCTCTTTGTCACGTCCGATAGGCCTTACCCGAGCACTTTTTGTGGTGTGGCTGAGTGTATTGTATTGCTGGGTGGGCACTGCCCATATGGAGTGCCATTGCCATGAGGGGGTGAACTTGGTCTGTGAAGGTGTTCGGGTGGACGCATCGTGTCAAGATGCATCCACATGAATGTCTGGACCCAAAGTTTCCAGGCAGAAATTTGCGTCGTAATAATCGATCAATGTAACAAAAGCAAGTGAAGACCTCTGGTAATATAACAATACCCCGTTGCAACACAGTGTAATGTGGAAAGGCAGTGAAAACTTATCAGAAGAAGAAAAACAGCATCAGTAGGTGGAGATGGGGGCAAGCTTCAATACTAGCCGATCACATCCGCTCCTCTCATCCCCTTTAAAAGCAGCAGACGGATTAAACAGACTAGGAGTCTGAGGTGTCTGAAAAAAAGTGTTCCCATAAACCTCACATTGTATTGATGTTTTTTTTTGTGTGCTTTTCTAGAGAGAGTAGAGAAACAGGTTTGAACTCAGATGCACGTCTCAGAGACAAGCAGGATAGGTAAAAGTTCACATTTTCTCTCGGTCAAAAAACAAGCTCAACTCAAAAGCGGGCTGGCAGATCAAAACAGGCAAAGCTTTTCAGGCAGGAAGAACATAAGGCTGGAAAGTTTAGGCAGAGGCAGAATAGACAATCTGGCAAGGAGTGGAAATGAATCTGTGTACTTCAAGGCTGATGAGGGGAAGTGGGAACAGGTGTGCAGGTAGGCGGAGGAGGTCAGGTGTGGGGAAATGACAGGTACTCCAGGGCAGGATGGAGAGGCTGCATCTGAAATGACAGCAGTGTTAGATTGTGAAAGGGGAAACAAAGCAGACAAGAAAAATGTGCGACTGTGGGAGCTTTTCATTATGCTAACTTATGCTTCCTGGCAACTTTTCTCATTTTGTGACCCCCAAAGGTTCTCCCTCTGCTATCATGGAGGATCTCTGATCCCTTAAGTGCACCTCCAGGTGCAAGGTGAGACAAAGCTTCTTGAGGAGCAAAGAGCACAGGTATATCCTTTGTGGAAATCTTTTCTCAAATGGTGTTACTCGCCACACATCCATATGGCAAAGTCACTAATGTTGCTTAAGACTGATGCTACTGAACAAGGTTTTCTCATTCTACACCTCCGTTCGTGCGTCTTTTCTTGAATCTTTTCCTGCATCTCTATTTCACATCCTTGCTGGGAGTGAATAAGGCGCAGATGTGGCTGTCTTCTTATTGAGTTTTGTATTTGCATTGAGACCAATATACGACTCAACGATGAACACTAGCTGGGCTATAAATGCTAGTCCTAAGTACTTAATTACTAAAATAAAAACCTCAAACTTCATCAGCAAAGGATGTATTGTTTTAACCTAAAGTATGTGTGTTATGATGCTAAAATCTGGTCCTGGAGACACCTGTTGCAGCAGAAAGTACCACCAAAGCTCTTTTGATTACCTTGTTGGGTATTTATTCTGTGGACAGATTTTCTTAATGTGATAGCATCAAAACTGTGCAAGCTGCAGTCACAAACTTTACAGGTGTGTGTTTGAGATCACAGGGAAGGCCAAGTTCAAAAGTGGATCTGGTCCAAGTGAGGCTGCCAGAAGTAGGGGGGATGGATGTATGAAAGGAACCATTTGCCCAACCACTGGCCCACATTTAATTTAAGTTGCGGATCGGCTTCACAGTTGGTGTAATCCTTCAACTATAAAAATAATGAATTTAGCCACTCTGACATAACCTCTGGGTTTGTGGACTTAAGTTTTGGAACTTCAGATCCAGCATTTTAGATTTTTGGAGCCAGAAGTCCTTGAAAAATCCAAACCTGACTAAAATTTACACAGCTAAGTTATCTAAAAATAAAAAAAATACACCCTGTACATTTGCCATGAATGGGCAAATTCAACCCTATCGCCAGCTAAACTGTTGGCACTGAACATTACTACAAACCACCAATATGTTCATTTGGCCAGTCATTATGTGGGAGATATGATGAAACTTTGTTTTAACAATACTGTGGTTAACGTGGTTAGGTTCAGGCACAAAAACACTTGATAATGGTTAAGAAAAGATCATGTTTTGAAAAAAATAGCTGTTTTGGTGGCACAATCCTGGTATGAACAGCAGCAATGTTTATGGCACTGTCTCTGCCAATTGGTCACAACTTAACACCCATGTTTGGAGTCTAAAATGTTGTTGAAAACATAGCAGTGACTCACTAAAAACAACCATTTTTTGCTGGTTGGTCTCCAACAGTGGTCTGCAGATTGGCAACCGTTTAGCCTTGGTGACAGTCCATCCACTTTCTCTCCACATATGAGCAGACAAAGTCAACTCATTTATTACATATTACAAACATTAACATGATACGTATGAAATGTGGCAATTTTACATCATCATTGTTTGCAGAAACAAATGAAGCCAACAATTTCTTCTGGCGGCTGGGCTGAGAAATTACTTTAGAGGCCAAATCTGCCTATTTTTGCTGGAAAGTTGGCATTTTAACATCTCGCTCTTTGGGGATTGGCTCGCTCTTGGAGCTAGTCTCAAATGGTCGATCAAGGAACTGCAGTTTTTGGATACTTCGCATTGGCTTCATTTTTAAGCCTGAATCATTGCTGCTTGATGTTATCCCATTGCAAGATGGTCTCTATTTAGTTTGCTCACTAATTAGTTAGCTCTGACTTGTTTATTTGCAAGGTAAGTTGTATTTTATTGTTAGTTACTGGTTTGGTGTCAGTAGTCTACTCTTTGGAAAACACATTCACGTCTTTACTTCCTCAACTGTCAGCTGCTCTGTGTGAAATAGAGTTGCAGCTCTCTGCATCCCACCAGGAAAAAATGTAAAGGTGTAGCTATTACTTTAGAATTGACAACAATGTGTTCATGCACTGCACTGTGGGCTGTCTTTGGGGAAAGCAAAGACGTCCAACAGACCAAGCAAGCCAGATGATGTCAAACTCTCTTGGAGAGCCTCTGCCTGTGAGTTTTACTGTTATTAATGGTTTGAGTTTCAGGCTGCTCTGCATGCGAAGAAAGAGCCATTGGAGACAGTTTACAAAGTCAAAGACTGGTGAAACCAAAGTGATAAAAACAGAGAAGGAGGCAGGATGATGCTTGTTTTCTATCATCGACAGATGAAGAATTACTACAGTAGCTTCAAAGACTTTTCTCCCAGAACAATGGGATACAGCAAAAGATATACACCTATTTTTAAGGTCTGTTTGATGGCTTTTCCTTGTCACAAGTACATCGAGAACTATATGTTACAGTCATCTTTATCAAATGGACTCACTACATTTTTTACTTAAACTCAAATGTCAGCTGTGGGATTTTGTGTCTTAACCGGCTCATTGAACCACCTCACCACCAAACTCTCTCAAGATTTAATGAGTGAAAAATTTTGCTTGCCTTATTTTATCAAATGTATAAAAAACCTCTATGATTCACTCAGTAAAGTTAGTGAGGTTAGTGAACCGCGACTCTCCCAGGTACCACAGAGATCCCTAAACTATAATTACTTAACCGCATACCTTTAATATGGTGACTACCATCAAATATGAGAATGTCTACTGTAAGAAGATCTTACTGTAGTATCACAGGGGCGGTATCACAGAATTTCAGTATGTCAGGGTAATTAGAAATCCCAAAGGTATGTTTTTTAGTACCGTCATAACACAGGTGCTGGTCTTTGTATTAAACTCATTGTATGTAGTGCACAGCATGCACCACCAGAGCTTAGTCTCTGGTCTCTACTGGTGGAGCTGAGCTGAAGGACATTGCAACACCTAGTGGTGGAGGGAAAAGTTACGGAGTAAATACAGCTGGTGGCCAGCTGAGAGAGATCATGGGGAATAAGACATATTTTTTACATCTAACTTGGAGAATCAAGGATTTATTTTGACCAAACCAGAGCTAGTGATTGTTGGAACAGTGGACTTACTAACTTGGTTACAACAAAGATAGTTAGGGTGAGTATTATTTTGTTTTTATCGAGTCTGAATGAAGAGTGCTTTATAATGAGTTAACAAGGCAGTTAGGCCTCACCAGTTTTCAGTGACAGAGAAAAAGTTGAATTTAAAAGGTTTTGTATTTCTCAGTTTAATAAGGAAAATATATGAAAGAATATTACTTATCTTATAATTTTGTTGGTTTCTATTGTGTTGTCATTAGTCTGAAAAGCTGAGAGTAGGAAGCACACTTGCCATCGTGGTGATATGACACGATTTGATACCTGTTGGGTGGCATGGCAATGGCTGTATGATGTGCTACAGGATGGCGTCGGGTTGAAACGCACTTGGTAACAAAATAACGTACATAAGGAGCTGTAAGGTCTCTAAAGGGCAGTTGGGCTGTTGAGCCAAACCATGATGTTTTTTCCTAAACCTAACCACCTCTGCCTTCCTAATTTATTAATGTCCTGGCTTTGGTTGCCATGTGCTGTTGTTGCCGAAACCTAACCATGAGCTTTTGTTGACGTCCCAGCATTGATTTTGGCATCCTGGAACATCAACAGCAGATGCAGGAGGGTATCTAGGGTGCAAAAACGGTAGACATGAAAGTCTACTGACAAAGCAGCAACATGTGACAACTAGGGATGAGAATGTGTTGCAAGTTCAGGCATCAGAATCGGATTCTGAGATTGGAAAAAAATGGTATTTGACCATCTCTACTTCTTTGAGTCACATTTTCTACACCTGACTGAAACTTCAATGCAGTTTTATCTGTGCTCTAATGAGTTTCCAGGTCTCTGTTGATCCTTGACATTGACATTCACAATCAAACACGACAGAAGACATCTAAACATAGAACACACACATCTAAAAAGCAAAAGCTAAAAGGAACCTAAATTGTACTGATAAAGCAATAAATACTATTTGTATTGTATAATAAAGATAAAATAATCACTATGTGCAATGTGGCTTATCTAAAAACTGTATCAAAAGGTATATACATATGTAAATATAGAAAAGTATACAATAGCATCCCTACAATTATAAAATGCAAAATGCACCTGCATAAATAAAATACATATATATGTATAGATACAGTATATAAACACCTCTACCATAGTATATAGCATTATGCTGCGCATATATGTATCACTGTTGGGTTTCTTTTAAAAAGCAATCTTTTGAAATACTTTTTTCTAAAACATTGTTTTGTTGTTGCTAAATCTAATTTGTACAGTGCGTTATCCGTAACCTTTTTGAATCAAAGCTTTTTGCACCAACATCCTCAGATGTGTGGCATTGTAACCGACCTGAACTGACAGAAAACAAAGCCACATTTTCCACAGAGCACCAGTTATTTAGCTAATTCAGCCAGAGAGTCATTAGAAGTATCTTGTGAAGAGCTTATTATCACAGCACTGAAAAACAATCCACAATCCTGCACTAAACATTTTACCTCTTCATTTGGTTTTTGGCTGCAGAATAAAAAGCTGGACCAGGCTGGACATGTTTGAAATCACAGTAACTGGTTAAGCGGCTGTTGAGTCATTGATATTGAACCTTTCCCGTCCCAGCAGGTGTGGTATGGTCACATTCTGCTGTGGAACAGAAAAATCTGACTTTAACTGGGACAGTAGTCTTAAGTTGTGGAAACGCACCCTGCATAAATTGACTTTATTGCTTTTCTGCCCTTGACTCTGATGAAAACCCAACTCTTCATGGTCCTATCTTTTACTCCTCATGGTATGGATTGCCCAATTCTGAGTATTGATGACGGGGGTTCGGGCCAAGGACTGCCCCATTCTCCTCTTCTCTCTGTTTTCCCAGGAGGATCACGTTTTACATAAAAAGCTGACTTCAAATCCCCGAGATATCCCTCTTAGCAAACTCCTCAAAGACACTGTGAGGACTCGAGGTCCTGGCTTCCTTCTTGTTGTGAATAGCTCTCTCTAATTAGGTTTCCGACTATTTCAAAATGACAAATGTTCAGCGTCTCCTGAAGAAAAAGAAACATTAACCGTGGCTTATTTTATTATGGCCCTGATATGGCCCGAAGTGTATTTGTGTCCTTGTCAAGAACAAAAAACAGAACATGTCCTTCAAGGCATTAACACAGGTACATCTGAATCATGATGCTTTCCTCCCACATGCCATTATACCAGATTACCTTCCAATAACAGCAAAATCTACGGCAGATACACTCAATTAACCCCCAAACTAATTATACAATAACACCTGAGTGAGTGCTTCTCGATGAGATACTGACACTGGTGAGCTGTTGCAACACTTTTGTCCACATGTATACTTCCTTTGTGTTTTATCGAATGTCAGCTGCACAGTCAGCATGAAATAAAAATTAACTGGCATTTTATCTCCTAGTATATTCTTATTCTGTTGCTAGATTGCTGCAGTAGTTATCACTATAGATGTAATCACCAAGGGTGTAGGTTTTTGTGGTTTTTTTTGTGTTTTTTTTAAGGAAAAACAACAGTTAGGCAACAGGTGCCAAATTAAAATTAAAAAATATCAGATAATTTAATGCAGTGAGGCATACATATATATATATATATATATACTGTATATATATATTGAGTCCGTTTACAGTTATTAGGAGAGACAGTTCAGTAGTGGTAGATTTTGCTTGTGACATGTAAATTCTTAACCCTTGATTTCCACTGAATAAAAAGTCTTGGCAGTGCTTTATTTTACAGATCTGCACATTCCCAAATAATTTCTCAAACTTTTACTGAAAAAAAAATGGTGGAGTTTGGTAGTGAGGTAGTATTCACATCGTACATTCTGACTAATATATTTTTCTATTTTTTGCTTGTTTTTTATCTGGAAACATGAACTTTTAATGTGAAAAGTAATTAACAGAGATAATGTATTTACAAACATTAAATCAGCAGTCTGTATCTTAAACATAGCTAAAAATCCCTTTTTGTTGTGTTAAATGAACAGCACTTATATTTTAATGTAGACTTTCTCACATTTCTCATTTTATTTTCTTTCTTCTGTTTAAGAAAAAGATGACAAATAAATCTACCTTCGTCTTACTTTGTAGGAAACTGCTTTTTCAGTGCTACAGTTCTGCTTTTGAGTTTTATTATCATGAAAATTGTCCACCTCCTATTGACAGACATGATAGAGGACAGAGTGAAGGAAACATTGATTCATTTCATCAAAGTGAGATCAGGATCAGATCATCTTTATCCAGACTTTTCTTTAAAAGACAAATAAAAGGTATGCTTTCGAATCCCTCTGTTTCTTGAGTGATTTTGACATGTTGCTAGGTAACAGGTGTCTGATACCTCTGACATTATACACAAAGCAGACTTATATTTTTGCAGCGAGGTGTTGCTAGGTTACAAGTGCCATTGTCGTGAGGTTTTGTCACTCAGCGGAAAGCCTCTCAGACGATCACGTCGCTCGTTTGGAACCACCTGATGTATGAATCTCCATCATCCTCAAACTGAGCTCGTAACCTCTGTATGTTCGGCATAAGCCCGTCAAAACAGCTCGTCTTACACAAGATACACTAAGCTACAAAGAATGTCCATTATGTCTTCAAAGATGTGGGAACAATGTCACAACAAGTCATAGAAACAGTGCAAAAAGAGCAAGAGGCACCAACAGCGTTTGACGTGTCACTGCAGGAAGGAGCACAGGTGCAGATAACAAAATGAAAGATGGCTGGATTCCACTTGGCTGCTTCAGTTTCGGGATCCTGGTATTGTGCACGCTGGCTCGCTGTCACACTGTCACGGCCTCCTGCGACTCTTAAATAAAACGGAGCTACCGTTAATGTTTTTAGTAACACCTGTGCTTTTCCTGCTGTGCCAAGTTTTGGAGGTAAAAAAAGGCCTTTTGTACTGAAACAGCCCTCGACAAGGTTACTAATGCCGTCCTCACAAAACACATTCGCTTGGTATTTCAGAGCTTTGACGAGGCTTCTTGAAAGTGCTCAGAGTAATGGAAAGTTTTCACTCATAGCTCCATGACAACTGAGCAAACTATACCTGTTGACAAAGAGTGTGTGCGCCAAAAAGCTCCGGATCAGGCGAGAAAAGAGGAGCCTGATGTGGATTTTTCCCAAGGTCAAGAGTGAACAGTCAAACTCACTTTATGACTGAAACACAACAGGGATACTCAGCTCGCTTTGCTTGGAGGACACTTTTGCAAAATGACAGGAGACATACTTTTTTTTAGGATTTTAGGACATTTCCCAGGTTTTTGAACAGTTCTAGGTATTAGGGTCATTTCTAGGACTTAAGGAGGTTTCTTGGATTTAGTATCAATCTAGGATTTAAGAAAATTTCTTGGATTTTAGGACATTTCTACAGTTTTAGGATATTTTAACATTTTATGACATTTCTAGGATTTTAGGATATTTCTCAGATTTAAGGACGTTTCTAGGAATTTAGGACATTTCTGCAATTTTAGGATATTTCTTAGATTTTAGGACGTTTCTAAGATTTAAGAAAATTTCTTGGATTTTAGGACATTTCTAGGATTTAAGAAAATGTATCTGATTCTAGGACATTTACAAGACTTTGGTATGATTCTCTGACTTAAGGAAGTTTCTCGGATTTTAGGATGTTTCTCGGATTTTAGGACGTTTCTGTGGTTTCGGGACATTTTTTCGATTTTAGGACGTTTCTAAGATTTTAGGACATTTCTTGGATTTTAAGATGTTTCTTTGATTTGTTTCTTTACACACACAGCACAAATATTCTTAATAATTCAAATTTTCACAAATTCGAGCTGATTGTATTTTGCATTTATGTTTACACTTACATACTGAGTATATTTATTTACATACTTTTAAAGATCTTAATGAGGATTGAAGGACATTTTCTGGATTTTAGGACATTTGGGGCTTAGCCAGGACCTCTGTTGGGGTGAGGGGGATCCTCCACTGGCACTTTTTTTTTTAATATTATATAAACAAGCTCTATTTTGATGCTGTTTTATGTACTCTGGCACCTTATAGATACCAAAAGTACAAAAACAATTCCGAGTGTCAATCACCTCATTTTTATTGTGAACTACAAAATGGTTTCGGGCCAGGTGGCCTGCGGGCCATAAGTTGAGTATCAGTGAGTTTTAAGCATGCAAATGGTACCTCCATTGTTTCTCTCTCTCTCTCTCTCACACACACACACACACACACGCACACACAGAGTTTTCATTTTTGTTGCTGCAGGAGCGACCTGGTTTGGATAGTGCAAGTGGGGGGTTGTAGGTCATAGTGAAGCTCATTGTAAATTGTTCAAAAGAAGCACTTGGCCTCATGACTGTCTGCAGCGCCCCCAGGCCAGCAGCAGGGTTATCAGGGACAAGACCTGCGTAGCTTAACAAATTTAGATTAGCTCATTGTTGCATCATTTGTGAGGCTCCCAGCTGACTGAATAAAGTACTCTGTGGTCTTCCCAAACTCAGCTCTCACTCCTCTTCTTTTTCTGAATTCTGCTGCTTCATGTCCCTTCACCAACACTTCACACTTCTTCTGACTGAGGTTTCAGATTGATGACTTGCTATAATATCAACTTATAATGTTTGAACACAGCTATAGCTGTTGATACTGGACATATCAGCCAGAGGTTCACTGACAACATATTCAATTTGTAGACATTTTGCAAAACATTCACAATATTTTCCTAACCTTAATCAAAGTGCTTTTTTCTTTGCCTAAATCTAATATGAACCTGGGATTGTGTCTCGCACTTTGCATTTCTACGATCCACCCCGACCACCTGGCTGTGAATCCACCACTACACATACTAGTGTTTAACTCAAGAAATGTCTCTGAACATAATCCAGAACAAAAATCTGTTTAGTGATATGCAAACGTAATTTATAGAGGAAAGAGTTCTGGGAATAATCCTCCTGTTGTTGCTTAGATTCTTTGATTGATGTGGTCATACATGTGCGCTTTTACACCTGTAACCACACCCATAGGTGCGGCCAGTTCGCATTCCTAGGGGGTCAAATACCACTGCTTTGTCATGCCCCTCAGCACATGATACTGATGCAAAATGTACCACCCTTTTGCATCTTCATGAGAAGCACTTGGTCTGCAGGTAACTCCAATGTAACAGCGATGACTGATGCCGAGAGCAACTGAAGAGGAATAAAGAGTAACGCCTGCGTGAGCGTAATGGAAGCTGGGTTTCTGGCGCCTTTGTTAACAAGTCAGAGCAGCCGCGCTGCCGGCACGAGCAGCACTGCTCAGGCACGTCTCTAGAGAAATGAGTTTCGTTTTGATAGTTATATCGACTTTATACCAAATGTTGTTACAGTTTCATCATCTTCATCTGTCACAGAGATGAGGAAGCACAAATACATCTTTTTTGCTCGAGGTTTCCTGCTTCCGTTTTCAAAATAAAAGTCCTCTAATTCCTTCAGTTGTTGACACGAGGCATTTTATTGTGAAACATTTGCAGGACCGTGTTGTTGACAAAGCAGGATCTGCATGGCTTTATAAATGAGTGGAATATGCACTCATACATGTAGAAATACAGTGGAAATACAGCAGCAGGCAGCCCTGCAGAAGTATCACAGCAACAACGTTAACTGTGATTGTTTCAGAGCATTAACCCCGTGTTACAATGTATTTCAGCTGTGTGTACATATACAGTTAAGGTGCCCTGTGCGTTGATATAAGACCAAGATCAGGATTTGTTTTTTGGATTTGCGTCAGGATTTGATGACCTGGGTGTGAGAACAGGTTTTCCTTGTGTACTCTTCACATCACTGCAGCAAAGTGCAAAGTTGGACCACTGGAGGTTAGCAAAAACGGGATTTTCAAGGGTTTTTCTTTAAGTGTCTCTGACAGAAACCCACTTGTGATTTAGATATCAACATGTCTTTCCTCTGGCTGCATCCTCAGGCTACAGTTCACTTTTTCCAACTACTGATAAAAAAAAGCGCCTCAAGCATGGCTGCAGTTATGCAACTTAAAAATTCATTCTGCTCGTACAATTTTCACTTGATGCCCTCTGTGTTATTGCATAATTCACCCTTTAAGTATTACTCTGAGATGTTTTAATCACTACAAATTACAGACTCAAGATCGAACCGTTCAACCAAAAAAATGTGAGTGTTAGAGCGAGAAATCCATCATGGAAAGCCTCGCTCTCCCTCCTTGTCAGTGTGTTTGCACAGTTTGTGTCTCGTTCTCTCACTCACACACAAACACCATCCCACCCATGAGGGCCCTTTTAATTTATTTTTATTCCCCTTGTCATTTTATGCATCTTACAGGCAGTCCATTTATCACCAAGATTTTTCTGTTCACGTTTCAATCCTCTCAATCATCATAACATTATCTAACTTAAATTAGATTTGCTCTAATTAATGTAAAAATCACTCACAGATAAACAATAATTTTTGGAACAATTGCTACTAAAGAACAGAAAACAATAATACACACCAGTGGGGCCTGAACGTGCGCGGCTCAACCCCAAATGTTTTATAAAGCGCCCCAGATATAAAAATAAGGGTAGGCCTAAGGGAGTGTTCTTTATTTATCAGAGGAGAGGGGTGGCTGTTTTCTTTTTTTGTTTGTTTTTTGTTGTTGTTTTTTTTAACTTTCCAAAAGCAACAAATATTTTTCCTTGAGCCTCCCTGAGTGACTTGGGGAAAATGCAATAAACATCCGTCCCTCATGATCTGTACAAGGACAGTGGGATATTTGAAAATCAAATTATAATTTTGACATGTTAAATTCTTACAGTTTCTTTTAATCTTTTTCTTTTAATTACCATTTTTTAAAAAACAAAATCCAACCAACAAAAATGTTTAAAGAAAAAAAATTCTACAAGAATAAAAAAAGTTCAAAACAAATTACCAGAATTTTAAAGAAAAAGAAATTGCCAATATTTTTTTAAAAGTCACCAAAAAACGTAAAAGAATTAAAGATTCACCAAAAATGTTCACAGAAAAAAAAATCGCCAAAGTTTTAAAGAAAAAAAGTTGCACTTTAAAACAAATCACCATTTTAAAAGAGAGGAAAAATCGCTTCAAATTTTAAAGAAAACATTGTCATGTTTTCCTTAAATAAATACAAAACTATGTAAAGCTGGCTGGCCCTCACCACTGCTTAAAGAGTTATGTGACATGCTTTCCACTTTTTGCACCAGCCATTCCCCTTACATTAATTTAAAAAAAAAGTCCCTTATAATGATAGAAAAAACTTTGATTTGGCAACTTAAAACAAAAACATACTATTTTTTCAACTGTAGTCATTAATTTTTAATAATAGTAGTAGTTTTAACAGTTGGTAAGTATTCAGTTTCTACTCAGTACTTATTAGTAACAACAACAATTATTTTTAACATCACAATACATAATTTAAAAAAAAAAGGTCGTTCAGGATAAATAAGGTGCCAAAGTGCATAAAAAAGCATGAAAATAGAGCTTGTTTGTCAAAAAGGAAAATCTCCCCTCGGACTCCCCTACAGAGCTCCCAATTACCTTAAATCCAACAAACACCCCAATAAACATTTTCCAAGTGAAGATTTTTGTTCTGTCGTTGAGTCATTTTATGGTTCTGTGTTTTTTGGTTTTTTTTTAAACTCGTCTCTATCAAGAGTGCCAATGATTTGAGGGCACTTCAGCAAGTCAAGGCAATCAGAGCAGACGAATAACATTACAGCTGTTGGATGAAATTTCACTGGTGAAAAGTATCTGTGGTGCATAAACCCCTGGCTATTCTTCCCAGAGTGTACACCATCCGAGCATATGAATAACAGTTTTTGCTGTTTTTTTTAATGGACGCAGACCTGATAAAATATGCTGTATGTTTGCATTTTCGAGTTGAATCGGGATGAAGGGAGCTCAGCTGTATTGTCCTCCATTACCAGCATCAAAGGACTGCAGGCCTATGGGGAATCATGAACAGATAAAAAGAATAGAGGAAATACATGTGCTGGAAGATGAAGTGTCACTTTCGTTTCTCTCCCGGTTTATTGGGCAGATGAAACATCAGTATTCAGCGGGCAGAGAGAAACATACTTTGAATGTCTCAAGAACAGTTAAGACTGTGCGACAGAGAGAACAAAATGAGCAGGAATATACGGGATGGTTTTTCAGCACGAAAATGGCTGTTTCTGCACTGTATGTTATTCTGCACGTGGAGCTGCTACTTCACTGCAGGTCTCGAGGTCAACTGGATGTTTTTAACTAGATGTTCGACGTGATGCAGCTATGGGCTATACAATGTTAGGATGTCTTCGAAAGCCATTACGGGCCGAAACACACTCACAAAAACTCACTTTACTGGCAGGAAAAAAGGAGACAGAGAGCCCACAGCAGGTTTGTAGATAATAAATAGAAAATCACATATTGTTTTGGCTCTGGGAAGAAGAGACTCAGGACTGAGTGTATCAGAAACGATGACAAAGAGTATAAAGTTTCACTAAAATATAAATGACACCACACACACTGTTCTTGTTGGGCAAAGTAAATTTTTTATCAACATGCGCTGATAATTCCCAGTATATAAAGAGGATGATTTACATTTCTAAGTCGAAGAAAAACAGCTATAATATGAAGGCCATTACTTTTTTCTCTTTTTTTGTTTTTGGTTTTTATGTCTTTCTTTAACTTTCCATTCAGGCTATTCTCGTTAACTGTTAATATATTTTTCTATGAAAGATAATGCACCAAAATTCCTACTTATCCCATGTAATAATTAGCCAGTATTTAGTGCATAACCCAAGTTTTTCGAAGGAGAGAAAGTGGTCCGGTAGGGGGTTTGATGGGTCTCACAAGACTTTCCCAAACTCATTTTGTGGGTCACATTTCTTTTCCTAAATTACAGTAACTTTACTATAACTTAACGGTTAGGAAGTAACTAGATTCGTGGGACGCTTTTTTGATGGATATCAGACAAACTTCGGTGTGTTCATTTTCGTAGGACATCATACGACCCATTACATGACTGGAACAACATGTCCTCACAGTTTAATTTATTTTAGATAATTAAATTATTTAGTTACCTCTTTTAAATAAATAAATAAATAAATGAATAAAAGCATGAGGATATGTTGTTCCAGTTGTGTTTCTGATGTATTCAGCTTTGTAAATCTAATAATCATTGGGCGAAGTGTTATATGTTTTAGCCTCAAATTGCAATTTTCCTAAAAACTTAAACCCATGTGTCCTGGTGTAGGTTCCTGCTTGATGTCATTGCTACATTTAAACCCATTTAAGGCTGTGAACGCCACATTAGTTCGGTTTCGAAAGTCACAAAATAACAAAAAAAATTATTAATGGAGTCGGCAGTGGAAAAGCAACTTTCTCCCTGTGTGCTGTGAGGTGAAATTACTGTTTCTGTCAGTGGAGTCTGGTGGCTTTGAAGAGGGCACAGATTTCACGCTGTAATGGTTGATGGGAGTTTTCTTTTGAAAGGAATGCAGATGGACCTGCCACTTTAAGTATTTTTGTCTCAGAGATGTGTCTTTGTCCATGGGCAGTGCATGCATGGACTGCACGTGTTTTCTTCCACCCCAGTCGCTGCAGTGTTTGTTCTTTTAACATTCGATTGTGTTGTTAATGTGCTAACTGGCTTATTAGTGTCAACGCAGTCTTCCAGTTTCCTTTTCTCATAAAGAATACAGACTACTTTCGGCTGCCGGTACAGAGTTTTTTGCAACAGTCTGCTTCATTGCTGCTAGTTGATCCTTTAGATCCCTTAAATCACACACTCAAATCATGTGACATGAGGTTAGATTTTCCCAAGGTCCATCTCAAACCATGCACACACAAGTAAGAAATCTAAAATTTAAATTTCATTAAATGATACCATGTTTATGTTAGCATCCCTAGGCTTCCATACACCATTAATATTAATAGCAAACATATCTCGAAACATTTAGATTTCTGCTGCAGGGGACAAGAAGCAGTAAACAGCTTTAAAATGAAACTGTTTTCATGATAGTTTTTATTGCAGCCTTAAACAGCAACATTTGAATAACTGCTGTTTCTCAAATGACAGGCTATACCCTCTTTACTTGGATGCAGTCTGGCGATGTAAATTCTTATGCTGATGGCTTGTCAGCTACAGGGCTTGAAGATGGGACTATTTTATTTATGTAAAAGAGTGTGGGCGTACAGTCCACTCTTCTGCAGTAATACTGCTGATTTGAAGGCCAAGGAAGAATAGGCACGAAGAAGATGTGACAGCCAACGAGCCAGCAAGGAAGTGCCTGTTTGACAAGTGTGTGATTTAAATGTTTCACAGTCGACAAGACGCACGATTTGTCAATGATGCAAAAAAAAATTAAAGTTTCCTGTTAGACGACTGTAAAAGATTGAAGCAATTATTTTATGGTCCCCACCTTTGCTGACACAGGCACATGGAAAAATACATCCTTATAAAATCATCTCTGCGTTGACTCGGCTGAATCAGCAAAGAAAATCAGTCATTTTTCCTCAGATGTGGAAATGTCTCATATCTATGTGTCTCCTATAGACTGATTTACTTCAGATTATTCCGGCTGTATCCTGTGGAAATGGAGGAGGACTTTCAGCTGGAAACGACATAATTTAGGTGAGTTTTTTTTGTTAAAGCACAGATAGATTTAATACTCCAGTGTCCCCTGGTGCTTATTAAATCAGGTCAGTTTGAGATAATGGATCTTTAAAATTCTACAAGCAGCTCTAGTAATCTCTTCCTGCTCTCCTCCCGCTGGACTCTGTTCCCTCACACCATATTTATTACAGGATGATACAAGTTTGGGGAGAGGGGGAATGAGAGAAAGAGCGTGTGAAAGAGATTTCCAATAGATAACGTGTTCATAATATTAACTAAGAGCCCTAAGAAAAGGAGCCGCAGGTGCCAAAAGTGCTGATGATTTTAAAAAGCAGCAGAGAGCAAAGATTAGGGAAAGAATTGCGATTGCAGTTCACACCGAGTCGACGCAGTCAATAGCTCCTTACCGGGGTGAGGCACGAAACGGGAAAGTAAGGTAACTACATTGGAGTCAACTTTCTTCTTTGAGATCCGTGCAAAGTTGTTAAATCTATAGCTGTCACATCTGATGTCAGTATTGATTTATGAGGATGGCACAAAACGACTGGCAGCTTCAAGGGATCTCACTGTTTAGCTATGCAAAGCTTGCTTTTAATCCCACAGCAGGTTTAGGCGCTTCCTGCTTTGTGTGCAGTCCTGGCTCGGCACGGCAGAGTAGCATAATGTGTAATGATTGGAGTATTGAACTACACATGACTAGAAATAACAAGAAAGAAAGTTTCTGTCTCTAAAGGAGCTTCTCCAGGGTTGCATTTTCCCACTCGGAGGCGGGAATGAAATATGTTTTAGCAAGCAGCAAATCAGGAGCATATTTGTTGTTCAAATTAGGTGCTTTTGAGGGAGCATATTTGTGCTGAAGCTAAATGGAAAATAAATAAAAGGAGGTAGCTGCGAGCCACAATTGGACAGGACAGAGATAATATGTACTTCAGGGGAAAATGTTTTGCAGCGTGGCATAATGAGACCCATGGATGGATTACTGAACGGGCCTGCAGGGGCCCGAAGTATCAGGGACCCCCTTTCACCTGCAAAATGTCACTCAAATCAACATCTGACCAGAGACAGACTCAAAATGACCACAAAGAGACACAAAGGACCAAAAATACAAAAACACACCTTGCAGAGACAAAATTACTACAACGAGACACAGAGAGACCACAAAGAGTCACAAAAAGACCTAAAAGTACATAAAATATACTCAGTGTTTCTTTGAGGACATTTTGTGTACTATTTGGTCCTTTTGTGTTTCTCTAAAATATCCAAAAATGACCTCAAAGGAATACAAAGAGATCCAAAAATACACAGAATTGCATCGAAGAGACACAAAATTAGCTCAAAGAGGCACAAAAGGACAAAAATAATATACACATTATGTCAGAGGCACAGAAGGACTGCAAAAAGACCAAAAACACACAAAATTACCACAAAGAGACTTAAAACAGCTACAAAGAAACACAGAGACCACAAAGAGACACACAATTACATGAAAGAGACACAAAACAACTACAGAGATAAACATAAAGAACACAAAAAGACGTTCAATAACTAAAAGGAGACACAACAAAGACCAAAAAATAAGTTTACTGCAGACACACACGCACACAAACAAAAAACTAAAAGAGACACAAACTGACCAAAGGTTACACAAAATGACCACAAACAGACATAAAATTACCTCAAAGAGACTTGAACAAACTACAGAGAAGCACAGAAAAACTACAGAGACATAAAATTACATCAAAGAAACACAAAACAACTACAAAGAGACGCACAAAAAGACCAAAAAATAGACAGAATTACCTCAAAGAGACACAAAACAACTTAAAATAGACTCAGAGACACAAAATGACCAAGAGAAACAGAAAGACCATAAAATGCACAAACTTATTCCAAAGAGACACAAAAAACTACGAAGAGACACACAATAACTAAACAGAGACAAAAAAATACACAAAATTACTTAAGACACAAAAAGACCAAAAAAATATATACATTTGCATTTACTACAAAGAGACAGAAAAAAATAAGAGGCAAAGAGACACGTAAAGGCCAAAAGATGCTCAAAATTATCTCAAATAGACACAAAAAAGTACGAAGAGACACAATAACTAAACAGAGACAAAAAAATACACAAAATTACTTAAGACACAAAAAGACCAAAAAAATATATACATTTGCATTTACTACAAAGAGACAGGAAAAAAATAAGAGGCAAAGAGACACGTAAAGGCCAAAAGATGCTCAAAATTATCTCAAATAGACAAAAAACGACTGCAAAGAGACACAAAAGACCAAAAAAATACAAAATATCTCTTTAGAGAGACACAAATTTTGCCAAAAAATACTCAAACTTTCCGAAAAGATACTGCTACTAAATCACACAAATACAAGTCAAGTTGCAAATTTGACTCTTTGAAGGTCATTTCTCCCCGTGCTGTCACACGTCGTCCTGAACTCTATCATCTCTCAAATGGCCACAAGCTATTTTTTTCTCGACACGCTTCCCTTAATGCATCTGCCCTGCCCATGATGGTCTTATCACAGCTTTAGCATCTGCCTTCTACGTCGGTTTCTCTCCGTCTGTCATTCGAAACTTCAGGCCTGGGAGTGAAAAAAGCTCAGTCATTGGAGAGATGGGCCTACAGGCCAACATTATGTGCAGCAGTGTGTGATGTAAACACCCACTTCTACCCGGCAGCATAATTTTACCTTCAAGAAAGAAAGCGCTCGGCTCTTGTTATGAAAGTCGGCAGATGAGGCCTTCACATATTAACACTCGCCGCTACGAACAGTGTTTTTTTTCTCGCTCTTTTGTTCCCTGACAGCCTTGTGTGCTCAGATGGACATGGTGATGGCTACCCTGCTGGGTTGATTATGACTCTGTGCACTTTCTGTATATTCTTCATATTTCAGAAACACTTTAATCTCTTCGAGCAACCTCAAATCTTGTCACATCTTTTCTTTTTTTTTTTCTTTTTTCGGTGAATTCAGTTCAGCTCTGTGTGGGAGTCTGAAGTCAGTGAAAGTTTGTTACTTGAGTTTCACATTAATATCCGTGAAACTCACTGCACCATTACACAGAGATGATAAGTGAATTTTAGAGCAGTTTGTGGTGCTGTTTAGTTGTACTGTGTTATACGAACAGGTGTTTCTATTATTTTGTCTATCCCTGGTAGATAAATCATTAGAAACAAAAAAACTATCATTTCAGCAAAGGGGCTTTTTGGCGCATTTTTGGCACTTTTCATTCTTCATTTTTTGATAATTTTGGCTATGTTCCTGCATATGGCATACATTTTGGCAAGATTGTGTATTTTTGTTTAATCGTAGAATTTCCAGCTCAGCTCGTACATTAACACAAATCTGTCAAAACAGTCTTTGTGCCGTCAGTCCCCCTACTCTACTGTGATTGGACAGCTGGTGACAGTGACAAACAGCATTTTACCCGAAGTTAAATGTCATTCAACTCTCATTTTTGATCTGAAAAAGCATTCATATTAACCGAAGACATTCAGTGTCGGATTTATTTTTATGGATTTATTTTACTCAGTCTCCATTAAGAAAGTGCAGTTCAAGGTTAGGTCACGTTATGTTGTTTACGGCATTGTTCCCAGACGTAAGTCCTATAGTGTCCAGTTCATCAGATTTTTCTCATCAGTCCTGCTCAACACTGAGTGGCAGCATGGTTTGGCATACTCAGGTCAGCTGAGTTACAGTGTGCAGTTTATTTGCAGTTAATATTACAGTAAACATCACATTTATTTTTCACTCTGCATTTCACTTACCTGAACACAGAGTTTTACTTGCCCTGGGAAAGTGTTAAAAAATTGCACTCAGTGGATTTAGTTAATCTGGAGATAATATTCAGATTTTTTTTCCCCATCAACTAATCAGTAGGTTGAAAAGTAGGTTGAAATTGCCCCACGAGCCAACAAAACTCTGCCTTATGACATAAATTATCTCCTAGATGAGATAGGATACTACAGTTCATCTGCTCATACTGCCTACATTATTTTGATACAAAGCTGGCTGAAAATCAGAAAGCTATCCCTTTAAAGCAATAATTTTCTAAGAGCTTAATAAATCCATTGTTGTTACTCCATATTTTGTAGATTTGATGGTGTAAAAGTTGTTTTGTGTGTGTTAGGAGACGCTCCAAATATGTTGGAGCCCCATTTCTATGTAAAATTTGCTTGTTCCATAGCTTGTGTAGCGGTAACGCTCCTCATACGTTTCGCTGTGAAGACAGATAGGCGGCCTGTGTTCAGTACAAACGGCCTCCTCATTCATCGTCTGTGTGACTTCTGTAACCCCGCCCTCCTCTTAGCTCCTCTCCGCACACCTGTAAGTCATTGGTGTCAAGCCTCGCGCTGCTGAAGTGCCTGTTTGTATTTTACCTCAACAACCCGATGAAAGCTTCCGGCTGAAAATTTAATATATTCAGGAGTCTGAGTGCCTCGTATTTTTTCCTCTTTGCCATTGCTGTAGACCTTGACTCTCAAAGAGCATTTTTGTTCATTGAGTGCAATTTTTAAAAAGAAAACACTTTCACTTGTTGGTTATGAATGTTTTTGTTTGTTTTGTTTTTTTTTTATCTTTCATATTTTTTCATCCACAAATGCATCCATTCATTTCTTTACAATTTGGAAATCAACTCGCAGAGATGTTGAGATGTATAATCAATCAGTGAAATTAATATACGCCCTCATCCGGTAACGTTATTATTGTGCGGTCACGCACTTAGGAGTGAAAATTGATTTGAAAATCTGTGCTGTGTCACAACAACAACAGTACCTTGTAAAAACATTATAGCAGGCAGGATTTCCACTACAATGGATTACCTGTTATTGAAGAAAGAAAGATTCAAGGCTCTGCATCTGATTTTCACACCGTACAGAAATGCAAAGCCAACCACTGCGGGGGGAAAAAATCACAAATCCATACACCATGGATTGTTGTGGAAAGTGCTCAGCAGTAATGCAAAGTACATCTGACTAGTGCTGAATTGGCTAAATAATACAAAAACAACCGGTCTGACTCCCAGCTTTTCAAGTACTGACGTTTGGTCCGAGGCCTTCAGCGTCAAATACCGACAAACAGAGGTGCCCTTCAGTGGCGGTATGAGACACAACAGGCATTTCTATTTTTTGAAGCTCTGTGCAATTGTACAGAGAGCGAGGGAGTCCGCCGAGGGTGGACGAGTCAAACAAACTCAGGCCTTTCACCCTGAAAAGCCCTGTTTGTCTCCTGTGTGAAACCAAAAGTCTGTTGACTTATTTTAACAATTATGCAGCATGTGCACACAATGTGTAGCAGGCTTCACTTGTTACGCATGTCACGCAACTAGTAATCTAACCACCTAAACCGAAAGAATCAGTTTTTATTTATTTATTTTACCAGTGTTCTAAGTTTATTTTGAAAGCCACCGTATGCCTTTAACAAGAAGAAACATTTCCTGTCAATGCGAAAAGTAATATTGATAAGGCACAAAGCATGTGTGAGAAGGGCTGGGTACCATTTGTCATTTTTCTTCGATACTGGTGCCGAAACTATACTTTTAAAATGGTGCCTTAATGGTGTCTGAAGCAATACTTTTTTTTTCAAAATAATACACAAAGTGTGAGTCAACAACATAAAACAACATTTTTTTATTGAAAAGGGAAGTATTTTCTCCCGCCATGATTCTCCCCCTCCTCTTATACAGACTTTCTTCGGCAGACATAAACGCCACGATAGAGAGGGCTTGATTCATGTTTGTTTACATTTTTCTCTTAGCACTACAGAGGTGTGGATGCACGCTGATGGCGTTTTGTTCTTGATGCCGATGGACGTAGGTCGGAGTCTGTGTTTCAGTTGTTGTCATTGTGCAGTCTGCGTACATCAAACTTGATGTCATACCCAAGTTTATTAAGACCCATGTTGCACTGTGTAGCTGCACTAAATTTATAAGTTTGCTAAAATCTCACAGTCTTCAGGAGGCTCCAAGTAAGACTCGTCAGGTTCAAAGGGAAGGCTAACTTTGCCTGTTAAGTTCGGGACTGACGTGATTCACTTTAATCAGCAGGTGACAGCTAAAACACATAATCTTGTCTTGAGTCTTGAAGAGTTGTAGCATTTATTCAGTGACAGTTAACCTAAAATGTTCACTGCACTGCTGTGTTTAACTTTACGCTCTCTCCTCTCGTCTCTGCAGCCTCACTGTCACTTGTCACCATCACACACATTTCGGCTGCACACTTGCTACACACACAATCTGGCACTGTAATGAGGCACAGAAATCAGCGTGATTCGGTCCAGTAGGGACTAGTCGTATAGGAAATCTCAGTTCCCGGTCCCAGTGATGAGCATAAAATGACACGCTGTCCCTGACTGTCCGAAACTGATGTCGCAGGGGTTCCTGGAGCCTCATAATTTGGCGTGTGGGGCCACTGACCATGAATTGGTATACGGTGAGTTTAAAGTGAGAAACACTGATGTGGTCCTTCACATTAACAAAGTCAGATTTTACTTTACAGAGACAGTAACCCACACATGCTCAAAAGGCCGCAAGATAAAATAACATAAAATGTACAGTAAAGTGCCTGTAGGATTAATATTTACATACCTCACAGGGGACAAAGGACCAGTGTATTTTAAAAAGCCGTAAACCTCAGCTCAAGAGAAAGAAAACAGTAAAATTCATACCACGCCCTGCAATGATTAAGTAAGTGATTCCTTTGATTCACTCTGTTTTTGCAGCGCAGCCACAGTGCTTTAAAATAGATACATTATTAATAGACCATAACAATAAAAGGCAAAATACAACAACTCATAAGTACCGGAGAGCCACTCTCAGAACAGTAAAGCACAGCGAAACGAGCAGATCATTTAAAGTCAGAAACATGGTGGGAATAACAGCAGGCTGGCAAGAGATAAAAAAAACAAAGACAGGAATACAATCATGAATAATCAATATGATAAACTTAGAAAGAAAAGAGAAATAGGACATTACCTTTGAGGATGTAGCATTAACACCATCACCGCTGCTTTCACTACCTGCACGGACTTTAGGCTGACACAGCGATATCTGAAAACTAACTTAAACACAAAATCTTTACTTCATTTTCATCTGTTGTCTTGGTGGACAGCTTTTTCACAGCGTGAGCCCCTTCACTCTCAAACAGGACTGTGCCGAGTACCCCGCAGTGCCGGATGAGATTCGCACTGCTCAGTAACAAATTGATGAATGAAGGTATAAAGGTGTGATCACTTTGCTACCTGTCTTGTATCCACAAAGCTGCAGCATGAAGTCCAACAGACCTGGCTCCTGAAATTTCATGAAATGAGCACAGTGTTGTAAAATTCAAATACATGCCCCGTACATGAAAAGTGAGAAGAATACAGTTTCCCATCACCAAAGGATTATGTGAGGACAGGAAGAGGAAAATCAGTGGCTTGAAACTGAAGTGATGGACAGAAGAGGAACATTGTGTCGATGGAATAGAGGCAGAAGTCAAACTAAAAAGTTCTCGACTTACTGTGAGTAAAACTGGCAAAAAAAGTTGTCTTAAAGGAGCGGTGAGAATTGAAGCTCGCAACCAGCCCCCAACTCCCAGTTAGGATTCGTTCAGTCTTTTACTGTTAAGGAGGATTTTTTATTGGGTGCTGAATTAACAGCAGAGGTCTCTTCTTTCAAAAACAAATGCACCAGATGATTAAAATCACTTAAAACACTGAAAAAAGCAGCTTTACGTTACAAATCAGCAAGGGCGTAGGTTTTAATACAACACGGGGGGGACATATGTGAAATGGAGGGTTTGGAGTCCTCCAACAGGAAATTTTGAGTCCCAAATAGTTGGTTTCCGGCATTCTGGAGAATTTTTATGCATCATTTTTTGTACTGAGTGAGGCTGTCTTAACCTCTGCACCGCTTTCTTCTCCTCCTCTGTTGAGCAGGGCGGAGAAACACCATGCGTTATATTTGAAGGCAAAACGTGAGGCACTCACTCTGAGCTGCGTACACAGAATATAGTTCAAAAAAATAAATAGACAGGCGTTTTCGTTTATGGTGTGTGGTGTTTTGCAGTGGGCGGGGCTCAGTTGTTGATCTTACACATGCACACTCACGCACACGCACACGCACACACACGGGAGCAGCAGATGTGGAGGAGAGTTGACAAAAGTTGCATCCCCCATTGCTATGCATAAAAGAAAAACACCTGTGTGACAGTTGACATGAAACAAAGGATTTGATCTTAGAAGGGGACATAATACTCCATAAGCTAGCTGATCCCAATCAGTCGAAAAATGCCTTGATCGGCCCTGTGTATAACGTTTGAGATTGGACTGGGACCTTCCTGATTTGTTTCTAAATACTGCAAGATGTTCTCCATTCAGTCAGGGCAGATAGCGTACAGTGGCTTTATCTGAACTCTTTGTTTTCTGGCGTGTTGGGCAGACAGTGTTCAAATCTACACAATTTGCAACATCCAGTTAAGATCCAAAAGTCTCCAAAAATACCAGTTATGATCATTTTAGAAATACGCGTACAAACTGCGCCAAAGTGTTCATTCGATGAGACAATGCAGCCATAAAAACAAGAAGTGGTGGGTTTAAATACCTTGCTTCAAAATATATCAATGATTTTTTTTTTTTTTTAAACTTAAATCTACTGTTGGGGAAATACAAGGAGAAAACTGGATGCTTAATGTCACACAGTCAGATGTTAATGTTTCCTTGTGTTGTGATATTTTTGTCTCTTAACATACTGTACACACTCATGTCACCACTGTGACCTGTTAGTTTCTGCCCTCTGAGAAAGATGCATTCTCCTCTTTGTTCGCCTCAGTCGAGCAGAGAAGACAACATCTCCTGTGCACATTTTGCACGCCAGCGTGAAGAAACACAGGCTTTCCATCTTAAATCTATATCGAGCTCTTTGTGTGCTTTGCTAACCCGGCCGCTGGTACACTGCTGTCAACACAGAGCCTGCTCCTGCTGGATTGTGCACGCTTTCTCTGATATCCAAGACTCTGTATTTCCATAGCAACCAGAGCATCAAATTTGGTTTGCAGAGATCAACATGAAAACAACGTAAGAAAAAGAAACAAACACAACATATGTACTGTGTGTCAGCTGGGCTTACGGGAAGAGAAGACTTAAGAAATGTGCCTCCAGAAGACTGTTCGTCATTGTGGGGTTTATTTTAAATCAGCTAGAGGAATCTGTAGTCAGTGTGCAGAGCTTTATGTTGTGTTTTTATACTTTTAAAGTCACAATTACACAACGACCATGTCTGTTTAACACTCTCAGCTTATTTTACATAAATTAGCCATCTACGGTATTGAAACCTCATTAATATAATTGCGACTCTAATAAAAACTAAATGTAATTTAAAAATACGGGCCTGTTCATTGGCTTTGTTTGCAAACATTATTGGGCCTTTAAGTGCATCAGAAAGCATTATTAAGTTAAAAGTCAAAGTTGCCTGGTGTTTGTCCTATATAAAGTACTCTCGTAATAAACAAAGTTACCTTAAAGGAATACTTTGAATACTTTCTTTTCATCAAAATATTTGTATCCTTAAAGCTTGACAGACTTTTTCATGAAACATTAACAAATTGTTTTTATCTATGTTAAACACATTTTCATTCCCAACTAATCGAGGTTGGGTCAGTGGCCCTATAGCACAGAGATGTCAAACTCAAGGCCCGCGGGCCAAACCCAGCCCGCAGTGTAATTATATTTGGCCCACGAGATAATATCAAATGTCTATTAGAGCTGGCCCGACAGTACACAGCGCACGCACCTCTAATAGTACAAATCCCTGAATGCCCTCCTCCTCTGTTGACATTCATTAGCAACCTCATGCTGTCAGTCACCTTGGGCAAATTTAAGCTATCCCTCCCAAAAAATGGCCAAACAAAAGGTGGACTTTGAAAACAGGAGCTTTCTAGACAGGTGGGAGGCAGAGTATCTGTTCACGAATATGAAGGACAGACCTGGTTGGATTTTCATTGAAGAAAATTAGTATTATTTTTTGGTTGTTTTGTTGTTGGCCTGTGAAAAAAGGTTTTCATTGAAAATGAACTCGAAAGGCTACAGAGCATACAATTTTTATTTATTTAAAGAAAAATAAGGAACGAATGCCACTGATGTCTTTTATTTGTAGTTTAATTTCTCTCGTGTTTATAATATTAATAAGCTTTGTTTGATCCAGATTCAATGTTTGAGCAAAATGTTTGTTTCCATATGAGTTTATCATTATATATCTGGAGAGAAGGGAAAACATGCTCAATTGTAGTCAGTTTTTCAATAAATATTGAGTCTGGCCCGCGACTTTGTCCCAGTTTTTAATTTTGGACCACTGTGTGTTTGAGTTTGACACCCCTGCTCTAGCATCAGTTTTGGCACTCAGGGACGACTTCTCAGTTTCTGCTCATTACATTCATTGTGTCCTCCAAAACAAACTTCTGTTTTCATAGGAAAAACACACTTTCCACTAGGACTGGACCTGAATATTTGGCTTTTCAGACTTTCGTTAATTGGATAGGTATTTGGTTTTCAGTTTAGGGATTCAACTATTCTTCTTTTTCTTCTTCTTCTTCTTTTTTTTGTTGCAGAAATCCAAAAATCCATCTCAAATATTAGATTAGTTGGAGTTAGTATGCTTTGCTTCTGATTCACAGGGCTTTGTCAGATTATAATGAGTAGTTTGTAGGTCTATAATAATTTGCCCATGATTATAAGAAATGTCAAAAGCTTTTTAATGTCAGAAAAAGTGTGTAGAGGTCTTTAAACCCAACACCTCGGGAGTTTGAGTCGGTCCACTCGGCCCCACTCTCTCTGTCATGATCCTGCTGCTGTGCCTGCCACACACACAACGACAGAAATGATCATTTTACCCAACGCTTGTCAACGGGTTCATTGACTGAGTCCAGCCATTTTGGTGTAACAGAACGCAAACATGGGACTGAATATCAAAAGAACAAACAGATTTGACGTCGAGCTCATGATGTGTGCCCCATAAAGACTGAGTCTGGGCCCGGGTCCGGGTCCGGGTCTGGGCCCGGGTCTGATTCCAACTCATATTCCTTTCCAGCTATACTATTAATAAAAGGCAAATATGCTCAAAAAAATCATCTTAAAACATAAGTCATCTGCCTTTTGGGATCACACGAGACACGAAGACACTTGGATTGAAAGTTTGTGTTTGAACCATCCACTTTATCTCCGACCAAACCCGCTGCAGACTTCTTAGCGCTTTACACTACAGCAGTTGCTCAGAGCATCAACAAACGTTGCTGCTTGTTGCATTAAAGGTTGCTTCAGTATGTCGGTATCTGACGCTGGACGCCACTGACCGAGTGTCATTATCGGCGAGTTCGAAGTGAGACTGCCGCCGTGTTTGTTGGCCTGCGGTGTTTTTCCTCCTTACCTTTACTGGTGCATATCATGAAAGCACGGACATAAAAATGTTTCATGTTTATTTTTTAAAGTTCCAACAAAAATGCACGTGTTGAAAGTACTTAGCATATGATAGTTACACTTGTATTCAAATGCATGAGCTGTGTGAGTGGCTGTAACTGGATATTTTGAAATAGGCATAATTTAGGTGTCGTTAATGAGGACCCTGATTACTTCAGTCAGAAAATATTGAAAGTATTGCCTTTCTTTTTAAAAATTCTCTGTTCCCCTTGGTGGCGTGCAAGAAAAGCAAAGTTTTCAGCACAATATATGGTGAACGATCGATGTACAAATGGGTGTTTTGTGGGCGAAATGTCCTTTAAATAGCTGCCCTAACTGATATCCCATTAGTTTACACTTTCCAGCAATCTTTTGACTCTGTCCTGCCCCACATATCTGCTTTTTAAAGCAGATACATCAAACAGAGAGGCAGACTGGCTGTCTAAAATAAGACGTTATTGTGACTTTTGCATTTCTGCTCCTCCGGCTGCACTTGCTGTTGCATTTTTGACAAGGAATCGTTTTATAATTGTTGTGAGATAGATTTCGGCCATGTCAGTACCAGCAAACATGCTCTGCTTACATCAACTTAAATTGGTCTGTCTGGGATGAATTGTATGAAGCTCCAGAAGGGACATGAGGTTGTGTTTTTACCAAAAATCCTGTTGACAAGTCGGGGAAAACACTTGTGCTATCTGCAGCCCTCCTGGCATTAAGCTACAGTCTTATTTATTTATTTATTTATTTTTTACACAGGAAAGAGACAGTGCATCAGGACAAATAATTACAAATTTCCTCTGAGACCTGGCTGTATGTGGATATGAATTTATACATCTTGTTTATCTGGTGAAAAGGTCTGAAAGCACATACAGTATATATATAAAGAATTCTCTACAGTTCAATAAAAAAAAGATAATCAAACAAAATTTGTAGCACGATTCATGTCATATCTATCAGATTTGGATGTCTGGCAAACATTTTCAGGATTCATCTTGAGGACCATAATAAAAAAAGAAAGTATAATGCATTTAATTTTCAAACCAATAATACATTTATTTATTTAAAATAAATAATCGCTTAGATTTGATATGAAATTTGTGCTCTGAAGGTGTATGCACACATGCCCATTGTACTTTTGTCATATTTTCCTTTTAATTAAAGGTTCAATGTAGGGCTGGGCGATATGGAAAAAAGTCTTATCACAATCATTTTAGCATACATTTTTATACTTTATTGCATTTGAGTTAATTTTTGATATGTTTACATTTGATATATTGCATGTTGACACACATGGATACAGTACCATATGTTTGGTGTTTTTTATCATCTCATTTAATACATGTATCTATTGTCAAATTTGAATTCTCTTCTTGAAAATGATCCCTCGCTGTACTTTTTTTCCACTGCTGCGACACAAACGACCTGTTAAATAAACACGTAATTAAAGCTGATTTAAGAGCTCAGTCAGGTACAGTAGCTCTCACACAGCTGTATGAATGTCATATTAAGGACGTGTTTTTCAAGTCAAAATGGCAATTAGCAGGACTCATTTTGGTCCTATTTTGAATATTTTCGTTCAAACCGGTACACTGTCCTGAGGGTGTGCCACAAATAATTCATAAGTATTCATGAGCGATTAATACAGGCGCTCTGAAGCTCCTCTAAGCGCCATAAATTACAGTTAAACAGCAGATTTAAGGTAAGTTGTCACCGGAGTTTGTCCCTGATTATGCTGATTGTTTGTAGCGTGCTGTTGAACCTCTCACAGTGTGCTGATGTGTTGACATCGGCCACACGCAGCTCACTGACAGACGTAGTGTTGAGTACATATACTGAGTGTTTACATACCCTCAGTGCTGCCTGCACAGCCGGCACTTCAGAGCTATTTCTGACAGCTAACGTGTAGACACTGCAGGTCTGTGTGTGATGAATGTCGTGGTACAAGGATGTTCAGTTTCAGCTGACTGGAAAGTCATGGCTATAGATCCTATTTCATAAAGAGAAACAAATATATATACAGACGGCATGTTGGTAGTGGTTTGCACTGTCGCCTTTCAGCGTAGGATTGCAGTTCTGGGTTGCCCGCTGGCTGATAGGGGCTTTGGTCTGGAGTTTGCATATATATGTATGTGTGTATATATATGTGTGTGCGTGTGCATGTATATATCATACAATCATAATTTGCCTCCAAAAAAAACACTATAATGGGGGAAAAAATGGTAGAAACCTCAGGAGGAGCGACTGAGGAGAGATCCCACTTTCAGGATGGACAGACGCACAATAGATGTCATAAAACACAAATAAATCACAGTAGATGACAAAACGATATATAGGAAAGAGAGAGAGAAGGGTAATTGTAACAATGACATAACATTTAACAATAATTTTAATAATATTAATGAAAGGCTGTAATATTATGTGCAAATATTGTAGTTTATGTATGCGGCATAACAGTCATATGTGTATATTAATAGTGAAGGCATGACATATAACAAATGCAGCAGAAGTTGGCCCCATGTTGCCAAAAAATTGATATTGCTTTCAGAAAAGCAAAAGAATGAGCTAAAAAGAAAAACAAAAAGAGGTTGTGATTTATATAAAAGTTATTGGGAGAAGCTGGGGAAGACCGACAGCTATCAAACTCCACTGTCTCTCAGCAGCTCACTTAGAAGTGAGCAAATAACACACTTTGTTCACACAGTGTAATTAATGCCTAAAGCTTTTCTACCAGCCTTTGGTTTTTACGCTGCGAATTATCAAAAGTAGCCTTGTTCATCGGTCTTTCTGTTGAGTATCACAAGCAACCAGGTTTTAATTTAGTTCAGCTGAGAGGCATGTAATTAATTCGCCATAAGCAGTAATGAGTTGCATTGTAATGTAGCATGTAATTACATCCTGTCTCAGGAAAAATTGCTCTGGTGTTTGCCTGTGTGTCTAGATATACCTGTCTTAAGTCTTTTTAGATTCGGCCTCTTCAGTCCCCACTTTGAAGTCTTTCAAAGACATTTTGGTCCCCTTCTTTTGGTACACGAATACAGTGCAAAGAAAAAGTGGCAAACAAGGTGAGATTGGTTTGATGGCGGCGAGAGAAAGGGGAGACGGAGAACCATCCTCTGCACTGCAGACCCCAAATAACTGAGTGTCCTTGGTGCACTCGGCTGTGGCAGATTTTAATCAGCTCCTCGTCTCAGCCGCAGCATGATACGCACCACGGGAGCAGTGGGACCCAGAGACACACACGGCTGACATCCAGGATCTCTTAATGGCACTGAAAGGGGCTAATAATGCAGGACATCAATTATCAATAGATCCGTGGTGTGAACACTGATTGTTAACCGTGTGGCACCTCAAACCACACGAGCTCCTCAATAACAGAGTGTATTTATTTCCTCTCATGCAGGGCGAGAGTTACACAGGAAGTGATTTCACGACCACCTGTAGTCGGAGCTGTAATCACGTTTGTCACGCGCTTTATCTGTGAAATTTGTGCTCTGCGGCCCCGATACAGCCGGGTGACTTTCAAAATAAAACTATCAAACGCTAATTAGCCGCATCTGCTCACGTGCCGTGCCGACTGCCGGGGATTTGCGGCCACGCTGCGAGACACGACGCCCGTCTCGTGGTGTCAGTGTAGTTGCTGCAGTGGCTGCTTTGCAATCAGCTCAGCGTCGTCTGTGCGGGCCTTTGCCACACAGGACGAGCTTTCAGCATTCAAATGATAAATGGAGGCTGGCTGCTGCCTGTCTCAGACATTTCTGCTCGGGAGTATCAGCAAAGGAATCACAAAGCGTCCTGGGTCGTGAACGTGGTTAAAGCTGAGCTGATCAGTTATTGGACACGAGGGGTCAGAAAAGCATTAAACCAGCAGACAGTGCGAGCGCCTAGGCTGGGGCGGTATGTAATATTTCATACCTTCATGCCTCCCTGAAACTTCACAGGGGTATACGGTATATGACGGTTTAAGTGCACAGCGTTAATCCCCCCCGAAGCCTCCCAGACGGTGAGTGTGCTACTTACTTTCAGCTTTTCAGATTAATAAATAGACAAAAAAAACTCACAAAATGTTAGGAAAAATAATATTATCACACTTATTTTCCTTATTAAATACAGAAATACAGTTGTACACTTTCTAAATTCAGCTTTCTCTCAGTCATGGAAGACCAGTGCTGGACAAAGTATTCAGATCTAATACCACAGTGTGAAAATACTCTGTTACAAGTGAAAGTAATAGATTACTTCAATCACAGAACAGTTTTTACAAGCACAGCTGCGACAATATGTTGATTAATCAATCAGTTAATATACAGAAGACAAGGTAATTAACTATAAATTAACTATTTTTTTAATTATTTGTTAGGTTTTTAGGTAGTTTTTTTTTATAATTTTGAGGTTTGCGGGGTGATTTTTCCTTTTTTTATAAGTTTGAGTTTTTCTGTTTGTTTTTTTATCATTTTGAGTTTTAAGGGTGTGTGCGTTGGGTACTTTAACCTTCAGTACATGAAGTACATGTGTCTGATTTTACTTACTTTTACTTAATTTATAAACTCTTCATATGTTTTTAAACATATCTAAATGTTTAACTTTCCTCACCAGCTTGTTGTTAGAGGGTTTCTAAGAGCTTTTTTTGCTGTAAACGGAGCTCCGCAGGCCTGGCTACAAAATTAAAACACCATGACATCATTATTAAAACACATTATATATTACTACATTATAATTCAATTAGATTTCCATGTTAGTACATTTCCATATTAATAGAGACAATCACTAAGGGTCATTACTTAGTCATATTATACATTATTAACCATACCATATATGCATCATTTACATTTATAGACTTGCTGACTCTGTTTTTTTAAGTAGAAGGGAACAACCGCGTGCTGTTGGTACTATTTTTGTCATGCGTATCCCCGTGCTGCATCTCTTTTGTGGGGAGGTTTATGGTGTTGCAGAGCAAAGATGAAGGGTGTGACACAGCGAATATAAAATCCTCCTCCCTTTTGGACTCTTCGGATCTCATTCCCGTAAAGATCGGCACAAACAGTTTGATCTGATCAGGAGTGAATCGGCGTCCAAGCTCGCCAAAGTTGAGCTTCTTTGCCTCTATGAGCAAATCCACTGACGGTAGCAATATCAACGCAATGAACTGATTTTATTTCAAAACATAAGGTAACGCTGGTTCCACGTGAAGTCGGAAGGTCGTATTTTGCATTTTGATGCCGCGCGTTTATGCAAAAGGTTGATAGCTGTTTCCAGTTTATTTATATTCTATACATTTCCAGCTTTATTTGAAACTAAGAAAGAAAGTTTTGTGGTGTTTAGAAAAGTTTGTAAGCACATATTCACATCGATCCTTTGAAACCTGGATGGACATCAGATTCACGCTAAGTTAAGACGCCTTCCAGGGGCTGTTTAACCCTTTAAAACCTTAGTCCTTTCCCCTGAAAACATGGGGGTAAGTTAATAAGTTAAAAAAAGATAACAAATGGCCTGAAATTTTGTGTTAAATTGTTTACATTATTGATTTTATATACTATATTATATACTTATATACTAAAACTAATAAATAATAATTATCATTGTTGTTGTTGTAGTTATTATTATTATTATTAATTATATTTACATTTATGTTCTGGAAAAAATATATACTTTTTTTCAGATAATTTTCTTGTAAGTTCTTTATTTTTTTCTGATTTTTGGGCCACATCACCTTCTCCCCATGATTTTGCAAAAAGAAAAATAAATAGATAAATCAATCCAATTTGCTCTGGCTCTAGAGGGCTGTACTATCTATGGCCCACTTATGCACAGGTTAGTTATGATCAATAAAGTTTACGCTCAGTAAAGTCACTAGTATTGTCTCCTCCGCATATTGTTTTTGCAGCCTTTCTTTGTAAATATTTTCCATTTCATTGAATTAATAATGTCTCTTTTCAGAGAGACTATGATTTTTTTTGATTCCCTCAAATAAAAACCATCAAAACAAAGACGCTGTGAGTCTCCCAGATGATTCCCACTGGCAGCCGCTCGGCCAGACACATAATTGGACGCTCTGAGGACGGCGGCCTCTTTGCGTGACGCCGTGCATTGTTGTAAATTGTTGGGCGAGAGCTCTTGTGAGAAGCACAATGTATTCTTTTAATGACTGAGCTCTGTGGCTGATTGCTCTGGTGTGAGCGCAGACATCCTGGATGATAATGGCGATAATGAGCTGAGGAGCATGCGGAGACTCGGCTCGGCACACACTTCACCGCAGCGGTCTGGCATATGGCAAGAGATTTCCATGCCTCCTCAACATTTGCTGACCTTGATTTGAGCCTGCCTGCTTCCCATACATAATTAGTACCTGTTAATTTCTGCATTCCTCCCTGGTCGTTTCAACTCAGGTGCCAAGAGGGAAGTGTTTCACCTCCCCTGTTTGGCTGATGAGTGGTGAAGTCAACCGGCGGTGTTGCTGACCGGCTAGCGGGCTGGTGGCTGTCCCGCTGACTCACTTAGCTGATCGATAGCTAATTCCCTTAAATAATCAAGGGGCCTCTGCAACGGGAATGTGTTGGGAGGTGTGATAATTGATTACTTTTGCTCTACATTTTCCCCAGCGGGTTCAGTCTGCACGATAGTCTGCCGCATTTTTCATTGAGCTGTTCACGAGATGCTGAGCTTTGCGACTTCCATGCATCACATTTGGTTAGGGCCAACACAAAGATATAATTCTGCTAAGACGTTTATTCTTATTCTGCAGATCCGCTGAGCCAACCTTCAGGTCCCCTTTAACCCCAATACAGAAACGCAGATGTTTGTTTTCTGCATTTATGTCATTATGCACAAAGAAATGTGTCCTCTGACTAGTTTCTATGAAGGTTTGATCAACGTGCTCGGTCACACGTCCCCAAATCCTGCAGGCTGAATATGTTAACCCCTTGAAACCTGGAGCAACATCACTTTTCATGTGCTACTTTCAGGTTTCTTTCAAAAGTATTTAAAACTTAAAACCCTGAGCAATTTGCCGCATTTTTTGTTTGTTTGTTTGTTTTTATAGGAGGGAAGGGCCATAATCAACTTGGCAAGAAATGTCTAAAAAAAATAAATAAATTTGTAGACTTAGAAGTTTATTTTTAAAAGACTAGAGCAAATGTCTAGGGAAAAAAGCAATAAAGTTAAGTAACTATATTTATTAACTATCATAATTAAATATATAAAATTATGTTACGACATTATTATGATTTTTAAGCACTTTTTGTGTGTTGTTTTTTTTAAACTAAATTTATGGTATTGTACTTGTATTTATTTATTCATTTATTTATTTATATTACTCATTTTCATTTGACTTTGGGTCATTTCCTTTTTTTCTTGTGTTGCTTTCAGTTCCCTTTACAAGTATTTAAAACTTAAAACCCTGAGCAAAGTGGTTTAATTTCTTTAAAAAAAAAAAGGAAAAAAGGCAAATAGCTACTTGACAAGAAATGTTAAGCAAATTGTAAGTTTGTAGACTTAATAACATATTCAAAATTATGTTGAAAATGTTTTCTAATGTTTCAGCACTTTTTGAAGTCATTATTTGTATTTACTAATTACTAATTTTCAGGTAAATTTATTGTATTTTTGTAAACTGTTTTTGGTAATTTTGGGTCATTTCATTTCTGTCTTGTGCTGCTTTCAGATACCTTTCACAAGAATTTAAAACTTTAAGCCCTGAGTAAATTGGTGCAATTGAAAATAAAATTGGGAAAAATGCACTAAGCAACATGGCAAGAAAAGTTTGACAAAATTGCAAGAAATTTGTAGATTTAGATAATTATTTTTAAAGCTAGGGAAAATCGCCAGTGAAAACTATATTTCTAATCATCATTATTACATATTTCAAATTATTTTACAAAATTGTTATATATTTTAGCACTTTTTTGAGGTTATTTGTGTGCTGCTGTTTTTTTTTACCCTTTTTCAATTAATTTTTAGCCAATTTCCTTGTATTTTTAATTAATTTCTTGATAATTTTGGTGTCCTTTTTTCCTTTGTTGCTCATTACCTTCTTCCCATTTTTGTGAAAGAAATCAAGCCAGGTTATTTATGTTTCAAAGGATTTAAAAGGTCTGACAGCTTTCTTTGGGAAATAGACTGTAATAAAATGATTATATATGGGAGATGTTGTTCAAAAACCCATTAAAAAATCCATAAATTCAACGTATCAAAATGCACAACAGTGAGCTAATATTGCAACTTGATCCTATTTAACCTAAAATGAAGCTCTGCTTTTATTTTCCCCACAACACAGCTCATTAATCAAGATCATTTTTTCATTTATTTTGCAGAGAAACTAATTGTGCTTAAAGTTACTTAAAAGATTAAAAAACACATTTTTTTTTAGCTGCTCAGATGCAGATCTCAGCTGTGCTGCTGGGAAGAGGAGCAAAGATGAAGAGGACCAGAGGCAAATTTTTTGCCTGCCTTGCAGTTCTCATGCCTCAGATCTTCTGTGTGTCAGCCTGTGTGTGTGTGTGTGTGTGTGTGTGTGTGTGTGTGTGTGTGTGTGTGTGTGTGAGTGTGTGTGTGAGTGTGTGTGTGTGTGTGTGTGTGTGTGTGTGTGAGTGTGTGCATCCATGCTAGGAGGGCAGGAGTCGAGGAGGAAGAGCGGAGAAATATCATTTTACTCTTGAGGAGGCACTTTATCTTGTTTTATTCCGTATGCCGTTGCTTGTTTATCTGCCAAAACCACAAACATTGTCAGGAGGACGACACATTAAAGAAAAAGAAAAGTGCAAAAGCACTGAGCCAGCAGCAAGTCAACGCAATTGACAACCGCAATCTCACGAGTGAACTCACATTGATTCATTTCAAGGTGTAAATTAGTTGGTTTGGACACGTTTTCAGTAGAGGGGGATGCCTGCAGTAAGCGAGAAGGTTGCTTTTACTTCCTGTTTAATGCGTATTTGCACTCAGTGGTGGGTGTAAACACCACTGAGTAATCAATCAGTAATGCATTCAGTGATATTATACAGATATTAGCCTCGTTCATGCATCCGTCAGCACTGACGGATTTTATTAAAAAAAAGAAAACAATCTTACTTCAAGGTACATTTAGTCGCTCATCTTGTGTTTTTGATCAAATCACATAATTTTCTTTTTTTTTTTTTTTCAAATTTCTCCTTAAACAGCGTCTCCTGACTCACATCCCTCTCCAGCTTTATACAGATATAATGCTAAATTGTAACACACACACACACACACACATATATACATATAGCTATTTAATCCTTTGAAACCTAAGCAAATTGGCTTGAGTCCCCTAAAAAAAACGTGAAGAAGACAATGAGCAGTGAAAGATGAAATGACCCAAAAATTAATAAGAAATGCACAAAAACACAAGAAAATGACCTGAAAACTAGTAAAAAAAAATTAAAATAAATTTAAAAAAGAGAGAGAAACAGAGGAAAAGTATATCCAACAACACACAAACAAGGAAATATCCTTAAAAAAATTCTAATAATTTTGTAACATAATTTTAAATATGTAATTATGATTATAAGAAATATAGTTGTTTCCTAGCTATTTTTCTTTCTATAGAGTTTCTCAAAAACATCTACAAAGTGGACGTCATTTGCTTTTTCCAAGGTCAAGAATAAAAATTTGTAATGAATATTAATGATCTTTTTGCCATTATCTGCAGAATGAGGTGTAATTTATTGCTTATTTAGATTAAGGCTGTAGCTGGACTTTTTTAAAAATATTATTATCAGTTTGCAGTTTAGGACGCTGGACATGAACAGGTTGTGACTGACTCTTCTCACTGTAGTTTGACTTACTTCCTCTGAGGCCGTTTTGCAGCATTTAAGCTGGAAAGACTCCAAAACAGCAGGTTTACCTCCATTTAAATACGCAGAGCTGCAGCTGTCGACTGGTTACCACTCTGCCTGTAAAAACTTTCCCTTAAAATCCACCCATCTGAATCTTGAATTATTTCAGTTGCCTTTGTTCTTTAGCATTTTATTTGTCATCTTGCTGATCCTACATATCAATATATTCTTTAACAGTCTAATTTTTTATGTTGCAAAGTCAATAAACAAATGTTGCCATAGTGTTTGTACGGTCATGGAAACCCTGAAAAAGTCATGGAATTTGCAATTTCCAGGCCTGGAAAAGTCAAGTATTTCACAAACCAGTATAATAACACATGATGTGTCAATTCCTGTTTTTACAATTTCTGGCTGTGATAAATGGTGTAATTTTGGCAAGTTTTTAACATGAGTTTGGAAGGCATATATTCTTCAAAAATCAACAAAACATTAAGAAAAATAATTCCAGGAGCCCCAAATTTTTTTAAGAAAAAAAAAAGGGGGGGGCAAATTTATTAAAGAAAACATTCTTCTGAAGGTAATTTTTTTCTTTAAAATTCACAAAAAAATTAATGAAAAAAAATTGCCAAAATGTTTTGTTTTTTTGAAATGGCCTTAATTTTTTACACACGGGTTTGGAAGGTATGTTTTCTTGAAAAATCAGCAGTAAAATACATGTAAAATACTATCAGTTAAAGCTGTTTGCCCCTCCCCTAAATGCAAAAAAAAAAAAACAAAGGTCCCTCACCAATACTTAAAACATTATTTAACAGGCCTCCCCCTGTTTGCACCCCCCCTCCCCTCTGATAAATAACAAACAGTCCCTATAAGTTATATTTTTATATTCAGCTCTAATTGTTTTGAATTCATTATTGCTTTTAAATAATACACACTTTAAGAAACTATTATATAGCAATGAAAAATAACCGATAACGAGTATTGATGGTCGTTTCAGCAAATGTTTGGTCTTTAAAATTTGCCTCAAAGTCGTGGAAATGTAATGGTAAAATGTGTATTAACCTTTTTGCCACAATGATCAGTTCATGTTCAGATCATCAGTAAGCATCTCTGTCATTAACTTTATTCAAAGTACAAATAGTGACAATGACGAACACTGATGGTGGATCCATCACAGCTGAAGCCAACATCATCCACCGAGCCACCACCCTGATCGATCCTGCTGTTTTTACGTCAGACCACCTGTTCCCTCGAATTTATCTCACATAATCCTCCGCAAACACTCTTATGACTTCCTCCAGATTGTTGTTGGCTTGATTTGAAAGTAAGATTCTCAGCAATAATGATGTAAATATTGAACATTTAAACCCACACGACAAACATCTGTGTGCAAAACACTTGGATTATGCTGCACAAGCTGTTCAGAGGAACCTGATAGACAGTATTCTGCCTTTTTCCCTGCAAGAGCTGCAAATAGACGGCTCTGTTGAGCAGCACGGGAGGAGGCTGTGCTGGAACTGCGGGAGTTAAATTAGGTAGCTTTCATTTTGGAGTCACGCTTCATTTGTACGGACCAGTGTCAATAAGCAGCTGGTTAAACTTGGATTAACTGATTTTTTTTGGGCCACATGGGGGCAACGGGAATAAGGTATAGACACAGCAGTGACGTATGACAGCCAGAGGACGATGTTGTATGTTAATGCGAAACAATGATAATATGCATCTGCACCTTTAAACTGCATCATATCAGAGTTTCTTAACCCTTTGATACCTGAGCAAATTGGCTTGATTTCTTTCAAAAAAAAAAACATGGAAAGAAGGCAGTTAGCAATGAGAAATGACACAAATATAGGCAAGATATTAGTAAAATGTAAAAAAAAAAAAAAAAGGTGGAAATTAACACAAAAAAAAAATTTATCTAGGAAAGGAAATAACCTGAAAAAGTGCCAAATTATAAGAAAAATAATGAATAGAAATTTTCTTTTTTTTCCTTAACCTAATTTAATATATATAATGACATCATTTTAAATATAACTTCTGGACATTTTCCTCTAATTTTTAATATAATTTTCTATTAAGTTTCTCACTATATATAAGCTAATTTTAAGGCAATTTTCTTGTTACCGCTTAATAATTTCTTGCAATACATTTTATGCCACCTTGCTGACTGCCTGTTTTCGAGAGAAATCAAACCAGTCTTCTCAGGTTTTAAAGGTTTAAAAGCTTGTGAAAGGTGTCAAAGCGCAGCACAAAAGAAGTGATAACTTCTTTTGGCTTTAAAGGGTTAAGTGATGTAGTTTCTGAGCGGACCCTGTCCTCTGGAGGTGGAGGGGATGGTGGGTTGTATGAAACCTCGGCACGATGCCTGGCGAGCTGCAGAGCACTGTTGGACACCGTTGCGTGCTGCAGGGTTGTTTTGTCTTTTTGTTGTCTCTGCGGCGTCTCTCCATGTGCCGTCCTCCCGTCCTCCTCAGCGTGCACAGAGAATCACACAAATCTGCTCATCGGAAACATGCAGGTAAAAGAGACTGCAGAGGCGACCGGTCAGGCGACAGTGGGCTCATTGTTAGCCTGTGGGTTGTGTGTTGGGTCGTTAACCTTTTCTTGTGTGGAGCGTGGACGGACTGAACCTAAAGGGCACCGGCCCACGGGTCCAAAGTGTCAGGAGCTCCCTGGGCTTCACCTGCAAAATGTCACTCAAATTAATCGTACCAGCTAGGAAGAGACCCAAAATTACCACAAAGAGGAACTGCAAAGAGACAAAATAACTACAAAAACAGGCAAAACAACCACAAGTGGGCAAACGACGACTAAAAAGAGACACAAAATAACCAAAAAGACAAACAGTGACCTGAACAAGACACATAACAACCACAAGAAGACACAAAATCATCTCAAAGAGACCCAAATGAAAAAAAACAACCACAAGGTCAAGGAGACACACAGTGAAAAAAGACACAAAACAGCTAAATAGCACACAAAATGACACCGAAATGACTACAAAGCAACACAAACCAACAAAAATAGACACAAAATGACCTCAATAAGACACAAAGTCATCTCAAAGAAACCCCAAATGAAAAACAACCGCAAGGTTAAGGAGACACAAAATGGCTACAAAGAGACAGAAAAGTGAGACATCCACGATAAGACGATAAAATTATTTCTAAGAGACCCAAATTCAAACAAGTGCAATGTCAAAGACACACAAAGTGACTACAAAGAGTCACAAAACAACCAAAAACATAAAAAGTGACCTCAATAAGACACAAAATTATTGTGTTATTTTTTCAAAATCCTGACAGAAAAACAAACAAACAAAAAAAAAACAAGATAAACAATACACAAATTGACTTCAAAAAGACGCAAAACAACAAAAAAGAAAGAAAATTACCCCGAACACTCATGTCAGTCGTGGCCACACGACTAAATAAGGCTTGGGAATGAAATAATTTTGGAAAAGTTAGGTGAGTTTTTGTTTTAGCTGCTTGAAAAAATGGACAAATATTAATTGATTTTGTTTTATTTTAATAAATTACACAATAAAATCACAGAAATGGATAAAATCTTCTCTGGAGTTCACACGGTCCCGACAACTCAAACAAAGCACGTCGTCGTCTCAGCGGTTAGATCTGGTCCCTGCTGGGGGGGACTCAGTCCACATGAGCTCGTGTCCTCGTGGGGACACTCACACTTCAACAGCAACCGTGAACGAGCCGAGCGATCCGGTCTGCAACAAGCTGGCGTCCGCCCCGATCACCGAGTCTGAAACCTGCTTCAGCGTAGCCTTTGACCTTGTTAAAATTACATCGTGTAGCCCAACGTGTCCTCGGAGCAGGTAAAACGAGCGTAATTACGTTCACACATACCAAAGAGAAGCCCAATTTCTCCCTATTATCGTCTCTTTCTATGCCTGATTGATTAGAAGGGTTTGATGAAAGCATTAAGTCATTATCTTTGGCTGCGAGGCTTTATTACGGAGCTTCGTACTGGATTGAAAGTGCACTTATCACCGTACCATTTATGCCGGAGTTGGCTCTCTCTTGCTCTTCTTCTAGAACAACCGTCGGTGTATTTTTAATTTTTTTTTTTTATAATAGGTCCATTCTTGGCCCGCTCTCTGTCATATCTTTGAAATTATACTCGTCCAAAGTCTGGTTATTGCTGCATTCACAGGATGTCTCCCATTATCTGTTTGCCTTGAGTCTTTTTCGAGTTGGATAAAAGGGTCTTATAGTTGGACCTCGCCACAAAATTGCTTCAAAGTGCCGGATCGACACGTGTCACTTTGAGAATTTAAAAACCTTAAAGAGAGCCTTGAGGAAGATTCCTTTTTAAGGTGTTATGTGTTATTTGTGTTATGCTGTTGTTGTGGTCTGCCTGGGTATTTAACCCTTTGAGACCTGAGCAAATTGGATTAATGTCTATCAAAAACATAAGAAAAAGGCAATGAGCAACTTCGAAATAAATGACCCAAAAATAAGCCAAAAAAAAGAGAAAATTGCATGAAAATTAATTAAAAATTAATAAAAATAAATATAAAAAGAAATTTTAAAAAAGTCAACTAAAAGAAAATAAAAATTTAAAAAAAGGAAACATCCTCAAAAAATTATAAACTACTACTACTACTTATAATAAGAATAATTATTATTATTTTATTTTATTTTTTATTGTTAATAATAATATTAATATTTCTGTTAAATAATTTTAAATATGTGATTCTGATTCTAATATAATACAATACAATTATATAAAATAGTCACTTATTGTTGCTTTTGTATGTAATGATATAAACTGACAAAACGTTCATACATTAACACGTCTGTAAACATCATTTCTGTCTCGTCACGTCAGACAGACTTTCATGGCTATTTCACAATTTCATCAATGCCCATCTTTTGTTATTGTTCTGGTTTAGAAAATTATAAACTGTGCATGTAAAACTTAAATATGATCACAGATGAGCTTTTAATTTTGTCTCTTAATTCTGTTTCCATTGTCACTGAAACACTTACAAAATGTTCTTCACCTGTTTATTATTTTATTTATCAACATTATTTTGATTATAATATCTCAGATTTGTGAACGTGATGCTGTTTGGCAAATTTTGTCATGTTCTAACAATATATAACAAGTTAAACCACCGCTAACTAAATAATTTCATCACCTTTAACTTACAAGCAAAAATCAGCCTTAAAACTTTAAAGAAATAATTATTTGGCTTTTTTGTTAGATAATTATCAATACTGATCAATATCAGTTCAGTTCAGTTAATAATAATAATAATAATAATAATTAATATTAGCAAAAGTAGACCTTCTAAATAGTAACTAATAAATAACCTAAAAACCTATATTAAATAAAACAGTTAAAAACCAAACAGCATGTCAAAGAATAATACATCATTTATTATATCCTGAAAACACGATATTGTCCAGTCCTAATGTGAGCTGTTGTAAAAGACTGTCCTTAGTCCTCAATGTTATTGTGGGTTTTTTTACCGAGCTTTAACGCTATTTATTCATGTTTGATACAGCATGTAGCCATCAGTTACGACTCAGTATTTTGTGGGATTTAGGTTTAATGTATTTATATTCTGTGTCAGTGTATATTTGCACAATCATGTAAATAAAAGTTTAATGCGAGTGGAGTTTGGTGAAATAAAGGCTAAGTGAAAGTCAAACTTTTCTGAACCCGGCCGCCGTGCCTGGAGGCCGAGCTGTACGTTGTCCAAAAAAAGGTATCGTGCTCTGAATATCTGCTGTGTTCCCCGCGTTTTTACAGGTGTCTTAGTTTGCATAACTGATAGCAAAACCCCGGCCCGCTTTACCCGCAGCTCTTCATTATTCATCGCCTGTCTATGCAAATATCACTCCCCTGTCTCACCGGTATATTTGGAAGCCTTTCGTGTTTGTTTATCTTTCCCACAACGGGCTCCGTCAGAGGAGAGCGCTGACCTTTCAGATCCACCCCAGTGACCCAACAGCAGTGTGGAGAGATCACTGACAGACAATAGGCTGTCAGACACACGGGTAATGTATCCGCTGCAGAGAGAGAGCGACCCGTGCAACCAGACAGTGACAGAGGGAGAATGTTAACCTGCTGTTTGGCCTCATTTCACACTCTTTCTGCCATATCCCATTGAGTTAGCTGTTAAATACACCCCAGGAAGCTCTTTAATGTCACAACATTGGGAGCTGCGGGTGTACGCTTAAAATGCAAAACAATACCTTCAACCACACACACACACACACACTGTATGTTGGTTTTTAGCACAGTTTTGGGAATATTATACTCGCTTAGTTAAATCCCCGTTGGCCTGCCCTAAACTTAGTTTGCCCAATTAAGACAGAATCCATCTCGATCATTTTGAACACACCTGCGCTGTTTTGTGCCTCAAAAGAAAACCGTTTCCCCCTGAGAAGTATTAACCCTGGTCTGTAAATGTGCAGTCATTATCCCGCTTTCTCTTTTCCTACGGTCTCCTGAACCCTTTTTTTAAATTAGCGTGTGTGCTGGTTTTTAGAAATAATGAATAGACTGCGCTCGCATTGCCAGACGAACAAACAGTGTAAACAGCAGACAAGTATGCCTTTCTGTTTTTTTTGTTGTTATTTTTCTGAAGTGTTACGTTTCTGATAATGTTAATAATAATGATAATAGTAATAATAATAATAATGATGATGATGATGATGATGATGATGATGATGATGATGATGATAATAACAATAATTTAAACAGTCATGTACCAGAGATAAATACATTAAAGAAAAATAAACAAAAAAAAATTAATAAATAATGTGAAGGAAGAAAAATGCCGTTTTCAAGCATTTACATGATTTGATTGGCATTTTGATCATAAAGAAGTGTGCGATATTACATCATAATTTGCACTGGAGATCCAGCAGTAACAGACATGGATGCAAACAACAAATGCATTAAAACACACGTTAAAACAATGAGTGATTGCTTTTATAGCAATAAAGACAAAAAGAAAAAAATATGAAAACGACACAAGAACAAAACAAACAAAATAACAGCACTGATAATATGTAGGCTGAAGCCCTTTTTACAGTTTTTTCTTTCTTATTTTGTCTCCTGTCAGCTCTCTTTAAATTTGTGCAGTGCAAAGAAAGTAACAGAAATTCAGCAGATATACATTATATCGTTCTACCGTCTACCCCCCAAAAAAAACAAACAACAAACAGACAAACAATAAACAATAAAAATAAAGTCCCAAACACACTTCATGTACCCTCTGCTGTTCACACTTTTCAGTTTTATATTTGTTATTTAAATATATATATATCTTACTTAATCAGTCTCTTATAAAGTTGATTATTCCCTTTTTTATGTCCTTGTAAGTAATCAGGCCAATTTGCTCAGGTTTTAAAGGGTTAAACGAATCGAAGTGATGTCGAGTCTCTCAGTTATTCTGTCATTTATTTTATTTTTTGTGCTTATTTCATTTAAATCACACTGTCAACTGACATACAGATATTTAACAATGCACATCCCACACGCTGTATTATTATCACACTTTCCAGTTTCACTGTTAAGCATTGTTGTGATTTTACATTAATAAAATATTTGTCGGGTTAGGATTCCCGTCTGTTATGTACCAAACAAAGCAGCAGGCTTTACATACATGCAGTTAACCCTTTGAAACCAGAGTAAAATTACTTTTCATGAGCTGCTTTCAGACGCCTTTTACAAGCATTTAAACCTTTGAACTTTTTTTTTTCCAAAAACATGGGGAAAAGGCAATGGGCAACTTGGTAGGAAAAAGGTTCCACAAATGGGAGAAATTAATAGATTTTAAATTTTAAAAAAAAATTGAAGAAAAAAGTTATTAAAAATATATATTTATTATCATAATTACATATAAATAATAATGTGTCAGAATTATTTTAACTTTTAAGCACCTTTTCCAGGTTATTTTCTTTTCCTTTTTTCAATTTTCAGGTAATTTTCTGGTTCTTTTTCACTAATTTCTTGCTAATATTTGGGTCATTTCTTCTTGTGTTGCTCATTGCCTTCTCCCCATGTTTTTTGGGGTTTTTTTGTAAGAAATCAAGCCAATTTGCTCAAATTTCAAAGGGTCAACTGGTTAAACTAAAATTTGAGGGAAATATGAGAAAAATGTGGAATAGTAAGTTGTATATTATACCTGCACCTGCCGCAGACAAGACTCGAGCTGACAGCAGATGTTTTAATTATTCAGTGGTTTCAGGGAAAAAAAAAAAAAAACAACTTAATTTTGATATTTAAAATTCACATGCCGGTCTCCCTCTGTGTCATAAATCCACCAGATGAAGACATAAAGTCGTCCGTATTTCCTGAGTGAGCCAGGCGCTGTCGCTGTTCAGGTGTCTTAAATGTGTTGTCAAACTGGAGTTCAAGCTGTTGCTTCTTTTCACCAGAATTTGTGTCCGTGTGCAGTTTGGGCAGGTTTGGCAACAGAGGCTCAAACAGCAGCTGCACATCAGCCTCCATATGCTGCCGCCTGCCGCCTGCCGCCACCCCGCCTCAGTTTTTTTGGTAAATCTGGGGAATTTTAGGTCTTTAAGATGGTGCCGAGATTTATTCTGAAACTCTCTCCATCATTCGTTGTTCATTAGGTTCAATGCGGCTTATCAATGAGTAAAAAAGGAGCAAACTGAAACCGATCGCTTTGATCCGCAGTCCTGTCAGAAACTATTTACAGTCTGAAAATAACGTCGCTGCTTTAAGAGGCTTTAGAGTCAAACTGAAATTTAAATTCTCCTCATTTTCTTTCGTGTAAGGAAATATCAAGTCTGATGCTGCGATTGTGCGTATTTTCAAAATGGGATAACACAGTTTTTGGATGTTTGTGGAGCTTGAGCTCCCAGGGGGGCGTTTCCCACGGCAACAGCTGACTGACAGCTGATGGCTGGTGTTGCTAGGAGACGTGCTGTCAATTTCCATGCTGCATTTCTGAGTGGAGCACATCATACACTTCAAACTTTAATACAAGACATCATTTCCTTTTTTAACAAGCGGTAGTGTTTGACATTTGGGAAAAACAGCAGGGTGACTTGCTGTGGTAGAAATTTGCTGGACATGAAGGAAAAGTGTGATTTGTGCTGTGTCATGGTTTGGTAATTTGAGAGTCTGCTTTATTTTACCAGTAATTTTCCAAGACTTTTCCATGACTTTGACTCACTTTTTAAAGACCTACATTCTCTAAAATAACCCTCAGTCCTCACTGCCGGTTCTTTTTTATTGATTATGATAAGCGTGAACTGAAAACATTGAGAACAGTTCACAAAACATGGAATACAATATTGCATATGTAAAAGAAAAATCAAAGAAAATTACTCTATAATAGCCTTTTTGAATATATATTATATATTTAAAAAATCAGAACAGGATAAGAACTGAATATTTAAATATATTTGGACCATTTGTAAGGAAGTTTAACAATTTTAAAGGAAAAAATTGGGGGGATTTTTTTGTAAATTAGTCAGTTTGTCTTTCTGGGGTTTTTTGTTTTGTTTTGTTTTTGTGATTTTTGAAAAGAAAATTTTTGATTTTTTTTTTTTTAAATCACCAGAATTATACCATTTATTATAGCCACAAACTGTAAAACAAAAACAAAAAAAACAAAAAAATAAATAAAATATATATATGTATGTGTGTGTGTGTGTGTGTGTGTGTATATATATATATACATATATATATATATATACAGTATATAATTTAAACTTTTTTTTTTACTGATTTTTAGGTATCAGGTTTTCTTGTAGTGTGTCATACATTGACACAGTAGGTCATTTCCTTTTTTCCCCATGCTTTCAAAGGAAATCATGGATTTTCGAAGGTTTTTTTACTTGTAAAGGCATCTGAACGCAGCACAAAAAACTGGCATCTTTACAGGTTTCAAAGGTTTAACTGGCCAAACGTTTATAATGCAACATCCTATTATATAGTTATAGTCCATCTTTATTTAAGTCCTAAATTTCAGCACATGTTCATGAAAACCACCTGATTCCAGCACAGCTCTCTGTTGACCGTGAAACAGCTGCAGAGGCTCATCTGATAAACAGACAGAGATTCGGTTTATTACAACAGGCGAGGCTTATAGGTTAAACTCATTTCCAGCCAGTTAGCCTGAAGAAAATGAATTCGGATTTAGCCAATAATAAATTTGACATAGCCTCAGTTTAGATAGCGATCGTTTAATTTCATTCGAATTAATTTGGCTCAGCTGGAAGTGTAAATTAACCTGCCTCTACCCCCCCGACGAGATATGTACATTCTTTAGCGAGGGCTCGGCGTCAGTTAATTGATTTCAGCACCCTGCCAAACAATCACAACCTAAAGTGTTGTGCTTAATTAAAACAGGCACAATCTCCCCACCGAGCAACTTTTGGTGAAAGAAATCCGAGCTTGTCCAAATATGTTCCAGAGACTGAAAAACGTGTGTTTACGTGCACGCTTTTGTTTCTGTCTCGGGAGGACATGCAGTTTATTATCAAATCACAAAACAAAGAGGACTTTATTTGGGGTTTGGTTGTTTATTAAGGCATCATTATTAAATTCCATTACATTTCACAAGCAGCGGAAACAGACGCAGAAGCCTCCCATTATCCATCTGTCCTGCATTGTTTCCGCAGCAATCACTGCGAGTCTTCAATTCCTCTCAGTCAGACAAAATGCTCCTCGCGCTGATTGATGTCTGAAATTAGAGCGAGGAAGGAAGCAGACCTGCCGTGACTGCCGCCGAAGCATCTGACTAAAAATAAAATCACAAATCTCCCGGTCATTGTTGGCTGTTTGGGCTGAGACGAAGCTCACAATAATCACAATCAGGGCACATGTCGATCGAGTTTGGGCTTCACTTAAGTAACGATCAGGGTTCTCACGGTCATGCAAAACCTGGAAAAGTGTCACAATTATGTTTTCCAGACCTGGAGAAGTCATGGAATCAGTAAAAACATTGAAAGTTTTGTAGAAGTCATGGATTTTTGATTTTTGTGTGTATTGATACAGTAAACCTGCATGGCTGTTCGTCCCAGTGTGTTCTCACAGAAGTTTGTATGATATCCCGATAATTATATTCTGCTGCTTTGCTCCGACACGTTCTCATCATCGCACGGTGACGCTCTGTCCGTGAACGTCTGCGTCTCCTTGTAACGTTTTAGGTAATCTTTTGTGTCAGCTGTTTACGCTCCGGGATGCTGTTGGTGATGTCAGTAAATGCACGTGGTGGGATGAAGCAGCACGGTCCTCATGTTATCACAACAGCACGGACGTCACGAAGGATGTGATCAGGCAACAAAGTCACGGATGGTTTAGTTTAGACGAAAGTCCACCTCCACACCCACCCGCCCTGTAAGCACATAGCTCCTAATATCACGTGGTTACCGGCGGCGTTGCTGAACGAGCGACCGGTTCTGTTCAGCTACGTTAAGTGACGCCGCTCATGTGCGTTACATGTGGACGCCACCGATTCTGTCCAAGCGCGTTCCCATCTGCCGCCATCCAGCTGCGTTCTGGGTGGATGCAGAAAGTGTCTTTTTGGCATCATCGAGTGGACGTCAAAGAGCAAAACAGGATGTTGAATTTACGTCATCAAGGTGGTGTTACCACGCTAAGCAATTCATTAGTGCCCGACATAAAATGTTACGCCCTTAATGTAAAGTTACGTAGTTATATTAAGTTCGAAGGTTAGGTTTAGGCATGATGAGGACATACATTAAAATGTCTTAAAGTTTGTCCAGAGTTCAAATGGTTGAGAGCGCAGGTCTTTGGACAAAGCCCATCATCTTCCTCCTCATCAGACCACTCGCAACTGCTTTCTTGTTCACTCACGTCATTGGTCATGTGATTGCAGCTTTCCAAAATATGTGGGTTTTTGCACAAATCACTGGCTCGTGATTATGTGGGATATGTGTGAATTTGGGTGCGTTGAATTTGTAGGAAAACATACAAACAGTCTATGAGAACTGCCTGACCCTCTGTGTGATATAACGGTAAATGTCTTTTCTGTGGCTGCTGTGATGGGCATCGATGTGTGACGTTTGGTTTACGTCACAAACAGTTTTCTCCTCATGTTTTGTCTCTCCCTTCATGTACACCAGCTATCTGAAATTTTGATTATCTGATATGAAATAAAATGAATATGAAATATGAAATATCCGGCTAGTGGGAATATGAAAAAATAGTCCTTAAGCTACGGAAAAGTTTTTAAATTTTGTCCTTGAAAATGTGTGGATACTTGAATGATGAGTCAAAGGGTCCAGAGTGCTACAAGGTGTATTTTCTTAAGACATATAGTTATAAAGTGTACTTTTTCATGTATTTAACATAGAAAATGAAACATTTAGACGTGAACTATTATGAAATATTGCTAGATTTTGTTGCACAAAGGCACTAGACGCACATAAAGGACCAGAGAGTGGAGTTAACCCCTGCCTTGTCCCTCCTTGCTGAACCACATTCAGTCAAAAAAAAAGAGACTTTTCTTGCTGAAGGTTGTCCCTCAAAGTTAAAGTAAACTCGAGAAGAATAACAATGAAATAAAATATAATGCTTTAAAATAAAATAAAAAAATCAGTTATGTTCTAATTTCGCTCTAAGTATGCAGCAGCTAAGCGGCTCTCCGACGTGCACACTGTCGCTACGAGAAACTCAAATCTCTGTTTGGACACCTGCAGGTCAGAAGATTTAAGGAGTGTATTATGATGATATAGTCGTCGCTGCTACTGAGTAATGCTAAGACCAAATACACGACTCCCCATCCTGAATACCAAAATCTCAGTCTATGAATAACAAAACAGCACCTCCTCCTACCGCCTCCCTCGCCGGTGCAGAAAAAAAACTCTTTGGTTTGACGGTTCAATTCTCAGACTCTGGCTGTGTTGTGGAATATCTGAAAGCGCCGCTCAAATTTAACTTTTTATTGTCTGACTTACGCCAAGACAGCAGGTGATTGTTGATATGGACAATGTTATTGTTCGGCATGGCTTCTGGATTCTGTTGCCTCGACGGGGCAGCTGTGTCATCTGCTGTTTGGGCTGCACAACAACAGCACTTTTTTTTTTTTTTCTGTTTTTCTACAAATGTTTTGCATCAGCAGGAGCCGCTTTCTGGTTTTCTTTCGCTGATCTGATTATATGCTAATTGTTTTGCTCGTCTTCAACAGCATTTTGTGGCTCCTGTTCACACAAAAATAATTAAAACTTATTAATGTTTAGCACCCGTCATTGGCTGCTTTTTCTTTCATATAATTTGATCCCCTTTGGCAGCGTACATGAATGGCTGACAGTTCATTTTGGCTGTTGCAGTGAAGTTCAGATAGATCGCTTTCAGTGATTCCCTCCTTTACAAAGCAATAAATCTACTCAACACAAAGCATAATCTGAATACAGACACACCTCCACGAGCTCCTCTCCGTCCGCAAGTGTCACCTTCACACAGTCTTATTTACAAAACTCCACATCGCAGGTCGTCTATCAGCTGGCAGACTTTCTTTCTTTCAAGGGAGTTCATGACTTTGGTCTCGGGGGTCTTTTCAGTTTCTGTGGCGTCCTGGAAAGTTGCTCATCTGGATGTTGTCCCCTTGGAGTCCAGGGTTGTAATAGGCCGAACCGCCGATTCCAAAGTTCAAGTCCAAAGGGTCGCCGTTGTCTAATCTGAGAACTAGAAATTAGTCAAGTGAACATTAAATATTTGTTTAACTGGACTCTTCATTTCTGAAGCTGCATTATGATATTATGCTGAAAAGTAGCCTGTATTTCCTCTGTTAACCGTCAGGAGCTGCTGTGATGTCACACACGCTCGTATCGCTCTGCGCAAAAAAAATGCACAGAATCAAGCTTTAAAAAATATTATACATGAATATTATTTACGTCTTTCATTGACTTATTATTTAAACCAACACCAGTCATAGTTCTAAACAGCAAATATTTATTAATTTTCTGAAATTTTAACCCTTTAAATGCCAGATTTCTGTCATGAAACCACTATGTTTTTAGATGGGGAAAAAAATCACAAAAAATGCAAAATAGGATTTTTTTTGGCAACAATAGTGGTTGTGTTAGTGAACCTGGCCAAAATACATGTATTTTCTCCACATGCCACATATGGTTCAAAATTATATCTAAATGACGTCATTAGGTGGAAAATAGTAAAGTTTTATATTTCAAGGAAAAAGCCCCGAATGACACCAAGAAATAATACAATGCATGTTTTTACGCTTTGATGGCTTTTGGATCAAAAATTGCAGCTTGAATGAATTTTAATGGTGTATTTTTTGCATTTAACAGAATGAATGTAACATTTTTGTTTTTTTGTGTATTTTAGACATATTGTTGGAGTTGAATTGGAAATTCCAAAATAAAACAAAAACACACCGTCTTGCCAAAATGTATGCCATATGCATGAACAAAGCCAAAATTATATATACATAAAAAAAAACGAAAGAATGTAAAATGCGCCAAAAAGTCCCTAAGGGTTAATATTGTCTCTGTTAATTAAGCCATGTTTTATGTTTTAGGTGTAATTGCAGAGTGTTAAAGACACAGTGACGCACCAATACAAATGCTTACAAATGAGCCTGGCACAAGAATTAATCAGCTTTTACATGGGAAGATTTAAGTTTTTGCTGTCTGTGGAAGGACGTTTTTGACTTGCGACCACCTTGGAGTGAAGGAAAAATCTTCCTGAAAACACTTTTATTACTGTTATACTCCGATGCTTGTAGCAATTGCAGGTTGTTGTTTTTTGGTTGTAATGTTCTTGTTTCCTCAGATAAACTGGCCAAATAACAGTGCAACATTATATTGAGTCTATTCAGGGTAAAACATTTTATTACAGTGAAATGCCCTTAACCAACGTTCAAAGAAAGCAGTCATACAAGGCTATCGTCGTTCCTGTTCAGTCATTATTTTTTCACTCCCAATATATGGAGCTTTTTTGGGAAATGCAGGAAATCAAGACACCTCGCAAATAAAGGTAAACAAGGCAGATTGAGGTGGTAGCACTGAAGGAGTGAGAGCTTAACTACCAAATAACTGCAGCACAGAGATAGAGGTGCTCAGTTTCCTGGGATGATGTTGCAAATATTATTGTAAATATCGTCACTAAAGTGTGAGGAGTTAATATGGGCCCCTTCCTCTCATTTATTTTCCCATTAAAGTGTATTTTGTGGAGTTTTTTCTTATCCAAATTGATGGTCTGAGAATAGAAAGTGTTGCGTGTCTGAGAACAGTTCATTGTTTTAAAAGTCCCATGTGAAGAGAGTCGAATCGCAATCCCAAACTTTGAGTTTCGAGTCCTAAAAAAGTCATAATGCGACTCTTCAGAATGCCATTTTAACAACAGAATAATAATATTTCACATTTGACTCGAGGACTCGAGGCTCAGGATGAAACACGTCTCTGTTTAGTTTGGAAAAGCCTGATTTATGAGGCTGTGTGTCTGTCTGTGCTTTTTGAAAGGCACATTTTAGATGCATTTTTGTTTCCTCACCACCACAGTAGTTTTTTTTTTTTTTTTTAATTATTATTATTATAATTGTTAATTTTTACGTAAACTAAATTATCTTTGTTATCATATTTTCCAGCTGCTGCTCAGTGACCTAACATTAGTTCTTCTTTGTTTTCTCCTTTTATTTGATTAGATGCTGTCGGGTCGACTTAAACCGAGTGGATCAACAAAAGTCCAAATCACGAGTCGCTGGTGTTTCCAAGGTGAGTCTTTTTTGACTTTGTTGAGTCCAAGTCATGTAACTCGAGTCCACACCTGTGTTGTGTGTTGTACAGATTGTAAAATTTAGGGCAAATTTGGGTTATAAATGAATCTGACTTGTGAACTGCAGGTTGTATTGTAGCTTAAAAGACTACCGAGATGATGAGCCTGACAACGTTTTTAGGATGCAGTCTGACTCAGCTGGTAAATTCAAACACGTTTAAATATGTCAGCTGACTTGGTACCTCGCCTGAAATCTGAAATAAATATCTGGATGCTGTAACAGAAGAAAAAAAAAGAAAATATGCAGGTTAATTTCAGTCAGAGAGATTAAATATGAGGGCGTGTTGATGAAACCGTGACAAGAAAATGCTGCCTTCAACTGTCAGAGTACATGATCCTATTTTGCATGGTAAGCTTACCTTAGTGTGTGTGTGTGTGTGTGTGTGTGTGTGCGTGTGTGTGTGTGTGTGAGTGAGAGAGAGAGAAATAGTTTGACATTATGAGAAATACTCTTATTTACGGGGCACCTTAACCCTTTGAAACCTGGACTGCCGTCAGTTTTCTTGTTGCCTTCAGGTGCCTTTCACATTTGTCCTTATTTTGTTAGAGTCCATTGATTTTTGGGATGCACGTTTTCTTATTTTCGCTCTTCTCTTAGGGAAGAGAAAATTTTAGGAGTGGTCCAAAGCACTCATACCAAGATAAGAGAAAAAATATCATTTTCACAGGTCACAAATTGTTGTCCAACACAAGGAAAAATAAGTTTTATATCCGAGAAACATTTTTTAAAAATGCACTAATATCATTTAATCAAATTTAGTTTAGGTATTAGAGTTTTTATAATGATTGGATTATTAAATTTCAGGGCTGAACAGATACTATTATATTCAGTCTTTTGATCCCAATGACTGTAATTTCAGTTACTGTGCGTCCCTCTGATCAGTGCTCAATATAACTAAGTACATTTACTCAAGTACTGTACTAAAGTACACATCTGAGGTTACTTGAGTATTTTAATCTCATGTTACTTTCTTCTTCTACTCCACCTCACTTCAGAGGGAGATATTGTACTTTTTACTCCGCTTCTTTTACTAGGTAACTACTTTACAAACTAAGATTGTTTGTGCACAAACTAAATAAATGAAAATATACAAGTGCAGCTGAAACAATTAGTGTAAAAAAACATTTCATAGTTCCAGCTTCTCATATATACTGTATTTATGAGGACTTGCCTCTTTTTGTTTTAATTATTTTAATCATTTTGATTTATTTAATTTATTTAAACCTTTTTGCATGCATGCGTACTTCTACACTTAATACTTCATTATTTTTCCTTGAAATCACGTTTACTTTAAGTTTATTTAACAATAGGACTTCATCAATCTTCTTACAGCATTTTTTTGCGTAATCTCTCCAGTCGTGTTCATGTGCCAGAGTCTTTGCACACGGCACAAAACCTGCCCTTATATGGTGTCCAGGGGGCGTTACCTGTGCTAGCAGGTGACAAATTTGGCTGGTTATAAGTGTTTGGTGCATCTGGAGTTGAACTATTTTTTCATAGCAGAAAATTAAGAGAAAAAATAAGGACAATTTAAGAGAGTGTTGCTGCATGAGGCCCATTGTTTCCCAAAACTGTTGAACTAGTGTTCAGTGTAGTGTTTGCAGTCTGCTGCTCACCTAACGGGGGATTTTTTGAAATTAGAAAATGGATTAATTTGGCATCCTTAGTGAAATCCTGGTCGAGCAATCACAGATAACTGCTTAATTTTAAACATCCCGTGGTAGATTTCCCTGTAAAATGCTGAGGTTTACTGCATGGGTGTGTGGGGACATACCTGGGTCTGAGGGATACTCCTCCTGCAGTTTTCTGTGAGAGAAACCTTTCCGGTGTTTCTTCTTCAGGATGAGGTAAGCCACCAGCCCCACGCAGGCCACCGCCACCGCCGTCCCCAGCACGGCCCCCCACGCTCCCTTCCTTTTGCTCTTGTGTGAATCTGTCGCCCAACCTTCAGTAGAAGAACGAGGGGTCAGTGGAGTGGGAGAGAGTCACAAATAACACGTCAACGAGAAAATTATTAATATCAACTGCTGTCTGCGAGGGTTAATTGTCAAACAATTATAGCTGAAATGTGCTTCTGAAATGGTGTTTCCAGTGGCAGCGCGCTGCACAAATACACATCGCAATTAGTCCACCGTACAGATTTGTTTAATTTACGCTGCGATAATTAACGCAATTAACACGCCGAAATCATGATAATTTCTTGAATACATTTGAATATTTAGAGACGGCAGGCTGTGCTCGACAGCTAAATAAGGTGAAATGTGACTTTAGTTCTCATTATATTAGATCACTTTTTTTCTGCGCGGATCACTTGTATGTCATGTTCCCGTGTAAATATAGCATAGAGCGGCTCGTTAGCGTCACATGTTAACATCTGTGCTCTCATATTGTGACAGTACAGGTGGGAAAAGTGTCACGTAGATGCTTTTATTAACGAAACAGACCTATTCTAGTAGTTAAATTTACTGCGGTAGCTTTTTCTGCATGTATGCAGGGCACCAGCAGTAGGACTGAAAGGCAGTCTCTGAAAGTGACAGAGTTGTTTTCAGTGTCCTTTGACAAAGAAATACTATATTTGTATTTTATCAGGACTCACATAAATAATTCAGCGGCTCCGTTTATCTACAAATGGCTCAATTTACCCACTTGCTAGGATCAATTTACCCCTAACCTGGGGCAACCCGAACCAAAAGACCAATTTTGTCATGCAGTGTATTTCAATTCTTGTTTCCTTTTAGCTGCATGTTTTCACTTCATTTCAGGCGACGGTAAAATAGTGTGAGTGGAATTATTAGTTTTAGGCATGACTTGTTTGTTCTCACCAGGAAAACTGTTCTGTAAGTTATGTTAACTTTAGTTTTTGGGGGTTTTTTGTTCTCATGGACGTTTGATATGCCTGTTCAAGGCGGGAATATCACACCATTATTCTGCCTCTCTGTTCTTTAGAAAAGGTATGATTGCAGGATGGGGGAACAGAGTTTTCTGGCCTTTAAACCAGAAGCGGAAGAAGCAACAGTGCCAAATCAATGTCTGTGTAAAAGGGACAGCCGGCAGGACGGGACCGTGGATGGGATGGGTGCAATGGGAGATTTAAAAAGCAGCAAGTAGCAGTTAGCAGCTAACTCAAAGAAGAAGCAAAGCAGCTGAAATTACCTGAAAACAATAATATTCAGGAGCTCCATAAAACAGGGTGATTTACATGTCATGTCATTGTTATTGTTTATAAAGTGCTGAAGATGTGAATGCTTCTTTTGATTCCGGGATGCCGGCATGCTATCTAAAATAACTATGTGGAGCAGCTTGTTGCCACCATTGTTTAGTTATTTTCAAAAATGCAAAGACAGCATTAAGACGGGACTTCGTAGCGGTCCCAAAGCACAATCTCTGTGTATCAAGGGCTATAAACTCTGCAGAAAAAGTGAAATGAATGCAAATTTAACTGTAGTGCTCTACTCTAAGGGGCTGTTTACACAGCAACAGTTCTTGTGTGAAACTGGTTCGGCTTTTCATTGACAGAACAATGGCGTTTCAGGGGTTTGGAGACCACAGTCTCTCTTGCTCTTGCCTCTTCTCTTGCTGTGTAAACTGGCAATGCGCAAATCCTGTGAGAACAGTGACGTCACGGCCGCACTTCGCAAATGCATGTGGTGTTCTTCTGTGGCGTGTCATTGGAAAGTTACACCGCCACCAACTGGCCTGGCATGCATACTACAATGCTTTTGGTTGTTGTGGATCGCGTACACAGGGATCGTTCTTACAATGTGAAAAAACAAAGGAAGAACTTTTCCATTTTTAGTAGGGCCATTCTTGTCAAAATGTTGCCTAAATCACTTCCCATGTAGATGTGAGGGTTTTTTTCTATGCCACACCACGTGCCTCTCTTGCCTAAACCTAACCATCCGTGACTTTGTTGCTGATCCCAAACTACTGTGACAGTCCTTGCTGGTTGCCATGTGCTCATGTTGAGTAAACATTGACCGTGCAGCGACATCCCACCATGTACATTTAAGAATGAGTTACATTGGGGGATTTGAGGGTTTATGGGCATATGTGCCAACCAATTGTAAAATTAAGAGTTGTAATTGTTTCTGCATTTTGAGGGGTCAAAACAATGTTGACATTTTATTCCTTCTGAATATTGACTTAAAACTTGTTTGGTCATAATTGAGTTAAGTTGCTTGTGGTTTCATCATTTTTTGCAAATATTGCATTTTAACACAGACACTGTGATGAGGCTGAAATTGGCCCAAAGACTTCAATTTAATTTAGAAAACATTTTTGGACGATCAAACACATTTATTGAGAGCTGAAACGTTAACGTTTCCGGCGCTGCCCGTTAGTTTGTAACATTATTTGTCACAATATTGTCATAATATTTTCCATGAAAAAAATGTTGTCACAATGACATAAATATTGTAATTATGCAAGAGCAGTACAGAAAACTAACCCCAAGCAGCAAAATATGACGGGTAGGGATGAGATTACTTTGTTTTTCAGCGCAGGGCTGTAAACTCTTCGTCCTGTTGTATTTTGATTAAACATGACTGTGATTCTGCTTGCACTCGGTCGTCTGTGCTTTTGTGCAGGTTTGGTGCACACTGTGTGTGTCATATAGAGCGTTTTTTTCCGTGTTGCCGCCAGTTTCACAACTGTTTTCCGAGTTTATTGCCATCATCTGTTAGTGTTATGTCCTGCTGTCACATCTGTCCGTGCAATGTGAGTTTTATTTTAGTCCCAACCTCACGCCAGCTCTCCAAAGGCCTTTTTTATTCCTTTTGTCCCAGTGTCGGTCGTGAGCTCAACCACATACTATATCCTGCAGCAAAAAGTTGCTTTTCGAGTAGATGGATCGATAGTTTGCACCGGTGTGTACGACCAGCAGCCTTTTCCTTTTCCTGTCTCCCTGATCTCCTGGTCGACACCAAAGACTAGTCTCACGCCCCTGCACAGAGGCAGCACGGCTATCTTTGACCTCAGTCTCTGACCAACTCTTTCAGGTTTTTCTGTCACTAAAACAGGGGTTCATTGTCCTGTTAAAAAGGTGGTTGTAATGGACCTGTTCACTCATAGGGGCCACATCGATAGCACCTGAAACCCAACCTTTTCCTTTGAATGAAGGGGCGTTTGTCCTCTGCCAGTGGGAAAATAGATGCAGGAAAATGTGGGTCAGGGAAAGGGCGTAAAAAAAGCAACAGTTATATATGCTCTTGAGCAATGGGCATAGTGTTACTGTAAAAGTGACCTGCTTGAAGTATTTCACCGACACAAAGAAGGTTACATAAAACTAGGCAGCAGTCAGTAGAGAGAATTTTGAACTGGTGCTCCATGACCAGAAAAAACTGAGAAAAATTGACGCTTTTGCTTGAGAGGGAGAAAACCTACAACTCCCATAATGCACCGTGCTGCACCAGATCTGCTGGTCTGTACATGTACATTTGAAACTGGCAGCTGGCAAGAAACATTCTCGTATTCCAGTTAAACAGTAAGCTAAAACATGTTTATAAAATCATTTGAGGTAAGAAATATGCAATTCAGCAACAGCAATTTGTTTTTTGTTTTTTTTTATCAGCACTGCTTAGTTTTACTGTTTGATCGTAGATCCTTATTTCAGCCACCATATTCGCTGCAGAGGAAGCAGTATGGCACCCACTTCCTGTTCACAAATACTCTCTATTACAGCTAAATACGGCATTAAAATATGCATCTGAAAACATTTAAGGCCTGAAATAGGCAGCGGAGTAATGTAATCCAGATTTGTTTTGGGTGGTATGTAATATTTAATACCTTCATACCTTCCTGAAATTTCACCAGGAGTATATCGTATATGATGGTATATGCTGCTTACTATTAGCTTTTCAGACTAATAAATATACAACATAACACCCAAAATGTTTAGAAGAGTAATATTCTCACACCTATATCCCTTATTAAACAGAGAAATACAACTGTATACCTTTTGAATTCAACTTTCGCTCTTATGATGCTAAATTGCCTCGTTAGCTCATTATAAAACACGGTTCATTCAAGCTCAACAGAAACAATATAAAACTCACTAGTAAGTCCACTGTTCCAACAATCACCAGCTCTGGTTTGGTTAAAATAAATCCTTAATTCAACAAGTTCGATTTTTAAAAAACGTTTAAAAAACGTTACAACTGGGAGCTGTTATTCCCCACATCTCTCTCTCTCTGTGTTGCCGGCTGCCGGCTGTTTACAGTCCTGTAACTTCTCCCTCCGCCACTAGGTGTCACTGTGTCTTTCAGCTCAGCTGCCTGTTCCACCAGTAGGGACCTCAGACTGAGCTCTGGTGGTGCATGCTGTGCACTACCTACAATACAGTTTATAGAAAGAGGACCCCCTGTATTGAAAGGCATGCCTTCAGGATTTATAAATACCCTTGTATATTGTAATGCCACGAAACCGCCCAACCCCAGATATATATAATAGACGATAAGTGCTGCATAGTTTTTCGGTAAGGTTGGATTTCAGTCCGAGTTTAACAGACAGATAACGGGGCAGGTCTGTTTCTTGGTCTGCTTTTATATTATTTGTGTCTGCTGTGGAGTTCAACATGAAATGCAGCAGTAAAGCCTGTATTTTGAGCAACAGCCCCAAGAGCTAGCGTTTTTGCATCATTTGGCGCAGTTTCACCGTGAGGGGAGGAGGGATACCTCGGCTTTGGATAGTTCATCTACACATACTGTCCACATTGTTTTGATATGAAGCTGTCTCTTTTTAATCTTTTCTGTGAAAAAAAACATGAAATTAATCAAGTCTTTGTCTTCTTTGTGCATCGAGCTCTTTGATTGGCTCATAAATTCTGCAGGAAACAGTAACGTCACCATTAAAACAGCAAATAACTGTCGCAGTGGAGCCCTCGGAAATGAAATGATTTGGTTTCGGCTTTGTTGGTTTTCTGTGGTATCTGACTCCGAAAGTGACATCACGCTGCCATGAAGACACACAAAGCAGTTATTCTGGACACAGAAATGTGCACCAGATACTGTGACACCTGAAACTGCAGCAGTACCTCTTTCTGAGCTGCTCCCTGAGGCTGCGTCTTTGTCTGTCTTGTTGGCCTTCTCGGGTGTGATCGGAGCAGTCGTGGTGGCAGGGCTCGTCTCTGTGGTCTCAGATGGGAGCGCCGCTGTAGATGAAGACGTGGTGGGTGTCTCCCTCACCTCTGGCTTGCTGGTAGATTTTGTCCCCATCGTTAACTCCTTCTCTTCGTCTGATTTCGTTGTGGATTCTTGTGTGGCGTAGCTCTCTGGAGCCGCCGTCTGCAGATCGGTGCGATTGGCGTGATCTGTAAGGCTGGTGGAGTTTTCTGCGCTCAGATGAGTTGTTGAGTTTGGAGGAGTCGCCGTCGAATTATGAAACTCCTCCTCGACTTCTGTCATGTTGGTCTGGCTCGTGTTTGCAGGATTGGTAGTTGCAGCAGGTGGAGAATCGGTGGCGTTTCGCAATTCAGGTTGCTTGCTTGAAACATTAGTTTGAGGCGTGTTGGTAGTGACAGCAGGCATATCATCTATGTTTTCATATTCATCCTTCCTGTCGCTGGCCACATTCTTCTCCTCCTCATTATCCACTGCCATGGAGCCAGATGCTATCCCACTGCTGAAATCATTACTTGACTCAGTCGTATCAGCTCCCGGGTCATAAAAAATCTCCTCCGCAGGTGGACTTACAGCCAGGTTTTTGAGTCGGTCACGGAGCCAAGCTCTATCAATTGTCTTCCCCGTAGAGTCGGTGGTTGTGTACTGGAGTGATGCCAGGTGAAAGGCTTGGACAAGCAGAAGGAGGCCTGCTGTGGTTTTTAAAAACAGTCCCATTTCCCCTTTGGTTTCTCTCTGAAACACAAAACAGTTCAAAAAACATTACTTTATGGCAGTGATACTCAACTTACAGCCCTCAGGCCAAATCTGGCCTCTGATAGGGTGCTGGGTGGCCCCCCAGTTACTTTCTAATTCACAATAAAAATAAAGTGATTCACAACGGGGAATGCTTTGTGCTTTTAGTATACATAAGGTGCCAGAGTGAATGAAACAGCATCAAAATAATGTTTTTTTAAATGTCAGTGGAGGATTCCCTGCACCCCCCAAAAGAGGTCCTAGCTGAGTCCCTAATGGCCTAAAATCCAGAAATGTCCTAAAATCCTGTCGATATCATATCATCGTAGAAATGTTCTAAAATCCAAGAGATGTCTTAAAATTTTATGTCCTCAAATCTAAGAAATGTGGTAAAATCCCAGAAACTTCCTTAATCCTAAAAATGTCCTAAAGTCCAAGAAATGTCCTAATATCCAATACACACCCTAAAATCCCATGTCCTCAAATCTGAGAAATGTGGTAAAATCGAAGAAATGTCCTCAAATCCTACAAATGTCTTAAAAATCCTAGAAACATCCTAAAATCCCAAAACATCTCATCGAAACATCTCTAAAATGTCCCACAATCCTCGAAACGTCTTAAAATCCTTGAAATGTCCTTAAAAAATCCGATAAATGTCCTAAAATCTGAGCGATGTCCTAAAATCCTATGTCCTCAAATCTGAGAAAAGTGGTAAAATCCTGCAAATGTCTTAAAATCTTAGAAACATCGCGAACTCCTAGAAATATCCCTTTTAAAAAAAGTCAGTTTGCTTTATTTTCCCTCCTTTATTCTGTGTTTTCTTTTTCGAACCCCATTTTGCTTCCTTGGGGAAAGACGCGTGTACAGCGTGTTGGTGCAGCAGCATAATCAGTCCCTCACCCGGCTGTAGAAAGAGGACTTTTGCGGTTGTTTACCTTCCTTCACTGTAGTTTCTCTTCTCGTGTGCTGAGCTGAACTACAGAAACACCTGATTTAATGCACAAACAGGATCTGACGTCGATTCTGTGCTGCTCTGACGCCTTTCACAAGCAATTAAACCTTTACAATCTGAGCAAATTGGTTTGATTTCTCTTGATCATGGGAGAATAGGCAATAGGCAACTTGGCAGAAATGTCCCATGAATTTCAGTAGATTTATTTTATTTTTTTGAAAAGCTAGGGGAAATTGTTCAGAGAACTATGTTTATCATAGGCAAATATTTAAAAAATATTTCACAGGATTATTCTAATTTTTAAGTAGTTCAGGTCATTTCCTTTTTTTAACTCCTGTTTTTATTTTTTGTGTTTGTTTTGTTTTTTGCAAATTTTTATGTAATTTTCTTTATTTTTTGTAACTAATTTCATGCTGATTTCTGAGTCATTTCTTCCCACTCTTCCTATGTTTTCGAAAAAAATCAAGTCAATTTGGGTTTTAAAGTGCTAACTTAAAATAGAAACTGAAAGGCAAGAAAAAGTTTTTCTGCTCTTTCTTCCTGTTCACCACCTGTGCAGGATGAACACCATCCGAGAGCAGCCACAGGTGTTAAACTTGTGCTCATCACAGCCCTCAAACTCTCGCTGACCGCACACAAAGACTGTGTGCAACAAGAAATCTCCGGTTGTTCCCATTTTCCAGAGCCACACAATCACCTGCTTGAGCGGCTCAGGTCAGCTGCACTGACACAAGTCATAATGAAAATCCTTCAGCAACTAATCCGGTCCCGCCTCCCGTCATTCACGGAGCGGCGCCGTCGACGGAGCCCTGAACACGAAGCCACAACACGACGTCCCCCGGCTGCTACATCTGGACGTTGTCGGTGAATTTCAGCGCAGTCATCCCTGCATTGTTACACAGCGCGCCACCGCGGTTCAACACGGTCCCAACACAATCTCCTGTGAGATCTTCCCGACAGGGTGAATTTACACAGGTGCCCTGTGAGCTATGTGTTCTCCCCTCGGCTCCACTCCGCTACACAAATGACTGCAGCTCCAGTTATTCCCTACAGGGCACTCTCACTGCGAGTCACTTTGTTGATCGGTCGCTTTGTTCTGAGCTGACTCTTGTTATCGGCAGAGCAACAGGCTGCGTGCACACTGTGTTATATTGTGGCCTGCAGCAGCCGAGGTTTAACATGCAAATCTGGGGATTTCTGGTTTTACCTGTCAGAACATTTTTTAACAAGTCAATGAGGGTGCACCTACCTGAGAAATCAATTCAAAAAAGCTCATTTTCTTTTACACTTTTTGACACTAATTGGTTGTTCATCTAACTATGCGTTAAAAGTTTTTTAAAAATTCAGTGTTTTAAATACAAGTTGTGATTTTTGAAAAGTAACTTCTCACGTTGGCATGCGTTACATTTGTACATTTAATTAAAAGCTCAGATTACATGTATGTGAGCTGTTTTTGAAGGAGAGCTCTGCGCATTTTCAACAGTGTTTGTAGCTTCAAAAGCAGGTGTTTTTTAACGTGTCCCGTGGTACTTGTAACGACCAAAGTGGGTGTTTTTATGACAATTTGGGACATGTTCAGTGGAGTTTGTAGCTACAAAAGCAGGTGTTTTTAATGATTTATGGACATTTCTAACTATGTTTCTTATGCCAGTTTTTTATTTTGAGTTTGAGTTATTTCCACGTACGTTTTTTTTTTTTAATGACAATCCACTGTATTTTAAGTCAGGTTTCTAGCGATCGAAGCAGTTTTTTTGATGATAGTTTGGGACATTTCCAGTGGTGTTTGTAGCTATAAAAGCGGGAGTTTTTTAATGAGAGTTTGGACATTTCCAGCCATGTTTGTACCAACAAATGCTGTTTTTAATCACCGTTCGGGACAAGTGAGACTGCATTTGTAGCAACATAAGCAGGTGTTTTTTAATGAACATTTCTAACTGTGTTTGCAGCAACAAAGCAGATGATTTCGGACAGTTGGAAACATGTCCGCCTGTATTTTTAGTGACAAAAGGGGGTATTTTTAATGTGAGTTCAGTACATGTCCAACTGTGTTTGTAGTGTCAAAAGAAAGTGTTTTTTTAACGTCAATTCTGGACATTTGTAGTCCCGTTTGTGGTGACAAAAAAGTGTGTGTTAGTGTGTGTTTTAAAAACAGTTTGGGACCTTTCCAGTGGTTTTTGTAGCAGCCAAACTGAGTGTTTTTCTTGAAACATATAATGCCAACATTTATTCTGGCAATTGGGTTCAAAAACATGCAGTCGTATTTACGGTCAGTGAGCAGTGAGGCAGAAAAATCCTCAGCGGTCACTTTCTCAACAAGTTTTTTTAATCGTCCACAGATCAGCCATGTTTCTGTGTTTTTTCTGCTCTGTGGGAAATAGATGGAAAACCTGTGGGTTGTTGATGGAGCAGCTGCTGTGTGAACGCAGGATCCATCAAAGGCTCAAGTTTGCTCATAATACGACACTTAGAGCACACGATTGAAGAAGATAGCTCAATTCAGCAAAAGACAAAATCACGATTTAGAGCTCGTAGGACTGTGTGACTGCAGTGAAAATAATTAACTGGACTAAACTTCTTTTGCACCTAGAGAGTAACGTTTGTGAACCCGAATGAAAATGGCTATTTAGTATCTTCATTGGTCACCTGCCAAGTTGCAAACACACAAAGAAGAGTTTCGACGTGTTTTCAGTGAGAGACGTCGAATCACAGGAATTTAAACTATTGCGTTGGCGGCTCATGATGAGCAGCGGCTAAAGATGCCACTTTTTGGAGACTTGAAACTGAATTCAGAAGTTTAAATCGGTCCAGTTTTGGATTCTTTTGCTGTGTTTTGGTCTCAATTGCAGCAATAAAGCATACTGAGTTTGCTACAGTTCTGATTTAGCAGCAAAGGCTCATGGGTATTGAAGTATTTAAAGCCATCTGCCGACAAAGCTGAAATAATAAAAACTCTGTAACATCACTAAAACTTTTTTTAATTATTATCCAGAAGACTCCCATATTTCTCAGCTGCAGAGCTCTGAGGACATCATCAAAACAAAACTAATTTCTATACATTATTAAGTTTAAGTGTTACCGCTGCTGGTGCAGTGTGAAGTTATGAGCATTACGTTATATTTTCTGCCTTTATCTTGACTGTACAGTCAATTTAAGGCAAAAACTCCCCCAAAAACTAATCTGTAATGCATGAATGAATCATATTAATTTTTACTTTTTGCTATCAGTTGTATGATTCTTAACACATATTGCATTCTGCGAGGGATAATAAGTGTAATTACATGCAGACGGTTGAGAATCAGGTGTTAATGAGACGAGTTAAAGCAGAACCAGAATAACAGGCAGCTCTGCAGAGCTTTGTTGGGACAGTCTGGGACAGCAGTGTTCGCAGTGACAAAAAAAAAGTGTTTTTTAGCAAGAGTTTGGGAAATTTCCTGCTGCATTTGGAGCAACAAAAGCATTTCAAACTGTGTTTGTTGTGACAGTGAATGTGTTTTTAATGAGATTTCAGGATGTTTAGTGGTGTTTGTAGCAACATATGCAGGTGTTTTTAACAATAGTTTGGGATAAGTCTGGCTGTGTTTGTAGCAACAAAAGTTGGTTTTTTAACCCTTTGAAACCTGGGAAAATTGACCTGATTTCTGTTAAAAACATGGGAAGAAAGCACCAAGTAATTTAAGAAGAAATGACCCAGAAATGAGCACGAAATTAGTAAGAAATTACAAGAAAATTACCTGAAAAGTAGCCAAACAACACAGAAATTACTTAGGGGAAAAAAGCTTAAAAATGATGATAATTATATAAAATAATTTTGGTAACTACAAATTTGGAAATTTTTCCCTATTTTTTTTTTTTTTTTTTTTTTAATTTTCCAAATATGTTAATTTCTTGCCCTGTTGCTCATTGCCTTTTTTCCCTTTTTATTCTTTATTTTTTAACGAAACCAATCTGCTCAGGGCTCACACGTTAAAATACTTGTGAAAGGCGTTTGAGAGCAGCACAAAAAAAGTGATGTCGATCCAGGTTTCAAAGGGTTAATGAGATCTGAGGACGTGCAGCTGTGTTTGAAGCGACGCTGCACACGGCTGAGAATCAGGTGTAAATGAGACGAGTTAAAGTGGAACAAAAATAACAGGCAGCTGAGCGGAGCTTTGTTTTGATCAGATGCTAAAGCGTGACTTTGAATTTGATCTTAAAAACGTTGCAGGTTACTTGTATCGATGTTTATCTGCCACAGACATGTTACAACTATCACCTGTTTGTAAGGACTCTGTGGGCGATTTCAAACCAGTGATTCCTGTTTTGCTCAAAGTGTCACACCCTGTCTGCAATCAAAATAGCCTCCCGTCCATCATAACTTCACACAACTCTCCACCTCTTTTTAGAAATTACAGCAGCAATCTGCGCTCCCCGCTGAGAGGCTCTTTAGCCGTCAGCGTCTTACTAAAGCGTCTCTGCGCCGCGTTGGTCGATGTTTACCTCTGACCCTTCGCTCTCGGAGAAGCCAACTGCTGAGAGCGTTCCCGCTCTGCCGCTCTGTCAGAGTCTGTAGGAGCTTTCACCTCGACGGCTCCGTCAGCTGTGACTTCACAGAGTCCAGACCCACATAAACACACACACGCAGGCGAATACACATCCTGTAAACACCCTGACCTCCGTCAGCCCGCACACAGACTGTGTGACTGACAATGATGCTGCAAAATTTGTTTAAAGTTCACCTGTGATATTATCACCCACGCTGTAATTTATGGCACATTTATGCTGAACATCAACAACCTCAAAGTCTGTGTCAGACAAAATAACCCAGCAGGGATTAAAAGTGTCCCTTTAGTTACTGTACATTATATTTTTTGGTTGTTAGTTACTTAAGTCAACATACTGGTTTATGTGTTACAGAATACTGTGGAAACAGCAATAATTACACGTTTTTATTTTTGACTTACAGAGTTAATTTGTATATTTACATTCAGAAATTATTCCTTGGTCACTAATGGCACTTGAAGTATTATTCATATACTTTCAGGTGTACCTTTAAGTTGCTGTTTTATGTCCCCTTGGCGTCAGGTTAGAGTATAAGTAACTTTAGTTCGTACCACTGTTTTTCGGGGACAGGCAGTATTGGGACAGGCTCAGGTTGACATGTGCTCTGAATGTCCGCTGATGTATTTTGGTGTGAATAAAAGAAGATAAAGAGAAATTGTAGCTCGATTATTACCCCACGATCCAGAGGGACTGACGAGCGCTCCCGAACAAGAGAGCAGAGTTGAAAACGTAACTGAATACTAAAACTCAAATACCATAAAATCTGAGGTACTTGTACTCAGTGTTGCAGAGTAGAGGACTAAATGTGCGTAAATAAGTAGTTTAACTAAATTTTGTTGTAGCTTACAATACAATATTATCACAAAACTAGAATGTTAGTGTGATTTTAGACATTTTAAGAGGACTGCGATAACATCTGTTTCAGTATACTGAGATTTCAGCTCCAAATTACACTGTAAAAAGTAATTTGTTTTAGCTTAAAAAAATAGTGTCTGATCTGCTTTGAAATTTTTAAGTTGACTGAATTTGAGAAAAGTTGAGGTGATTTTGTAATGATTCAAATTCAAATTCAGCCAGCTTATTAATTTAAGGCAGCCCAAACACTAACTTTTTTTCTCTTTTTACAGTGTATGTCTCCAAAGTAAAGCAATGTCACCAGCGAGGATTTTATCAAACTAGATAAAGTTTTAAAGATAAAGTTTATCACTTAAATCATTAGGAAAAAAAGTTTCAGGAATCAAGTCATGATTTTATGAGAATAAAGTTGTAATTTTATGAGAAAAAAAGTCAGAAATTTTAACTTTATTCACTTAAAATTACAACTTTATTCTGGAAATATTACAAATTTATTTTCATAAAATTACAACTTTTGTCTTGTAAAACTACGACTTTATTCTTGTAATATTACAAGTTTCTTTTTCTCATAATTAAGACTTTATTCTCAAAGTCTCAAAAATAAAAAAAAGTTTTTCTAAAACCCTAAAACTCTGACATATTTTTATAGCTACAAAGTGCATCTAGTGGACTGAAAAAGCAATTGATCCTTTTAGTCGAGTTGGCGACCAAAAGTTAAGCTTGTATTTGAAGTATTACTAATTCAGGTTACTGCTGTTTGTGTATTGATGGAACTTGCCAATAAAAATCCAAACATTGCAATACTATGCTGTACTAATTTTTTTAAAATGACCTCCACCTAGATTAATGATAAAAAGATATAATAATATAACTTTCTGAGTAACTTTTCTTACATTTATATACTTTTGCCTGAAGTTTTTTTTCTAATCCATGACTTTTAAAGTCATTTTTAAACTGAAGTAATTGATCTAAATACTTCTTTCCTCGTTTATCCCAAGTATACGAGTCACTGCAGCACAGGGTTCGTATAAAACTTAGTGACACTTGTGAAACTGCATCTTGCATACTCACGTCTTCAGGTTATGTAAGGTCCTAAAGCATTTGTGTGACTTGATGTTGTGTTTTGAAACCCGCCGACAAACTGATTTTACTCTCACAGTGAAAATAAAAGCATTTCTGTGTCTGGTGCTGCAGTTTTACTTTCGTAAAAGAGGAAACAAGAGGAAAAATTGCCAGGTTTAACCAAAATATAAGTAATTCATGTTACATACACAGTATTAATACATACACACAGGAATTAATGTAAAAGAAGTCTTTATGCTGTAATATTCTCAGAGAGAAAGGTTATTTGAAATTTTTAAAAATGCAACAGCAACTCAAATCTCATTAAACATATCTACGCAAAACATCCACCCCGTCACACATAACAGGAGAAAATTAAAGAAGACAAAATCAAATCCCTCCTCAGTAAATCCTTACCTTATTCTCGGGCTATATCAGATGAGAACAGGTGCACAGGCAACTAAATCTCTTCACTGAGCTGCCAACGTGTGAGAGTGAATCAGCAGTCGGCCCGCAGAGACGAGGAGGGAGGAGGGCCCAACAGAGCTGCATTCAGGGAACAACCTGCTCAACCTGCTCCTACACCTGCCAGCAGCGGCAACACGCCCTGAACAGCATCCAGTTGCACGCTGGGAAAAGGCCACACAGGGTGGGATGGGACTGAATCAGTGGACAAGAGAAGTGGGGAAGAGGGGTTGCGGGATTAATTTGTAACCGTCTCATTTCATGTTCCCATCTAAATAAGTTGATTATATTCATTTCGGGTTGCCAGGTTGCCGGGTTGCCAGGTTAGATCTGTGAATTCCCCCGGTGGGCGGAGCCTCTGGCCGCGGGTCCTCTGAGCCCTTTATTATTCTCTCTCTCTCTCTCTCTCAACGAGGCGCTGGAAACGGCTGCTGTCGTCATGGCAACAGAAAGGAGGCTGGCGAGCTCGGGTTTCATCCACGCCTTTGTCTCTTGGTCTATATCAGGCTACAGAGTGACGTGTGACTTTGTGAACTCACACAGGTAGTGTGCGTCAAGTGAGCCGGGATTTGTTTGGGGGTTTTTTTTGGTCTCATTCCTGAGTGAACTGAGTCATGCAGAGGCTGGATTCATCCGAGCGGACAGTCGAGGTGGATGAAGTGGCTCTCAAAGCCGGTGCTGCTTTGGGGAGTCAAGAACAAGGAGCGCTTGTTCTTGTTTTGTTCACAAACCTGAAGTTAAAATTCCTCAAAGTGGATAATTAACGTAAAAAGAAACATACTGACATACTCAACATACCTACAGTAGATGTGAGAACTGACTTTTTTTAAAAAGTTTAACGCAAAAACATAAACAATGACTTTGTTATAGTGAAGCAGTGGCACCTCTGAAGTCTATATTACAGTATTTTAGGGGCTGTAGAACACTGGTAAAATAAACTAATTGTTTTAACTTTAAAAAAAGAAAAGAAAACAAATTAAGCTAAGTCAGTTTAGGAAAGCACTTGAAAAACACTAACTTTTTAAGTTAAAACAATAAAAAAATTAAATAAATAATAATAATGATGATAATAATAATATTAATAGTTTTTTTTAATGAGACCAAACTATAATTTTAAATAACATAACATAAATGATAATTTAAAAAATATATTTAAAAAAAAAAAAAATTCCCTAGCTTTTTTCTTCTTTTTTTTTCCGAGGCAGTTTTCCCAAGATGTTTTGAAATCATTTTCTAAATCTGGTAATTTCTCATCAACTGGCTTATTGCCAATTTCCCCATGTTTTTGAAAGAAATCAAACTAATTTGCGCAGGGTTCAAAGGTCTAAATAATTGTGAAAGGCGTCTAAAAGCATTGCAAGCAAAGTGATGTTGCTCCCACAGCTGCTATTTTGGTTAACCCAAAAATAGCAGCTGTGTTTAAATTTAACAAAAAAAAAAAAGGAAGAGTGGGTCGTCCTCTAATCACAGGGTTGGTGGTTCAATTCCCTCCCATGTTGTGCCCCCCTAAGGTGCCCTTTCGTAAATCCCAAAATGCTTTTATCAAGCACATTTAATAAAGCACTGTAAAATTTGGTCCATTTACAATCATTCTCTTCAAAACAAAAGAAAAAGAAAGAAAGAAATAGGCAAAGTGGACTTCAGACCTGTTTTACATATTATCATCCACTCATAGAAAACATTCACATTCATGTCCAGGCAGACATGTGCTTTGTTATTATAACCAAATGACATTTATTTCGAATAGTGCAGTGAATGCGTCATTGTTTGCAGGTCAGCCATAGACGAGCTTTAACAGAGGCTCAGTGTCCCGAGCACACCGAGTCGCTCTCAGACAGCTTGTCGTTGGCACCTCATGTGGCCTGCCAGTGTTTGAAGCTAATGGGATCATGTAGCCTCATCAGGGACGTGAATAATAGAAATGTCTAAATCTCGAACAGACGATAAACAGTCCTCAGACTTCAGCGCAAAACAAAAGTGTGCAGACGCCATGAAAAAGTAAAAAGATTCGGCACTTTAGAACCTGGTAAATACGTTATGAAGAGCTGCATAACAGCGACACATTTGTGACACGAGTTTTGTGTCAGCTTAGATAGAAGTGTGAAAAGTAGTTTGGTCTTTGTTTTCGGCAATAACAGGGTGCAGTGACAGCGAGGAACTGAATCTGTAAAGCTCAAGTCATAACAAGGTGTCATTTGAGGTCATTATTGAGATGACAGTGATGGTGCGAAACAGAGCATGCAGACAATAATACATCCATTTTCCTTTGAAGACCACTCTTACTTGACCTCAGTGGAAAACATCATGGGGTAAAAAAGAGATGTAAACAAAAACCAGCACAGAGAATATCTGAATAAATGGGACTAGACATCATTAGTGTGTGAGGTCGCTCAGAAAAACTCCGGGCAAAATCAGATTGTATATATCAGAAAGTGAAAGGAAAAGTGAATGTTAAACTAAGATGAGGGTGTTATATAAGAAAAAACTGCATTATTGCCGTATTTTCTGTCATATATAATAATATAATGTCGTTCATATTATGATGCTCGTATTAAATGTGGCCAAATTTCCAAATAATGAGGAAAACGATGTAAAAGTGAACAAAAAACTGCCCTGAAAACTTTATGTGGTCATCTGCTCTTGGCATGCTACTGCAAGTGTTTACATCATGTACAATGCTACATGTAGCTTCATGCTAACATCAGGAAAACATATTCTTGGTTGCCGATGTTATTTTCTTCCAAATTTCGGATCATACTCCTACTGGAACATGTTCGGTTGTATTTTAAAAGCTGTCATTTGGGATTTTTAATGAGATAAAGTGCCACTATACATAGTCATTCCCCAAATGCTACTTCACTGCTACATGTAACAACATGCTAACGGAGCAGGGAGTTTCGTGTTGAAACGTGCTGCTTCAAAGCTTTTATTGGTGGTTTTTCGCAGAAAGGAAGTGCTGCTACACACAGTAATTGACTGGCTGCAAATACACTGCTACGTGGAGCTACATGCTAACTTCAGGGTAATTTTAGGTGCTGAATTTCTCCATAGTTTTAGATCATATTCCAGTTGCAACATGTCGGTTTTACTGGTAATTTTTCAAGTTAGACAGTGTCACCATTCACTAGATGTGTGTATATATATTTTTGGTTTTGGTTTTACCTACTTTTGATTTGGTAGTCTAGTCATCGATGTGAATTAATTAAAAAACATCTCTCCACGCCACTTATAGATATTTTACTGAAAATATAATTTAATATAATTAATATTCAATTGCTAACTTACATTATAAAAGGTCTATATCCATTGTAGACAGAAGCACAAAACTTAAGGATACTTCCTTGAAACACATGACGTCAACGGCTCACTAAAATTAATTAGAAGTACGTGATTTTTAGTCAGTTAAAACCTGAAACAAAAGATACAGTTAGTTTTTACTTATTTAAATAATTCTGTCAAAGCTGTGGCTCTTTATAATAAGTCCTTACAATGGAGTAAAATGTAAAAATAAATTATCTTCACCATTGAATTAATTCCTAACATCATCAGCATGCTGATATAACTTTTTGTTGGTTCAGTAATTTAATTTTTACAAAACGCTTGATCTTAAACAAAAAGCATTGAATCCGCTGTCTTTTCTTAAAGGATGGAGTCTTTTCGCCGATAAAGTGAAAGAAGCAGCGAAGCTCTTTTTCTCCATCTGGAGGATTTAAGCAGCTCTTATCTCGACTGCCACATACTGTAGATACATATAGGTAAATACATTCGGTTAGGAGCCGGCTCATTAAAGAAAAGACCTGCAGAGTGAATAATGAGAGTGCGGAGGATTTGCAGTTTATTCATTCATATGTAATGCTCATTCGTGCACATGCACTCCTGACAGAGATTTCACTCATTCATCCGTGCATACATGTTTCTGAATACATCCTGGTGCTGTTGAAAAGCAAAATGCAGTTTGTATGGTCACACTTGCTGCATAGCTCATACGCTGACGGCAGCAGTACACAGAGTGCATGAGGTGAAACTTAAACAGTCGATGTGCAGAAAACAGGCAATCCATGAAATCACGATGTGGAGAGTTTCGTACATTGTAGCTCCTTTTTAAAGGAGCGGTGTGTAGGATTGATTGGCATCGAGCAGCAAGGATTGCAGGTTGCAACCAGCTGAAACTTCTGTAGCACATTTTTTTGCAGAGGTCTCTTCCTCTCCAAAAACAAACAGAGCAACTGATTTAAACCAGTAAAAGCACTGAATATGTCACAACCTGCCAAGCTCCCTCAGTTCATGTGTCCTGCGTTTTGCGTTTTATTTTGGTAATCACTGTCTCGTCTGTCAAGTTTCCCTCCTTTGTGATTACTTGATCCGCCCCAAAGTGTTTCACCTGTGTCTCCTTGTCTCCCCTGTATTTAAGTCTTTTGTCTTTTTTCTTACCTTTATATGAGTGTTTCAGGGATTCTTGTGACTTTGTCTTTGACCAGTTTTGCCGTTTGCTTTGGAAACCTTTGCCCATATGACTGATTACCGGAGTTTCAGCCTGAGCCTGATTAAAAACTCTGAACTTTTATCCGAGTCTATAAGTCTGCTTTGTAGGTCCGTCTCCAGGTTGTGCTTGATAGAATAAAGCAGTTTCACAATACAAATCAGTGTTTCTCTGATGCTGTTTGGCCATCTGGGGCTGTTAGCCCACCTGCTAATTCAGCTTACTGGGAGCTAAATTATCTTCTCCAAACAAACAGGCCAGGTGATTTAAAAAAAAACAGACAAAATAAAGTTGAAGTTGAAAAACTGTGTTTGTCCTACACTGTTCAGCTTGTTGCAGAGTGGCTGCTAAACTAAGGAGGCTGACTCGAAAATGCAACATATTCTCATCCTTGGTCATTTCCTTTCACAGCTACATGTGATTCATTAGATGTCCTCATGCGTTTGTTGTTGACGCTTCAGGACGGCATATCAATTTCTGCCTGTTACACGCATTGTGTCTTTTCCAAAATACAAATACAATTCACAGGAAATGTACAGTTTCTGCTCATTAGATGCATACAGTCTTCTAACACTTAATTTATGTTTCTTTCCTTGTGCAAAAAAAATAAAAATAAAACGCTGACGCTGTCCAGCAACATACCGTACAGCAACGACAGCTTCTGTCCAGCTGTGTTACAAACTGACGCTGTCCACTGGCGTGTCATACTGCTGCATACTGGCATTGGTGTGCTACTCCAAGTGGCAGTATTCTGCACATAAACGGGTTGGAAATTGTGAAAAAGCAAAATCACCGATGGTCCTATGTAGAGCCAGAAACATAGTAAGCAACATAGAAGACTCCATAGGCAAGAAGCTGCTCCCTATATCGATATAAACGGTGCATTATAAGGGATGAAAACACAACAATTCTTATTCTTGGGTGATTATACACTGAAGAAAACCTACTTATCATATTATATATAATTTCTGCCAATATATCCCCGTGACACCAACACACTGAACCTTTAAATAAAGCACTAAAATCACCAAAATATGAGGTTTCCACTCATTAACAGTAATTTAAAGTTGATATTTTACATTATGCATGATAATTTAGCAATATTGCTTTGTTTTTCTGGTATCTTGTGTATTATTTTCAGCACTTTTAGGACAAAATAAGCATTGATATGTGACATGGGGGCTTATTTACGGATCTGCGGTCACTGTGGCCTCACCAGAGAGAGTCACTTTGGGAAATGACTGTGAGAGGGAACATGTAACAGCCAAAATACCCTAATGGGTGTGCACAGTGAATGAAGCATCCTTTGAGCTATTATGGTATTTAATTCAGGGAGAAGGGCCTCAGTGTGAATGTCTGTCTGTCAAAAAAATTCTAATTCTAAAAGATATTTTCATAAAACACACTTTTACAAGCATTTTACAGCTGTTTTAGTTTATTTTTTAGTTATGAACTCCACAATTAAAGTTTAATGTGTAGATTTGAAAAAGTTTGTTTTTATTAAGTTCTCCGAAATGAAGCACACGGATGCTGCGGATAAACATTAGATTTGATGAGTGTTTTCCCTGTATGCTAAAGATTCTGTGGCTCAGTCTGAACAGAAACACTTTGCAAATCTTTGGAGAGGCATAATGAAAAACTCAAACTGCGCTTGCTCTCGCTTATTTCCTCCGTTGATCATAAAAAGTGTATAATTTCCAGCAAGTCAAATCCTGTGTGGTTTTCCTCCAGAGGTTTTAATGGTTTTTTTGAGTCAGTGAGAATGAAATTTAGCAGTAAATTGCCTCTAGAAGACACATTCATCTGCGGTAACAACATGCAATCACTCTCAAGGTGTTCTCTATTTCATAACATGCTTGTGACATTTGAATAACAGCCGCCTGGCTCGTCCCCTGAATGCTGATTCACTCTGCTTTCATGGGACGCTCGGTACGGAAACACTGTGTCAATTTAGATTTAAAAACAAGAAGAGAGTCCCCACAGTTATAACTAAAGAACATGGCTGCAGGTTAGCCATGAAAATAAATGTTGTAAAGCTGTTTTTCAGACGGAGCCAGGTTGTGGCTTTATATATTCCTGTGCTTTGAGCGTGCTTTAAGCGCTGTGCTTGATTACCAACTGTTACGTTACTGCGAGTTCACAAAAAGCCTTAATGATGCCCTCCTAAAACCCACAAAGAGCATGTGATTTGTGTGTGTGTGTGTGTGTGTGTGAGAGAGAGAGAGAGAGAGAGGGTGTATTTCGGCAGGTCTGTGGAGGATACTTCACTGTCAGAGTTGAATTATCTTCTTTAGGTTTGTGTCTGGCAGAAACCAGTGAGACCCAGAAGGCAGAAGAGGAAGCTGAACGACTCTGACTTGAAGTCTTTTAGGTTTAACCCTTAGATGAACACTCTGAATGTTTCTATTTTTATACCGCTGCCTGGTATTTTATCCAACCTGAGGAATATGGGTTATTTTCATCTTAAAGGGACAGTTCACCGTGAAATCAAAAGCTACACATTTTTCCTCTCACCTGTGTTTCTGTTTATCAGATTGTTTTGGCGTGAGTTGAAGTGTGGGGACACACTGGCTGTAGAGTTGTCTGCCTTTTCTCCAAAAAAGAAAACAGCCAGGACTGCCTGTGGAGCAGGGCTGCGTGTGCGTGTCCAAAAATGACTTTGACGAGTGGTGTGACTCCGAGCCTTGAGTGGAAAGGTTGAAAATATTTTAACTTTAATATTCACCCATAAACTGCCAGAAAAACACGCCAAACTGCAGCGAGTGAGGAGCACCTGACAGGCGCACTGTCCCATTGCAAAACAATTGTTTTGCTGGCAACGCTTCTTTAGCGACATGTCTCGCTGTGCTCAGCCCGTTTCAGGCCATTTGGAAATTATCAAACACAGCAGTTTTTGCTTTTGGCGTGAAATCCCAAAGGCAAAAAGTCAACTTTGCAGTCACATGATAGGCTGCTGGGCGTCAGCTAAGAGTGTGGAAGAACAGAACAAGTCAAGGTGTTATGATATGCCGCCGGATGGTATCAAGTTGAAACGATGCCGGTAATTACATGATACAAGGAGCACAAAAGTCCCCGTAGGTGAGGTGAACGAGTCCAACAAACCCCGGACTGTCATGCATGAGTCTGGTGTTCGCTTCTTATCTGAATGGGGTTTTTTTCTACAGCTTACCATGTGCCTCATTTGCTTAATCCTCACCATGCGTGCCAGCATGTGCTTTTGCTGACATCCGAGCTTTAGTTTGCCATGTGCTTTTGTTGCCTAAACATAATCACGTGTAGCATGAGCGGCGATATGTGACGACTCAGGATGAAAACGTGTTGAATATCTCACACTGAACGACACTGGCACGTACGTTCTGTATCAGTTTTTGCCAACTTTATTCAACCCAATGACTTTTCTTTTTATTGCAAATATTTAAAAAAATATATATTATAGGTCTTCTGTAGGCCTATTTACAAACTTTTTTGCACATTTTCCCAAAATGTAATCTGACATATTTGGTATCTTTAGAAAATGTGACTGTGATCTCTGTGATAAAGCTCTACGGGTTTGAAAATGTTTGGTTGCAGCCAAAAATGCTGCTTTTGAGAACAGCCTGCAGTATTATAGTGTCACTCTCCAACCAGTCAGACAGGTGTACAAGGGAACAAAGTCGTCCACAGGCTTTCAAATTTAAGCTAAAATCTGGATTGGTACACTTTACCCACAGACTCTACATCTGTTACTGTTTGTTCATGCATTTTAATTTTGTTTTTGACTATCCCTGAAAAGCTCCGTTGACACAGCGTGAAACATCCTGATGAAATCCTCAGAAATTGGTCTCACAGCAGGAGTTCAGTGTTTGTTCGCTGGTCAGTTTGCTCAGCAGGTCAGCGAGGTCTAAAGGATGTTAAGAAATGCACTCCAAAATAGTGTGAAATGCCATTATTCTACTTTGCTACATACTGAATCCATAACAGCGTCACAGCCTTCATAAGAGGCGCGCTCAAAATACATTATCAGCGGCTCGTCACCTTTTCTTTATGAACAATCAATAACGGTTTCTGACTATCTTTAACATCACAGAGGCAGCTCACAAACTCTTTGATTTTCAAGATCTCAATAAAAGATATTTATGTTTTATTAGTGTCACTGGAAAGTGAAGTATGCTGTATGTGTGCAAAAAGACAGAAAAGTCATATTTATCATTCAGTGCATTCCTTAGACTTGATTTTTTAAAAACCAGGAATAAGGCAACGAGCAACAAAAAAAGGAATTACCTAAAAATTGGTAAGGAGTTAAAAACGTACATAGAAATTACCTTTTTTGTTTTGATAAAACGGCAAGTAATACAAAAAAGAAAGTAAAACTACAAAAGAGCACTTGAAAATAATTATTTAAGATGATTTTAAATATGTAACTATGATCATTAGTAATATCATTTTTCTGTTTTGTTTTGTTTTTTGTCCTTTTCCCCCTTTATTTTTATTTTTTTAGTAATTTCCAAAATCTAATTGAGTGCAATTTGTGGAACATTTCTTACCAAGTTGTGAATTGCCTTTTTTTTTTACCCATATTTATTTTAAAGAAACGCACTAATGTAAGGATTATAAGGTTTAAATATTTATGAAAGGCGTCTGAAAGGAGCTCAAGAAAAGTGATGTTGCTCCAGGTTTCAAAGGGTTAAGATAATCAGGTTTGGATGCCTTAATGGCTGTTATACAAACTCGGTCGCTGTGACACAGAAACATCTTCCTCCTTTCAAAATCATTTTCCGTAATGTCTAAAATATCTTTTATGGCATCAGAAGAACGTTTCAGCAAAAGCCTTTCAGCAAAACATAATCATTTCTTCAAATTACAGCGCTGATGACGGTATGTTTTTCACCTTTTTTTCTTTTTCTTGTGAAGTCTTGTGTCCGTGGCCAGGTGCACACCTCAGGTGGCACAAGAATAATCTGGTTTATTAATGGACGCAGAAAGACTCGGTTACAGGGTGTCGAAGGTGCATGTAAACAGCTTGACTGGAGTGCGGCCAATAGAAAGGTTATTCTCTGCGTGGAGCCGGAGGACACGTTTATATGACCTCTAATTACTCAAGATAATGATACAACCGAACAGTTTCGTTCTATTGAGTTCATCATCGAAGCTGCATTAAATGTTTGTTTGATTTTATCACCATAGAGTGCAAAAAAAACTTTACAACATCATCACCTTATAAAATACTGTGGCTAATATGTTAACGGCTTTGTAGATGCAGAGCAACATTAGTATTTATTTGGAGTTGTTTTTTGAGTCACCTAAAAAAAAAGTCTAATTTCTGTAATAGCTCTGGTTTGGTCTCCAACAACTCCTCCATACTCGACTTTTCTCACGGGCTAGTTACTAACTGTAGGCGGCTTTCCATTAACCCTCAAACTGCGCAAATTGAAATTGCGAAATATAAAATGCACGTCAATTTTGAAAAAACTCCCATTTATGGCAAAAACGTTTTTAAGCTTGCATGAGGTGGTGTTTCAGGCGATTCGAACAAAGTCATATTTGGCAAAACTGCACTGGAAACACTTTTTTGTCTTTTCTACGTCACATGATGCTATGGCTATGTGCTTGTCAGTAGGAAGTGGCTCCCTCATGATGCAGCAGGAGCTACAAGAGCTGTTATTGCATCACATAACTCTGAGAAAGTTGATCGGATCATCTGGAAGTTTTGAATCCACAATTCCTCTGTGAAATCATAAGTATTCACCTCCCAGAAATCCCTCATATGTGGCCGCTCCCACGTAGAAGGGGCATGTCTTTCCATTATTGCTCATATAACACACCTATAGAGACTGGAGTGTTATCATGAGAGGAGAAGTTACATAACATCACTCAGTGTAAACGCACTCTTGGCAATTGTGTTTTATCATTTTTTCGAAAATATTTCTTGTGTTTTGCGTAAATCTGTAATGGAAACCGGCCTAGTGTCTGCTACCTGGTGCTGGGCAGGTAGCACAAAGTGAGTTTATTATAAGCTTTTGGAAATGGGTGGAACAGCTGCCTGCTGGGTAATTGGTTAATTAGGGGATTCGATTGAAGTAAATGTGCTGTAAAACTACAAGGACTGCTCATGAAGCTTCATAGACGGGGGAGGGTTTCTTTCCTAAATGTCTTCGGAAGCGTGTGTCTTTTACCACCTGGAAAACTCAAGGCTGGGCGCTGGATGCTTCTCTTGTGTCTAATCTGAGGCAAATTGGGCCTGACATTTATAAGCGACCATAACCAGCAAAGTATCATGTCATTGGCATTGTTTGTGACCATTAATTTGCAATTACAGTAGCACAGATTATTATGGCATGGACTGAAATAGTAGATTTGTCGGTGAAACATTCATTCTGTGAATCATACTAACAAAAATAGGTTTTAGGATTAGTAATGCTGTTTAAGGCCAATTTATTTATTTATTTTTTGTTTATTTCTTTATTTAAAGGGGACCATGTACAGTTTAAAACATACATATTATCTTTTGATGCACCGTATCAGATTATACCTTTAGAGCTAATTCGCATCTGCAAAAAAAGGCACACACAAGACAAATAATACACACAATAACACACACAAGACCGACAATACAACATAAAACTACACAAAAAGTGCATTGCTTACAAAACACAGATAAAAAGCTACACACAATAGCGCCCCGCCTTGGTTTTGTGACATCAGATCATTTTTTCTTCTTTTTAGGTGGTTGAAATGAAAATCAGTCATCTAAAACATTTGTTGGTTTTTGGTTGAGTTGAGTGTTGAAGACATTTAGAGAACAATTACAAAATGGGACGTAAGCTCTACAGGATGTTTTTTTTTCTTCCCTTTGGCAATGATCATGTTTTGTTTTCCCAGATGTCATGCCAATTTTTAGACAATATTCTCTCAAATAGTTAAAAACAAACAGTGCATATAGCTGCTGTAAAAAGGAAAAGTTTCTCAGAGAGAGCGTTCCCCTGGACCGCCCCTGTGTTTGGGCTGAGCCCCGAATATTTGCAAAGTCTCACCACTGTTCACACAGCTGCAGGATGTGGTGATAATTGTCTGTGGATTCGTCACAACCTCTTTTATGCAGATCCACGGTGGATATAAAACATATTGACATCTGTGTGATGCCAGCTGAGTGAGCACAGAAGTTTCAGTTTATTTGAATACGTAAACTCTGATTCCCGTCACTTTGTGGTTGAATGTGTCATAAGGAAGTTTGGACACACAAACACGTCACGTCACATCTTGTGTTGTTCCTAGCAGCTACTTTGGATGACGAACGTCGCTGATGTGATCAAAGCCGTGCAGGAGAGTATATCTACATGTATTACCGAGAGAACAAATACCAGAGCGATGACTGAATACTGCAACGTGTTTGTCTGCTAATACTGTCTGACACACAAGACACTCCCTCAGCTGATATTTGCGTCATCTCGAGTGCTGAGTGACAGTGGCTAAAAAAAACCCATCAGTATTATCATGTGCTGTTTGTTTATCCTTTATTTTCCTCTGGGACAAACAGACAACAGCAAACATAATGGCTTTGAATTATTGTGCCAACCAGCAGTTCGTATATCTGCAGAATTTCTCCCAAACAGCAGTTTTTCTCTGACTGACGGCGGCAAACACTTTTTGAACCGTAATTCAAAAAGAGGAATTATCAAGAAGAAGAGATCCAGGACAGTTAAAAGATACTTTCAAAGTTATAGAGTTGTCACCATCCGACTGTCTAAAGCGAAGAGCTGAAAGTGGGTTCAGTCACTTTTATGGTTTTGATGTGACATAAGAAAGGCTAAAATATCAGGATATAGCGACGAATCACAGGCACAAGCAGCTTTCAGATGATTTACATGCGACAAATGAAAAGTATGTTTTCTTTGAGGGTCGAGTCTGCAGGTTTTAGTTCACATAGAAACTCTTCTATATTTATCTTACTTCATCTGCTCAGTGATAACTGACTAATTCACCGTGTCTAAGCTCAAAAACTACGACATTTAGTGATTTATATTGTAAATCAGAGGTGAATACTAGTCAATGTGACAAGTCACGAGTAAATCTTGAGTCTTTGCACTCAAGTCCCGAGTCATGTCCCAAGTCCCAATAAACTTTGAGTTTAAAGCGATAAACAAGTAATGATGCGCTCTGGCTCTGGATGGGGCCATTTGTGGGCTTGTGTCAGCCACCATACAGCTGGTCACCCAAAAAGCCACCTTCCAGGTCCAACCACAACACGACTGGACGGCGTCAGATAACCATGTACTCAGACAGAACCCGTGGCGTTGTTATCATACGGCTTTCATGCGGGAGCCCAGAGTTCACCCCCATGTAGATGCGATTGTTTTTTTTCTAAACCATCATGTGCCTCTTTTGCCCAAACCTAAGAGTCGGTGACTTTGTTGCCTTATCCCGACGACCATCATGACGGACCGCGTTGGTTGCCATGCACTGTTGGGGCGGCTGTGGCACAGAGGTAGAGCGGGTCGTCCTTTAATCAGAAGGTCAGTGGTTTGAGCCCCAGCTCTTCCAGTCAACATATCAAAGTATCATTTGGCAAGATACTGATACACAAATTGCTCCCCATTGAGTGTGAGTGTTACTGAGTAGCAGGTGGCGCCTCGTACGGTAGCCTTGGCCAGCAGTATGTGAATGTGTGTGTGAACGGGTGAATGTGACATGTAGTTCCTCTAATGGTCACTTGAGGGTGGCTCCAAAACAGAGTCAGCCCCCACAGACCCCCGTGTTAAAATTACCAGCTTTACAGGAGAAATAAACGTGTTTACAGCCCTGTTCAAAGACGGATTTGGTCTCTAAAGTTCATTTAAACATTCACAACAACATGTTTTTTTAAAATAACTCAGCCGTTTGCATTTTATTTAGGCTTAAAGTTACACATATTTAAGGGCAGAGTTGCTGCTTGAGTGACAGGCTGTCTGCGAGGTGTCGCCACAGTCGGAGTCAGATCCGCCTCTCGCTCCTCCACAGTTCAGTCACATATGGTCATTTCTGAAAAAAACAAGATGGCAACAACAGAAATGCCAAATGTGAGGCTTCAGAGCAGAAGTCCACAAACTGATAGGCGATGTCACGATAGCTGTCTGCGTTATTTATACAGTCCATGTTGGTGAGCAGCAGCCGAAAAACACTTCACTGTTACCAGAAACTGCTTTTTTTCTTCTTCTTTTTTTTTTTTACTACTTTAAATCATCAGCTTTGTTTGTTTTGGAGAGAAAGAGACCTCTGTGGATAATCTGAAAATCTAAAAACCTGCTGAACACTGAAGTTTCAAGTTTTAGCTCGTTGCAATCTGCAATCTTCACAGCTAGCTGCCATTTATCCCCCTAAATCTTAAACACTTTAATACATAGCCTGTTGATTCTGTCTCTACTTCTTGTGTAGTTTATAATTACTGTATTATATGTGATGGCTGAATAAAAGCACTGCTGTGTGTATTACTGCTTAAACCTCCCAGTTTCATGAACAGGACCAAGTGATGCTTTCTAGATATTGAATGAATAAATAATTCACGATGAGAAGGGTTTAAAAAAAAAAAGCAATAAATAAACATACTTCTTTTACTTCTCTACTTATCATTTCATTTCATTTTTCAATCAGTGTAAAAACGCTTTGTTTTCTCTCATCAGTAGAGACCACCAAACAGCTTTAAATTTTTTATGTCATGAAGGAGCGTTTTGATTTCTAAAAGTAAAATTTTGCTTTTGAAAATGCAAAATACATTTTCATTATTGCGTGACAAACTGACATGTTCATAAACATGTCAGTTTGTCTTTGCTACAATTTATTTGCTTAAATATAATGTGAGGGACATGACAGATTTAAATACCGTCAGGATGGCACTTTTATTCCATTTTATTTTTAGATAAAATGTGTAATCTCGTTTTAAATGCTTAGTTAAATAAGCCATTCAAGGCACACAGCTGTCAAATAAATTATGACGCATTTTCCTGATGAACTGTCACAATAATAAATGACCCATGAATAATGCAGAGTGTTGTCTTTGCACCTCAAAGGATAAACTAATAAAGGTGGCTTAATTTTAAAAGACAGGAGACAGCGGGAACGGTTCAAGGGGAAAACAAAGTGCATCACAGCATACATTATTTTTCACCTTGTGTGTTTATTTTAGGTACTTATTTATTTATTTCTATCATTGTTTCCCCCTCCATATTGATCAGATCGTGCTGATTTTTCACTTTCTGCCACTAGATGTCAGCATCAACCAACACCTTCACCTGTGATCATTTGCTATAGATGCTTGATAATGATAGACCTGACCTTCTCAGTCGCACAATGGCTATGGACCAAAATCCTGACAGAAAAAAAAATAGGACAAATCTTTAGGAAGAGCAGCAGAGAGAGGGTGATTCCTCCAGGACACACGGTGCAGCAGTAGCAGATGAGGTGCAGAATACATACATACAAAGAACTGCAAAATTGCAGCTACTGGAAACACAGAATGACAGAAATATGATATATTGTGCAGAGCTGCAAAGGGAGCGAGGCTGAAATATTCTGCAGGCTACCACAGATGAGTCTGTGTATAAATAAAATGTAGAAGATTTTTGCAAAGTGACTGTAGAACTGAAGCAGGTGACGCAGCAATTTTGCATTTACAAATATTCCTTTGATAAATGTGGTTTTTCGCCCTCACTGTGTGTGTAGCTGAAGGCAATGCAGTGAGATAAACACACTTTTACTGGAAGCACTAAAAAATACTATTGAATGAAACACAGTGATTTCAAATTCACATATTCTGGATACAAATCACAAAAAATATATATATATATAGTTGGCTAAATGTGTTTATAATAACTTAGATTTTAGGGACTCAAGGTCACTTTAACCCTCCTGTTTTTTTAATTTGTCATTACAGTAAGAATATTCCTGAGCTACCTGGTTCATTTTTAGTTTTCAAAAGTTTTCAGAAACCAAAACAAACATTGATTCTACCTCATTTATAGCACAATTACTAACAATTCAGTCAATATTAAGTGAAACCTCTCACAGATTATGACAATTTTTTTATAGACCTACATGTCTTTTTTCAAAAATGAAAATTGAAATTGCCTTAGATATAGAATAAGTTTTTCCTAATTTTTTTTAAAATTATTTATCCTTTTTAAAATTTTAATCTTTTTCTTTTTTGGGACAGGAACTTATGTCTCACATTTGCAAAGAAACAAAATAAATTAACACTTCTGACCCCAGTTTCCCAGATTGTCAGTTTCACCCCATCAGCACTTCTGTGATATAAACCATTTTCATTTTAAAAGCTGATTACACTAATTAAGTCCAACAGAAGAAGTTTCATACTAACTTTCATATTTTACTAACAGGACTTTCATATTTTAAAATGAGCCAAATTGACCTGCAACATAAAATGATGGTTAACATGCAGAAAATAAGCAAAAATCAACACTATATAAATATTTGGGGAAATGACGAGTCTTAAATCCAGGTTTAAAAAAACAGAAATAGACTCGGCGTTGCAGAATGAGGCAGTGTTTTCCAGAGCAGCCTGGTGTGACGAGGGGTTTTATCCTAAAGATGAAACTGACACAGTAACAAGAAGAAAGTCCGGACTAACCTTGGTAGTTAGATTTTTCCTCGTTCCAGGAAGAAAAAATGTATCGCCAGTTAAAGAACAGAGAAGTCCCCAGTGAGTTCAACACAGCAATTCATATTGTAAACATACGCAGACTAGCACGAGAGTGAAATCAAAGAGAGCAACATAACAAGTGTAAGCATCTGGGATTGTGGAGCATCCGCACATTTTTGGAGGATAACCATCAAATAGTGGAAGTGTTTTCGGTCAGTGGTCTAGTAATGTCATCTGTCAATTGTTAATCATCAGAAATGTATCCTAATTACATGCAAAAGACAAAATCCCGCACATAAAAATATTAGTTAATATTAGTTCATTGCTGTATTCTACAAGCTAAAGTTACAGAATTTCATGATTTTTTTGCTTTAGTTTGCAAAGTACAGGTTGTACCACGTACCTCATGGCCTTCGACTTTGTTCACGTAGGATTACATTTTGAATTTTGATACTAATGATGAGCATTTTTTTGAATGTTAGCATTAATTCACATGACTTGAGTAGCTGATCCATCTCCCCCGTCTGTTTTTCTCATGATATGAAGAGCACTTACTTAAGACAGATATAATATAGATAGATATGCGAAGTCGTTCTTCTGACTTTGTTGTGTTCACGTGCTTTGAGATCGTCAAGTGGGAACAACAAGCTAGTATTTGGCGACTGCTCTACAATGAAATGGACATTTCTAGGATTTTAGAATGTTTCTAGGATTTCAGGACTTTTCTTGGATTTCAGGACTTTTCTTGGATTTTAGGACATCTAGAGCGTCCGTACATCAGTGTATTAGCTACGACGTCTGTCGGGGGTGTTCGGGATCCTTCACTGGCAGTTTTTATTTGATAAATAAGCTCTATTTTGATGCTGTTTTTGCACTCTGGCACTTTATTTATACCAAAAGCACAAAAAACCCCACTGTTAATCACTTTATTTGTATTGGTAATTAGAAAATGTTTTGGGGGGGCCACCTGGCACCCTGTTGGGGGCCCAGATTTGGCCTGTGGGCTGTAAGTTGAGTATCACTGCTGTACTTGGTCTGTGGGGGGGGCTTGAGTGTCTGCTGCCCACACAGGGTCAGCTTACATGCTGTTATCTCGAATAAGGCCCTGTGCAATATCTCTAATGGATACATAATAATCTCCTCTTGCCTTCGTAACAGTGAGGTCTTTTATGATAATTGGCTGTTTGCGGGTGCTTTTAAAATGACCCATATCAGCCTCATAATGCACAACACTGCGTCTGTTCTTGCACACACACAGCGAGATAAACATGAACACAGCTGAATATGTTTCACAGTGAAAACAGAACTAAAATAAAGACTTAGATGAAAGATTAAACGGTCAAACAATGCCTCTGTGGTACAGTAAGAAGCCCTCTGGTCATCGAAGAGTTATTGTAAAGAAATGCAAAGCCCTCGGTTTGTTGAGAGACCTCTTCATGGATTCTGTTTGTTGGTTTTTGCGACTCAGAGGAAACGACAGAGTTATAATGTTATAAAAAAACTGTAGGAAGGAGGTCGGTGAGATGAGATTCTGCCAAAACATCAAGTGAGTGCATTTTACAATGTGTCTCTTTGTGCAGCAGCTTCACTGCTTCGCGCTTCTTGATGTGTTAAGATTCTCAAAATGACTCCAGGAACATTACAGAGTGTTAAGTTTACTCCAGTGACCTGCAGAAGTGCCAGATCCCAAACCAATAAAACACATATGACACATGGTGGAACAGGATGTTTGCAGCGTGACTGTGCTATGAGGTGAAACTGCATAAATCCCATAAATCCTGAAAGATTCTGGCTGCTCTCTGGGAAATATTCAAAGGACTGGGAGGTACCCAGAATCTCAAGCAGAGAAAAATATGTACGGTACTATAAAGTGACAATTTTAATAATAAAATACTGAATTAATAGATACTGTTATTCATTTATTTATTCATCTATTTAGTTAGTTAGTTAGTTAGTTGCACCAAACAAATGTGCTTGACATGAAAGATTTATAGCCTTTTTTGCAGTTTCTTAATTTATATTATATTACATATTCTTAACACCTCTATCAAACGGCCATCATATCCCTTCATGGTATTTGAAGAACAGAAAGAAAAAAAATCCAAAATACAAACTATTATGCTTAATTCTTTTTTATTTCATAAAAATGTGAATTTGTTATTTTAAATAAATATAATGGATAACATTAAATGCATCATTAACAACTAATTATAATAATAATAATAATAGTTACTTTATTTACATATTATTTTTAAAAATGGAGTTTATAAAGTGCTTTGACAAGCAAAGCAAAAACAGAAACAGGATACTCAGAAGGAAAAAATACAGAAAGACAAACAATCCTCCCAAACATGAGCGAGACAAGACTGTGATAGAGTTAAGATGAGGTTGAAACAAAAGGACAAAAAAATGTCAATTAAAATAAATACAAATAAAAAGGCCCCCCAAAAAGCATTAAAACCAAAAAGGAAAGTAAATTAAATTAAATAATCAAAAAGATTTTTATCTTGCAGTATATATGTGAATTACATTAGCTTC